>NC_137108.1:27640555-28300555 GCF_949357685.1 Gobio gobio | reverse complement strand
ACCCCTAAAAAAATAAATCTATTTAATACAATTTAATAAACTGAATAAAAACAGAACCTCTTTGTCATCCAGCGAAGAAACAGCAGGCGTTAAAACTTTGGATTGTATTCTGCGTCCTGATGTTTTCACAGGACGCTGACCTGCCCCGGTGTGCACCTTAATTTTCGAACACAATCCCACATTGACGTTGCCTTTAGTGACCTGTTTCAACAAAGGCTGGGGAGGCTACACAAACAACCACTTGTTTAGCATTTTGAAGAGTAAAAAAAGAAATACATTATTTATTAACACAAACATATTATACTACCGTTCAAAACTTTCATATATATGAACGCCCCACTCATGGTACCGCTCATGCTCATTGGAAAAGAATGCAATGCGCCCTATGTAGTATGTTTGTTTCTGTTTGCAATAGCCCTACTCTGCAGTAACATGAAGCTGGGCTGGGCAACGCTGTTAAAATAACTCTACCCTCTCGTTCACTGCTCTGCTCCCCGCTACACTCTGTTCACATGCTCTGATAATAACGGCTTTGAAGGACTATACATTATTTGGATAATTGGTCAAAAAAAATAAATCTTCTGATTCTATTGCATTTGAGTGAATAAAGAATAATATATTGATATTTAATATTAATATATTTCCTGTTCAATTCTAGTGTGTCACTTTCAATAAAAGTGTGGTTATTTTATTTTATTGGCTTTTTTTATTATTCAGTATCATTAAAATTATTGAATATATATTTATAAAACCTCAAATAAAAACTTTAGCCAACATTTACAACTAATAATAATTACCAGTAATACATAATTATTAATTAATAACAAAATATAAGAATTTACCTTACTGATTTCTGGGGTAAGACTTCTAACATCATAGATCTTAAGAGCACCGCTGTCCATCACAGCAACAATATGGTGGCCTTTAGGACAAATGGCTGCCGAGGTAATGGCATCCTCGTAGGAGCCTATTTCAAAGAGCTGCTTGCATGACTGAATGTTGATAAAGCGCATGACACCATCTTGGCTCAAAACGCCCATAGTCTGAGGACAGAACATCACAGTATGATTATTTTCACAATAACCTTATTAAACTGGATGATAGGGGTGAACTTTTCAAGTTAAGTTCAGTAGTTATTATTCTTCTCCTCATTGCTGAGCGTTAGAAAAAAATAAGAATGTATTTGTAAAAAGAGCACAATATGTTAAAGTCTAACCAAAATAGTTCCATATTACACAGTTAATTGAGCATACAGTTGATAATATATAAGTTTAGTAATAAAGTAAATTATAAGGCATGATGTTGAAGTTTTTTAAGGTTGCAGACTACTGATCAGTACCTGGTTGGATCCGCCATCAAAACTATCCGCCAGGAAATCCAGATATCTTACTGTCTTGACATTTGGAGGCATCTGAATTACTCTCAAGAGCTGTCGACTCTCCAAACACCACAAGTGGACTAAGTTGGAGCGGCCAGCCGCAGCAAGTGTTTTCCCATTTCTACAAAGAAACAAAATGATTACATACAACACACCAGTCTGTGCTTTTTTAAGGTTTAAGTATAACAGCCTTACTGTGTAACAGCATATGTCTTGTAGTGGATTCTGGGCCCATCCTGTGGAGCAGGCAACTGATACTTGCAAAAAAGAGTGTCGCTCTCCCAAGCAAAAATGGAGTCGTCACTAAAACAGCTGAGAATGGTGTTGCTGTGAGGGAGAAAGAAAACCTACAACAAACAAACAGGAATGAGGGACTGATGCAGAGCTGTTATGATGCTTAAAAGGATGATTCATTCAAAAATTTAAATGTATGTTCCAAGCCGATAAGACCATTTTCGAAACACAAATGAAGATATTTTTAATGAAACCTGACTTCTGTCTCTCCATTGAAAGTCTGTTCAACCCAAAACTCTGATGCGTCTAGGGTTGGGTACCGAACTCGGTACTTTTAAGGGCACCGACCGAATTACGTCGGTACTACCGAGTACCGATTCACATTAAATCAATCGGTACCAAATTTCGGTACCTGAGAACGCATATTGTGATATAGACTAGTGTCTGTGAATATTAAACCGCAAAAAGACTATTTAAATACGAATCATGCGTGTCTCCATGCGAACAAATTCGTAGATGCGCTGTTTACAGTCTGTGGGTTTACCTCACACACACACTCTCACTCAGAATCGTGTGTGACGGTCGCATGTTTCCATCTCTGCCTCTGATATGAGGACATGAACGCACAAACGTCATCTCTAGAGCCACTGAGAGTCGCTTTATGAGCATTTTACCGTTTCATTTCACACAAAGAGACTCAAAATCACAGCAACCAGTCAAAATAAAAGTTTGGCTAACTTGATAAATAAATTACTGTTGTACAGTAGAATTTAGATACGTCTCAATGTAATAATAATACTAACACCAATGTAATAATAATAGATTATCAAAACTTTATTTTTTTTATAAATTACAATTTTTCTTCATGTTTTAATTTTAACCATATAAAGCTTAGTTGAGCAGCACTTTGTTTGACAAAAAAAGTTTAATTAAATTAAAAGATAAATTAAATTAATGTCTTATATATTCATTTGATTACCAGAAAATACATAACACATAATTTGTGGGAAATCTTTTCATAGAAATGAAATTAAAAAGAAAAAAAATATAATATGGTTGTTTTTATGAATTAAATTAAGTAGCTAGTAGCCTACTATTTACTAGTAAATATTACAGTAATCAAACATCACAGACAATGGCAGACAGAGACCAGGGCAGCTCTGTCATAATGTCAATAACACTTTTATAAATGACTTACAGGTTCTTTACAGTTATATATGTAAACATCCCAAAAGTACCAGAAAAAGGTACCGTTGGGTACCGGTACCGAATTAATACCGGTTAAAATGTTAACGGTACCCAATCCTAGATGCGTCAAAGCATTCATAAATAGATTGTAAAAGAAAACCATATAAATTGAGCGGTTTATATAAACAGTAACCGTATATAATTTAATTTAGGCTTTAAATCACACACTGATCAGCGAACATACATAGAGCACTCACGGATAAGTGATGTCTAACCTTTTGTATGCCAACTGATTGACGAACATTAAGCTTCCTTTTTCTCTGGAAGGTGTCAAGGTTCCAGAGTTGAGCGGTATCAGAAGAAGTGCTGATGGCGTAGCTGCCCGAACTGTGGACGGACAGGGAAGAAATGGCACCCTCGTGACCCCGCATCCAGCTCACTAGCTGTCTGGTGTCTGGAAACAGTAGTTTGTGCTTGTCAGAAGAACAGTTAAACATTTGCAGGTCTATGTGAAAAAATTATAATATGTCTTACCTTTGTCAAAGCATTTAATGGAGTAATCAGCTAGAGCAACCAGGAACTCTGTGGTTCTTCTCAAGTTGAAAGCTAAAGCAGTGCATGCTTGGCCTGTTTTCTGGACCAGCTTGAATCTGCAAAACAATGAAGTTAGAGACATACTACATTACAGTGAACGTTTTATAATGACACATCAACAGGAAAGAACATTTATGGAAAGTTACAGGGGGGAAAAATATATCTATAACGTTACCTGTTTCTGCTAATGTCAAACACATAAATATTGCCATGATGATCACCAGCAAGAAACGACTCTCCTGTGGTGTCGAAAGCCACTTGCAGGAATCGAACCGTCTTGGTTTGACGGGCAGACGCGTTTCGGATCACAGTGGCCAAGACGCTGGAAATATATAAACGCATAAATGAATCTCTCTTCTCATTGTATAAAACAGTTTGCTCCGAGCTGGTTATGTCAAACTTACCCATATTTTGTTGATACCAATTTTCGGTGCCATATTTTCCCATCTTCTCTGGACCCAATATCTGTAACTTGCATGTTTAGCACCGACTGAGACTCTCCAACTCCTCCAGCAAACAGCCTCCCGCCTCACACAGGCATCACAGCGGGAAATTCAATGACTTCAACGAATTTCATAAATTTATTAATGACTGCATGTCATACTCGTTATTGAACCTTAATCTCATATCGGGATTGACAGTAATAATGACAAAAACGTTTATGCTAGTATTTGTTAGACGATTGAGATAAAGAACCAGGCAGCAAGACGCAAGTTTCAGTTAGAGGAAGTGACGCATGTAAACACTTGTTGGCATTATGGGTACTGAAGTCGTTTTGAGGAAATGTCACGTGACCTTACGTGATGAACAAAATAAAAGTGTATATATTTATATGTATACATAATTAAATAATTTTACGAGCAAATTTATTTTATCACACATTTAAATCAAAACGTAAGAAATCTGAGCAATTGTCTGAATTAGCAAAAAATTCTGATTTAGCAATGGGTATTATACTAATTTTATATTTTGCAATGGTAATTTGAAATACAGAATATCTATAAAAAAAATTTTTTTAACAATATTTATTTAACGTATAGCAATCTGTGAATTTTTCCTCTGCTAAAAAATGAACACTAGGGTAAAAATGTAAATATATTTAAAAGGACTTTTTTTTCTAGAATGCATATACCTCCATTAATTTTGAAAACAATCACAGAAGGCTTTCAGACAAGATGTCTGTGATTTCTATACCCTGCTATGAATTAAATAAGTATCTTAAGAAGGCCAGTGGACACCTTTAATTTTGTAATAGATATTTTGGTTGTAACACTTAAATCAGGTGGAAGACCATGGGGATTGCTTTATTTCAAATATATTTATTTCAAAATATTACTCCAAAAAATCCCAAATGTGTCAGCAACATGCCTTTGTCATATAAAATGCCTATGTACAATACCCAAGTCACAGGTTATCACCTAGTAAAATCATTAGCAATTCCCACAAGAAAAATCTACCAGAACTACAGGAATACACTGAGAAGTTATTGCAGAATAACTATTGAAACACGAGAACATCCATCACAATGTCAATAGATACGGTTAACAAATATTACTGAAAAACGTATAAAAAGACTGCATAACAATGTTGAATGTCAGTCAACATATTTCTTTTTAGACATTTCTGTTGAACAAATAAATATTAAAATGCTCATTAAAACATGAGAAACATTCAGTAACAGTCATATTCAGTAGCAATAAGGCAGCATCAAATATAATGGCAGCTTCAAGGCACACTGGTTGAGAAAAGTCCATGATAACGGATAATATATCAGTGTGTTTGGCAGTACCAGTTGAGCACCTGAGCATTGGTCAATTTAAAGCACACATGCTTCCAGTGTACAATCATAGGTCAGGCCCAGCAAGCCTAGCCAGGCCACCTCGGTCACTGTACCACACCAACCACCCCCCTCCTCACCGACCACGACCCAGTAACTGGGTCTTCGCTTTTAATCGATCATATCAGGCTCAGTCTCTGTATCCTCCTCAGCCTCTGAGTTCAAACACTCACTGACTGTCATACTGTTGTGATCCCCTATAATGACATACTCTATGTTGGATCTCTCCATGTGAATGCTGTTGCCACTCCTTGTGTCCTGCACTGGGATCAGTTCATCGTAGCTCTGAGTGTCTGCCATTTCATCCACTGTTTGTAAAAAAAGAAGAAAAAAAAGAAGCATTTCAAATCAAATCACTATATCATTAAAAAAAACATGATAAGTGTACAGTGTTAAAGATAAAAAGACAAATATAAGAATAACTGTTTTAAACGTTTATATATTGTACAATTTCATTTAACATAAATGTATAAAAAAACAATAAACTGTAAGATGTGACATATAAAACAAGTCTATAACGCTAGAAGAATTTGACCTATATATTTCCTGCTGTAGAGCTCTTACCTTTGATTGCATCATTCTGAGCAAGCAAAGAATGCTGGTCACAGGTAATGCATTGGCTATTGTTGTTCCCAATAATGCAGTTGGTCAGGGAAGAGTTTTGTATGTTTATTATACATGGTGTAAATTGCACTTTTTCTGTTAAAGAGAAGACAAAAAAGAAAGAAAAAGACATTAACATGAGCAACCACAAGACACATTGCCTCAAAGGGATGTGGGACAGGAAAACAAAGCGCTTAGTCACTCACACTTTTGAGAAGTAAAGTTTCCATTGCAATACCTTTGAGACTAAGTGTGTGACTGTGGTAATCTTGCAAACAAAAACAGGAAGTGAGGCGATATATTAACTACTGAACAGGAACTGTTAAATAATTTCACTACTCTGATGCTTCCTAAAACAACAGGGCAAAGAAAAAGTAACAGGTACATCACCAATGACGCAACATATGCAAAAATATCTACCTGAGAAAGGACTTTCCTCTATATGTTGATGGTCCTCATGACTAAATTGTGCTGATTGACAACAAATGCATGAAGAAAAAAGAAAGAGAAAAAGAAATAATGAAAAAACAATTCAGACATCGGCATAGATTTATCTGAAGAGATTTGATAGATTGTCCAACCTGGATATCCTGTAACATTCTCATACAACGACGGGTCACAAATTCCGAGGCATCTGAGGAACGAGCTGCATGCACTTTGACCTTTTCTAATGACAATTTGCATAACCTTGGAGGCTTTTTGCATATCCGTGGCCTGCGACGTGATAACCTGTGATTCATACGCAGTGATTGTACGGGATTGGTACAAGCAGTTGGACATCCTTTGAACTAAAATCCCAGTCATACACTTACTGAGGAAGCCCAAATATTTCTGTAATTGTTGATCTGTTGAGAAAAAGAACGAGAGACAATGGTTTAAATCACAAGAAGCTTCAAAAACAACAGAAATAATGTAATACGCCCAAATACACTGGATGCATACACTCTTAAAAATAAAGGTTCCAAAACATGGTTTTCATAGCGATGCCATAAAAGAACCAGTTTTGGTTCCTCAAATAACCATTTGGTGAACCATTTTTTCTCCTCAGAGTGAAAAACATTTTAAAAATCTAAAGAACCTTTTTCCACTATAAAGAACAATATGTGTCATGGAAAGGTTACATGGATGTTCTTCATGGAACCACAAATGCCAGTAAAGGACAAATAAGCTAAATACTAATTTTCTTTGACTTTAACAGGCCTATTAGATATTGTGTAACAGTAATTTTCAGAAACTGTCCAGAAAGTTGCTCTAAATGTTTTTGTAGTATTTAAACGCCATCATAATATTTCATAAAAACAATACATTCGGAAACAATTGAAATTACACATTTCAACCATTTTCACTTAGGCCTACAAAAAAATACATTTACAAAAAAAAAAAACCTAATAGAGTATTTTTTTATCTGTGCATATAGCCTACCAATAACTGTTAATCTTATCGTTCACACTGTATTTGCGTCATTAATGAATACGACATATACAGCTGAGAGATAGTTATAGTGATTTGTTGCGCTTCCTTGTTGTACATTCTTTACTATTTTCCTAAAACAAGCAAAAACAAGTGACAGACCGAGATGTGGGCAATGAGAAACTTACCAGAGGGTATATCAACTGTGCTGTCCATCTATTAGTAGGCTAATCACAAATAATGTCAATGGGTAAAGTGGTTCTGGTGGCATGTGAAAACGAAACACTGCAGCTGCCATTGATAATATACGTAGGTGTAAATGCGCATGCGCGTTGAGAATGTAATTTCCAGATATGAATTCCCCCTCGTATGACTGTCATTCTGGTTAACCGCAGATTTTATTGTCATGCGAACAACAACAGCAACATACACGACAAAAGTTTTAAGAATTAGGCCTACATTTGTTCAATAAAAGCAATTCAGCGCCACTAATACGCATAGTTTTCAATCAAATGAAAATAAATAGACAGACAATAATCTAGTTTAGGATTTGCGACTAATATAGCCGAGCGTTTAAAGTTTAAACGAACTACGCGTTATTTATCAATCATAAAGTCACTTTTGCACATTTGTAGCGCAACAGTGATGCACATCAAGCCGTCTACAGCGTCACAAAGCTGATCTCTATTATTGGTAGTTGCTGTTATAACAGGGAGGTTCCGCTGCCCTTGATTATGAGGGGCATCTCGGAGCCGGGTATAATGGGAGCAGAGCGTGAAAATATGAATATATGATCTACAGTCCACCGTCGTTTGGAGGCACATTCAAATTGTCGTGAAAATGAAGATTTGGAGCACGGAGCACATTTTCAGGTAGAGAATTTGCGCTTAGGACGAATCTGCACGGATTCCGGCATCCTCTCTGTCATGATTTGCATCCCGATTACCTTCAGTGCTGCTGGGATCGGGACACAGAGCAGCTCTCGTCCTTTGTACATTTCTGTTCATGTAGCTTTTAAGCAATTTATTCTTGTACATAACACACATCTGAGCATTAGTGGCTATTCATTCATTTGGGCCTAACCGGTTGCTTGCCTGTTCTGTCCTAGTCTGTTAGCCTACAATTATGCGCAATGCCGTTACTGCATTCACTGTTATTCGTCAGGCATGTTAATAACAAAACTCATTAAAAAAAGTTGTTTTTTTAATTTCTGAAAATGAAATAGTTTTTCCTCTGTCAATTTCTATTAATATGTGGTAAATTTCCCTGTTGAAAAAAACCCCCAGCCTAAGCTGGTTTTGTCACAGTCTGGCCGGTGTGTTTATTGGATTTAGATAATAATAATAAACATCTGAGGAGAACACCTTAAATGAACGAATAACATCTTAAACCAGCTAAAACCACCAAACTAACGTAGTCCCCCCCCCCCCCCCAGCAGGATTCATCACACCCACAACATAGAATTGTGCAAAACCAGTATATTTTCTAGTTTCTCTTCTTTAAAAACATAGTCATAGTTTTATTACAAAATGATTCATTATGAAGAAATAAATGATCTCAAACAAACCTTTATTTTAAAATCCCAGCTCTCTTGTGATGCTCGTTGTTGATAATAGGTTAGACTACACTGGCAAAAAATTCTTTCAGCTCATATTTAGGCTAAATTTCCCTTGAATGGGGTTTGCCTATGAGATCAGTACAGTGACGTTCATCGTAAGCCATTGTCATGAGTTTTTTTCTGTGTTCACACAGCTACCCATGGGAGACTGTGATCAAAGCAGCCATGAGGAAGTACCCCAATCCAATGAACCCTAGCGTTGTTGGAGTGGACGTTCTTCATAGGAACTTGGACACCAGTGGACGTCTGCACAGTCATCGGCTCCTCAGCACTGAGTGGGGTCTTCCAGGGATTGTCAGAGCGGTCAGATGATATGCTTCACAGTGCTAAATGTATTACATGTCTATTGGGTTATGTGGTCATGTGTTAAAGATGATGAAAATGTGAAAACAGTTGAAGCTCCTTATATAATATTTTACAGCTTACATTTTTTTACATTTAAAACACAAATTAAAGGTACACTATGTAACTTCCCTCTAGCGGGTTAAAAAACAAAGCTGCATGCATTTTGCAGAAGAACATTGTTTTGGTTGTGCTTGAGTTCTGCATGACTGTGCGGATGAGTATGGTTGTCCTACAGCTCTACTAGGCTTAATAAATTTAACCGGTTATACCAATGAATAGACTGGGTACTTCCTTGAAAATAAATTCCAGCTCAGTGTTACAACAACCCATAATGAAATGAGCCTTCACAATAGACAATGCTTTACAATGAACTCTGTTAGAGGGCTACATATGGCAATTTATCTGTTCAATAAAATACCTTACTCACCTCTTGAGTAATAAAAAGACCATCTCCGCGTCACATTTAAATCCCCAGTTCTCACCATCTCCCAAAAAGCCAAGCCAATGTTGATTCTAGTTTTATTACGAGCTCTGTCACATTCTCTTTTTGCCAGCAGACTCTCCTCTGTTGGGCGTTTTTTTAAAAAGAGTTTCCTCTGAGGCTTGAGATTTAGCAGCTCCATGTCAAACTTTCTCGCTTGTGTGACAACCTATGCCACTCCACACTATACATGCATCAATGTAGCAATTTTTCTCTATTTATGGATATGATGAAACACACATGGGCAAGTGACATAAGTACTACACGCAAGCTAATAATAATAGGCTTACCATAGTCAATCATGGTAAGACAAAAACATGTTTTTGGTTGATGATGTATTGACTCATTTAAATTTAGTCAATTTTGAACAAAAAAAGTTACATAGTGTACCTTTAAAACGTATAGCAGTATTTATTAGTTCAGCATAATGAAACTGTATTCTCTATAACAGTGGTTCCCAAACTTTTTGACTCCAAGGCCCTCCATTGTCCACAACTGTTTTCAAAGGTCATTTGTGATTTACTAAATAAAGATTAAAGATGAACATTTAAAAAAATATATTTGTTACTTACTATTTCTGCCTGATAAAATATTGTTGTGCTTGGCATAACTGTATAAAAATGCATATTCATTATATAAATGCCTGTGGAGTTATAAGATTTTATTAATTTACATTATTTTTCCTGATATTACACTTATAAAAGTAGGCTAATTCATATATCCAGGTTTTTCAAGACCATGGGAACCCCAGTTTTTGAAATATATATAAAACAAATGTTGTTTAGGGTGTGAATAAAAAAATAAATAAAAAAATTGTAGATGTTTAATTGTTTTGGATTATTTTCAAATAATGTTTTGTAATTTTGAGTAACATGAACTTCCCTTGGAAGTTTGCTGAGGCTCCCTGATTGAGAACCACTGATTTATAAAGATCTCAAATTTATTTTCTTAGATTTTAGGGACAAATCGAACTACCACATATGTACAAGAACATTCCATTGTGGACCCAGAAGAAAAAAAAATGGAGCTTTGCTCAACAAACGTGAGTCTTTGTTAACCATTTATCAAAAAATTTTTTACAGAAAAACCAATCTAATCCTATTATTTCATTAATAGAAAGTGCCTTTATTTATAAGGTATTAAAGGTATAGTTCACCAAAAAATGAAAATTCTGTCATTAATTACTCACCCTGATGGTGTTCCAAACCCATAAAAAACCCACTTTCGTTCATCTTCAGAACACAAATGAAGATTTTTTTTTGATGAAATTTGAGAGCTTTCTGTCCTTCCACTCTCCTTCCATGATACACAGATTGAATTTAGGCTTTTATTCACAAACATTGATCAGCGAACATAAACAGAAGCTCAACCGAACCTGCTTGACGCGCGAGGACAAACCTCATTGGTTCTTGCGGAAGCTCAAATGCTGCGTAACACGAGAATGAACCTCATTGGTTCTCGCACGCCAAGCGAACATGCCTGAGCTTCCATTTACCAAAACTGATGAGTGAGTTGATGAATGTTTATATGTGAATAAAAGCCTAATTTCAAACTGTACAGTGTCTCTTCAAACACTTTTGACTAAACCGCTCGATTCATATGGACTAGTTTTACGCTCCCTTTATGAACTTTTTGAAGCGTCAAAGTGTCAGTTGCGTAGCTGTTTATGGAGGGACAGAAAGCTCTCAGATTTCATCAAAAAGATCTTCATTTGTGTTTTGAAGATGAATGAAAGTCTTACGGGTTTGGAAAGACATGAGGGTGGGTAAATAATGACAGAATTTTTGGATGAACTATCCCTTTAAATCTTCATTTTGAGATGTACTAAATAAATTCCTTTTTCATCCTTCAGATAACCCTAACAAATTTAGTATCTGTTGATGAAAGGCTTGTCTACACGCCTCATCCAGAAAATCCAGAGGTGTAAGTACATTCGGTCATGAACATATTTGACTGAATTGTTGTTTTTATCATGCAATTGTAATCTCTGTTTATTTATGCACATACATGTAAACCATACTAATAGAAAGTAATCCAATAATCATAATACAAATGATTTTCTGCTTTATTTTTGCAGCACTGTATTAACACAAGAGGCGATCATCACGGTGAAGGGCGTCAGTTTGAGCAGCTACCTCGAGGGACTGATGGCTCTATCCATGTCAGCTAATGCAAGAAAGGTAAACCTTTGTTCTGTATAATGTAATGAAAAATATTACTTGATCAAATATCCCTGGAATGTCCCTCACAACATTTTGCTGAATCACGCGTTACAAATCTTTGATCAAAGTTTGCTATTTTCTGCATAAATGGGAACTTAGTAGTTCCTATTTTCTTGGTGACACAATCGAAGAAGGTCCAAAAAAAAGCAATGTAAAAGCACAGATAATGTGGTTTTGTCCCACTCTAGCTAACCCTGTTGTTTTTTGTGGATGTTTTTTTGTTTGTTTGTAGTGAAGTAGTTTCATTTATAGTTTCATTAGTAGTTTCATTTATAGTTTCATTAGTAGTTTCATTTATAGTTTCATATCTTTGGCAAACAATGAAAAACTGCCGGAGATTATTTTATATAGCATGAAGTATGACAAGCATTATATAAGCCTCTAAATAAAGTATGAACCTGATAAGCTCTATTTTTGTCATAGGGATGGGATGCCATTGAATGGATTATTCAAAACTCTGAAAGGGAAAATGTTCGTTTGTGTGACCTGTGTTGAACAGGTAATGTTTCATGTAGCACCTGTTTATGGATGGTACAAACCAGACATGACATGTAGCGGTTGGTTTTATCATATGCATTGGTACTAAAGGATATTTAATAACTTGTTTAATAAGCAGATCAGACATACATGTATATAAATAAATGCATGTTCATTTATTTACATTCTTTATTATTTTCATGCTGAGGCATAGATAAGCCACAAAAGGTTTTAAAAATATACATCATTTATTTATTTCATATTTCATAATGTCTGTTTCATGATAAGGCATACATTTTGAAATATACAAGCATATTATTTATTTGTTTTTAATGCCTGTTTCATGATGAGACGTAGATGAGGCATAATTGTTTACAAAATACATGTCAGTTTCATTTGCGGTTTCAGAGCACATTAATTAACTTTCAACAGCTCTGAAACCACATCTGGCCTGCCTGACTTTGCCCTCCTCTCTTTGTGTTGATGTTTGTACACAAAGGTAGTCAAATGTGCTCATTTAGGCACATAAAATTGCACTACTATAGACAAAACTGTATGGAGTTTTGAATGTCGCTACAAAATATGTATGCACTGCACTGACTACCTCTTGTTTTAGAGTTCTTTTAATGCCATAACATGTATGAAGTGGATGTTCAGTTGTAATTAAGAACCTTGAAGTTCAGAATATCTATAAAGTGAATGAAATTTTTGGTGTTCTTACATTTTCTTAATCATGCGATTAAGGGAAATATCAGTTAATTTAGTTGTTTGCTTCAGAAAGTTTGCATGGGTAGTCTTAGAGTGAATAAAGTCTAGCTAAAACTTGTAGGATTGGTACTATAACTTATCAAAAGTCATTTTGTAACGTTTACTCTAAAAAGGTCCTATATTTAAAGGACGTTTATGCTGCTTCTTAATTAACACATGTGAACATATTGTCCCATTTGGGAGGCTTTTAGTTTATTTAATGATATGAACAAATGCTAATTTATGGTTCTTGTTAAAAAATAACTTATTTTTATTATTTTATTCTTATAAAACTACTGTGATTCAATACAAAGGGCATGTTTGCTTTATTTTGTGGAAAAAATGTTACAATGTATATGTTTGTTAAATTATAAACTGTATATTTTCTTTAACAGTTAAATGTTACAAATTAAACATAATTTAAATGGTTTACTATTTAAAAACAATGCTTGTCAGAGTATACCAACAAACAGTTGTTAAGGTCTTATGGAGCCACCTATTGGTGAGAAATTGTGGCAGCGAACATCTTGTGTGGTTTATTTTTTCTTTCTTTTTCTTTTTACTTGACTTCAGACTGCCTTGTTGTTGTATAATTGTGACCTCTTTAATTATTTATTTTCGATGAATTCTAATGAATTTCGAATCAATGTCACGGTTATTTAAAAAAATTATTTTCACTAATCATAGAGATACAGGCCATAAGAAAAATGAAATAACCTACTTGACATTGCGTAAAGTTCCTCCACTGGAAAAATCATGTCAGCATGTCCCAATGATGAAACACTTCCCAAGCAGAAGTAAACAAACTTAAGTTAAACTTGGTTTGTAATCGAGCCATCTAGCAATGCCAGATGAGTTTCAGAATGTATATTTTTCAGAAATGTATATTTATGTAATATTTTCAGCTTTGATATTGTTAGAAACATCTTTAAAACATTGTCTGTTGTTAATTAAAGGGATAGTTCACCCAAAAATTTATATTCTGTCATGAATTACTCACCCTCATGTCGTTCCAAACCTGTAAGACTTTCGTTCATATTTGGAAAACAAATGAAGATCTTTTTAATAAAATGGGTTTTAATGAAATCTTTTTAATGAGAGCTTTCTGTCCCTCCATTGACAGTCTTATATATGGGTTAGGAATGACATGAGTTATTAATGACAGAATTTTCTCTTTTGGGGGAACTACCCCTTTAAGAAAGTCTTCAGACTAAATGGTGGCTTCATTAGTGGTGCATGTTACATTTTCTCATTCAATTGTGACATTTTAAAGCATCTGTTTTTCTATGGTAAAGGGGCAAATAAGTCATGCATAATATATGCTCATTAAGGATCATAAATGCCATTTGTTCTTTTAAATCCTAAAATCCTGTTTTTTTTTCTCTCGTTCTGTTTGGAGGATGTGGATTGTATTGCTTTTCAAGAAATAAAATACAATTTTAGAAAATTTATATTGTTCGTCTTTTAATGCTAGTTTTTTTTTTTGTGTTGTGTATTTATCTGAATGTTTATGCCATAGATAGATATATGCACAGTGGATACAGATTCCATGAGTTAAGGGTTAGTTAGGTTAATTATGCTGTTTACTGCCAAGAATGTCTTGATACAGCAAACTATGCTGCATAAAATTGGCTAATGATATTTATATGACCCATAGGAGAGCACTATATTTTAATGAGATCTTAATGTTAAAATATTAATGTATAATTCAATAAAGCCAACCTAAAAATGATTGATACATTTTTAGTGCATAATTATTTAGTGTTTTGTGTGATGCAGTCATCGTTGGAACATAGTAGCTTTAAGTAAATTCAAGAAACCATTTTTATAAATAAAATAAAACCAGACATATTCAGCAAAAAAAAAAAAAAACACCACTTGTACACAAGATGGCATTAAAAATCTTGCAAGGCAATGATAGATGTGGTTGTGTTTTTGTGTACAATATATATATATATATATATATATATATATATATATATAAATAAAATATATAGCTTTACATCAGATTTCTGGTCTGGTTATACCAAAATAACATTGTAAACAGAAATTACTGGTTGAAAAAAGAAAATCATGCAAGAGTTGATGAATTATCAGAAATCTATAAATATTTTATTCATTGATTCCCATATAAATCTGAATTAATATCATTCAGAAAGAACAATCTGCAAATGAATAAACATCTTTTAAATTTGCTTTTGACCACTCAAAATAAGGCACTTTGGATGAGTTTATGCTTCAAAACAGCTTACAGTATACTCATGTATTTATTGTTTCGAAAAACAAGCATGTTTAAATCGCAAACCACTGAAAATATCAAATGTATAAAAGTGAAAAAAAAAGGTACTTAGAAAAAGTATTGCACACCTGTGTTAAGGCCTTTTTGGTAAACATTCCCATTTCATGCACTCGCTAAAGCACCAATATGCTATCTGAAATTCAAACAATAAATGTTTGTGTTGCCAAAAATCAAATCTATATTACATTCACAGAAGAAACCAGGGCATCCTGACAGCACAAGGACAACTTCTTTATGCATGTAGGATCATTTTAAATGTCCTTTTTCTAATCCTCAATGCAACTTTTCTTTTGAGTAAACAAGATCCATGCTAAATAAATATAAATAAATCCTTTATAAATAAAAGGAGCGTTTTTTCCCCAACACAGCTTTTTAGTTTCTCATAATACACATTTCGAGTCCATTCAGTTTCCAAACTTCTCCACAAAACATTATGACACTTGCTTCTAATGCAACCCATTCTTTTCTCTACCTCAAGTCATCCAGGAATCCTTTGCACTATTGACACTATGTACATGGCAGCAATGCAGCGCCCCCTAGAATTTGAAAAGGTTTATGAAACCTTGTGGAGACACAGGCTTGCAGCAGCTCTCTGGGTTATTGGCAGTGCAAGGATGATCTGTATCCTGAAATGAACAGGAAAAATTCATATGTTATTGCCACAAAAGGACCATAAATTGAAAAGAGAGGTTGATATATTTTCAAAAGAAATGTTAAAAGCTAGAAATTAATCTAGTCACCTTCCAGAACAGGATGTGGCAATGTGTGCAGAACTGTAAAGTGTCACTGTACTGTTCCTTGTTAGGGTAGCACCGGCACAACTTAAAGTACATCTTTTTCCATTCCAATTGTCCTTTATCTGACACCATCAGGCGCTTGCGGATCTGTAAAGAACATAGCAAATTACTTCAAACAAATATAGTAATCCAATCACATAAATATGCAAGACTCATCTGGAACTTAAAGGGTTAGTTCACCCCAAAATATTGTCATTAAATGATTCACCCTCATGTCGTTCCAAGCCTGTAAGACATTCGTTCATCTTCGAAACACAAATGAAGAGATTATAAATGAAATCTCTGATTCTGATGTCTGTCCATCCATTGACAGTCTACACAACTACCACTTTGTCGCTTCAAAAGGTTCATAAAGAGATTGTTAAACTAATCCGTATGAATAGAGCGGTTTAGTCCAAATTTTCTGAAACTCGATCACTTTGTGATGAACCGACTGCATTTTAGGCTTTTATTCACATATAAACATTGATCAGCAAACATAAACAGAAGCTCAACCGTATTTGCTTAATGTGTACGAACAAACCTCATTGGTTCTTTTGGAAACTCAAACGTGCTGCGTAACACATAAGAATGAAACTCATTGATGTGTGTGTTTATGAATGTTTATATGCAAGCCTAAATTCAATCTTTTCATCACAATGCAATCAAGTTTCTTCAGAACATTTAGACTAAACTGCTTAATTCATATGGATTCGTTTTACGTGTCAAAGAGGTAGTTACGTAGACTGTCAACGGAGGGACATAAATCTCTCAGATTTCATTAGAAGATCTTCATTTGGGTTTCGAAGACGTTTGGAACAACATGAGGGTGAGTAATTAATGACAGAATTTTCATTTTTGGGTGAACTGTCCCTTTAAGCATGTGACAAACATGTACCTGTCTGTCTGTGAAATGATACTGGCAGAGTTTCTTCCACAACAGCCGATCTTCTGCCAGCACACTCAGGTCAGGGCATACTTGACCCAGGCTAACCAGATCTCTTCCATCTGAAAGACGGTGCATGATGTTAAGCTGCAAGCTAGTCGGCAGATCAAGGAATGTCATCCCTGTGTTTGTAGGCTGGATAAATAAAAAGAAGAAGAAGAAAGTCTGTGTTTACCTTCATGATCTGAACAATCTCAAGGGATTTGTTTGCCAAGTTAAACAATATAAAGCATGTTCTGTATGCGATCCCTTTAACTGCAATAAAAAAAGCTTTTACACTCACCCTGTTGATCTGAATGTTGTCAAGCTGCTGTTGCCACTGTAGTATGTTCTCCATGCGGTACACCCAGATGTTGATGTTACCCACTAGGACAGACTTGCCCATGTCCTGAACCAGACTGCACAACGACGCATATAGTGTCTGTAGCAGTTCTTTAATCGGTCGGACATTTTGCTGATCCTCAAGAACTGAGAAAGAGTGCAAATGTTTAGTTAGTAACTAAAAGTTCAAGGACGCACAACAACATGGGCCCAACAGTGTTGACAGGATCTGGTGTGTGTTACAGGATACTTTAAGCTCAAGCCAGATGCTTTCATAACACACATATCAAAATAGAATACCTTTCATTTATGATTAGGACATTACATACACATTTATATCCAAAATTGAGGAGTAAGAAAAGTGACAGGTAAAGTAATAAAGTGGTTTGGGTATGACGTAGCCTGCAAGTGAGCAATTTAGTTTCTCATAACAACCTGCACCTTTGTTTAGCGGATATGACTTTTGGTTTACAATACGGCTGAGATTCCCGTTTGCTCTCTCCAGTGCAGGCAATTATAACATTTCCATTCAGCTGTGAGCTAATGGCCAAGCCCACCAAACTAACTTTGTTGTAAAAGATTGCAGAAAAGAGAAAAAAACAGCTATATAGATGTTGCCAAATTTTTTATCTCTCATTAACCACAAGAGAATTTCAGTACAAGCCTTGGGGTAAATGATCAGAGACTTTGCGAACATGTAATGTAAACAGACATTGTTGATGTTCGACATTGGCTAATAGTTTTACAAATGAGATGGCGAAGATGCAAGATACTAGCAAGAAAGCTTACCTTTCTGCACAACCCTCTCCAGAATGTTCATGTAGTTTTTCTGTGCCACTCCACTCAGCGAAGGCAGTTGGGATTTGGCGATCAGCTCCAGCAGCTGAAATGTTACACATAAATTTGAGAGGTCAGACACAGAGACTTTGTTTTCCAGCATTACTTACAGACTGTTATATTCCACTCTCTTCAGCCTTGGCAAAAACAAAGGGCTCAGAAATGGGACGTTCTCTCCCCCCACACAAGCACTCTGGCTTGTGTCTGTTTCAACAGTGTTGTTGTTTTGAAGTTCAGACAGAAGCAGGTAATCACTCTTTCAAAAGGACAGTAATTTTACCGTAACTATTTGTGCACCTTATATGCATGCAATCAGTTTGACAAGAGTAGATTTCCAACACCAAGTTCATTTTCAAAAGTTAGGACAGCCAAGAGCAGATAGTGAAAGCAGAGTTGTGTTCTCAAAGGCTGTTGTGTGGCATGACTGGCATGTAATATCAGCACAATCCACATTATAGAGCAACTCTGACCCTCACTCAACCCAGCAACATGTGAGCATTGTCATTCTACCCCCTCCCCTACAGCGAGCCTCTGATGAAAGATGTTCCAAGTGCCTTTATGTGGAGCATGAAAGGTAGGGGGGGGGGGGTCTTTCTATTTTAATATATTTTAAAATGGTAATTTATTCCTGTGATGGCAAAGCTGCATTTTCAGCAGATTCAGTGTCACATGAATCCTGCAGAAATCGTTCTAATATGCTGATGTGTTGCTCAAGAAACATTTCTTATTATCAGTGTTGAAAACTGCGATACGTTTTTTCAGGATTCTTTGATGGATAAGAAGTTCTAAAGAAAGGCATTTATTTGAAATAGAAAACTTTTGTAACATTGCAAATGTCTTTACTGTCACTTTTGATCAATTTAATGCATCCTTGCTGAATAAAAATATTAATTTATTTGAAAAAAAAGGCACTTCACTAACACTGAATGCTAGTGTATGCATCTATATAAAAACGGACTTCTAATTATTGTTGATGTCAATTTACCAGCTTAGTTTGTTAAAAAAAAACACTTTTTTTTACTGGAGCAAGCTGTTTGTATTACAGTTATCATTATCAAAGGTAAATGAATTCCCATAAATGACAGTGATATGACATACTATGATATTACGAGGTAAGTAGCCTTTATAGATCTGTTTTTCCATCCCTACTAAACCTGATCTCTGTAACTGAGCTCTAATGCAACTCCAGCACAAGGCCACACAACCAAGAGAAACTGCGAGATAAACCTGACACTACTGTGTCTCAACAGTGCCTGGAAATGTCAAGAAAAATAAATGATGCACTGCAGTGAATTTCAGTGACCTTAGCTAGAAAGTTCGAGTAAACAACTCGATCCTGATCCTGTTTACCTGTCTTTTGAAGTGATCGCAAGGATTCATGACCCAATTTGCCAGTACCTTAAGCTCATCATAGCTGACTCTATACCACAGTGGAGTCAAGTGATCGGATCAGAATTCAGGGTCACAATGCAGACAGATAGAGAGAAGGGCCTGTGAGGGGGGTGTGGGGGTTAATGGCCACCTAAGTCACTTGACTTTCCGTTCCAGTTTCATAAGCTTTCTCAACCTCAGCTGTCTGTTAGGACACTGTGTGACAGTGACCTCCACATCACACCGACCTGTGTTTATCTGCTCTTAGCCAATGACCTTTGCTTTCATCATCGGAACAAGTAGGCGAAATCAAGAAGAACGTCCAGTCATTAGTGACCTTAAACCAGAGGAGTAATGGCTAACTTGAACTTGAATTTAAGGCTGCTTCTGTTTTTCCATTACAAGAAACACTAACAGAAAACTCACACGGATACGTATACGGAAGCAAAAACATGGTCCCTGTGCATTTGCCATGAAACTGCCCCAGAGGCCCTCTTGTCTGGTGTGCGATGATAAGAATGAAGACAGTAGCAGATACCCAGAGCCCAAGACTTGTTAACCCTTTCTTCTTCAAAGATTGAGCCTGGCTATTGTCCCCGCTTGCCCTGCCACAAATAGACGGGTGGAAACTCACCCTCACGACATAATTGAATCGCCTGGTGTCTTTGATGGCGCTGCAGAAATCCAAGCGATTAAATGCTTCTCCAAGAGTACAATATCCATGACGCTGTGTGAGATAAAAAAGAGGAGTTGGTTGACTACTTATTTACACAGAAGCCTCTTCTATCGTTCTGCAGAAGATGATTACTAGAGCGTACCTCTTTGGTGCTTCCTTTGTGGACATAAATCCATTTGTCTTTGTGAAAATCTGCAATGAAGAAATAAATCAAGATTTTTGCAGTAACAAACTCGTTGCACTTTGAATTTGACAAAGACACGGCGATGATGCTTACAAGGAATTTTTGTGTTGTTGTTTAGCAAGTCCTTCTTTCGCTTCTTTGCAGCCACATCATAATTAATACTGAGGATCAAATTCTCCTTGTCATGTTCTTCCTTGCAGTAACTGAAAGCAGAGTGAAGTTGTCAACCCACATGCTGCTTTTTCATAGTTTAGCACCATGATGGGGAATTATACAACATATGGCCACTATCAATATGCAAATATGTAGGCCCTAAACTCAATTCTTGTCTGTAACTAGAGCAACAGTTTTAGAAACAGTAAATAGTTCCAGCATGACCTGTTGTATTATTAGAAAGGTGATTAACTGATGATGAGTAAACACAAAGGCATTTTTATGTTTACAACTGCTATGTACTGCAGTCTCTATCAATAACTTGACTTAATTTATTTGTATTCGTCTTTTTTAAATGCCTTTACGCACATATTTTTAGGCTAAATAAAATATTAAATTATAAAACATTAATATAAAAATAAACAAATAAAATAAATTACACCTTAAGCCATGACACTTGGATCTTGGATCAATAATTTTCTGTTGAATAAGAAAGGCTTATATCAATCTGACGCAGGCTGCGTCTGCAGTAAACTACGCCACTTGTTTATGATGCTATTAGTGGTGGTGAACAACGGAAAATATCAGGTCAGAGACTTAGCATGTCAATTTTGAATCATTAAACACTGACCTCTTGCGTTCTGAAACATTGTTATTCGTCTCGTTCTCATCTTTCGTCGTTTTTTTCCAGCCGTCCTCCGTTTTTACCCAGCTTTGACCAGGAGACCGCCAGTCTTGTCCAAGAAACGGCATTGTCAAGACTCGAAAACCAGTGATAACGAAGGAAAACTTGTTAGTGTTAAACTTGAGAAGTTGTTAAAGTGATTTTCTCGCGTGTCGCCTGCTATATTAAATAAAGCTGTGAACGCGTCTCTGGTGATAAAAGTGCGCAGCTGTATTTATATTGTCAGGAGGAGAATCCGGAAATGTTCCTGGTCCCGCCCCCTTTGGACTGCGTTCTCCAGCACGTGGCTTTGTTTATCATCTTCCTTAATATTGCAAAACCTCACTAGAAACATAATCACACATAGTTCAGTACGCCGCAGATCATCTTTCCTCATGCGCTTATTAAAAGTCAGACATACACAGTAAAGGCAATTTAATAGTTGGTGATGAGTAAGATTTCTTATTTTCTTGAGTTCATCTTGTGAAACAAACAAGAAACTGATGTAAGCTAAACATAGACAGCTGACTTCTCTGTTGATTTCCCCTGATGAGTAAGACCACAACATTAACTGTAGCTATGCTTCATAGCCTAAATTAAAGGGAATTGTGAGATTTTGGATCAAGAGGAGAAAAGAATTATGTGTGTGAATGACATTTCCTCCTAATCAGGATATAGTGACTGTAAAGAAGTGGGTCAAACAAAGGCTGGTTATCCATTATGGAAAAGCATATATGTTTTTAGCTTATTACTGAACTGCAAGTAACATGATCAGAGTCCAACCGACCTCCTATTAAGATAACACCATTTCGTAAAATGAAACTGGTAGAGAACTGCACTTCACACCATGATAAGGAAATATAATCTTTTTGAAGTTGATTTCATCAATAGCTATTCACTTTTGTTTGGTAATGAGTTGCATACTGAGCAAGAAATGTGACCCAGCTGCCCTACATTATGATGTAATGAGAGCTGATGGAAATGAGAAACTATAGCAGCTTCCTTTTATCATTTAATCTCTTTAAGTCACACACAAGAGTTTCTTGATTGTTTGCTTTTAGACAGTTAGTTCTAATCAGCTGAAAATGGTTGTGTAGACCAAAATATTCTTAGAAGATGTATATTAACAGTGTTTTACATGTCCTTGATGCAAAACTAACACTTTATTGTAATTACCATGCAGTTTCATTTTACACCGAGATGTATATTAACATGAGACATGAATGACACCTAAATAAACAACACCCATGTTGGGGAAAGTTACTTTTAAAAGTAATGCATTACAATATTGCGTTACCCCTTAATAAAGTAACTAATTGTGTTGGTTACTTGCTTTACAAAAAAAATAATTAAATAAAAATAACACTTACTTCACCAATAAAAACAACATCAAAAAACAACACACAAATGTGATGTTTAAAGCAATTTTTTCTTATTCATATGGTTGAATTGGATCATCAAAGATCAGCATCAAATAATTAAATAAAGTATAGTGTTATTTAACATTTAATGTTAATTATTGCAAATGTGCATAATATTCTGAGTTTGCCTTTCACTGTTTTGATTCATTTCTAGGAATACTGAATCTGTTTTGAGCAAGTGAGATGATTAAATGCATGCTTACATTTAGTCTGTAACTACAATAACCATCATGTTTACACCGCACACAACACCTCTCAACAAGAGAGGAAACAAGAGAGGTATCAGTCCATAAATGGAAAAAAAGTAACTTGCGTTATAAAAGGTAACACAGATATTGTGTTGTAAATTTAAAAGTAATGCGTTTAACATGAAAAAAAGTAATCTGATTACGTTACTCAAGTTACTTGTAATGCGTGTCAACACTATAAGATATGCAAACTGATGGATATCTGCCTAAATGTTGTGCTTGTTAATGTTTTCTAAATTCTATGTGGAGATCAGATGCCATGGACAGGGGTCAGCATGGGCATCCTGACTGGTCTGCGGCTATGCAGCCCCATACGCAACAAACTGCGGGGCAATGTGTATTCTGACACCTTTCTATCAGAACTAGCCTTAACTTCTTGAGCAGTTTGAGCTACGATAGCTTGTCTGTTTTGATCGGACCACACGGGCCAGCCTTCGCTCCCCACTTGCATCAATGAGCCTTGGCCGCCCATGACCCTGTTGCAGGTTCACCACTGTTCCTTCCTTGGACCACTTTTGATACTGACCACTGCAGACCAGGAATACCCCACAAGAGCAGCAGTTTTGGAGATGCTCTGACCCAGTCATCTAGCCATCACAATTTGGCTCTTGTCAAACTCGCTCAAATCCTTACGCTTGCCCATTTTTGCTGCTTCTAACACATCAACTTTGAGGACAAAATGTTCACTTGCTGCCTAATATATCCCACCCACTAACAGGTGCTGTGATGGAGAGATAATCAGTGTTATTCACTTTATAATGTAATAATGTTGCCTGATTATACCATATATATATATATATATATATATACATATATATATATATATATATATATATATATATACATATATATATATATATATACATATATATATATATATATATATATATATATATATATATATATATATATATATATATATATATATATATATATATATATATATATATATATATATATATATATATATATATATATATATATATATATATATATATATATATATATATATGGTAACACTTTACAATAAGGCTCATTAGTAAAAATTAGTTAGTTATGTTAGTTAGTTATTAGTTAACATGAATTAATAATGAACTGCATTTATAAAGCATTTATTTATCTTTGTTAATGTTAATTATTAGTTAATGCACTGTGAACTAACATGAACAAACCATGAACAGCTGGATTTTTATTAATTAACGTTAACAAAGATGAACAAATACAGTAACAAATGTACTGCTCATGGTTAGTTCATGTTGGTTAATAACTAATGTTAATTAATGAAACCTTATTGTAAAGTGTTACCATATATATATATATATATATATATATATATATATATATATATATATATATATATATATATATATATATATATATATACATACATACAGTATAAAGGAAATTTGCACTGTAAGGAGTATTTCTGTAATGATTTACCAGACAGTGTTTTGGAGGCAGAAATGAGCTTGTGTGTATTTTCACAAAGGGGGAGCAAACATTTATTTCTTGAAAACAAAACACAATAAATGGTCGTTTGAGATTCAACATGCACTCAGGCCTGTGATAAAGGTTTCAGGAAACATTTCTCAAACAGTTTGTCTCCTTATTTTCTCACTACAGCCAATGCAGCGCTGATGTGTATACAAAATCTAAATGTGTTTTCTTTATTCATTTATCAATTCAATTAATTTATTAATTTTATCCAGAAGAATGATTAGTGATGTTATATAATCTAGGTTTAATCTGATCTCCTCACATTTAGGAAACATGAACAAGCACAACATTTAAGTCTTGTCACCTTTATTTATATAGCACTTTATACAATACAAAATGTTTTAAAGTAGCAGATTTACAGTGATAACAGGAAAATGATTCAATGATGCAAACAGTTCCTTTCAGCTGTACAGAAACTCTAAAAGAAAATAGTTTCATTTAGGCAGATATCCAGCATAAATTATGTTACTGTAGTCTAAACTTTGTTAAAAGATGTTTGAAATGTTTTAGTAACATTTTGGAGTGAGACCCATTCCATTAGGTTTTCATTCCAAAGGTTTAACTGCACATCAGGAAGGCATTTGCTTCAGTTGCGAGGCAAATACATTCAACAACGTGACATTTGTTCCTCTCCAAAAATATATTTTCCCAAGCCATGCTCACTGTTTCGCTCTCAGCTCAGGGACAAGTGCTATGAGGGGATTTCCTAGAGATGGCTAGATGACAATCATATTTCCTTTTTATGATTTAAAGTTAAAGCTTTAAAGCTCAACATTAGTCCGGTGAACAAGGGCAAAACAAGTTTAAAAAAAAAACGTTTAAATGTAAAACCTTCATGTTATGAAGTCAATGGAACTGTCTAGAACTGTTTTTGTTTTGTGTTCATGTTGGTGGACGGGGCACATGATCACATACACTCTCGCTTGCTCACTAACACACCTGTTGCTGTTGCTCTTACACCAATTTCATCATTCCCTCATGTGAAATGTTTCAGTTTACATCCTGGACCAACGCAACCTGGCCCAGCCACATGATTCTGGGGGTGTACATTTCATTGTTTGTTTCCCAAAATAACATCAGATCACCTATGGCCCCCAAGGTCCGAAATCCCTTCATCTCCGACCTTAAAGAACAAGCTACAGCACGCAATGTTCTGATATGAACAAGTGTGATGTAGCATAATCAATGCAAACCCCAAACAGCACATGTAATACTATCTCACAGTGCGTTGGGTCATCGTTACACACTTTGTTGTTCACGTTTTACCATCCTTAATGTCAGTGAGTTAACAGAACATGATTATTGCCTAATACAAGATCAATTACGTGTCTAATAAAAGCACATCTTCAAACTTGATGTCACTTAGACTCGTATAAACATGTTAAGGCTAGTTGATAAAGTGAATGGGTATTATACCACATATCACAGCATTCACAATACAGTAGCAAGTCACTTAATGGCTTTTCAAAGTCTTCTTTGCAAGTCACCGTTTCATGTCTGGGCATGCCAACACCTGTTACAGTCCAACTGAGAGTGACAGGAAGACATGTGAGAAACAGACAGGGCAATAACACATACTCAGACACACATTTCTCTCACACATCTGCTGCCTTTACGTCCTCACCTTCTGTAGCATGTCATGTGATGAGTTTAATTTCTTATGATCTATGTAGGATGATGAATAGCTCAAAATATGATTTTAAAATGCATTTAATTTCAAATTGAATAGTGTGAACAGTACAACAATTTTGGACAGGGTTTTTTTTTAAACTTAAGCATTAAAGGGACAATTCACCAAAGATAGAATTGTATCATTATTCCATTACGCTCATGTCATTCCAAACATTCTGTGTGAGTTTCTTTCTTCTGTGGAAATATAAAGATATTTTGAAAAATGTGTTTTTATAATAATTATAGTATTTTCTTGTGTTCGGCAGAGGAAAGAAAGTTATAGGTTTAGAATGAAATGAGGCTGAGTAAATGATGACAGGATTTTTTATTTATTTACTTTTGGGGCCTTTAAATTCTATACAGCAAGATTAGCCAATTTACAAATAACACACAAAAGAAGCATTATTAGTTTTTATGAAGCATTTAATGGTAAAATTATTTGGCATGTATAACTGTGTTACACTCAATTTTTAAAAGAATGTAAAATACTTGAAAAACAAAACATAAATAATCAATTTACAAAATGAAGGAATGCGTTTAAATAAAAATACACATGTAAACTAACAATGTGAAACTATTCAGTGTCAAGTGCAAAGTAATACAGGAGAGAATTTAAAACTCCTCCATTTCTAAGGTAATGTGCATTCTGTAGTAAACACCAATATTATTCAATTGTTTATTAAATAAGGTGATCTAAAAGAAACTTGAAAATCATACTTCCATCTGCTACATGGTCAGAGCATAATTTGAAATAGCTTCCATCTTTTTGGCTATTTTAATGACTTTTAATAGTTATTTTATTAATAACCTCACACATTCTAAAGGCAACACGTGCAAACGACAGAGCTTAGAGCATCTCACGTGCTTTGCTGTCTATGCTCTCCGTTTTTACTCTATATTTTTCTCAGTCTGAGTATGGTTGGAGACAGACATATTTAAGTCTGCATTATGTGACCAAGCTACATTGTCACAATAACACATTCATGTAGGCAAAAACTTATCAGAGAGATAGACCAGATTTACTGAGCCATGGTCAAATAGCTTGAATGGCAAAGTCCCCATCGACACCCATGAGTCTGTCTTTGGGTCGTAGAAGTCAAAGCTGTCTGAGTCTTCCACACTCTCTTGACTGTTAATGAAGCGGCCTCCCGTGACATAGATCTTGCCGTTCACAACAGCAGCAGAGTGATGCATCTTCCTGGCCTTCATATTTTCACATTTCTCAAACCTGTTGGTTTTAACATCATAGGCTACCATTCTTCTTGTATAGCCTGTTAAAAAAAAAAGAAAAAGAAAAAAAGTTAAAGCTGCCATGAAATTGAGATTTTCTTTTCTTCCCTATTATGATGTACACTTCTGGTCAAAAGTTTCGCAATAATTAACTTAAAGTCTCTTATGCTCACCAATGCGGCATTTATTTGATAAAAAATACCGTATAAATAGTAATTTTGTGAAATATTATTACAATTTAAAATAGCTGTTTATTATTTCAATGTTTTAAAATGTAATGTATTCATGTGAAAACAAAGCTGAATTTTCAGCTGCTTTATTTCTGGAGTAAAGCAGGCATTACTCCAGTCTTCAGTGGCACATGATCCTACAAAAATATTTTTTCTTTCAAAAACAAATAAATTATTCCGAAATTTAATCGTAGTGTATATCTGAATGAAACGGCTTCTCGAACAAGAAAAAATGTAGGGCGGGACAATCTTCAATAATCCGCAAAAAATTAAGAATAGTGAATTCTGATTTCATGATGACTTCAAGACCAACTTGCGGGAACATTATATTCACAATACTACCACAACAACAACAAAAAAGTCCTTACCGCCAACAATGTAGATTTTATCATCGATCAATACAGCTGGTGCACAGACGTTCTTCACTGTCCTGGTTTCCATCCTATACCACAGATTCCTTCCTATGTTGTACACCTATCAAGAACGAATATCTTTAACCACTGCAAAATCATTGAAATTCGTTCTCTATTCAACTAAATCCCCAAAAGCCTGAAATATCAAACCTGGATCATTCGAACCGGTTTCTGCATGGCGTCTTCGCCTCCGAACACGTATATTCTCTGGTCATGTGCGGCTACAGCTGGGTGCAGAACTGCAGTGGGCATGGGTGCCATGGTCTCCCATTGGTTGAACATGGTGTCGTATCGCTCTACCTCATTGGACAGCTGTCCGTCAGCTGTCAATCCACCCAGAACGAAAATGAAATGCAGGTAGGTGGAGCTTTGATGGGCGTACCGAGGAGTCAGCATGGGTTCTCCCATTCTCCACTGGTTTGTTTTCAGAGAAAGCGTGTATACAATGTTGCTTATTGTGCACTGCCCTCCTGCTTTCATGGTTAAGCCCCCGAGCACATAAAGGATGCTGTGCATGCAGACATAAGAGGGCCGGTAAAGGCGCAGTGGGATTTTTGCGAGACACTGCCAGCAGCGAGTCTGCTCGTCGTAGAGCAGCGCCTCACGAGATGTCCGCTCGCCATTCTTACGGCCTCCCACTACTACAAGCGCCTCCTTGCAGTTTTGCCGCCGTGGCACAGCCCAAAGGGGCTTAAGATCACCAGGGCAATGAGTGCCGACAGAAAAAAGAAGGCGACGAACGGATTCGATCATTTCTATGCATAAAGAAGATGACTGGACTAGAGGGTCATTGGCGATAAACTGGAAAAGATAGGAGGGATGGACATGTCTCAGCCTCACGCGACGGAACAAGTCATGGATAGTGCTACGTCTGGAGAACGGGTCGTGGTGGATCCAAGCTAGAAGAGTCTCAAATACTTGCTCCTCCTCAACGCACAGTTTATCGTCCTCCAAGTAGCTCACCAATTCGGGGAGCGAGAGTTCGCAGAAGTCCTCGGAGACCACCACATCGGAGAAGCTCTTCACAGCCAGTTCTCTCGCTTTTTCCTGAAGGCTAGAGCAATGCAGGATTTCTGAGAGCCGGATCATGCTCAGGCAGTTGTCTGGACTGAGCTGGGTCTGCAGGAATGTTGAGCAGGCCTCAAAAAGCCTTCCGTACTGAAGCATAGAGGCGGCTTGCATCAGAGGGAGAACCAGCTCCATGGTGATGCTGATGGACCCTGTGTAAACATACTCTACTATACCCGTAAGGATGTCATAAGGAACACCTTGGAGGTCTATCCGAGGCTTCTGGGTCTCCAGGAAGCAGCTGCAGAACATAGCGTAGAAGTAGGGGCTGCTGGACGCCAGGACATTGCGGTGACATGGGATCTCTTTGCCCTCACAGCAAAGAACAACATCAGTGAGAATTTGGTCCTTCCTCAAGGTGTTCAGCTCCAGGAGAATGGTTGAGATCAGGTCTTTGTCTTTAAAATGCAGGACTTCTGATATTGGAACATCTAAGCTGTGAAAAAAAAAAAACACTTATAATCATAACATTTTCTTTAATTAGGATATTGGTTACCACAATGGCAAAATACACTTTTTCTTGTGCACATAAAATTCTTATTTCCTATGACCTTTTTATGTTTAAAATCTAGTGATTTAAAAAAAAAATTAAGTGATATTATATTTGCACATTTATGCATCTTTTAGCTTTTATACAATACACACACAGTATTACAGTATGTGTGTAAATATATATATACATTGTATGTACACACACACACACACACACACACACACACACACACACACACACACACACACACACACACACACACACACACACACACACACACACACACACACACACACACACACACACACACACACACACCACACAGTATTATGTAATATAAATATACAATGACATGCTTGAACATGAGTGTGAAGTTGCATCTGTGAAAAAGTGCAGCACTCGTATTCATTTTTTGAACAAAATCTGCAATTGCACATTTAAGAAATCTAAGGAATGGCAGAAAATTATTCCCCATCATCATACTTTATAGCCAGACAACAACACTTAATTAACTCAATTAATTACCTAATTAGCAATTCTACAAGTTCATCATCACACAATTACATTAATCTTCCAAGACTAGAGCAGTACAGTTTGCCTGAAGACTGACAAACAAATAAAATGCCATGCAGTTGTCGACCACCTACACAGGTGTTACTGTGCCTGCAGTCAAAGCATCTGCTTGGAGACCTGATGTGTCAGCCAGATCTTGCCTTACCTTGTCTCAGCTGATTTGAAGCACATTCTAAATGGTCCTGTAAATATCTATGTATCATCAAAACTCAAGCAGAGCTCAAACTCGTCCCTCTGTTTTCAAAAACAGTTCACTTCTGAAAGATGTTCACTTTCGGAGTTTGGCAGGTGGATGTTTATAGAGACTGGGGCGACCGCGGTATGTTATTTGTTGTTCAGAAATCCTTCGAGAGGCCTCCGTGTACATTCCAGTCTCCCTAAAAATAGAAATCTCTCTTCTCTGTCAGAACTAGAGCTAGTCCCGATAACACCTCCTCGTGGTACGCCCTCAGCCCCTCTGTTTTTCCATAACACAAGTTTCTTCACCGTCATAGCGTGTCTGAATTGCTCCATGCTCCACAACGTGTGTATGTTTACCGAGGCTGTAAACAACACCGCTGGTGCCCGAGAGCTATTCTAAGAGTTTTCTGTGTATTTGACCCCCGTTTCTAAACTAATCCTTCCAAAACCCAGCATTGTGTTACTACAGTCGTCACTAAACACTGGGATGATGAAGGCTCAGAATGAGAAAACATAACAGCTGAAAGTGTTGAAGCCAAACATATGCAGGTATAAATTAGACAGCGCTGAGTGACTGGGTTATTGTTTGAACAGTCTTGGAAATTTAGTGTCAGTATGAAGTTGCATAAGCATTAATAAACTGTTTAAATGTTCAGTAATATAGGTACAAAAACTAAATAAATAAATAAATAAATAAATAAATAAATAAATAAATTATATATTATATATATATATTATATATATATATATATATATATATATATATATATATATATATATATATATATATATATATATATATATATATATATATATATATATATATATATATATATATATATATATATATATATATCAAATCAAATCAAATCAAATCACTTTATTGTCACACAGCCATGTACACAAGTGCAACAGCAGGTGAAATTCTTGGTGCAGTTCCGAGCAACATAGCAGTCATGACATGTACAACATTTAAAGCAGCATCAGATTACACATCTGATGCGCCCACAATTACTCACAGCACAGTAAACACTACAATAAATAATTTACACAATGTGAGTGTAGTTCTCACAGCTTTAACCAATATACACATACTTACAATATACATATACTTTAAACAATATACACTAAACATACATTAAACAGTATACATTAAGCTATAATAGTAATAATAATATACAATGTACAGTATCCATTATTATTCACAGAGATCCAATGTACAATAGGTGCTATATGATAAATGATAAATAATAATTTATAATAAATGTGTATATAATGTGTGTGTATCTACAGTGGGTTGTGCTGAGTGATATTCTGTCCGGTGTGTTATGATCCTGATGGGTCAAGAGTTAAGGAGTCTGATTGTTTGTGGGAAGAAGCTGTTCTGGAGTCGGCTGGTGCGTGTTCTGATGCTGCGGTACCGTCTGCCTGATGGCAGCAGTGAGAGCAGCCCATGGCTCGGGTGGCTAGAGTCTCTGATGATCCTCTGAGCTCTCTTCACACATCGCCTGGCGTAAATGTCCTGGAGGGAGGGAAGCTCACCTCCGATGATGCAGCTGGCCGTGCGCACTACCCTTTGCAGGGCTTTGCGGCTGCGGGCGGTACTGTTGCCGTACCAGGTGGTGATGCAGCCAGTCAGCAGGCTCTCTATGGTGCTGCTGTAGAACCGTGTGAGGATGTGGCGGCTCATTCCAAACCTCCTCAGCCGTCGCAGGAAGAAAAGGCGCTGATGAGCCTTCTTCACAACGGCCTCGGAGTGGACGGACCATGAGAGTTCCTCTGTGATGTGGACACCGAGGAACTTGAAGCTGCTGACTCTCTCCACCGGTGCTCCATCGATGGTGATGGGGCGGTGTTCTCTCTCATTCCTCCTGAAGTCGACCACCAGCTCCTTGGTCTTGCTGACGTTGAGGGAGAGGTTGTGCTCCTGACACCACCGTGTCAGAGTGTGCACCTCCTCTCTGTAGGCCGTTTCATCATTGTCAGTGATGAGACCTACCACCGTCGTATCGTCAGCAAACTTGATGATGGTGTTGGAGCTGTGGGTTGCCACACAGTCATGTGTGTACAAAGAGTACAGGAGTGGGCTGAGAACACAGCCCTGAGGGGCTCCAGTGTTGAGAGTCAGTGGTGAGGAGATGTTACTGCCCATTCTGACCACCTGGCGTCTGTTTGACAGGAAGTCCAGGATCCAGCTGCATAACAGGCTGTTTAAGCCGAGAGCCCGGAGTTTCATGTCAAGTATGGAGGGCACAATGGTGTTGAATGCTGAGCTGTAGTCTACAAACAGCATTCTCACATATGTGTTCCTCTTTTCCAGGTGGGAGAGAGCAGTGTGAATTGTTGATGAAATGGCATCATCAGTGGAGCGGTTTTTGCGGTATGCAAACTGCAGTGGGTCCAGTGAGGGGGGTAGAACAGAGCAGATGTGGTTTCTGACTAGTCTCTCAAAGCATTTGCTGATGATGGGGGTCAGAGCAACAGGACGCCAGTCGTTTAAGCAGGTGGTTTTTGCTTGCTTCGGTACAGGAACAATGGTGGACGTTTTGAAGCATGTGGGGACCACAGACAGGGAGAGGGACAGGTTAAAAATGTCCGTGAAAACTCCAGCCAGTTGGCGCGCGCACGCTCTGATGACGCGGCCGGGAATCCCGTCTGGACCCGCAGCTTTACGGACGTTCACCCGCCGGAAGGATCGGGTTACATCCGCTTCAGATACGGAGAGTGCACTAACCTCTGTATCTTCAGCCGCGAGCTCTCTCTCCGCGAGGGCGGTGTTTGTTCCCTCAAAGCGAGCATAAAAGGTGTTGAGCTCGTCCGGGAGAGAGGCAGCGGTGTTCACGGTGGAGTTTGAGTTCCCTTTATAGTCTGTGATGATGTTAATTCCCCTCCACATGCTTCTGGAGTCGGTGGTGTTGAACTGTCCTTCAATCTTGTCCCTGTACTGGCGTTTTGCTGCTTTGATTGTTTTCCGGAGGGCATAACTTGCTTGTTTATGCTCCTCCGCATTACCGGAGTTAAAGGTGAGGGACCGCGCATTGAGTGCCGCGCGAACATCCCCATTTATCCACGGCTTCTGGTTTGGGTACAGCCGAATTGTTTTGGTCGGAACAACGTCATCTACGCACTTCCTGATGAAACACGTTACGCTATCAGCGTAGACCTCGATGTCGTCATCAGAGGCCGACAGGAACATCTCCCAGTCCGCGTGATCAAAACAGTCCTGTAGCATAGAGTCCGATTGGTCCGACCAGCACTGGATGGTTCTGAGGGCGGGTGCTTCCTGTTTCAGTCTCTGCCTGTAAGCGGGCAAAAGTAGAATGGACGCGTGATCTGATTTCCCGAATGGTGGGCGAGGGAGGGACTTGTAACCCTCCTTGAAGGGGGAGTAGCAGTGGTCTAAAACACGGTTCCCTCGCGTGTTGATGCTAACATGTTGGTGGTATTTGGGTGCGATGCGCTTGAAGTTGGCTTTGTTAAAGTCCCCGGTCACAATAAACGCAGCCTCAGGATGCGCGGTTTCCTGCTCACTCACTGACCTATACAGCTCCTTCAGTGCCCGGTCTGTGTCGGCTTGTGGGGGAATATACACCGCTGTGATGATGACCGCGGTGAATTCCCTCGGTAGCCAGAATGGTCGGCACAGAACCATGAGAAATTCCAGATCAGGAGAGCAGAAAGACTTGATAGAGTGTACGTTCCTCTGGTCACACCAGGATCGGTTGATCATAAAACACACACCCCCGCCTTTGCTTTTCCCGGAGAGATCTTTTTCTCTGTCCATCCGATGCACGGAGAACCCCGTGGTTTCGATGGCTGAGTCTGGAATCTCAGCGGACATCCAAGTTTCTGTAAGGCAGATAATGCAGCAGTCCCTCGTGTCTCGTTGGAAAGAGATCCGCGCTCTCAGCTCGCAGAGTTTATTGTCCAGAGACTGAACATTTGCCAGTAAAATACTGGGAAGCGGGGGTCGGTTTGCGCGGCGTCTTACTCTGACGAGTACGCCAGCTCTACAGCCCCTTCTCCGGCGGCGTTTCCGCGGCCGGGCCACCCAGACAAAGGGTTCCGCTGCTGTGTTTGTAAGCGGCGTGTCGTCGTTGATGAATTTAAAGTCCGGTTTTCGGTGTGCGATTGCCGAACCAATGTCCAAAAGTGTCTGTCTGTCGTACGTAGTAAGGCAGACAACATCCAAGACAAAAAACACAAAAACATATATATATATATATATATATATATATATATATATATATATATATATATATATATATATATATATATATATATATATATATATATATATATATATATATTTAAACAGTTTGATTTACAATTTTAACAAGATCCTTTGCATTAACTGAGGGCCATCAGGGAAAAAAGCGTTAGATAAACAGCGCCATCTAGTGTTAGTTCCCTGTAATGGGACGTCTTGTGACCTGAGAGGCATTATGCAATAGTTGCACCTGTGCTGTCATCTGTTTCACATGCTGTAAGCTAAAATGTTCCACAACTTCAAATAAATCTGTTCTCATGTACCTTATAATATGTTGTTAATACAAATACCAGTCTCCACATTTGATCAAACAGAGAAAAAAAGAAAAAAACTAACAGATAAATGTTCAAGATAAACAGATTTCATATCAATAATAATATCAAGTTACTTTTAACAATCTTAAAAAATGATCTAACAATATAATAAAGATAGTTGTCCTCAAGCCTTGTAAAGACAAAACTTGCTGTAGTGGCTGAGTGAAATAAAGATGTGATCATTAAGTAATGAGTAAAATCCGAGAAACTGATCTGAAATTTTCTTTAATAGTTGAAAATATTTTCTTTCTGCATTCAAACTTGGCCTTTCTCCCGGTTTTGACTGGAATCACACTTTTCATGGCGCATAGCTTTGTGCTAGCAACATCAATGCAAAAACTGATCATGTAAAAACCCCGAATGCAAGTCGTTTTTGGATAAAATCGCCTGTCAAATACAATAATGTATTACATGGAATAATTCTGTTGGTATTATTTCACCGTCTACCCTATAACATCGCCATCGATGTACAAACCCCTAAATTCCTGAAACGAAATGATGAAAAACTAGAATGTCAGGTTAAGAAAATCATGGTAAACACATTTCAGCTCCTCCCTACCCATTGTCGGGCTAGAAATGAATGGCTTGAGTAATCCCTTTGAACCTCTACCACAAACACCCTTTGAAAAGATGGCAGGCAATATGCCTATGATGTTCTGTTGCAGAGAATATTGGGACCTTACATTTTCCAGAGCTACCCTTTATGAAAATAACAGTCTCTTGGTAGCAATCTTGATATGTAACCTGTCGGGAGAACTCATAGCCCTCTTAAAGCCTGCAGATACTTTACATATCTTGCGAGATACACAGCAGTGCTCAGATCAGCTCTGCTCTACAGATTCTGCTGTGCATTTGGTAATTATCTAATGCTAAGCGCTCAATTCCAAAGTGCCTCAGGGAGAGCATCCTCACTGATTAACCCTGCTTATCACTGCATGAGTAAATGAAGGGTAAATAACAGTCACACCAAAAAATGGAGGGTTATGACCTCTAGAAAGAAAAACTTCTGCCATTTGTATTCCTCACTATTATTATTATATATGTTATACTATAATGTATTATATATTAAAAGTAATATTGATAATTAAATTATATGAAATATATATATATTTTTTTAATATGATATAAAAAATAATACATTTTTACATATCTTTATATCTCATTTCTTATTCTTGTAATCTACATAGGGCAGCATTTTGTGTTACTCCATGTTCTATGAGCACAAGCCTTTGTACATTAAAATAATTGATACTAACCAAAACAGCGCCTGTTCAATACAAATTTCTGTTTGCCATGCATTATGAGGAGAGCGAAAAGTAGTCGTAATAGAAAGAAGCACAGGTTTTAGGTATATTAAGGCACTATATCTGATGCATTTTGAAGAGCACTTTCATCTCCTCCTTTGTGATCCTCCTCAAATGCTTCAACAGGCATTTCAAAAACAGACCACCATAAAACAAGAGCCTCTCTCTACAGCACAAAAGAATTATATTTGAGGACTATATTTGCATTTTTTTTTGTAACATTGATTTGGGTAGATTCATGCAACAAGTGCTTGTGCATGTTGCTCTACAATATCATCATATTAGTTGGTGCCACTGATAGAGTTGCAATGCAAAATGCAATATGTCCATTAGGAATTGCAGGCTGACCTCTAAAAGATCAGCGTGACAGTGATATATTACATAGTTTGCTTCGCTCATGCAGAAATTTAAGGGAACATAACAAATAGTGAGATAGCAAATTGGGTCATGTGTCAGATCTGAATGACCTAGTTCTTCCGGCCTTTTTTCTGATATGTCCTGGAGAGAATGTTCCACTTTCAGAGTGGCGGCAAAAGTTCTGATCACCATCAGCACATAGCAAAAGCTTTTTCTTTGAAGTTCAGCGCAAACAAACTAGCTGTCATGTAATCAGCAGTCCAGTATGGGCATTTTATAGTGTTAGCAAATAAAGAAAGAGAGAATATCTAAGAAAACCTTTGTGAAATGAAACAAACTGCTGGAACGTTAACAACATTATATTGTATAAAGCAAGGTTTTTCAATCTTGATGATGCTAAGGACCCTTAAACAATCATCTTTGTGAGAGACGCCGTTGATAAATATTAAGGCAGCTGTATATTTTTGTGTGTAAAAATCAAATGATACTGAATGAGGAAAATATGAAATATATTATTAGGGCAACTAAATCAAATAATTGTTTCCAAAATGAAATAATTGGCTTTTACATTGTCATTAATCATTGTCCCTAATACAAAATATATACACAGATGAAGTGAATAGCACTGATTATCTCTTCATCAAGGCACCTGTTAGTGGGTGGGATATATAAGGCAGCAAGTGAACTAACCCCTTTCTACCGAAACGCAATCGCAATTGCCCTTGCCTCCGCGGAGGTCTGCATGTGGGGACAAAGGCCTGTGTGGTCTGATCAAACTGATGAGCTACTGTAGTTAAAATTGATCAAGAAGTTAATGCTGGTTCTGAAAGAAAGGTGTCAGAATACACATCACAGTTTGTTGCGTATGGGGCTGGTGCCCATGCTGACCCATCCACCACCGAAAGCATGGCCTCCAAATTCCCCAGATCTCAATCCAATCGAGCATCTGTCTGCTGAACAAACAAGTCCGATCCATGGAGGCTCCACCTCACAACTACCAAGACTTAAAGGATCTGCTACTAACATATTGGTGCCAGATACCACAGCACACCTTCAGGGGTCTAGTAGAGTCCATGCCTCGACGGGTCAGGGCTGTTTTGGCAGCAAAAGGGGGACCAACACAATATTAGGAAGGTGGTCAATAATGTTATGCTTGATCGGTGAATATAGGTATCCTCTGGGGGGAAGAAAAACTATATTTTTATATATAGCCTATAAAGACAATATTTTAGGTCTGCTGGCATATTACTTTGTGACATGAGAGCTATATTTTGGTTAAAATGTCATGTTCCTCTAGAGGTCAGTGCAGCTCAAATGATACTTATGAATTTACTTGAAGGGGGGAGGGAGGGGGTCCTAATAGTCATCATACATGTTTGGTATTGTGATTAGACAAAAGAAGGTTTCACTGCACTCAATATTAGTGATCACTAAACTACCTAAAAGTGCTTTCATGATTTTTTAAGCTAACCAACAATGTATTTTGGGACAACACACAGCTCTATTAATTAAAGAACAACAATTATCAGCAGAATCGTGTGACAATTAAACTGCAGATAACAGAGTTGCATTCAATAACATTAACAAAGCTTTGTCATTTTCACCTCAACTTTTTTCTTTCTCTCAACAGTCTTTGCCTTCTTTATATTCCTCTCTCTGCAGCCAGTCCAGGTGTTTGGTAGGCTTCATCGGCATGACACAAGCAGACACACGCCATGCACCTTCAGCAATAATACACCTTTGATGGCGTGCAGTTGCCTTTGGAATCCTAGAGAGAGAAAGAGGGGTCTTAAGGGGCTTACTATTAGCTGCTTAAAATTCTTATGATGTAACCAGTGCATAGCCACTGGAAAAACACACACAGATGCATTCCCACTAGTGTGGCACTTTCACCCTATTTTGTTTACTCTTGGTGGTGTTGTGTTCCAGACATCTTTTTTTTAACAGTTGAGGAAACTAAATAATGAGTTCTATCACTGTGCGAGTCAGTGTGAAGGCAACGCTATTTATCTTTATATCCTCAGCGGTGGCAGACAGCTTCATACAGTGTCACAGGCACACTGACACAAGGTGCCTTGGCATTCAAAATGGCCAGAGTACAGGCTCTCAGGAGAAGGCAACTTATTAAAAAAAAATTATTCTTTGTAGAGTTCGAACACTCATAGGAATTCCTGTGGTTGTGTTGGACCAATACTTAAATGTCAGGTAGTTGAAATTCCTCTGTTTACTCGCCAGGATAGAGATGAGGGGTGTTTGGATCTTTATAAAACAAGGCTTCAGGAAAATGTCACTCTGAAGACTGATTACTGAATCATAAAGCAGAACCATTTGTATATGCAATTAACATAAATGGCATGTTAACATAACATGCCTGTTTTTGGCACATGCAGAAATCATTAATCACAATATGCTAATGAGATTTAATATTAATGCTTAAATATCAGGGGAGCAGGTATATTTGGTCTGAAAAGACTGTCAAGATTTTTTTAAATGTGGCACTGGGAGATGGATGCCTGGCTTGTAACTGGTGATATGCCTCAAGGCAACAGCCAGATATCCCCTCACTGGAGTACACGGCAGACTCATTGGCCAGCTGTTACGTTAGGTAATTAAGAGCTGAGGCACGCTTCTGGGCATGAGAAGACCCAGTACTGGGGGTGATGGACTGACAGCCAGAGGCTGGCTGTTTGTCAATGCACAACACAGGACTAAACACTGCAGCGGTTTACAGACCCCAGCCGGACTGGATACCACAAGCTGAAGTACCTCCTGGAAGATGCGATGATGCCTCTGAAGATGCTGCCTCTGTATTCAATGTGAAGGACGTAGTAATGGATTTTATTCAGGGTATAGATGCCATTATATCATTTTTCACAAATGCAAACAAGGCTGTCTTGAATACTGTCGCTCACAGCCTTGTTTTAATTGAAGAAAAAATCAATATACCATCTACCCTGAAGCAGCCATATTAAAACAATAGCAACAATATTACAATAGGACAGTTTGACTTGACATAAAAAACATTTGGGATTGAATTTTTATTTTATTTTATTTAATGTTTGTAGTATGTGACCCTGGACCACAAAACCAGTCATATCGGTATATTTGTGGCAACAGCCAACAATACATTGAATGGGACAAAAGATGATCTGTTTCAAAAATCTTTAGGATATTAAAGCAGCACTAGGTAACTTTTCAACCTTTATAATATATTTTCAAGACTCTTGTGATGATACATCGACTTACAATAGGTTGAATGACACGTCTGCCATAGCCTGACGGGGTCTGTATCGTTTTTAATCGTACTTTTAAACTTCGGGTTTCGGGTAGTAACCCGAGAAAAAAAAGAACTACAAAATTCGACTGCTTTACGGCATATACGTCACTTCCACCACCACCACCACTTCCTTAAATTCGGACGTGCGAGCCCAACTATCATTTGTTTGTCAAATGTTATAGTCATGGCCGAAGAGCACAGAAAAATAAGAAAGCAAAGGTTTTGTCGGAGGAAAGCGAAAAGAGGAAACGAGAAAGTGATCGGATTAAAGGCAGGACGAGGATCAACATTGGGCCAGCGTTTGCTCGTGAGCTGAAGGAGGAGGGGCTACATTCTTGCAAGTAAATACGCAAGACATACAAAATCATATTTTAGGATACCTAACATGTCTGTGATATTGGTTTATTTGTCTTGCCTCAAGCTATAATGCAAATCGATTTTTCAAATTTGCAGATTCATCTATGGTAGCTTGATATTATAATATTGACGATATATGTTATTACCTACCACTCAAACATTGAATTGAAGTATCATATAGATTCTGTAAAACGGGAACCAATAGACTAGGCTACTATAATGACGCTGGCTTGTAAACGTGAGCATCGCGATCATTTGGCGTTTGAAAAAAAATAAAACCCATGAAATTATATTCATATGACATGCTGAAACATATGCCACTGTACCTGGGATGAAGACATTTCACACGCGACGCAAGCAGAAAACCTGCATGTGAACTCCATAGACATGTGAACTCCTCCTGCAGTGTTCAGGGCTATCATGGTTGTCACGTCAATAAATGCACGTGCGATGCATCCCCTGATGTAGAATGACAGAGTTTACGATATTAGTAGAGGACAATACTGTTTCCCAACTGTAGGGGGACCCCGAGAGCAAAACCTACCTAGTGCTGCTTTAAAGCTACACTATGTAACTTTTCCGTCCACTAGAGGTCGCCTGTTCAAAACAAAGGCGTAGTTTGATGACGCCACGTTTGAGCGCAGAATCTTGGGACATGTGGTCTTCACCTCACAGCCGGTGGAAAATAGTCAGGATAGGACTCGGGCAGAAATCATGTTCATGGATGCGATTATTAACATGACTGTAGTCTGAAGCAGAGCAGGAGCGAGTGTTGTGGAGCTGAGCAAGGCCGCAGGAGCGATTGAAGAGCGGGACTGTTATTATGGCATAGTTGCCGGCGGGACTTTTATTATGACACGGTTGCCGGCGGCACTTCCTCTTTTCCAGTCATGAGTGAGATAACGCAACTCTGTTTATCGTATTAGATATATCTGAGTGTGTTGAAAAGGAAGTTATGACGTTCGCTCGGCGGCTGCTATGACACTTGTTCACACTGCAGTGAGAGTAAAGTGTTTCACTGAATAAAACCGGAAACCGAGGGTGATGCAGATATGACGCAATCGACAGGCGACTCCCTCACACGCATAGCTCACACGTCCCGGTTCCTCGGTTAAAATAGCAATTTGTCACGATTTACAAATAGTTGGAAACATTTGGGATATTCTAAGTACTCAACTGAACAAAATATATAACACTGGCCTAGTGGTTTCTGGATATTTTACAGCAAAAATCCTACATAGTTCACCTTTAAGTGAAGATTATGTATATGAAGATATTTTGTTCTACCGTAAATATATCAACAATTTATTATATTAGTAACATGCGCTGCTAAGGACTTCATTTGGACAACTTTAATGGCGATTTTCTCAATATTTATATTCTTTTTGCACCCTCAGATTCCAGAATTTCAAATAGTTGTATCTCAATCAAATATTGTCATATCCTAACACAACTTATTTATTCAGCTTTTGGGTAATATATGAATCTCAATTGAAAAAAAAAAAAACCCTTAGGACTGGTTTTGTGGTTCAGGGTCACATATATATATATATATATATTATTGCTTAATTTTGGTATAAATGTCTGTTTTTAAATACATTTGTAGTGTCTAAATCCATAATAACGTAATATATAATGACTATTTTGTTGATGCACATGTCCACAAAAAACAGCGCTCAAAAAGCCGTTGGTTACAGTACCTCTTACCAGTAACACAATCGCTGCGTTTGAAATTGAATACTTCCCTAAATCTGAATATTTATGCTGTGTCCCAATTCACCTACTTATACTACGCCCTAAAAGTGTGCACTCTTTTTGTGAAGAAAAAGTACATATTTTTAAGTGTGTAGCAGCAGAGTAGACAAGCTTTGGGACATATTTTCACGTCATTAAATTACATCTTTAATGGGCGCTCTGTCGCATTCTTAATCTGTCACCGTAAACTGGCCTCTCAATCATCTTGTCACAATTAAAATCCTCCACATTTAATTTCATTTAATTTCCAACCACATAGGAGAGAAAAGAAGTAGCACGTTGATCTGCCAGACGTGGGTCTTTCATCTGGAGAAATCTCCTCATGTGTTTGCATAATAGATCTTTATAAAAGTCCACATTGTTGTTGCAGATGACATAACACAGATAACATAAAAAAATATTTTTTATCAGATTAAAATGTTGATTATTAGTCACTCAAACCCCTTTATCTAAACCTCTCTATTTAACAGTCAGTCATGGACACCCGGCATGTTTGTAATTTTTTTAAACATTATTTTTTGCATTTGTAGTTCTAAACCGAATCCTCCTCCGAAGCACAATGGGTTGTGGGTAATATTAGTGGTTATAGTGTGCACGGATCCACACAAAATCTACTGGAAATAGTAGACCATCCGGAGACTTTTGGCATACTCTTTTCATCATAGGCTACTATGCTTTGGGAGACACTTATTGCAGTCTCACATACTATTTAGGATGGATTTTAAAGTGTGCATTTGATGGACACTTTACTATCCCATGAGGCCATGGGAGAGGATTCATGAGTTTAAGTGAAGCGACGCAACTGATGATGGTAAGTCACGTGACGGTAACAACATGGCTAATGTAGTATGTCCAGATTTCATTCATACTACCCATATTCATACAATAACATATTTTTTTAACGGCCGCAAAGTAAATTCGGAATAAGCATTTAAGATTTTGGACGCAGTTGTCTACACCAGACTTGCAACGCTTTGTCCAGTGTCAATAGCCTCAAGCTGTTGCGTCGTGACAAATGCGGAAGCGAGTTAGCATTTTAGCACTTCCGGGTCCATCGTCCCGAAATCAATAGGTTTTTTTAATAGGATTTTGTTTAAATGACTGAAATAAGGTTTGTGGGGAACACAAGCTCAAGACACTTTCACGTTTTATCCGATGACATTTGACACTACTCGTGATTTTTTTAAGCTGTTACATGTCTTAGAAGTGGCTAACAAGTTATTAGCAATCCAAAAGCCTATGGAAAAATCATACTGGGATTTTCTCAAGGGAACCAGTATGATGCTAACTGCTGGTTGGCCTACAAAGTGGTGTCATACCTGCAGTCCTGCACCACTGAATCCACACAATCTGGAATTTTGTGTGAGGGTGGAAAAGTTTGGTCACACAGATTTGTTGCACATCAATTATATAGAAAGTTTTTCTAATATTTTCATAAAAATAAAATATAATATACATTTATAACTCTATATTTTGTATTATATTACCTTGCCAGTTAACAAAAAACGAATTAACACTGCTGCAAATGCTTCTAATACAATAGCTGAAGGAGTGACGTCAAATTTCACGTCCTTCTTTCTTCTGACTGCTGCAATCAGCCTCTTTATGTTTCCCCTCTTTTGGAAAGTCATGGAAACACTATAGGCCTAATGGATTTTTTTTGGATTGGAGCAAATGGGAATACAAAAATTATATTTGCTGTTGTCCTCCTTCACCCCTGTAGAAGTTTACCCAACTATAACAACTTCCACTTCTGAGAACCACATAAAAGGGTCCATTATAGCCTATATGATTTGCACCCTTTGTATAATAGGTAATAATAGATTTAAGATCTTAAAGAAATGATCTGTAGTTTATCTAGTAGGCTACTCAGTAGTAGCCTATCATGATATCTGAAAATGTCAATATGTTTGAGTTTAAAGTTCAGACAGGCTATGTCACTGACGCTAATTCAATGAAAACCTGTTGACACTCATATAATCTCTACATTGATTATAAAATATAAGCATCTGGTGAGAAAGGTAATTTTTAAACTGCAGACTCTCAGTGAGTGTAGTTCATTGAAAAGCAAATCCGCTTCCAGTCTAAATGTGCGCTGTTTCTTTAACTGACCGTGCCTTGAGTAAACATTACCGTGCTCGCTACTATTTTACACAGAGCGCTGCTACTGCCTCTGCCAGAACTTCAAAGAGCTCTGGCCATCACCCATTACTGGAAAGAGAGGAAATAAGTCATCAAAAGAACAATTCTTTACAGAAGACGTTAGCCGCAGGACTCCACGTGGGTTCACCTCTGTGTCTGATGGGCTTCCCCTGTCTGGGCTCACACCAGGAAGTGGGCAGGTGAGACGCACCTGTTCGGAACGCAGCCTGAAACTAAACAGTATCTAACAGCTTGCAAACAGTTCGGACAACTGTATGATACATCAAGTAATTACTCCAAACAGATTCGCTGTTAAAAAAGAAGACATGGACCTAGAGCTGAACTGGGCACCAAAGCCGGATTACGTGTTTCTTTTGTGAAATCCCGACCATACAGGTGGGACGCGAAATTGTTCACACGAGTTTCGGACATTGTTATGGGGAATCAAGTGGAGAAGCTTACCCATTTGAATTACAATGAATTACCCACGACTGACCCTAATGGATTCGACCCAGAGGACGACACTCCACGGATCGGCGTGTCTTATATTTTCTCCACGGATGACGACGAACAAGAGGACAACATCGATGAGACCGAAAAGGACGATGTCAAACATTACGACTGCCGCAATGAATTAGAATGCGCGGTATATTATCGCGACGAGTGTATATACGAAAGGAATAGCAGGTTCGGCGAAGTGGGAACGCTGTCGTGCGAGAACTTACCGAAAAAGTGCAACCCCGGTGACCTGGTGGAGTTTGTGGCTATCGGTCAGTACCCGCACTGGGCGGTGTGTGTTGGCGACCTACAGGTAGTTCATTTGCATAGAAACGAGATTAAATGCGACTTTCTTCTTGACGCAAGTCAAGGTAAAAGGGGCAGAATTGTGAACGACCTGTACAAGTTCCGCGCGCTGAGCCCGGATGTTGTGGTGCAGAATGCCATGGAGCAAGTGGGGATGAAAGAGCGAGATATTTGCTGGAAGAACTCTGAATGCTTCGCTGCCTGGTGCAGGTTTGGCAAACGTGAATTTAAAATAGGAGGGGAGATTCGAATTGGAAAGCAGCCGTACAAGATGAAACTGCAGCTGTCCGAGAAGAAAAGTCACGTTTTGGACTTTCAAAGTTTAGAGGATTTGATCATGGAAAAGAGGAGAAACGACCAAATGGGAAGGGAAGCCGTCATACAGGAACTGGAGAATCATTTAAATGGCACAGAAGACACTGAGAATGATTATAATTGTAACTGATGGATCAAATAGGGAGGTTCTCTAGTGAGCAAACAGCCTCATCATGGAGGATATTTGTAATCACCTCAAGCACAGCGGCAGTGTTGCAATTTCATCTGTTTCTCAAGAGAGTTTTCTGTCAGCAGCACTTTTATAAATTGCTTGTTAGCAATGATAATCGTGGTGTTTTTGTATTAAGGACATGATCATTTCCTCCGTATTCAAATTCAAGGGAACGTTTTATGAAAGCCTTTCCATGTCACCTTATCATAATCTCATGTATTCACTTGATGCATATTATTTCAATAAAGTCTGAGTATTTTTTACTTAAGCACGGTTTTGTTTTTCAACATAGGATTGTGATAGCCTGTAATCAATACAACGTTCAGTTAATCAGCTTCAGTTGCCTCATTAAGTACTCACAAACCTATATATTTGTGCTACAGAACTTAGTATATATTAAAGCATCTGTTATTCATTCATAAACAGATAAGTTATTTTCATTTTATATGTATTCCAGGCAGCGTTCAGTTCAGATTAACTCTTCCGTTTGATGGGTGGACTTTTTTTCCAGTCTGTTGATGGTGGCGGAGCTTTTTCTGTACAGAGTTGATTCCTGCTTCCATTAGGCTATATATTTCATGAGCATCCAAGCATTTAATGATGAAAAACACCCCAAAGGGAAAAAGTAAACATTCATTTATGAATATGATTAAAATTGTAATAACCAAGAGTTTAAACCGTTCAGGATAGGATTTCTGAAGATATATTTTGTGTTTTCACTGGGATTTTCATTAGATTTTACTTATTCATTTTATATATTAATTGTGTGGCATCATTGAAAATGATATAACCAACAAGTTGATGGGCACCATTGGCTTCTATAGTATTGAAATAAAAAAAAAAATACTATGGAAGTCAATGGGACCAATCAACTATTTGGTTACATTTACATTTATTCATTTAGCAGACACTTTTATCCAAAGCGACTTACAACTGAGGACGAGATTCGTCACAAAGAGGTGAAAAATGCAACAATCACAAAAAGTGCCTGAGATAGATTTAGAGATTAGAGAGGGAATAGAGGAAAATTTAGTTGTTGTTTTTTAAGATGAGGTTAAATGCTCACGGAAGAGATTACTTTTCTGCTGTCTTTTAAATATTGTCAGTGATTCTGCATTCAGGATTGAGGTGGGGAGAATGTTCCACCAGCAAATAACAGTGAACGAAAATGTTCTGAAAAGGGATTTCATGCCTCTCTGTGATACCAACATTTGTCAAAATATCTTCTTTTGTGTTCAGCAGAACAAAGAAATTCATTGAGTAAAAGATGATAGAATTTTCATTTTTGGGTTAACTATCCCTTTATGTTTTGGGTAAGCAGAAACTAATTATTCATACTCTCTTCTCCGACTTATGTTCATGGTGCCTGTATTTGCCTTTTGTGTTGTTTTTGTTGTGCCCGTTAGGAATTTAATATGAATCTGTTCAATAAGGAAAAAGGGGACATATAAGAGAGAAATATGTGGTCTCTGAGTTTCTGATGTTTTTGTTTTGTGATACCAGACTTAAGATCCCCCCGGTTGGTAGTATCTGTGAGATAATGCTGCCTAAAGAAGGTTTTGTTTAGCCAGAAGATAGGATATACAGATCTGCTGGAGAAGTTGACTGCACTCTTAAGATAAGATGTACAGATGCTCAGAAAAGATAACCGCTACTTTTTGAAGTGTTTCAAACTAGAAGTCTTAATTAGATTTAAGCCTCAATTTAAACTAATTTCTTATCTAATCTAATATACTGACTGATTACACTCAGATGTAAGCATAAAAACGTGGTTTAAGCCAACGTTAATCAAATAACGGTGCTGGTTCAGACAAATAATTAAGCTGCTGCAAATAATTAATCTTATCAGTATATTACTTGTGTTATTCATTTGACTCAATATTTCTGTAAATGTGTGTGATGCTCCACAGGTCACGCAAAAGAGACGCAATAAAATAGCTATTTTAAAAGAGTCTTTGCAGCTACAGTGATTGACATTCATCTCCAAATCCTCTGAGAATAGCCACATAAAGCTGTCCTCTCCTTTACCACGCAGTACATCAAACACAGTATTGGGCCACACTGCTGTCTTTGCAATGATTTTATGGACTATCACGGAAATACTAAGACAACATGTAAACAAACTGCCCTTCTTGTTCAACAGGGCGAGATTTTCTGTACAAGACAGGACATGATGTTAAATGACAAGTACAACTGATTACTCCTTCAGATTGAGCTGCCATTACTTTAGAGATATATATTTATTTTAATAAATGATGTTTTGACATCATACTGTTAATATTATATCATATTTAGTATTGTTACATATGCATTTACTGATCAGAACAAGCCGATATCCCTACTCTGTAATAATGTGTTATCTTTCTAATCCCTTCTCTTTGCCAGGGCTTGTTGGGCAAAGAGACAACCCCCCCCCCCCCCCCCCCCCACACTTCCATGAAAACATTAAGACTGTTTACACTAGAAGGTCTGGTGATAGTAAAATATTCCAGGGAGAGAAAATGAGAGCAATCCATTCGCTCAACCTGCTGCCCCTCATCTAAACTGCTATAGCAAGAGGCAAACAAGATCATCAAATATTTTTTATATAGTTTATAGTTATATAGTATAATAACAGCATTTCTGTATGCATTAGTATTGTAAAAGGACATGTAAAAATATGCCTACCTCTTTATTCCATTCCCTGTTCATTATTTTCTATTCTATTTGTATATAGCACACCTGTACATACAAATGTGTATAATTTGAGTATATTATATATATATATATATATATATATATATATATATATATATATATATATATATATATATATATATATATATATATATATATATATATATATATATATATATATATATTCACACACACACACACACACCGATCAGGCATAACATTATGACAGGTGAAGTGAATAACACTGATTATCTCTTCATCACAGCACCTGTTAGTGGGTGGAATATATAAGACAGCAAGTGAACATTTTGTCCTCAAAGTTGATGTGTTAGAAGCAGGAAAAATGGGCAAGCATAAGAATTTGAGCGAGTTTGACAAGGACCAAATTGTGATGGCTAGATGACTGGGTCAGAGCATCTCCAAAACTCCAGCTTTTGTGGGGTGTTCCTGGTCTGCAGTGGTCAGTATCAATCAAAAGTGATCCAAGGAAGGAACAGAGGTGAATCCGCAACAGGGTCATGGGTGGCCAAGGCTCATTGATGCACGTGTGGAGCGAAGGCTGACCCATGTGGTCCGATCAAACAGACAAGCTACTGTAGCTCAAATTGCTCAAGAAGGTAAGAAAAGATAGAAAGATGTCAGAATATACAGTGCATCACAGTTTGTTGTGTATGGGGCTGCATAGCCGCAGACCTGTCAGGGTGCCCATGCTGACCCCTGTCCACCGCCGAAAGCGCCAACAGTGGGCACGGGAGCATTGGAACTGGACCACGGAGTGATGGAAGAAGGTGGCCTGGTCTGATGATTCACGTTTTCTTTTTATATCACGTGGATGGCCGGGTGCGTGTGTGTCATTTACCTAGGGAACACATGGCACCAGGATGCACTATGGGAAGAAGGCAAGGTGGTGGAGGCTGTGTGATGCTTTGGGCAATGTTCTGCTGGGAAACCTTGGGTCCTGCAATCCATGTGGATGTTACTTTGACACGTACCACCTACCTAAGCATTGTTGCAGACCATGTACAACCTTTCATGGAAACGGTATTCCCTGGTGGCTGTGGCCTCTTTCAGCTGGACAATGAGCCCTGCCACAAAGCAAAAATTGTTCAGGAATGGTTTTATGAGCACAAGTTTGAGGTGTTGACTTGGCCTCCATTTTCCCAGATCTCAATCCAATTGAGCATATGTAGGATGTGCTGAACAAACAAGTCCGATCCATGGAGGCCCCACATCGCAACTTACAGGACTTAAAGGATCTGCTGCTAACATCTTACCACAGCACATCAGGTGCCTCAATGGGTCAGGGCTGTTTTGACTGCAAAAGGGGGACCAATACAATATTAGTCATAATGTTATGCCTGATCTGTGTGTGTGTGTGTGTGTGTGTGTGTGTGTGTGTGTGTGTTATATATATATATATATATATATATATATATATATATATATATATATATATATATATATATATACAAACACACATATTTTGTATCTTATTTTACTACCTATACTGTTGTTGTCTCTGTGCACTGGAAGCTTCTTCTGTGTCCAAAACAAATTCCTTGTGTGTGCAAATATACTGGGCAATAAATCTCTTTCTGATTCTGATTGAATGGATAATTTAACAACTGCCACAAAAATGATCTCCACAGCTCCAGTGTTAAGATCTCCTCTCAAATGAGATAACTGGAGATACTTAAGACCACATAACTGGTTACAATTATTTACAGCTCTTTGATTTGATAGCTGTGAATTCTCTTGATACTGATCCAGTTTTAATTTACTGCTCATTCTCTGAAGTTCAAATGGATAATGTGAATTTAAATTGCTGCATAGAATAAAAAGACCCATTTCAATAACATTATGCAAATTTGGTACAAATGCCCCTTTCATGGAAAAAAGCCCAACGAAGAGGAATAATAAGCTATATTGTCCTGATGATTTTTTTGCCATCTATAATTCCATTACTGATGAGGGTTTAAACTCCTGTTTGCAGCTCAGATATGAAAGGAGTCCTTCAGGTTCAGGTTCCCCTGACTAAAGCTGTAATCCTGCAGAATTTGTTTAGAATGAATACTCTTTATGATCTGACCATTTATGACCATTTGTAGCATGAAATTCAAAGCACACCTTATCTCTTCGGGATTTTATGTGTATGTGGACATTAGGGAAGATTAAGACTAAATAAAATAAAATAAACATTTCAATCACGTCATAGGCCTCACACAAGTAGGTGAACAGTGGTATGACGAAAATTTGCTGGGCTAACAACCACTGGAAATAAAGCATTTTTCTTGGAAATTAAAACCTTGGGCTGGGTCTGTTTTCCAAAAAAGCAACAATGCATAATAATAGACTTATGGGTACGATATCTATTGTTAACATAACCTATGACCGATACTGTTAGTTTTAACATGACGTTAGTTGTGTTGGTAGGTAACTTAATACATTTCAGTTTCACAAGATTATATTTCTCAGGAAGTGCTAAAACATGCATCAGACACTAAATAAGTCTTTCATTTTCAGGGAAGGAGATTATTCAAGTGTAACAAAGCTACATCTCCCAGCTGTGTGATGTGTTATTGCAATTTATTGTGAGACTAATTACATGGGATCATTATACTCCCAACAGCAATCAAAACTCTCTCCCACAAGTAAAAGACAGATTCAAATCTTTATATATTCAATGGCATGGTAAAGGAAGAGCGAAATGGAAAGAATTATTTGCACTTAGCTAGTTGACAATGAGAGATGGTGGAATAAAATGATGGAATATAATGTATCGAAGCACTTGTCTGAGGTGTATTAACAAAACAAGCTGAGATAAAGCAGACTTGGCTTTTAGAAGAAATTAAGTCAAATAATAAAATAAACAGAAATTTGAGTTTTGGGTCCACAAAATGGTCATTTTCCTCAGTACAGATAAGGATAGTCTGCCTTTTATCTGCTTAGGTTGGGTACAATAAGAGGAACAAGAGGAAGTACAACACCCTTCCTCGTATCCTTGTGAAAATGCTTCAGACAATTGTTGGGAATAACTGGGAAAGCTCAGAGACACAGGAGAGGCAGCGCCAAGAAGCCTTACCTAAAAAAAGAGATTTATAAATATGTAAATGAGCTGTTGTGTTCCTCTTAATGTTTTTTGCATAATTTAAATTCACAATCTGTACATGTTTAAGTGAGCATTTAATTTTGGACAGGCTGTACATGCCCACAGGAAGAATGGATTGTGAAAAACATCATAAATCAAAATAAATATATTACCTGGAGACACTGAATCAATTATTTTTTTAACGAACAGAACCAAGGCTCCTCCTTTATTCCAGTGAGCACAACATTCTGTTCCAGGAAACATCTTATCAGAGGAGTTTCCAGGATTTCCTTGGCCAAAGAACACTTCAGGCTTTTGCACCGTACCAGTCAAAGCCATTCTCTCGAGGACATCGTTTTTTTTTTTTTTTTTACTAACTTTTAGGGGAGAGCGGGGCACAAAGCGCTTTTTGACATTCTCAGTTTGTGTAAATCTACTTAGGGTTCAGAGTATTTCTTTTTTCCCCAAATTAATTTCACACATGTCTGAACAAATATGTTGTCTTGTTTAATTAATACAGTGTATACTTCTTTCATTATTTACACCAAAAAATGGAAGTGAAATGGCACAACATGCCCCATAGGTGGGGCATATTGTAACATGTGAGGGGCACGTTTTAACATGACCAATGACAGCTTAAAATGTTATCTGATCTAATCTAAAAAATTATCCAAGACAAACTAATATATATTTGGTCACTAAAATACAATAATTATTTTTTAAATATAGAATAGAATTTTTTTTTAAATAAAAGAATTTAGAAGTATGGCAATGAACATGCTGCAAAACTCAGCTATATAGCATAGGTCAAAACAATTCAGGCAAATAGATGAAGACATTCAGACACTCAACAGGAGACCGAGCCAGTACGAATGCTGTACATTTCTTGAAATAATAATTTCTGAATATTCAGGTTCCTCCTCTCAGCCTTTATTCACCTGTCTCTCAATAGAGATTCATAAAAGTTCATTATGCCAATTGCATTGGTAACTGTATGGAATAGCATAGTTCTAGTAGCGGAGCATGTTCTAAAGCAGAGTTGGAAATTAGGATTTAAATGTTTAGTGATATCTTCCAAAGAGTTCAGAATTTTGGCACAATTTTTTCTGTATATAGTGTTGATCTGGCAACTAGTAAATACACTAAGGTTCGTCATGCCAGCATGTGTGGCAGTATTTAAAACAAGTGTGTTACAACTAGCCCCGTGTTAGGTTGTGCCCTGCTCACCCCTACTTTTAAAAATACTAAAAAGGCCTACGATTTGCTGTTGACGAAAGCCATCTGTCTGGGACTGACGCAATGCTGAGTCATGATGAAACTTAAAGCTATTCATTCATGACATGATATCCATGGCCTGCTGCACAAGCATCAGATGAAGTTTTAAATCCATTCATTGCTCTTTTTCCCGCTGCTTCTGACACTCATCCTTCCCTTTTGTGTCATATCCTGTATCTTCTCTAATCCCATATTTACCAGAGCACAGCCAGCCGTTCAGCTCCATATGCTTCTTGTCTGGCTAATTTGTGGCCAGTCACTGGTGAGATATTGATGAGCCCCCATGATGCAGAGCAACAGAGGCAGTGAATGACGCTCATTATGTCTTAATACCCTCAGTAAAGGAGGGTGTCGGAACCATCCAGTGTGCTGAAGAACTCGGCCTCAGTTCAAACATACAGCAGAAAGAAGGATTTGGATGCAATGAATTTGTGCCCTTTTCTTATAATACTGCATCATAAAAATCACAAAAAATGCACTGATTTTGGAGATTCACAAGTCCTGACGTTGCATCAAGCCTACCACGGATGCTTTAAACAACTTCAATAAATGAGAAGCAGGAAAATGAGAGACCACTTTGAATATGCCCCTTAGGCCCTGTCAGTTTGCAAAGCTCCAGTGTTCTGACAAGATAAGAGGATGACCCTGTTACTGACTTTTTTCAGGCCAAGGATCATCAATGTGACACGTATTTGCCCAACTCACTCTGACTGGCACTTTAGTCACACAGCACTCCTTTACTCACTGCCAGTGAACAATGTAGTTCTCTCCACAAATACACACTTACAGAGGCGGAAAATTACCAGGGCAAGTCAGAATCAAATTATCCAATCTATTTCCCTGCACTGGCTCAGGAAAAAAATCAAAATTGGGTCAGAAACTTTGATAGAGTGAACTATTTCACTTGACCCCATGTACTGAAACTCGCTGACTCCTGTATAATTTTCATGCAAACATAAAGGTTAATGACAAATTTACTAGAACTTTTCCTATATATTTATACACTCTAAAAAAAAGGTTCTATATGGGACCAAAATGGTTCTTGACTCGTAATCATAGGGGAACCTTTTTAAGTGCTATATAGCACCAATTTTGGTGCTTCAGTGGTTCTTCACCAGTTCTTTAACTAAGGTGCTTTATATCACCACTAACTAAGGTGCTATACAACACCTCTACCATATACAGAACATGTTAAGATATGGTGCTATAGCACCAAAAGTGGTTCCCCTATGATTACGACGAATAACCATTTTTGGTGCCATATAGAACCTTTTTTTTTTGTAATGTATAATAAGAATATATATTTTCTTATTTTATTAGGTTCACTAGATCTTTGTCCAATCAAATGCTTTCTAGAATGAGAATGCCCCTCCCCCAATACCATCTGCTATGACTAGCAAAATAGCTAATCATGGTGCATAGCTATTACATAACTAAAGAAACATATTACCATTTAAAAGTTTGTGGTCTGTAAGTTTTTTTAATGCTCTCTTATGTTATGCCTATAGTTTTGTAGCACTCAAACAGGTCTTCAAACCATTTTTTGAAGATCTTGGTTTTGTCTTGCAGTGCCCAAAAGTCCAACATTTATGATATGATTGCATAAAAAGTACTTGAATAAGATCTTCTGGTTTTTATTCTGGTCTTGGTCTTGCCCTGCCTTGCTCTCGGTCTTGGTCTCAACAACACACTATGGTCTTGGTCTCGACATGGTCTCGGTTTAGGTGGTCTTAGTCTCAGATGTCAAGCCAACGAACTGTCAGTCTGAGGGTCAAGAGAAAGGTGGTCTTGACTACAACACTAGTTATGCCCACAAAGGCATTTATTTATTTAAAAATACAGTAAAAAAAGTAATATTGTGAAATATTACAATTTAAAATAACCTTTTTTTCCCTCTCATTTTTTTTCAGCCATTACTGCAGTTTTCAGTGTCACATAATCCTTCAGAAATCATTCATTCATGCTGATTTGGTGCTCAAGAAACGTTTTTTATTATTATTATCAATGTTGAAAACACTGAGCTATACTTGATGAATAGAGAGTTCAAAGAAAGCAGTATTTGATTTTTTTTTTGTACAAAAAAAATAAAAAAATATTTACTGTCAATTTTGATCAATTTAAAGCATCCTTGCTGAATATATAAAGCATCCTTGCTGAATTGCTACCCATTGAGTCCAAACTTTTAAAAAGTAGTGTGATTTAATGCCAACAAATAAACCAATCAATAAAATAAACGCAGCTTTTCAGGCTACATAACCAGTTCTGTCCATCATCTGTAAAGCAACGAAGATGAATTAGCACTATACTTGCTGGTGTTGGTTTATATGAATCCTCTCCCATCAACATCAGCCATCCCAGTGCTAATACAGAGATAGTTTGTTTGATTTGACAGGGCACCCAATCTCCCTTTGACGATCAGGCCTCAAAATTTAGCAATGAGGAGGGCAGGACGATAACAAGGCAGAAGCTAATTACAGCACCACATTCACTCACCGTCACCATCAGATTACAGAATTATTTGGCATTTTTTTCAGAACTCTGTGTTTCAAACAGTTGCACAACAAGAGTTCTAACATGAGTGTGACTAGACCTCACACAAGGTTACAGAACTCCAACTGAACACATTGCTAAATTGCAGACACTAATATCAGGTGTGAATTGAATGGCTACATTATATTTACCAATGCACTGACAATATAGTTTCAGGAAAGTGTGTTTTGGTGGACAACAGTATTCCAGTACATGGAAGTGATTTGCTCTTACTAGATGAAAAAATGGGGAGCTAACAGCAATTCAGTATCAACCCTTTTGGGTTATGCCATGCAGGAAGGGATTTACAAAGGTTTAATATTCTAACCCAAGTAAGGCTTGTGCGCTCAGTAAAAGGTCACAGAATGATTCCATAATTCCAGCTAGTTGCAAGAAGGAAAAATATGTATGTGTGTGTGTGTGTGTGTGTGTGTATATATAAGCTTGCTTGGCTATAAACAGTTAATGTCTTCCCTCATAGTTGAATATATTAAAAACTCACTTGTAAAATCACTTATCAAGGTGGCCTCACTTTCTTAAAGGCTGAAGATCAGCCAAATTGCGGCTTTTTTTAATGCTTTTAAATGTTTATCTCAAATAATGTTAACAGGTTCTGTGAGGGTTTGGTTTAGGGGGAGGGTATAGTAAAAATCTGACATCTGAAATCTATTGATGTATCAAATTGTTTGTGAGAGGTCTTCACTAATATACACTATATTCAAAAACCTGTGGTCGGTAAGATTTTTTGAATGTAACTGAAATGAGTTTCTTATGCTCAACAAGGCTGCATTCATTTGATCAAAAATACAGTAAAAACATGAATATTAATACAAATATTAATACAATTTCAAATAACTGTTTTCTATTTTAATATATTTAAAACAATCTATCCTGTGATGTCAAAGCTGATTTTTCAACATTACTTCATTCTTCCGGGTCACATGATCCTTCAGAAATCATTCTAGTATTCTCATTTGTTGGTCAATAAACATTTATTATCATCCTGTTGAAAATTGTGATGCAGTTTTTTCAGGATTCTTTGGTGAATAAAAAAAAGTTCTAACATTATAAATGTCTTTACTGTCACTTTAGATCAATGTAATGGATCCTCGCGGAATAAAAGTATCAATTTCTTAAAAAACAAACAAACACAAAAACCAACCCCAAACTTTTGAATAGTAGTGTTAGCTTCAAAAATATCTGTGTGTGTACATACTTTGCAGGACATTTAATTGGGGTTGTGGTGTGGCTTTGAGTTAGTGTATAGTATTTAGAATTAATATAAAACTGTATATAAATGACAAGTGTGTTTAAATGAGAGAGAACGATAAAGTTTTGCTTTATATAATATGGATAACTCTTCCATTCCTGGACCACTTCAAGCTATGGATTAAAAGTCCAACATCCACATGAATGTATACCTCATATACATTCGCCAGAACAAGCATTCAGAATAAGTCTACTTTACTTTAAGACTTAAACTCTATTTGTTGTGCTTGTGAGTTCAGTTAAGGAATGTATTTTGATAGTCTGATAAATTATCAAGCTACATAAGCCTGAAGCTGATAACTGGCTGCCAAGGTCAGGATAGATGCAACACTCCTCCTCTATTTGTCCTGCCCAGCACATACCAACAGCGTAAACTATGGGCAGATGAAGACAAACAGTCTGTCATTCCTTCAAATAGAAAAAAATCATGAAGATAGAAAAGCATGGATCCTGTACACTCAAATGTGAATCAAAAGTTGAAAACAGTATGTAAACACTCAAACATGTATGGTAGATTTCCTCACACACTGAGAAAAAAAATTAAGCAAACAAACCAGACCAAATTCCGAAAATAATTGGTTTCTTTCTCTGCATAAGTTCCTGCTGTTTCTTTCGGAGTAGTTCAAGCATGCCAGTCTTTGGGTAAATAGTGCACAGGAAGCAAAAGAAAGTGTTTGAAATCCTATTAGAAAAAAAAAAAAAAAAAATTAAGATTATTAAAAGATTAGCTTAACCTAGTTTCATCTGAACGGCTTTCTTTGTTTGTCCATATGTCCATGCAAACAAATAGCTTTTACTCAGAATCATGAAATTGCACTCATACACTCCACTGATTTCAAATTGTAATTATAACAAATAAGCCCAAATTCAAAGTTAGTTTGTATTTGACTTTTCCTATTACATCGAACAGAACTGAGGGAGAATAACCATGTGGAAGACAAAATCTAAAAAAGAAAAAAAAAGGAATGACTTAACACATGATGGAAATATAGCAGATAGCTTAAACACTTAGGCCTACCATTAGGCCCGAATCATACTCAACTAGCCTGAATGAAGATGCGCCTATAGCTATACAAGATCGACTCATGTTACAATCTATAGTTGCAATAGAATTATGTTCCGAAATGTGACAAAGAACGATAACTATAAAGAGAACTATAACGATTAATCCACTCAAACACAACGATGACGTGTTTATTATAAGTGCGCACTGCAGTTATGTCGTCTGCCACTTTAAATGCTCGAAATCTGTAATGTTTATACATTTATCAGCTGGAAAAATTGTTGTTTGTCGAATGTGATTCAGACGAATCCTCTGTGTCATTATCGTTATAGTGGTGTGGATATTATTTAGAACGATTATTAATTAAAACGTACTCCCTTTCTCTGTTGCAGGCCAATATGTTGGTGAAACAGTTTGCAAATTGCAAAATCTAAAGCTGTAAAACAATATTGCTATTAGGATTCTGTCATCAATTTCCCATCTGTTCCTATTAGCCTACTACTTGTAACTAACGCAAAACTGGCTTCCCAGTTTGGGCTCTTGGTATAATCTTATTATGTCAAAGCATTCAATTCTGGCTGTTTTTTAACAGACTTGGCTGTTAGTCCAGCTTGTCTTAGAACCATTGGAGAAATAAATATGAGCTTACTGGTAGCCTACTTCAAGGTTTTTCAGAATATTCACAAGAAAAACGTCCATTGTGTGCAAAGAAAAACAAAATATCGAATCTGTTGTAGATCAAGCACACATTAAGGTAAAGTGCACAGAGAGTTGCTTCAATAGTTCATGAATGATATGATGAATGATAAATCTGAAAACAGACAAAGTTGGCCTATGGTGAACGTGACAAAGGCCTATAGCACACTGAGAGATAATAGTGCACTCTTGTGGACGTTTGAAGTGGTCACACACACTTAACTCTCTATGCCAAGTCAAGCACCCTTCAGTTTCATTTCCTTGATTTTCTTTGTTTTAATAGGCTAATCACACTTGACTTGCATAGACATAGAGCAACATATCAGCAATAGTGAAAATACTTATATGTTGTAGGATTTAAAGTTCAGGATTCAGGAAATTCAGGATTTAAAATTCAGGACTTAAGAAATTCATCAAAAAAAGTCCCTTTTGTCTAACTGACTCACTGCGGTCATGCGATTTCTAAACAGATCAGCTATAAACAGTGTCCACTTCCTTAGCCACAGTGCATGGTGTGGCTTCATCCATCTTTCTAATACATGCTGTCTATAAAAGCATACAAAAAAGGCCACACGATCAAAGTAAAACATTTATTTCTGTATGAAGAGCAAAGGAATTATATTCTGACAAAGATATATAATGAATAAATAAAATGACAAATAAAAACTGTGACAGCTATATTAAAAATGTCGAATACAAATTCTCGAAGATCATTTCATTTCCATAAACCATGAAAAAATATTGATTGTTTTGTATGCATGCCACAACCAATCAAAAAGATTCAAGGAAAAGTTGTTTGCATAAATCAATTACTATAGCTTATTGAGGGTAAATACACATTTCTATGATACAGTTTGAAACCTTAATGAACCTATGCAATCTCCAAATATTCTTGGGGGTGTACACAACCCATTATTAACATGTCACATGGCCACCTCATTTCCGATACTGCTGAAGATCACTGTATATATCTGATTGGACTCCATAAAGTTCCTGCCAAACCATTTCGAAAATTAGTACATACATAAACACATCAAGAAACCATAATGAAAAAAAAATAGATCAGATTTAGATGATTTGTGAGATTGATACTGATTTAGTTTTAGTTTTGTAGTACAGTACATTAAATATATTTCTATATATGCTCAGTTTACCTGATAAGGTGATTCCACTTCAATTGTCTTTGACCTCATCGATGGCTGGTGAGTTTTGGCTTTGCCTTAACATCAGAAAAATGTGTCATTTTGACTGGAACTCATTGTCGTGATTCTCTTACGATTTCTCTAACAAAGAGGCATACCTGACCCACAGCATCTGGTCTGTGCATGTAAACTGCCTCTCCTTTTCTGATGGGAAACACAACAGTAGACTGAGAGAGCGATGAGGAGCGTGAGGAGGATGTCACAAGTGATGATCCCAATAACCACCCCAATGTCCAACTGATAACATGAACTGCAGTCTGAGAATAAAAAAAAAACACATCGGCACATTAATGCACTAATACGCAACAAGAAGAATTAGCTGAATTTCAGAGATCTTTGGAGGAATTATTACCTTGATTCCCCTCAACAAAGCCTGCCGATGAAAGGGAGAAGGAAAGTGAAACTTTTATAACAGCGTATTCGAAAATCAATCAACAGAATTGAAAATGCAATTTTCTCTTGATTACTTGTGATTCAGATCTGCTATTCAGTTTTTCGTAACCCCATGAAACTGATACAGCCTATTTATATTTGCTGGAACACTTAAATGGAATTTTCCTTGTTTGGTTTTTCCAGAAAAAAAGATTCCATGCCATATCAATCAGTTAATGATTATGAATATGGTATTACATACCATATATTGTCTTGTTGAGTTTTATAGTGAAAAGTATGCCAAATTTTTGTCTTTAACCATTTGTGCTTCAAAGTATTACTGACCCCAGAGCTGATTATTTTAATGTTGATGAACCTTAAAACCTGTGAAAGTTTGTAAAATGTACTCACCAAATAGTCCATTCATGGGGACCATTAGGCACAGAATCCTCCTCATAATGAGCGCAGGTTTAGGAGAGAATTACTCAGGGTTGGTACAGCCCTGACTTGAGGTTTCTTTAAAAGAGCTCAAGAAGCCTTCCTGGCTGTGATCTAAAACACCTTGAAAACCAGAGTGAATTATATGGAAATTGCCCGTGTGAAAAATCTCAGAGTATGTGCTGATGACTTATCACCATCCATCAAAATAGAACCAAAGGATACTGGGGAGGAGCTACACGTGCTTGTAGCAAGTTATCTGAGGTAGTCTCTCTTCTCCTTTGCTCTCTCAACCCCCCTAACATACACACACACACACACACACACACACACACACACACACACACACACACACACACACACACACACACACACACACACACACACACACACACACACACACACACACACACACACACACACACACACACACACACACACACACACACACACACACACACACACACACACACACACACACGCACTTAACATATTCAGTATTTAATCTGTTTACATTTTATCCTGTCAATGTTACAATTTGTAGGCCATTTTAAGTCTTAAAGTACAACAATAAAATACATTGCGAACTAAATCTGAGCATGTACAGTTCATTTACATGATATTGAAAATATGTCTTTTCCGAATGTCCTTCTTAGTAAATGTAGTTTCACTTCACAGTAAGCGGCTAGTGAGAGGGACCTGAGTGTTAATGTGGTTAAAAGCCTCACTGCACAGGATGTGACTTCTAAAGCCAGTATCTGATCCACTCAAACAGGTAATAAAAAACCTATTTCCTGTTCCATTTACATGACCACTTTATTAAACAAAGAGTTTTTCTTAGCAAAGTGCGTTTCAGTGATACAGGAGTGTGTACTTCATTCTCACCTAAAGAGCTGCCCTGTTAAGAAGACAAACTAATTGATGAGATAGGTTACTTCCTGAAGCTCAGTCTGACAGATAAATGACCTTTGCCTTAAAGCACATGAGCTTTATAAAGATTAGTGTATTATGCATTATATTAAGAATTCTAAGAAGAGTATTTGTATTTATCAAGTGTATTTAAAGGTCCCATGGCATGGCATTTTTCTATTATTTTATAATGTTTCCTGAGGTGTACTCATATTGTTAGTATGATTTTTACATCATAAAATGTCATAATTTAGAAATAAAAGGCATTTTGTCTATACTGCTGTTTGCCCTGTGGCTGAATGCCCTGTTTCAAGAGGCGTGTCTGCTGTGAGACGTCAGTAAAAACGCCCACTGTTGTGATTGGCTGACATCTTTGCATTTGATATGAGCGGAGGGGGCGTGGTTTAACAAGGTCTACGACGCACGAGCTGCTGCCAGAGAGACGGATGGACCTGAGTTCACTTCACATCGGTTCTGTCAGTCTCAGTTCAGTGAACTGTTTTAGTTACAGCATATACTTCAGGTTATTAGTCTATTTCTAGTCGGAGGGGCTGTCACTCGTGTCAGAAAGTTAGTAACTTTAGTAAATTATGGATCAGCGCTGACTGGAGACGCGAACCGTTTAGAACGATTCAGTCCGATTTGGTGAACTGATTCGGTTCACTAAAAAGAACCGGTTCAAAAGAAAGATCGTTCGCGAACCGGACATCACTAATGTACCAGAGACTGAGCTCAGCGATTGCTAACAAAGTTATTTATAGTAACTACTGAGTTATGAGAGCGCTGTCAGTCAGCGCGAGTTTATTGTGTTTGTATCTGAGAGTTCTGAATAAACACGAGTCCCAGTCACGCCGAGTCCGTCTTCATCATTATTACCAACTTTGTAACACATGCAAAGTACCATTACAGCTGTTGAGATGAACGAGTTATGAGTAAGTGTTGATAATACCATTATTTTTAGATATGTTCCTATCATATGGAAAGCGTCAGTGACGCGCATTAAGTACACAGCGCAAACAAAGACACAACAGCAGTAATCGAATGTAATCCAGTTTATTGTGGGAATAGCTGGCTAGCCTAGCCGGATACCCTCACGCTTACCCCCTTCTGCTTAATCTCGCGCCGTGTTTGGTGCCTCCGCTGTGGGCCAGATGCAGTACTGGGGGTCGGGGATGTTGGAGGCCGACCGGTCAGTGCAGCCCGAGCCTCGGCGTGTGTAAGGTTTATCTCTAAAGATGTTACTCTGCTGATGTTGAGCAGAAACGACTGTATGCACATTGTAGAACAGATAGACGCGACGAGGACGTACAAAAACACTGACTCACAAGATAGAAAACACGAAAACACCGTTCTGTCGGGAGAGAGAGAAGCCGCAGCGTGTGCACGAATAATAAATAATTTGCTACACATAAGAAATCACTGATCACAGATCAGAAGGAACTGAAAAAAGACTTCTGTTTTCATTTGTACATCCAAACACTGAGAAACTGCCAGCGTTCATTCGTTCACAAGCAATGATCTCTCGAGCGCTTGCATGGGCGTGCCAGATTCTCTGGGCGGAGGAAAGGGAGGGAACCGTTCCTGCTTGGACGTCAAACCAGGAGACTTCAGGATTGGCTAATCTGGCCTGTCATTTTCTCAAAGGCAGAGAAAGACAGCCAGAACTCGGGGTTACACCGATCAACATTTCTATCCACTTGGGGACAATATTCAGGCTAGGGGAACTCATATTAATGTTGAAAAACCTCATAAAATGAAAATTTCATGCCATGGGACCTTTAAAATAATATGAAGATTTTAGATGCATTTCAATGGGCATGGAGTATGATACATTATGCTATTTTATTGTCGCTGTGTAAATATTGAATCCACATTTTTATAAGCAAACAGACAGCATAAAAGTGTTAAAGTATTTAAATTAAGACTTTAAACCATTTCAATTACTCCAAAATATCATGAAATAAGAGTGATCATCTATACATTGGTGCAAACTGCAAATAAATTTAGAAATTTAGGAGACGAAAACAGTTTTGTAAAGATTCATTTCTTTCTACTTCCTCTTTTTTTTCTCCTTGTGTAGGAGTCACCGTCTTGTGGTTGTTTTAGACACAGGAATTTCCGGGAGATTCCAGAGCACAGTCATTTGATACTTTTCACATTTAGAACAACACACAAAAAAGAACATGCTAATGTCAAAAACACTCATGCTACTGCCAGGACACGTGTTGTTTTGTGGGTTAACCGTCCCTTTGTTTTGCTTTTTAACAGTCCCCTTTAAATGTCTTTGTTCTGCTGTACAGAAAGGAAGATATTTGGAAGAATGTTTGTAACCAAGCAGATCTTGCCCCCCATTGACGACAATATATTTTTCCTACTATGGCTACTATGGTATATCTTCCAAATATCTTCCTTTGTGTACAGCAGAACAATGATATTTATACAGGTTTGGAACAATTTGAGGGAGAGTAAATGATGACAGAATTTTCAGTTTTGGGTGAACTATCCCTTTAAAGCCTCTTGCGGTTATCAGCTCAGAGCATGCAGCTGTGATTGGAGAAAGTCAAGATCATTAGATAACAGAGAGCACAAAGCAAATGTTAAACAACATATAAGATCAAATAAATTCACAAATCCACTTTTTAAAAAGATCTAAGATTTATTAATATGCATATAAATGATAAAGCATACCAAACAGTGCAGTGGAATATAGGAACTTTTTGCATATCAAGATATGATGCCATAGAATCAAATTATAACCTCTTATAATCACATTTTGCTTTAAATCTCAGATGTCATTGTCTGTATTCTACAGCCCTGTTTCTTACATTGAAAAACAAAAAACCTGTAAAAACAATGCAGAATTTTTTTAACAAAATGAGGATTTATATATATTATATATATAAATAATGCAGAATAAGTTTCAGAAAGCTTTTTAAAAGTCTAAACATTTTAAAAGTCACTATTACTTCTAGGTGAAATAAAATAGTGGCGAGCCTGAACTGTCAAGTGTTGCCAACTAATTTTCAGGGGAAGTTTCTAAAGGCAGGTCGATTTGTCACTCAAAGTTGCTAAATGATGTTGTGATGTCATTGCATGATGATGTAATTGTGTAACCATGACGCAAAAAATGCATATTGCCTAGAATACACAATGAAATTACACAAATCTCAGTAAAAAATATGATTTGAAATGTTAACTTAGATTTGTTCGTAAAAAAATAATTTAAACATTTTATTTGTAAAAGTAATATAAACGACATTCTTCATGATAAGACATTTTTATCTTTAAGTACAACATTGGATTATTTAAGAGTTAGGCTATACATTTTTGAACAATTAAATTTCATGTATTTTCTTATCAACTAGTGAAACTATGCATTCTGAGCAATTATAGTTTTAAGCATTGTATGTGTAGTTGGTGTGCTACACTCTAAAAGTCTGTAAAAAATAGGGCACAGTGCACTGTGTTAATATGATTAAAATGATTTTTCACAGCTATTTTACCTGTATTTTAAATTACGCGTTGCATTTTGTGTTTTAGGGTTACAGGGTTAAATCTTAACAGATAATGTGCTGGCAGAAAATTACCAGTACCTTTTTTTTCATTTTTCTGTAATTTGTTTCTTACAGTGTACCTAACTGAACAACCATTATTGGAACAAGCTAATGACATGCTGCGTAATAAATGAACAATTTTATTGAACAACTGCAACTAAATTCACATTTCATGTGTGTATTGTTAGGCATCTTTCTCTTCAGGCTGATGTGCTGATTGGCTGACTAGCTGTTCTAAGGTTTCCTCTTTTTGTGTAATTTAGATGAAAATATGTGCCCTTTTAATTGTTCAAAAGTTGCCAAATACATTTTAAAAATAGCTAAATTTGTTGCTAGGTGCTTTTTTGAAAAAATAAAAAAATTGCTAGGGTAGTCAGAAAAGTTGCTAAATCTAGCAACACAATTGCTAAATTGGCAACACTGGAACTATCCACTAGGTGGCAGTGTTTTCCTTTCACTGAAGTTATTGCTGTTGATAATATTACTAGATCGAGTTAACCTTTGAAAGTTTCCATTGTAATTTTGTCTTATTCACAAGGCAACTATCACAATGAACACTTAAGAGTGTTCTCTTTATTTAAACTGTTTTAAAATGTAAAATATAAATCATCTAATATAGTATGTCGTATGATATTGTCAGTGAGTCTTCCATGTCAGTCTTCAAAAGCTCCTCATGTTTTGCAGTTTGCTCTGACATTCATGTAGACTTCGTCAGCTAAAGAAACACATGAACACAAGCATGTTAAATGTCTTCTGTGCACCATGACCCCTACAGGATTGCAAGAGAAAATGAATAGCTAGCTGTATGCTTAATTTCTTACCTTTTTCTTTCTTTTGTCTGCGCTTGCTGGCATACCAGTAGGTGGTAGTGACAATGAGGACCGTCACTGCAACATCAGCGAATATAATGCCTGCTATAGCGCCAGAGCCGACACCATAGCATGAGCCTCTGTCTATGGGAAAGAAAGAATAAAGATGTATGTGAAATACATTGACGTAAAGAAATGTAAACATGTACAAAACATTGTGCAGAAGTCTGTCGAATATCTAGGATTCATAGGACTTGTTTAAAATATAACTGACTGAACATGCTTACCAAAACACAAAGCTCACAATATCATTTCTTACCTTCAACAGCACTGACCATAGCTTTAAAACGGTTAAGGAGAAAAAGAAACACATGTAATGAGGATAGGTCTACTTTTTAAATAGATGTAAATAAATCAATTGCACTGTTTACAAAATGCAGCAAGATAACACCATAACCATTACATGATGGCCACAATTATCAATATTATGCTATGTGACCTAAAACACCAAACAAAATTGTGATGAGTGAAAATTCACAGCCACACAAATCAAAAATGTATTAAAAAAATTGTAAAAACGGTTAATCTGCACCCTCAGCAAAAGTAGATCTAACAGGATATTGCTGCAAATTATGCAATGTACGGTGGTCTCAAAACAACAGAAAAGGAAGAGAGGTGGGGGAAAAAAAACTTCACACTTACCTAACAGAGAAAGGAAAAAGAATGCAAGGCCTTTCTTTGTCATTTCCTGTTTAGCTCTTGGGTGATAGTTATTTTACCTAACCAAACAAGAGAAAATGTCCAAATATCAAATAAATATGCAAACAGCACCTTTAATCAAACTAATATTCAAATGGAACATTCATATATATATTATTATTAAATATAAGTTAATCAATTTACGAGAAAACTGTAGGCTACAATTAACCTGCAAAGAAATCTGATGTCAACAGTGAACTGTCGTAGGCTAATGCAACCGACAGTAAGTTAACATAGCCTATATTATTTCAAAATCTAACATTATAACAAGCGTTAGCGTTTGTGTCACATAAATTAAACATTCTTGCATGTTTTTAAAAGCCCAGTTAAATACGACGACACAAGAGAACGCTTGAAAAAAACACTGCATTCATTTTATAATGTTTCGGCGTGCATTTTAAAACGAAAACAGAAGCTAAACGAAGAGTCTCGCTTACCAGTGAAGTGAAGTGATGTGCACCGATTCATTTGATGATTTTGCTCATAGGTTAACCTCCACCCACTCGGTTTTAAAGTGTTTTCCTTTATGAGTCAGAGTTGGTTTAGTCTGTATGAACACCTCCCAAAAAATATAGGCTATATGAGACGTTTACTGGTAAATCAAACATTTAAAAATACCCATACAGCATTGTTTATTATCAAATAATTTTCCTTTACTCTTGGTAACGAGCCGTGTTCTCAGTGAGAAATGTGACCTTATTGTTATTTTAATTTTATATATATATATATATATATATATATATATATATATATATATATATATATATATATATATTTATATCACGTTGAACTCTGTGTTCTAACAATGCAGCATCAATTCCAAAGAACCACCGACAGTCTCAAATTACATGACATCACGTCTTAATGTGACGGCAGCCGAGCTGAATTATTTATTTATTGTACACCTATGGTTTCAAAAAAGAACTATGGTCATGAAGTAGGCTACAGAACACACATCCCTGTCATAAAAAAAAGATTTGAGAGGTTTGCAGCTTCCCTTAACAAATGGCTTGTTTCTTCTTTTTAAATGCCTCCTTACAAAAATTAGAAGGAACAAAAGAAAACAAACCAATAAAACTTTATACTTATACATTCAGTGAACAGACATGGTTCCTTATATTCAACATCTTTGAAGTACAGAAACGAATTAAATATCAATTAATTTAGCATCGACCCCCACCCACCCACACCTCCCCTATACATTACTGTTTCTACTGATATTCAAATATCTTTTATTGAATTTGCAGTGAAAATTACATGTAGTATTTGCATATTTTTATTTGTTCCACTTTTGAACATCAGAATGTCAAACTACAGGAATGAGTAAAGAACAGAAGATATGATACATAATGTCACAATCAGAAGCTGAAACCTTAAACCAGCAGGACCGATGTGCAATTGATGTGCAGTCACGCACACAAAAAAAAAGAAATTAATTAAACTGCTGATCTAACACGGCCTCAATTTCCCAAATTACCCTGAAATAAATATAGATAAAACAAAAATTAAGCACATCTTCCAATGTCCCAATATACATTTATTGTATCTTAAACAACAATGTGGAAATGTAATAAGATACCGTAAAAGAAATGTCAAAAGTGGAACACATTCAAAACATGCTTGGTTTTAACATACACCAATCTTTCCCAAATTTCCCAAATTTTCATTGGGTAAAAATGATTGTGACTCCTGTTTTCTAAGTAAATGGTTTAATTAAAGATGGTGCAATATTAATAACCAGGCAAATCAATTTAAAATAATAATAAAAGATAGTAAATACTCCTGAACAAAATGTCACAACTCAGTACCAGATCGTAGTCTTTTTCTTGGTGGGCTACATGGAGGGGATTGTTCTGCAGTGTGAGAGGGAACGTTAGTAGGAGAGCTCTCCGGACTGTCTGCGACGGCCGCGTGCTTCATGTAGTGCTGGATCATATCTTTTTCAGGAAGGACTTGTCCACAAGTCACACATTCATGAAGCTCACCATCCAACATATCCACTCCGCTGTCTTCATCACCAATCTCCACTTCCATGCTGCTCAAATCCACATCTTCATTAATTTCCACCTCTACATCGAAACCAGATTCGTTTTGCCCCTCCGAACTATTTTCAGATCTGTCCCCCGTCACGGTAAATTCCATTTGTGACTCTGCACACATCCTGTCAGAAGACTTGTCTTTTTTGAAAAATCTCTGATTTCTACTGTCCTGCGCATCCAGCATTTGCTTCTCTGATTTTCTCATGAAAGGCACACTAACTTCTACTTCTGGTTGGGAGGAGTTGAGGTCATTCAAATTTGAAGACTTTTCTTTCTTGTCATTATCATCCTTCTCCTCATTTACCTTAAGTAGACATAATGGTGTCACAGGGCATGTAGGATTAAGAGATGCTGCATCTGATGAACACCCTGGATCCGTTTTTTCATCCCTCAATGCATTAGGCTTCATATTTGACAGATTTTTCTGCTCACTCTCCGCCTCTACTTGCGCAGTAACGTTCATTCCCTGATTACCTGCAGGCTGCTCGCCTGTCTTTACATTTTCTGCACTAAAAACTTGAATAGAACCCTGATCATCTGAAATAGTCCACCTCTTCTTAGAGGAACTGTCATGGCTTTCCACAGGAATGAGTGTATTAGAAGGAATGTTGGTTCTGCAGGGCTCTACAGTGTCTTTCTCTGCCTCGTTGCTAATAACATTGCCAGGAGGGACCACCGGCATGGAAATGACATGTGGAGCAGATGAGGGTGTTTCTAAGACCAGAGAGGACGATAAAAAGTTTTGGGAGCTCTTGGTAGGATCTGAGGTAGACGAGTACTGTGTAGTGGAAACTGGCACAAGCATAACTAAAGGCATCCCTGGAGGAGGATCTTTATTTAAGGTAAGCTTCCACCTTCCATCAGCAGGCTTATTCTGGTCACCTAATGGAACCACGTGGAGCTCCTTCAAGCTATTGGAGAATGTGACAGGATTTGAAGCCTGAGCAATAGTTTGGAAGACTATGTTAGGAGCAATTGGTTTCATTATTTGTGGAGAGGGGGTTGGTTTCGGTTTGGGTTTCTTCACAGAAGCCTGTAAACAGAATTAGAAGATTACTGTATGGGGAATTTTTTTTCAACACATTTATACAACTTTAGAAAAGGTGGTGTTCTCAACATTTTGATATTAAGCATGACATAAAAAAAAAAAAGCTGAATGAATTTAATATTATCCCTGTATAAATTTAAGTTGACTGTGTGTGTGTATATCTTTTTTTCCCCTATGGACTATTAAGTACTGTTAAACGTGTAAACCAGAACAGAAATGTATAGTTCAGTTTATTTATAGTGGTGTAAAATACATGAATATGTATCAATACATTGATTAAATGACTGATGATATGATGTATCAATGCAACGTGTGTAAAAAACGATATATTTATAAGATGCACCTATATTTTGACCCTCTCATGATGGCCACTTCTGCAGGCAATCACGGTTGACTGTTCTACATATTAGGGCTGCAACAACGAATTATTAAAAAAAATAGATTATTAAAAGAGTTGGCAACGAATTTCATTATCGATTCGTTGTGTCGCGCGACTATTATGCCCCTCAATTAGACGCGGAGATGTTTGAGTATAAAAAAAAGCACGGTTGAGCGCTAAGCAGAGTGGAAGCGGGCGAGCCGTGCTGTACCCGTCGTACCACGCAGTGGAAAAGCAAACCGAGCCGAGCGTACCAGCCGAAAAGCGTCATTAATAAATGGAAAAAGTGTGTTAATTGCAGAAAAAGCGACGCGACATGGCACGGGAGCACCACGGTGGTGATTCAGCACCAAAAACGAAAACATCTTGGAGTCCTTGATGAGGAGGAAGGGAGTTCAACAGCAGGGGAACGCTAATGCTGCCTTCACGTGCTCTCGGAATTATCGTAAATACGAGTTTCCTAGGTAAACATTGCACATGAACGCCGTCACATTTTGAAACTTGAATGCAATGCGCTCGTGATCAGGACTTCAGAAGTCGGAATCATCAAATTTCCAATAGCACGTGAAGGCAGCATTAGTCACTACAAAATCCCACTTTTGTTCCGTTTCGAAGTGAGGAGCGTGACGTCCCTCCAGTAGCTCTTCTGATGCTTGTTTACTCATTATCCAGCTTGACAAGCATGACAAGTTAGCTTTAGCTTGCTAATAACAGTAGTAAAGCAGGGGTGGTATAGTTTGCAAGACTAAAGACACGTTTTTATTCACTTGCCTTTTTTTGGCCCATTCATTTTTCAATCTGTTGCTATGTTAATTTCGTTGACAAATAATTTGTCAGTATTTTAATCAACAACATTTTTCACAGACAAAAACGAGACGAAAATCAAAACCAGCTTTGAATGACAAAAACTATGACTAATATCTAGTCATTTTCGGTCAGCCGGTCTTAAAGTGACAGCAGTCCATTTGTGCTCTTAATATTAATCAAACAACAAAAGACAGAGAAAATCACCTCTTTAGTTTTAATAAGGATTCATTATATTTATTATACATTAATTATTTAATTCATATTTAATCTATAAATAAGGAATGTTGTATGCAAGTTGTTATAAAGAATGCATATCATTCATTGAAAATAAGACATTGTGTTCTTCTTTAGTTTTATTTAATTGTTACATAATATTTTTTAATATGTCACAGCAGTTATATCTGTGTCTGGATTTAATATCATTCATATTAATAGGTTAATACAGTAGATGTTTTCTCCAGGAGTATATAATGGGTTTGGACATTTTAGAGAAATTCTTAATGCATTACAATTTAACTAAACCCATTAATTTTGTTTGTGAGTGTGTGTGTCTGAGTGTAGTGTAGAGAAGTTCTAAGTTTTCTGATTAGTATTTTTCTTTATAAAAAAAAATAAAATAAAAAAAGATTTATAGATTTATTGAGGCAACCTGTGCACTTTCTGAAGATTTTTTGCACTGTGAATTTGCACTGTCAGTTGTGTTTTTGAATAAAGGATCGAACATTAATCGAATTAATTAATTAATCGAATAAATAATCGACAGATGAATCGATTATTAAAATAATCGTTAGTTGCAGCCCTACTACATATTTCCGTCAAAGTGTGTGTTCTCTTTGTGACCTAGCAGTACTTTCATCAACTGCAGGCAAAAAAAACACACAAAAAAAACACAGACAATGTATTCTCTCCTGTCTGACTCAAGTCATAGCTGAAGAAGTATTTTGGATTTACAAATTTAAGAGACCACAGATGACAAAGATTTTCTTCACTGCATAAAAGCAAACTCATTGCCTTTCTGTTCTGACATTAAAATTGGCTTTTCATATGATTCATGCATAGGTCCTATGAGATTATCATTTGTGTGTGTGGGGGTGTTTTTATATCACTATCTCTGAAGGAAACTGACTGTCTTCAGAAAAGTTTCGATGGCATTTTCATTTCATGTTAATGACTAATAAAGTAGTGTTTATTAGTGCAGCTTTTGTGTAAAGTTTAAACCATGGAAACCAGTTGTGCTATTCCATAAGAGCCACCACCTACTGTCAGAGAGTGAAATTGTGTTTTCAATCAGCCCGTTTTTTTTTGGTCAGAGCAATGCATGTTGTTTGGGATAGAAGTTCATGTTATATATCTTGGTTGCATTTGTAAGTTAATTAAAAAAAAACTGGTTGTGTAAAATAGGCACATTATACCATAATATAATTCAGTAATCCCCTGAATTTAATGGTATCACAGCAAGTTTTGAGGTATCTGCAAATATCGTATCTCTGGCTTAGAAAATCGATGTTGGATTTTATTCTGACAAAACGTCTGATTTACACCATTTATTTATATAGCACTTTTCACAAAAAAACCCCACATACTAAAGCACTTTTTTCAGAGAATAGTGTTAGAAATTTTGTATGTGGCAAGGCAATTTTCTTTAGAAGAACGCATTTATAATGCTGAATGAAATTATGCTAATTTGGTATTATTGATATACTAATATAGCACTTAAAGGGTTAGTTCACCCAAAAATGAAAATTCTGTCATTAATTACTCACCCTCATGTCGTTGGACACCCGTAAGACCTCCGTTCATATTCGGAACACAAATGAAGATATTTTAGTTGAAAGCTGATGGCTGAGAAAGGCTTCAGACAGGCCTCCATTGGCATTCAGTACATTGACACTTCCAAGATCCATGAAAGGCACTTAAAACGTTGTTACAAAGTCTCTCTCACCACAGTGGCACTACAATAATTTTACAATGCGACGACAATAGTTTTTGTGCGAAAAAAAAAATCTAAATAACACCTTTAACCAACTTCTCGACTTCCGTGTATGCCTCCACGACGCATGCGCGAGAATATGACGCAGATCCGGCGCTCGGACAGATGACCCAGAAGCGATTTGTTTACGAGCAGAGGAAGATGCGCGTATCTAAGCTGTTGGATTCTACATTGATCGTGCTTTAGGTCTCGGCGTAGTTCTCAAAATGGGGTTAAAGTGTGTATTTCATGGATTCCCGAACGCCGGCGCTACGTCATATTCTCGCGCATGCGCCGTGGAGTCGAGAACAAGTTGGTTAAAGGTGTTATTTTGATTTTTTTTTGCGCACAAAAACTATTGTTGTCGCATTGTAAAATTATTGTAGAGCCACTGTGGTGAGAGAGACTTTGTAACAACGTTTTAAGTGCCTTTCATGGATCTTGGAAGTGTCAATGTACTGAATGCCACTGGAGGCCTGTCTGAGGCCTTTCTCAGCCATCAGCTTTCAACTAAAATATCTTCATTTGTGTTCCGAATATGAACGGAGGTCTTACGGGTGTCCAACGACATGAGGGTGAGTAATTAATGACAGAATTTTCATTTTTGGGTGAACTAACCCTTTAAGTGAGGTTTTTTTTTGTTTTCAGTTTATTTTAAATTTAGTTTAAGTAATTTTGTCATGCATTTTGCCATTTTTATAACTTTAATTTATTTTTCAGCCTTATTTCAATTACCAAAGAGGATTTTTTTTTAAAGTTTTAGTTAACAACAATACTAGAAAGAAACACTTATGTCAAATGAATGTAAACTTTCCATTTGTAAATATTAACATTTTTAAAATGTAAATGCCCCTATGGAAAACCCCTGCTTTAAAGTACAGGACACCAAGTATTCTCACAATTTAAAAGAAAAAAACAACAACCCTACACTAAAAACTTACCACCGGTGGCGTTACCATTCCACATGTTTTCAGGTGGCTGTCATAACCCTGTTGATGCGGGAAGCCCAGGCCACAGTCCTGGCAGAGACATGGCCGCTGTGCTGCATGCCCTCCCATGTGTGACATAAGCATGAGTGACGAGCGGAAACCCATCCCACATTCAGCACATTTTAGGACCCTCTGGTGGGTGCTCCCATGCTTCTTTAATTCCTCAATGCTTGCAAAGACTTGGCCACACTCCATGCAGCGGATCTCGTCCGTCTTGGAAGGCAAAGCCCCTTGATGACCCCAGCATCCTGTGTCCTTCTTATGCTGGTCAAAGTCCTCTTGACTCTCAAAGAAAACCAAGCACGCCATGCACTGGATGTTCTCCGGCTTACACTCGTGGCTGTGGTAGAGAGAGGGCAAGCGGAAATGACGTTTGCACTTCAGACACGTATACGGCAAGACACCCAAGTGAGAGAAACTGTGGCGTAACAGAGAAGCCTTGCTGGAGAAGGTCCGCTCACAGTCCGAGCAAGAGAAGATGCCTCTGCTGTGCCATTCCAAGTGACGGAGCAGCGAGTTGCGAATACGAAAACTGGAGCCGCATTTGAGGCACAAATGCCGTTTCGCCTGTTGCCTGTGCGATTCTACATGACCCTTGCACACATCTAGGTCAGAGAAAATCTGCTTGCAAAAATCACACTGGTAGAACTCTTTCTCAAAATGGTTTGTGTCCAAGTGCTGCTGGAGCTGTTCCTCGGTCTCAAAGATGGTTGAGCAAACACGACAGTGGATAGAGGCCTTGTGCGAGTGGGAGCGAAGGTGTGTGCGATAATTGACTAACTGGCAGAACTGCTTGCCACATTCATCGCAGCGGTAGGGGCGAACACCCGTATGCATATTTAAATGTTCTCGGAGCAAGAAGAGAGAGGAGAAGGTAAGATCACACACATGGCAGCGATTTTCTTCATTCTCTCCGCATTCATTCGTCTCTAAAATTGAAGAAAAAAACATGTATCAACAGATGCTGAAAGGTCACTGGAATCATTCATTAAAATGTAGAGCTGCGGAATATATGCTCAATATACATGCTCAATTTTCTATATACCCTAATCAGTTAACAACATGTATTCTTATTTCACTTAGCCCATTGTTTGTGCCTTAATTTATGTTTTTACATTAATTAATAATACATTGTTAGCTAACTTTGTGCTTTGTATATGAACATTTCTGAAATGAAATGCGTTTCTGAATTTATAGCTGTAAGGGAGTTACATTATAATATTTCAAATTAAAAGGACTAATATATTATACTTGTAAACAAAACATTTAATGACAAGGATAAATATTTTTCTGGCACATTGAATTGCTGAAGATAAAATACTTACTATTTTCACCATTTTGTATATTTAATTAAAAATAAACAAACTAAAATCAATTATTTAAAAGATTTCTCAGTATACATTAAACACAGTATGAAAAAATAGATATTGTTAGATTTAGGATCACATTTTATTGTTGTTGTTTAGAGCTAAAGATTATCAGTGCTACATATTTAAATTGCAAATGATTGTTTATTTGAAGATTAATTCTAGATGATGTGCATTCCTAATGGAACAAGAACTTTTTTGTGGTGGGACAAGTAAAAATGTTCCAGCAGTGCAAAATTCTTACTTTTAAGCTCTGCTAAATCTACAAAATTCTGCATTCATTAAATCACAACCCATTATCTGGAAATTATACAATACCTGGCCAGGAAACATCATCATCATCTTCCTCAAGCTCCTCCACATCATCTTCCTCCTCATCAACAACATCATCATCCTCAGTCAAAACAAATTCCACATCCTCATCTGTCCTTTCTTCACCAGATACAACGTCATCTGTCATAAGACTGGAGGCTTCCAGGCTCACCTCTGAACAATTCTGTTCATTTTCATCATGTTTCTTTCCCTCTTGTCCACTTTGCTCTTCTTCGTTGTTTTTCTGTTCTGTCACCTCTCTTCTTTCTCCTTTCCACGCATTACAAATGACTTTATCCTTCTTCTCTGTGGAAATGATTTCCGAATTACCTTGAGCAGTTTCCTCATTAGATGAAGGGTCGTGTTTGAAGGGAGAGGAATACTGATGGTCCAGCAGAAAGCTTTTTTCAGCCAATTCACTCGGGACAATGCAGGCCTCCTCATGACAGTCTACAGGTATTTCAGTCTCAGGTGCTGGCTTTTCAATGCTGTTCGGGGTCGGCAAAAATGTCTCCTTAACGCTCTGTGGCTCACAGAGAGGGAAATTCCAGCTTGGAAAACCCAATTCTGTCAGTTGAATATCGAGGGTAAACTCTGACATGGTGCCTTGGGAAAGAAATAGGAAATACTGTATAAATGTCGCCATCAAGGCAAAGTAATTTGGGTTTTAGTTAACATTTAGAAATTTTATTATAGTGTCACATTTACCACCTAGAATTGATTTTTAGGGGCACTTCTAACCTTTTCATCCATGTATACCAATGTCATGAAATAGTAAGTAACCTTTAAATAAACAGGTTATTAAAATATGATTCAAAATAAATATAAATTATATTCGGACCCTGGTTGTAACATTATTAAAGTAGTATTACAGACAGAGAGGTCTTAGATCTGGCATAAACAGTGCCTACAACATTTATCATGAACAGCATTGCTGCATGACATTTTAAGCATTTTTGTCCTGTCAATTCAATCTCTACAGTGCAGTAGTAAGCTTACTTTATTCAGATTACCTAGGAGTCTTCGACGAACATTTGCAAGCACTTCGCTCCAGGATCTACTGTTCAGTAATGAAACAATGCATCTCTGATCATGCCGGGTTTATTAATTGCTCAACGACCATCTATTATGATAATGAAACACAACTGTATAATGCGAGATTGTAACTACCGCCAATGTGAAAACTGTCTTATCACGACTATAATAAAGCTCGAATTAGGATGCATGAGCATGCAGAAGCAATAAGGTGAAATCAACCACTGTCCATCCGATACTTCCGGTATGAAATACCTGATTGGAATGTTGAGGTTGCCATCTGCAGGAGGGGAGCGGTAGTGCGCTCTTTACAAAAGAAGCCAATCAAAGCGGACATGTTGCCGTAATCATTTTATGTTTTAAAATTATTGTATGTTTCTCAGGGTGTGAAAGGGCAGAAATTAATATTATATAGTTGCTGCACATTTTCTCATTCTACGGTGCAACTGTTACGTTAAGCGTTGTATGTGCCTTATGCTGCCTTCACGTGCTATCGGAAATTTGGTCATTCCGACTTCTGAAGTCGTGATTACGAGCTCATTGCATTCAAGTTTTAAAATGTGAGGGCGTTCATGTGCAATTTTTACCTAGGAAACTCGTATTTACGAAAATTCCGAGAGCACGTGAAGGCAGCATTAATTATTTTCCGACTGACCCATCCATCAATAAACAAGACACATCCCCCCGGTTTCACAGACTAGTCCCAGACTAAAATGCAATGTTTTGAATTGTGCAACCGGAACATAACGTTTCGTCTCAATATGCAGACCAGTAATGATTTTTAAAAGGCACGTTTATATAAGATACTTCATTGTCCTAATAAAACTAAGGCCTAATCTTGGCTTAGTCTAAGCTCGGTCTGTGAAACCGGACCATAACTTTAATGTTGTCGTCGTCTCAGTCCTGTGCTTTTGTAATAATTTTTTGATCCTACATTCGCGCTAATCTTCGTACTTTATGAAAGTCAGCCTCTAAAAATTAAATATTTCACAACACCACATGGTGAAGTCAGATCGAGCTGTTTACTTATTTATATTAGTTCAGTAGACTATTATCTTACCTTTAGTAAAATGCTGCAGATAGATGGGATTCCTTTATCATACTTTATCGAAGTCTTCGCTCTTCGGGTTTGTTGGTCCATCAACCACGTTCAGGTGACGGAGCTTTTCCTATAGCTGCTCCCAGGTTGTGGAACCAACTTCCAGTTGAAATTCGGGAAGAAGTCTCTTGGAATTTTTTTAAAACACATTTAAAAAAAACATTAAAAAAACAAAAACGTATTGTTGACTGTGGTACTCATTGCTGGTTTCCTGTTTATTTTAGCCTCCTTTGCTTTTCTGTTTGATTTACTTTTTTGTTTATTCTTTACTTGTATTTTCTTTTACTTTAAAGTGCGTTGAGAAGTTTTTTTAAAGGCACTATAGAAAACAAAGTTATTATAATAATACGGTCTTTGAGCAGTCTTTTTTTCCTAAAAAGCGAGGGGGGGTCAGTTCTGGGTATTTTCCCGCCTGGTTGCTTTTTTTTTCATTTTAAATACTGTTTTAAATGCATTTGCAGGCAAAAGTTTTTCTCACAGGAAGATGATTCAACCTTTCCGGTGTCACGTAAATCATACCCACCTTGATCAATGCCTGATAATAAACGTAACACGTGCATAATTCATGTTTTAGCTAACCAAACAACCAAAGACTAACTGGAACCGCGACGAAAGGGAAATATTTAGTTTGACCATTGCAGTTTTAGATATATCCAGAGTTCTCCTTCATTAACAATGAGTGAGTGAGTGAGTGTGTGAGTGAGAGTGAGAGAGAGGAGGTATGTGTGTATGTGTATATATATATATATATATATATATAGTTCAACTTGAAAATATCAACAAATGCAAATGCTGCAGTGCAAATAATTAATAGAAACAGAAAAAAAATAAGATGACATTCAAAACATTATTCAGACATTTACTTCACTCAAGAGAACTGTCTTAATTGTGGGTAACATTTAAGATCAAGTCAAATGTCAAATCATACCAGTAGAAAATGAAAACATTTGAAATAAAATTTAGCCAGATTTGATCAGAAAACATTTAGTAAATCTTTCCACTCACCATTGTACACACTTCTAAAAATAATGTAAAAACAATAACACATTATATTCATAGAAAAGACATTAAAATTTTCCAAAAAAAGAAAAAGAAAATTAAAGAAAACAACAATGTGAAGCCTTAGACAATATATTAAGGCTTTTCCGTGGGTTTCTCTTGATGGTATTAGTTACAACATGATTAGCCCTACAAATGAGAATTCAATCGTGGTATGAATCATTTGTTACTTGCCATGCCAAAGCTATGTACAGACGCCAAGATACAATGAGGCACCCAAACATGGATACCATTAGTTTACCGGGAACACACTACCCTTTGGGTTTCCAGTTTTCAAATAACATGTTCACATAGTGTTGATCTCGAGCGTCACACAGTTGAAGGATCCCCACTATATGTTACAACTTCAAACCTAAAGTGAACCCTGTCCCCACCTACATTTCTATACACAAAAATGTTAAAAATCGAATTCATCTTCTGCTAGCATAGACCCTCAAAATTCTCCCAAACTGAATTATCTCTTTCCGACTGGCTTCTCTTCTTTTCCATGGCTCTGTTGATGAGCCTTCAGGTTACTTTCTCTGCCAAAGCTTTTCCCGCATGTGGGGCAGGTGTACCGACCAGCACTATGTGCCCTTGCCATGTGGGCCTCTAGCTGAGCGGGTCGGTTAAAACTCTCCTCACACTCTTCACAAGGGTGAGCCTTCCGCTGCGTGTGCTTTTCTTTCTTATGTGCTCGAAGTTGCGTCAGGGAGGGAAAAGTGAGGTCACATTCAGTGCAAGGGATCTGCCGAGCCGGCTGAGGTTTCTTATCATCATTTTCTGCTTCGTCATCTTCTGCCTTGGGTTCCTGGGTAGATTTGGCTGGGCGTCCACGTCTTCCTCCTGTCTTCGATTCGGCTGTGGCTGGTGTTGCAGAAGCATCTTCTGAATGGTTGGTTTCCTCAGACTCCTCTGCCTCTTCCTCCTTCTTCTTTCGCTTCAGTTTCTTTTCACCGGGAGCTATGACCTCAGTTTTCGGCGGTCTCCCTCGACGTTTGATGGCGGCGCTACCGTTGCAGTGCCGGTCCCCTGCGTGGTTCTCCTGATGTTGCAGGAGCTCTGCCTCTTCTTCAAACCCCCTACCACATTTACCACACCGGTAGGTCTTTGTGGGATCCTCTGCCTCCTCTTCATCCAGGGGCACGGGGTGCTGGCCCAAACGATGGTTGCGCAAAAGTCCAGGGCTTCGAAACGTCTCGTTGCATTCTTTGCACACAAACTGACGTTCAGGACATACCTGCCGTCGATGCGTTGTTAACTTGTGGAAAGAAAGTGACGCATGTTGAATTGTTATTAAACATAGGTTTACATTTACAATTACACAAAATCTAAACACAAGTGCCGTATATTTAAATCAACGGTACATAGTTGCGCATGCTCTTAAACCCTACGATAACAATGTCATAACATTTTGCAAAACATTTTAGTAACTGTATATTGCCTATTTTTGGTAATCAAGTAAAAATTTCTAGCTGAATTAGAATAATAAACATTTTATGCAGAATTTAAAGGGATAGTTCATCCAAAAAATAAAAATGGTCATTAATTACTCACCCTCATGTCATTCTAAACCCAGAAGACTTTCGTTCATCTTCAGGACACAAATGAAGATCTTTTTGATGAAATCTGTTAGATTTCTTTCCCTCCACTGACAGCTATGCAAAACTGACACTTTGATGCTTCAAAAAGTTCATAAAGGGATCGAAAAAACTAACCCATATTAATTGAACACTTTAGTCTAAATTTTCAGAAGAGACTCGATTGCTTTATTTCATGAGCAGACTGAATTTAGGCATTAATTCACATATAAACATTTATCAATGCACACATCAATTGTGGTAAACCGAAGCTCAAGCATGTTCAAGTGACGTGCGAGAACCAATGAGGCTCATTCTTGTGTGTTACGCAGCACGTTTGAGCTTCCGCTTATGTTCGCTGATCAATGTTTATAAGTGAATAAAACACTAAATTAAATCTGTTAATCAAATAAAGCAATTGTGTCTTCTGAAAATTTGGACTAAACTGCTCAATTCATATGGATTAGTTTTACGCTCTCTTTATGAACGTTTTGAAGCATCAAAGTGTCAATTGCGTAGCTGTCAATGGAGGGACAGAAAGCTCTTAGTTTGCATAAAAAAAATTCTTAATTTGTTTTCCAAAGATTAACGAAAGTCTTATGGTTTTGGAATTGGAATGTGACGGTCAGGACATTTTCCCACCGGTTAATCGACGTGTGACAACACCGGTAATACCGACGGGGGCTTTTAAATTTGCGCTAATTTGAAAGCGAAAGTAAAATGAGTATGAGTGAAATGAGCAGAGTGAGCATGTTCAGTTATTCCTATGAAAGTTGAGCTTCCATAAGCATTAACTGAAAACGCTCGCTCTCCTAATGAAAAACACAACAACAAAACAATACAATGACAAACTTGCTTAAATAGGCGTTTTTACATTTCACTTTGAAACCAAACCTTCTGTGCTCATCGTATCAGTCAGCTCCTCACTCTCGCGATAAATTAAATCTAACTCCTGCTGCTGATCTGTGCTGCGCCTCTAGTTTGGCTCACACTTTGAGCAGAGACGTTCTTTTAATTGTGGTGTCTGTTCACAAACTGAACTAAATTATTTTATTTCTATAAAAAAATCTAAACGACGGTGGGGTGGTGCCGCGGTGGGCAAGTGATGTAACACCAGTAACACAGTCAACACGACTATCGCAGCAAGCCTAGTTAAGTAGTTAATGACAGAATTTGAATTTTTGGGTGAACTATCCCTTAAAGATACTTTTATACTTTATACTATAAAAAAATCAAAGCAAATGGTCAGTATTTTACAAAAAATATAATGTGAAATATAAAAATATAATAGTCATTCAAGCATTTTCAGTTCCATTTTATGTAAACCTCCTCTCACCTCTGAGAATGTGCGGAAGCATTCTTGACAGTGTGCACATTTGAAGGGCTTGTCCTCCTTGTTGTGGGTCGACTGATGTTGTGTCAGCTCCTCAGAAGAGGGGAAGGTTCGATCACACACGTAGCATGTGAACAGAGTATCGCACTGTTGATTCAAAGGCAACAGGCAAGTTATTTCATACGTTAAAAATGAACAGATTCAGGTTTTTGCAGAAGTCTCTGCCAAGTTTTTTTTTTTAAAATTAGTTATATTTATTACTGTATTGCATCAACTATGTTAAAATTAAAAGAGAAGCACAGTGCAAATAACTACTGAAAAAGCATCTCTTCCACCTGGTGGCAAACTCACAGCATTCAGTTTGCCAAGTCTGTCAAACAAAGCTGACCTCACAATAGCTGAAACAAAACCACTTGATAATGGCAGGGTAGAGGCTGCATTAGCCAAAATAAATTTCAGTCATTTAATGACATTAACAGAGAATGCAAAGTACTTTGAGTCATTTTTACAGAAAAATCTGGTATCTGGTCTACTAGAGAAAAACTCGACGAAAATAAGAACATGATCATCAAACAAATGTAATGAAGTGTAAAAGTGTGTAGCCAGGGGTGTTTGTCAGCTTCATTGAGAATAAGATTTACATTCAATAAACAGACAGTTCTCTCAGCTTTCCCATTTCATTAGTCTTTTTATTTTATTTGGATTAAATGGACATCTGCACTCTTCTGTGCAAGTCAGTGTAGCTAGAAGAACGCTCTTAGCAACAGACACAAAGCAGCACATCCTCACTCCATCACTCGGTTCATATTTTTAGAATAATGAATACATTCATTTTTGTGGATCATTTACATTTATCCGTTTCAGATGCTTTTATCCAAAGCAACTTACAAATAAGGAATACAACATTTGATTAAACTTAAGGATGCAATAAAAAGTAAAGTGCTAGCAATTCAAAGTTTCAAACATTGTCTAGAATAGTTTGTATGGTGAACTGAAGTATGACCATATTTAATCAAATCAAACTGCGAATGTTGTAAGTGACTGTATCCCTAATAATCTGTGGAGTGGGCTTCTGTGATATCAAGGTAATGCCTTAACTAACCTGCTGAAGTTGCTGTTTGTATTCTTCCCGATGACTCTTCTTCATGTGCCTTTCCTTGGCTTTTGAGTTGCAGAAAGTAATAAAACACTGGAAACACTGCAGGCTTTCATGCTGGTCTAAATACATAGAGAAAGAGAGAGAGAGAGAGATAGAGAGCGACAAATTTAAACATTGTTTGAGTTTATAATAAATGTAAATACCTAGTGTAACATCAATACATAAAAAACATCTAAAAGTATAACAGAAAAAAAGGATTTAGGAATGTGATGAGCACAACATGATAATATTAATCCAGTAATGTCTGGATTTTAGTAATCCTGTTCTTTTATTTCTTTTAGTAATCTTAGTTCCAAAGACTTAAAAGTGAATTATTCTATCCCAGATTTGAATTAAAAATGCTAGGACTCCATTCCCCATTACACTATTTGAAAACTGGCATAACACTGCAACAGGTGCCAATTTAGAAACATGCATTTAAAACGAGGACGTCTTTCCATAACTGGTTCCAGTACAAATTCAATTATTTCCCGTCACACTCACATGACTGAATGATAGGAGGTGGTGCACGGCCCTGAATGGAGGTGGTGTAGACATCCTCCGTCTTCTCAGGGGGCAGTTCAGCAGGGGCAGCAGTCTCTCCACCTCCCATTACTATCTCCTCTATGTTCAGTATGTTAGCGTCCATTATGAGGGCTTAAGGATTCAATGTACACCCGCTGTAAATGTTACTGTAACAAAGAGACGATAGACAATCTAAATATACATATAAACATACTAGTGTGCAAACATCACAAAATCCCATCACCCATTTAAAAAGTGCCACTTAAATGAATAAACAACGTAAAAACGTAATAGAACCGTTTCTACGTAACGTTACTTGAGTTTTCAAAATGAAGTTTTTACAAGACAAGTCAACTGAGCTATTAAACACAATATAGCTGACAAGCTTAAAGTAAAATATATTTGTCTACCTTTATACACGCACTAAGTACTTAACATCACAGCAGTACAAGAATATTTGTTCATAATATAAAAAGTGTTTAGAAAACAGTGTTAGGATACCAAACGTCTCCAATCTTGCGTTTTAGAGCCGCCTACCGTTTGTTCGCATAACTAAGCTACATGCTACCGGCTAACGAGGCCTACAGGGGCCTTGAGCTTCTGCAAACTAAACCAATGCTATGTAGCTAACTAGCTCATTACTTCATGTATTGAAATTAGTCCCACAACCAATGCGCTGCTACCGCTGTCCAAAAGAAACTTTAGCGGTTTGAACGGCGCAATGCTTTTCTTATTTATTAAGCTGCTACTACATTAGCCCGCTACTGAGTTCGAGGTTAAACTTGGTGTAGAGTAAAAACCAAGTTCGCTAGCTAAAGCCGTTTCAAACAAAGCCCAAAAAGAGGGAATATTTGTATTTTAAAGTTAATTAAATCTGAGTCTTAAAAAATAATTCAGCAGAATTCTTACCTGAAAGAAATAACCTTTTTGTCTGGAGGGAAAAGGCATAAGCCAGACATACATATGAAAATAAAGGGGGCGCAAACGTGTAGTCAGTGACCCGCTGTTAGACTGAGAAAAAAAAAACCTGCATCACGTGCCACGGCGTCCGCTGTACTTTCCATTGTGTTCATAGAAGAGCAGGACAGGTATCCATATGCCTTGTTTGTCATTCAAAATAAGTCAATCGCTTCTAAAATTAGATAACATTGCTAATTTTTCTAGCCCACATTAAAATAATTGCATATTCACTGATAATTACCATAATCTAAATTAAAGTGTTTATCAGAAGAAGAATGATCACATACTATAAAATGTAAAAGCTTTTATTTCATACAAATACAATGAAGATGATTTCGCAATGCACAATGAGCAGAAACCAATACAGTCATGAATTATTAAATGAAAACATCACATTCTAAACACAAACCTTTTCTTTTTCGGAAATAAAAAGCAAACAATTCACAGGGCATGTTCTACTGTTTACTAGGTGTAAAATACAATAAAATACTATTCTCTGTGGAAAGTTGAAAATAAGATATAACAATCACAATAAAACATTCACTATACACCCAACTGGGTTTAATTGTGTACGCTCAACTACACAACCTGGACAGGAATAGAAATGGGTGGCTCAGGGTTCGTCATGAATCATGGTAAGCAATAACTTAACAATTAACAATCTTATTTATGTAAATGAGTAAATGTTAGAGTTTAAATGTTCACAGTTTGTAATCCTTATGAAGACCCCTGACTGTGAAACTTTAGGAAACAGTTGTGGTTTCGAGAAATGCACAGGAACACACAGCATTTGAGACAACGCACACGTGATGTTCTCTCACAGCCTCCGAATCTACACCTCCTGGCCTCCTCGCCCTCGGCCAGCTGCTCTGGCCAGTGGCCAAAGCCATCATACCGTGTATGTACATCCAGCAAAGGGGTCTCAAGAACCTGAGAAGGTCTTGAGTCTGTATCTGGGCCGTGTAGTTTGGGAGCAGGAGGGCAAGGGGGTGATGAGTCTTGAGCGTCAAAGCCACTGGAGAGAATCAGTGCTTTGGCCACCTCCAAACGAAATGCCATAAGTGATAACAGATCTGTAATATGACTGTAATCTTGCTTATACTGTATCCATGCATTTACCAACACCAGATCGATCAAGTCCCAGAGAACAGAATGTGGCCAAGCGCTGACTGCCGAGTTTGTGCATGGAGTACGATAAAGACTTCTCAAGTCACGGTTAAGATTCGCAGCTTTAATTGCTCGCTCAAAGCCACTGACAAGAGATGTTGAGCGTGGCTTCTCCTTTACCACTGCGGAAAGGATAAAGCCATGATGACATCTGAAAAGTTTGAGTTTTCCATCTGAGCTCACAAACTCGTCACCTATTTGCCCTCTTGCCCCACCAACCTTGCCAGCACTTTGCACACCCACCTCTAAAAGATGCTCTAGCATAGAAGGTGTGGAAAGCTCTGGTTTGCAAAGAAATACCATCCCTTCATTTTGGTCTTTACCCCTAGAGACCATTTTCTCGACTACATTTTCTCTATTGGAGTCATCTGCACTCAAGTTGAAGTCCACGACCAAGCCTCCACCACTTATGACAACTGTGTGAAGTAATGAATGGGTTGGGTGTCTTTGAAAAGGAAGGGGGTACTGGTCGACCCCATAGTTTCCATTTCGCTGCAATGCCCGACAACCGACATGAACTCTTCTAATCAATGGCATTATCTTCCACAAAGGATCTGTCTTTGAGTTTGCACAATTACGTGCCTCCTCATTAATGCACGCTTCTTTGCTCTGTCCTGGCTGGTCTCGATTACTTTCTTCAGACTGCTGATCGCTACTTGTCTCCATGGACGCTCCACCAGAACTGACCAGCTTTACTTTACGAGTGAGCTCACAGAATCTTGAAGAGGACATGGCATCGGAGATCAGAGGTACTCGTGTGCAGTCTTCCCAGTAGAGCTTTGTGCTGGGAAACTTTGTGGTAGGAAAAAGAGAGTCTCGGTTTAGTTTTATGAGCAGTTTATGAAAAAGTACTAAAATAAGATGGTGACACCAATGATCAATTATTATTATTATACAATATATTATTATATATTTAAATATGGAATATTTTATAATTACATTTAAATGAACCATATGAAAAAATAATGGAATTTTTTAACAATCACCACATATTATTAACTTTGAGCTTGAAAGTATATTTTCCACAACTTTTTGTAATTATTTTTGTAGACAATTTCTGTGATGCAAAACTGAAATCGAGCCACGAACGCTGTGCTAAGCTGAACTCAATTCCTATCGACCAGCTCACTTAGCACAGCGTTCGTGGCTCGATTCGTTGAGACTGTTTTCCAAGATGGCTCCTGTCTGTATACGCGTAATGTACTGTCTTTATAAAGTATCTTCTTATTAAACTGTTTGTACACTTACAAAGTTCACAATGCTTCGGTTTGCATGTAGGGGCCCTCATTATGCTGCCGTGTTAGTGTGAGGCAATTTTGAGCCTTGTTAGTAGTATTAACTAGCGATTTAATTTGACTTATTATATGCCCCATAGACTAGCGTTATAAGCTAATCTGTTTTTAGAGATAAAACTCTTTACATTCGATTTTCATGAAAACGCATCCCAGAGAACGATCTACTCGGTAACCATGTGTTAAATACCCCTAGGCTAATTTTTTCACCGGAGTTGTCCTTTAATGTCTTTGCTGAATAAGTGTATTGATTTCTTTAAATTCAGCTTTGCAGCACAGAAATAAATTAAATTTTAAAATATATTCAAATAGAAAACAGTTATTTTACAATTTAATAAAATTTCACAATATAATTTTTTTTTTGTATTTTCAATATCAAAAACTTTTGAACGGCAGTGTATATATACAGTGAGGAAAATAAGTATTTGAACACCCTGCTATTTTGCAAGTTCTCCCACTTAGAAATCATGGAGGGGTCTGAAATTGTCATCGTAGGTGCATGTCCACTGTGAGAGACATCATCTAAGAAAACAAAAATCCAGAAATCACAATGTATGATTTTTTAACTATTTATTTGTATGATACAGCTGCAATTAAGTATTTGAACACCTGAGAAAAATCAATGTTAATATTTGGTACAGTAGCCTTTGTTTGCAATTACAGAGGTCAAACGTTTCCTGTAGTTTTTCACCAGGTTTGCACACACTGAAGGAGGGATTTTGGCCCACTCCTCCACACAGATCTTCTCTAGATCAGTCAGGTTTCTGGCCTGTCGCTGAGAAACACGGAGTTTGAGCTCCCTCCAAAGATTCTCTATTGGATTTAGGTCTGGACACTGGCTAGGCCACGCCAGAACCTTGATATGCTTCTTACAGAGCCACTCCTTGGTTCTCCTGGCTGTGTGCTTCGGGTCATTGTCATGTTGGAAGACCCAGCCTCGACCCATCTTCAATGCTCTAACTGAGGGAAGGAGGTTGTTCCCCAAAATCTCGCAATACATGGCCCCCGGTCATCCTCTCCTTAATACAGTGCAGTCGCCCTGTCCCATGTGCAGAAAAACACCCCCAAAGAATGATGCTACCACCCCCATGCTTCACAGTAGGGATGGTGTTCTTGGGATGGTACTCATCATTCTTCTTCCTCCAAACACGTTTAGTGGAATTATGACCAAAAAGTTCTATTTTGGTCTCATCTGACCACATGACTTTCTCCCATGACTCTTCTGGATCATCCAAATGGTCATTGGCAAACTTAAGACGGTTCTGGACATGTGCTGGTTTAAGCAGGGGAACCTTCCGTGCCATGCATGATTTCAAACCACGACGTCTTAGTGTATTACCAACAGTAACCTTGGAAACGGTGGTCCCAGCTCTTTTCAGGTCATTGACCAGCTCCTCCCGTGTAGTTCTGGTCTGATTTCTCACCTTTCTTAGGATCATTGAGACCCCACGAGGTGAGATCTTGCATGGAGCCCCAGTCCGAGGGAGATTGACAGTCATGTTTAGCTTCTTCCATTTCCTAATGATTGCTCCAACAGTGGACCTTTTTTCACCAAGCTGCTTGGCAATTTCCCCGTAGCCCTTTCCAGCCTTGTGGAGGTGTACAATTTTGTCTCTAGTGTCTTTGGACAGCTCTTTGGTCTTGGCCATGTTAGTAGTTGGATTCTTACTGATTGTATGGGGTGGACAGGTGTCTTTATGCAGCTAACGACCTCAAACAGGTGCATCTAATTAAGGATAATAAATGGAGTGGAGGTGGACATTTTAAAGGCAGACTAACAGGTCTTTGAGGGTCAGAATTCTAGCTGATAGACAGGTGTTCAAATTCTTATTTGCAGCTGTATCATACAAATAAATAGTAAAAAAAAAGCATACATTGTGATTTCTGGATTTTTTTTTTTTCAGATTATGTCTCTCACAGTGGACATGCACCTACGATGACAATTTCAGACCCCTCCATGATTTCTAAGTGGGAGAACTTGCAAAATAGCAGGGTGTTCAAATACTTATTTTCCTCACTGTATATATTATATATAAAAATTATGTAGGGGCAAGGTTTTTGTTAAAGGCATTTGACAAATTCACATAATAGCAATAAAATGAGCAAAGCAATATAAAGTAAAACTAATTCATATTACGCGTTTTCTTGACCATGAAAAAAAAATCATGTTTGAAATGTCAAGGAAAATTTTTGGCACCATCTTTTGAAAATGACCCATTTTTCAAATGTTGTCATGCACTTGTGTTATAACTAACCTTCAGAGTTCCCATTGCAATGTGGATTCCCACATACTGTGCAACCTCTTTTTCTGTGACAGGGTTTGGCAGTTTTGATGTTTCCCTTGTACAGACAGCAATTTCATTCCATGTGTCCAAACTAAAATACTGATTGAAATAGTTAATGGGCTTCCTGTTGAGCTGCCTCTCTGGTTCTCTGTGCCTTGTTGGAGAGGCACCAATGGTTCTAAAAAAAAATGGTTTGAAAAAAAGCTTTTAAAGATTGCTGACAGTATTTTGGCATACCTGGTATTTTATTTTACACTAACAACACTCACGTTTTGCCACTTGGACCACATCTCTCTGTGCCCTTTTGATGTACTGCACCATTAGACTGTATTCCATGGTAACAGGACATCACAATAGTTTCAGCTTCTGGTTCAGAATGGACATTATCGGCCTCATCTGTGTCTGAATTCTCAGAGAGGAATTCTAGAAAGCTCTGGGTTCTCTGATGTTCAGCACTAACATCACCTACAAAAACAACAAAGCACATTCTCAAACTGAGCGCCCAGAGCAGACCACACATCAAAGCATTAACCTGGCTATTCTTTTATTTACCCTCTTCAGAGTTTGTGTACAGATGTTGCATGTCCATTTGTACAGAACCCACACTGATTTCCTCACATTCTTCAATTCCAGATGAAGCCCCTATGTGTTATGAGTGTGACTGATTAGTGACAGCATGCAAAACAAATGCATACAGCAAATAAATCAAAATTAAATTATTTAAATACATTTAATAAAATCCAGAATTATGTGGCCCACCTGCAAGCTCCCGTGTATCCAAGCATGCCTGTTCTGCATGAGGAGGTTCCACTAAATGTTCCCTCTCTTCCTCCTTAACAGGGTAAAATATACATTGCTTGCTGTAGGTCTGCAGGGGCACTACATGAGAGTCAGAAGAGGTGCCATCTCGGTTCTTATCTGCGAGAGGAATATGTATATTTACTAGACAAAACTTTGCAGAAAGGGTTCCCCAGAATACATAAAAATATATTTTCTTGATACTGCTGTACAAATAATTAAGTTCTAATTATTTGGTTAAATCTGACCTTGGCATGCAACACGGGGAGGATCTGCAGGCTGGAGTGCCTGGAACATTTCATTTGTAGTCAAGTGGTCTTCTGCTTTCACAATAAACATCTGTACTCCACGCATCGAACCACTCGCAGAAGAAATCTGGTGAGCCAAATTTGAAGAACGTTCCTCTATTTTCATGTCAGAAGATGTGCAAGCCACTTTACTGGTATCCAACTTGGAGTTTGCCTTAAATGAGAACATTATGTAATTCTTATACACAATACACATACTTTACATGACACAATAAATAAGGGGTTTAAAAATGAATATTCAAATGGACAACATCTAAAGAGTCTGATAAAACATGCAGAAACACTCACCCGTCTAATCCGACTCTGGGTGTTTGGAATTTCCAAATTTCTCTCACGCGCTGTCAAGAATTTTTCCAATATGATTCCAGGAGAGCTGCCATCTCTAACCAGCTCTCGAGATGTCTCGAATGATCCATCTTCAGAGTTCACAATATCCATTACACTCGTGGTAACGGAGTCCAACTCAAAAACTACCTGTTCCTCAGGAGCCTCCTCAGAAGACGATGGTTGACAAGTTTCAGGGGCATTAACTCCATTCTTGTCAGTTTCTTTGTTCTTTCTCTCTGGAGCATCAAGTACACACATATGATAGAGCACTTGACATTCTTGTGTATCCTTATTTTCTTCCATGTCCTTTTTACTTTTGTTTTCGGTGCTAGTTCTTCTTCCAACTGGTCTCTTGCCCTGGCTTCTTCCAACTCCTTTCTTACCTCTCTTCACAGAATGTCCTCCTATCACTCTTTTATGATCATCAACTCTCCGTACAAGTACCTCTTCTTCTTCTTGCTTTATCTCTGGTTCAGTAAGAACTTTTTGAGTTAATACTTCATCAGCATCTTTTGCAGAACATGGATTGCTTTCTTCATTTTCATGCTCTCGAGAGACACCTGAAATGTTTTTTATCAGAGTGTTTTGGTTCTCGTCCTCATTTTGGTCTCCAACCATGACTAAATTGACCCCTAAGGGCAGTTCTTCTTTAATTTCTTCCTCCAATGCATCTTTGAGTTCAGTGCAAAAAGTTTCTGTGATGGTCCCAACCTCATTGCTCCGTTTTGTTTCTGACACACACTCACTAGCATTTTCAGTTAGCTCCTGGGGAACGATACTTTTGACTGGGGCTGGGGTAGACATCTGTGAAGGGATCTCGCAAACTTCTAAAGGATTTTTCTCAGGAGGTTGCTCAGGTCCAGGAACAATTCCTTCAACATCTTTCTCTGCTTGTTGCTTTCCTTCAACACCACCAGAAGCAAGTGTCAAAGAAGGAGACGGACTTAATGCTGGGAATGATAGTCTTTCTCCCACAATCTCCCCCACCTCAGTCTCCATATCCCAATCTGTTGCAAACTGAATTTCAAAGACATTAGGTGAAATATGTTTTTCTTTAGGACCAGGTCTCATAACTCGTTTTTTAGCAACAACGGTCTCATCTGGGAAGTCCACCTTTCCGGGAGAGTGCCAGGCTGCCATGTGTTCCTGTAAAGCAGACACTTCGGAGAATTTCTTCCCACAGTCCTGGCACCCAAGAGTAAGTTGAGAATACGGAGGGCTCAATGCAATTTCCTGGTCTATTTTTGTAGGAGCTTTGCGTTTCCGTATAACTTTGGGCTTTGTAGACACAGAACCGTTGCTATTCTCAACAGAGGGCATTTCAAAAGACATGGGCTCTCCTTGATACTCCACCAATTTATTTTCAACTGATTTTGCTTTCTTTTGGTGTGCTACATTCAAGGTTTTTCTAGGTGCTTTTTTTGTTTTTTGCCGTACCTTTTTATCATATTTGTTTGGGGGTGATTTCTCGAGTTCAGTAGCATCCAACTTGTGTACTTTCAGCTGAGGCTGCTTGTGACCTTTTAATAAGAGCAGAGCTTGTTTCTCTATGTGAGGCAGGTCTGGAACATCAGGTCTTGATTTTGCCTGTGTGACCTTATGCTTTGGTAATTTGTGGGTATTCTTTTGAAAACTAACTTTTTGGGTCTTTCTAACTTTGGGTTTCTTGGGACAATCGCCTTCAGATGTTTTGCCCCGCTTTTTTTTCTTTTGCACAGGTACCAGTGTTTCATCCTGGTGGACGTCCTGGACAGACTGTGCCTTCTTGACCAAATTGTTCTGATTCTTAATTTTTCTCTTCTGAGGTTTCCCTTGTTGTGTTGCTTCTGATGCCACCAAAACAGTGTCTGATGCATTATTAATTTGCCCCGTTGACTTCACTGCTACTCCTGAAGGACTTTCAACCCCCTTTACTTTATCTTTTTGCGCTTTTTGGTTAAAATCCAATTTATCATCATGCTGAGACAAAATAGGCACTTGGTCTTGATCACTAATTTGCTTGTTCTTGTTTTGCTTGGTTTTAGATGTTTTTATTACCTTCGGTTTAGAGGATTTTTTCTTCTCGCTTGGTCCAAATCGGACAACAAGCTTTTTGTTTTTTGTCTTTTCTTTTTTCTTAGTGATCACTTTTGATGAAGTATTAACTTTCTTGGTTGATGCTACCTGGCCATCACATATGTTATTTGCGTCCTTAGTCTCTAGTTTTTCAGACAATTGTTTCTTAGATCTTTTTTTCTTTGTTGGATTTTTCTTCTGAACCAAAGGGCAATCCTGTAAATTGGCTCTAGTCTGGTCTGGTGTTGGCACAGAGCTTTGTTGAAGATCAATTAAGGTGTTGTTCTGCACAGTGTTGAGGGAATCTGGCTGAGATTGTGGTTCCACCATGGATGGTTCTTTTTCTAATTCAACTTGGTCCTTTTGAGCTTGGATTTGCTGAAGTTCTTGAGGCTCAATTAATTTGCCTATATCACCCTGTTCACTTACCACCTGTGCGTCTGATTCCAATGACAAGTCTGTTGAATCTTGAATTTTTTTAGGACATGCTGACTCTGCATTGGCAACGGTCTTCTCAGATTTTACTGTGTCGACCGGCACATTGTCCTCCTCCACATGATGAGAATTTGCGGTTTCAGGTTGAGGAATTAAAGGTGGTTCACTGTTTGTTTCCAAAGCTGCAATGCCTTGTGTAACTGGAATATGTTCCTCTGTTGTATTTGACAGTTCATGAACTAAGTGATTCTGTGGCGCTTCATCATGTAAAGGTGTTTGATCCAGCAAAACCGAAGTTTCAGTCTGTATTGGTATAAGTTCAAGGTGAATTTCATTCATTTGCATTTGAGCCTCTGTTTGAGTCAGTTCAACAGGTGCAACTTGGGTCTCTGAGCTTTCTGATGAAGTTATGGGTTCCTCTTGTGACAGCACAATTTCCTTTTGTTTCAAATCTCCTATCTCTTCTGACACTTGGAGATTAATTTGCTCTGCTTTTGATGGGCCTGTGTTAGATTGCTCACATTGTGTTGGCTGAATGGTTGATTGAGTAAAATTCACATGTAATGGTTGCATTAATGGTTGTGGATGGGGTAATCCAAAGCTTTGTGGCTGCAATGGCAATATAACCAACTGATTTACTTTCTGTACATTTCCAAGTTTTTCAATTAGTCTTTTAATCTGCTCAGCATCCAGCTTGTCTATTTGCTGTGGTGCTGGTCCGATAGTTTCCATGAGCAGAGTTTGTGGTTGTCCAATTGCTGTCTGTATCATAGTAAGTCCGGGTGGCTTTGGTTGTGGCACCAACACAGTGCTACTTTGTGACTCTTGAGAGTGTTTATTTTTGATGTGAAGATGATGTGCTTTGGAAGTCTTGAAGACTGCATCGCACTGCGAGCATGGGAATTTTCGCTCATTTGTTCCTGCAGAAAAACAAAATTAAAAGTATAAATAAATCAAGTGGTCAGCACAGCAACATTCTCATTTAACAATCCTTCTAATCATGTTTGACCTCTAAAGTGAGTGATGAAAGCACAGATGAGCAATATATCAGTACAATATTGTTTATTAGCAGATATTGGAGTTTAAGTTATCATCAGTATTGTGTATATCATCGTGTACTGGATATTAGGTTACGTCCAATTTTTTGTTTTTCCCTTTGAATTTATTTTGACAAATTAGTATATAAATGTAATATCAGCCTTCAGCGACAACATGAAACTGACTATGGGCTTATCGATATCAGCAAGAATTGAAGTATCAGTGCATCCATACAATACAAAAAGTCTGTTTCAAGACCAGTATTCTTGATATCACCACAGAATCTCGAATAAAACTCCTCGCAATCTTATTTTTAACGTCTATTCAAACTAAATAAAAAGATAAGATACAAGGTTTTGGTCATTTACCTTTAGTTCTCTTTTTCTTTGTGGTTGTTGAAGCATTTGTCTGGTCACCTTTGGTACCTTCTTTGTGGTGTTTTTCTAAGTGGTTCTGAAGAGACTTGGATGCAGAAAACTTTTTACCACAGTGTTTGTGTGAGCAAACATACGGCTTTTCCGCTGTGTGTACCCGTTGGTGGTATCGGAGCAAAGTAAAGGTTTTGAAAGGCTTGCCACACTCCGAGCAGGTGTATCCATGTTTGCTATAGTGAATTTGTTTTTTGTGACTTGTTAGCTCACAGGATTGGTAGAAGGCCTCATTACAGAACGGGCACTTGAACCGCTCGTTACCAGTGTGTGTGCGTTGATGGGCCATGAGCTCTGTGGAGGAGGTGAAATGCTGATCACAAACATAGCAAGTAAAGAGAACATCTCCCAGGATGCACTGCTGATACTCTGCAGGGTGGCTCATTTTAAGGTGCCGATCTTTGCTTTTGGAGTCACTGAAGATGATGTGACATTCTAGACATTGTAGTGAGAGCTGGGATGCTAGAAGTCAGTGTGAAAAACAAAACAATGCATATTAGAATAAAACAAACAGGTAGAGCAAACAAAATTATATTTGACTTAAAGGGGCACTTTGGCGCTGGGAAGATGAATGTGTATTTAAACAGTGTCATTTATGTAGTAGAAATGTGAAATAATTTTTTGAATTTGGTGCCTTCTAGACCGAGAAAAGACAGAAAATGTATTTTTGTCTCATGTGGATGAAAGATACGAGCCTGGTCATAGATGTATACATAGATGCCTCATTAGCGCTTGCACGGATCAGTAGAATGAGGCATCTACGATCGATATATCTATGACCAGGCTCGTATTTGACCTCACTTAGCGGAAGTTATGGCGGAGCTCAGAGATGATCACGTTCGTCTGATAAGAGGTAAAATAATAGCATAAATACTGCTCGGTTTTTCGCAGAAACTGATCATTTAGCTAAATAAGACCCTTATTCATCATCTGGTATTGTTTAAAGCCCTTTGAAGCTGTACTGAAACTGTCATTTGGACCTTGAACCGTTGGGAGCCCATTGAAGTCCATTATATGGAGAACAATCCTGGAATGTTTTCATCAAAAAACTTAATTTCTTTTCGACTTTAGAAAGAAAGACATGGACATCTTGGATGACAAGGGGGTGAGTAAATTATCAGCAAAAGTTTATCTAAAAGTTAACTAATCCTTTAAGCGCGGCTATCACTCTCAGCGCGTATCCAGTTTGGTGCGTTTTCTGATCCTATATGGAAGCTAAACTTTCATAGGAATTAATTGGAAAAAAAAATCCTCCGATGACGCAAATATCGTCATTTTGCGTCATGGCAGGATTTTTTTCCAGAAATAAAATGCATAATTCTCTCGTCTCAGGGGGATATGAGGGGGGAAAGTACCATAATTCAAATATACTACGGGGTTTCTACTGATACAAAGCTTAATGCTAAGTCACTGAAGTTAACCTTTAAAGCAGGCATGAAACTTTTGTTATAGACTTTACTACAACAATTGTGAAATTGTTTCTAAGTAAAATGGCTATTATTATCTTTTTTAAAGCGAGCATTGCATATTGGCATGGAAAGATTTGAAAATGATTGGCTTAATTGCAGCAGAGAGAAGTGAATCTCAGAAACAGCAAGATATGACATTTAGATTTAGAAATATATACTGTATGTGTGTGTATATATATATATATGCACAAAATAATCCTTCAAAAGACCAGTAACATGCATTAAGGAAATAATATCAATTTTGATTAAAAACATTTATAACAATGGACTGTAACATTGGCATTTCTTGGAAAAAACACATAAGGGTCAAATAACTTACAGGTGAGAGGTATTACTTTGGCCATGTCGATTTTTAGAGGGTTAAATTTGTCCTTCTTTGGAGGGATGTTCTTTCTGTCTGCATTGTTTGCTTTACCTCCAGTTGACATTTTTGGTGTTTCATTGGAGCTTATGGGCTCTTCAGGTGCACAACTTGCAGCCTTACAGTCTGATGAGCCTGATTCGTTGGATGCATGCTCACATTCCACTTCTGTCACAGTATCTGAACTCGACTCAGCCAGATTTGACTGATTTTCACAATGCAAGCCTTCAATGTCGGCAGTTTCATCTGTTTCCTCTATAACAGCTTCAGGTTGTGTGCTGTCATCTTGTGTTGCCACAGGAAAAGCACAGTGCTCCACTGTTTCCTCTACAGGGGTTATAGGTTCTATTATTGGTGGTACTGGGACATAGAGGTCCAGTTTCAACTCAAGACCACTGGTTTGACCTGTACTCTCCGTAGCCTCTATTCCATTTACAATACTATCTGATGGTGCGTCCAAAGGAGATGGGTGGTCTGAAAGTGAAAGGTGCTCATTGTGCAGATTTGCTTCAGGAGCAGATGGTTCACTGAGTGGCTCATTAGCATGTTCCATGATGCTTCACTTCTGATGTGAAACTCAATGTACAATTGAACTCAGATCTCAAAAGTACCCCTAAAATAGAAATAAATGATGCAGGTTAACTAACAAAGGTAAGAGGAACACTCTAAAACATAAAAGCACATCTCATATCACAATGCATTTTTGAACTAACAAAAAGTGCCAAAATGGTATGATTGTACTATGTAAATATCATTAATCATTGGAATGGTAGAGGAAGTGTGTCTATTAAGCCCAGTCATAACTAAGTTTCTTAAAGATAAAGCCTTCTAATAAAGTGGAACTTTAATACACCTTTCATCTAAACATCAAGTAACAAAATTAAATTGCTTAATGTAATTTCAAACTTGACAAGATCATTTAAGCCTACCTGTTTTCTTAATAAACCCACTACATATTTAAATGTAAATGCTTCACATTTGATAAATAATTAGATTTTGATTCTTTGATGAGTGATCAGCCTGCACAAAACTGCACAAATGTATTATAATTTTAGTTATAATATTTGACATGCATCAGCATCCATTTAACATTAAACAAACATAAGTGGTCAAATCAAAACATTTTATTTTAAAGGGATAGTTCACCCAAAAACTACAGCCGGGTCATAGATATATACATAGATACCTCATTAGTGCCTGCGTGGATCATGGCGTGGATCGCTCGAATGAGGATTCTACGTATACCTATCTATGACCCGGCTGTAATTTTGACCTCACACACGGGAAGTGAAGGCAGTCTGCAGAGCTGAAGCGTTCGTCTGATATGAGGTGATATATTTGCATAAATACCGCTCATCGTTTTGTGTCTTAAGACATCAATGTGTCGTCACGAGCCGCAGGGTTTAATTTGAAGTTGTCTGTCCATGTTTTTTTTACTCGAATAGAATTAGACCCCATTGACAAGCATTATATGAGTGACACACAGCAACGGTTGGAGTTAAAAATCTTCATTTGTGTTCTACTGAAGAAACGAAGACACCTACATCTTGGATGCCTTAGGGGTAAGCAGAAAAACATAAAATGTTCGTTTTTGGGTGAACTATCCCTTTAATGTTTCTTTGATATTTCTATAATAATCTGTCTGCTTTCTTTCTGCTACTCTCTTTTCTCTGGCTAAGCATCTAACTGGTCGTTCACTCTCAGAAACAGGGCCTTTTCCTATGAACTCTAAAGTTTTTTTCTTCAAACCTGTGAGACTCCCTGGTCCCCATGATGAAAAAATGCAACTAAGTAAAGTTCATGAATTAAAAAGTATAAATTTTAGGGATGCTCTTGTAAGATTACAAATTTATACATTGTTATATATAGGTTCCAATGTAATAGAATATAACTGAAAACATTATCTATATTTGTGTTTTACATTTTGAAGTAAACTTGAGGGAGATTACGTCAGGCTGTGTAAGTGGTTGAGACATTAAGTCTTTTGTCTCTATGCAATTTCCTGACTATTTACCATGACAAGTTTAGAGCAATACTGCCTGAGTGATTGGATTAGCATCTATGCAGTTGAATGGCACTGTTATGCTGATTGAATCTGGACGAGGGACACAGTTAAGTAGGGTGTGCCCTTTACCTACACAACATATGCATTCTTTTGTTTGAATGTCTCCTCCTCTGCTGTATAACCACTCCCCCTAACATCTAGATAAATTGCCTTATTTTGTACTGTTAAATCAGACTGTTTTCGGACGACCTGCAGCACAGAGAGTTCTCATTAAAATAATCATTCTGTCTTGATCCGAAGTCTCCTGGTCTCCATACTTCAAGAAACAACTGAAGTTCACAACACTCTGATCAGGATTTTTGCAGCAGATACTGATATCAAAGGCAGCGATGGATACATCTATGCTGCCTTCAAAAATCGATCAGATGAAGGTATCTGAGGAGACAGGAAGTGAAGCTAACATTAGATTTGGATGTCTTGATGCCTTCCTACATTGGAATGCATCCTCCGAAGGCAGCATTTTAGGCTTTCGGATGCAGGCTGTGACAGTTAAACTTAAAGCTACACTGTGTAACTTTTTTAGTTTATTCTTAGCTAAAAACACTTAGTTCTTTCAAAAATATATGTGCTCATTAATGTATATTTACTTCTTTCAAGTAATAAAGTATTCTCGTAAGTTTATAATATGCCATTGAAAATACAAACGGGTGAGGGGTTTGAATGCGGGTCGCCATGTCGCCCCTCCATCTTGAAAGTACATTAGCCAAAGAGGGACATACCCGTAAATTCAAGCTTCGCCTTTCGCGTTTTAACACTCGATGGCATCGTGTCGAATGTGGACGAGGTCGAACTAGAAGCCATGTTAATCTTGGACTAAATCGGCCACCATAGGAGTTAAAACGAAATCGGAATTGAGAGGAACAGAAACTAATATTCACTGGATGGTCATATACCTTTTCACCGCTAGATGGGGGGAAATATCACACAGTGTAGCTTTAAAGATGCCGTCTGAATGTTGAGGTTGGTAGTCAGTGTATGTGTACATTTTTTAAATAACTTTTTCGGTGTCATTTCAAGAAATTACTATTGTAGTAATTAAATATTTGCTTATAACCAAATCTCGCTCCATTTTGTTGTACAGACGATCATTAAACTGTTATGCTGCCTCAGAAGTCTGTCTGAAATCAGTTTTGTACTTTCGCGCACAAACACTGCCTACAAAGCCATTGCCTGAATTTCTTTCTTCTGCTGAACACAGAAGACGAATTTTTGAAGAATATGGGGAACTAAACAGGTGATGGACCTCATTGACTTCCATAGTAGGACAAAATATATACTATGGAAGAAGTCAATGGGGTCCATCAACTGTTTGGTTACTGGCATTCTTCAAAAAATCTTTTGTGTTCAGCAGAACAAATAAATTCATACAAGTTTGGAACAACTTGGTGAGTAAATGATAACAGAATTTTCATTTTTGGGTGAAATATTCCTAAAAATTAGCTAACCTTAAAGGGTTAGTTTACCCAAAAATGAAAATTCTGTCATTAATTACTTACCCTCATGTCGTTCGACACCCGTAAGACCTCCGTTCGTCTTCGGAACACAAATGAAGATATTTTAGTTGAAATCTGATGGCTCTGAAAGGCCTCCATTGGTACAATTTACGGTTCACTCTCAAGACCCTTAAAAGTTACTAAAGACGTCGTTACAAAGTCCATCTCACAACAGTGGTTCTAAAATAACTTTATGAATCGGCGAGAATAGTTTTTGTGCGCAAAAAAACCTTAAATAACGACTTATATAGTGATGACGATTTCAAAACACGGCCTCATGAAGCTTCGAAGCGTTATGAATCAGTGAGTCGAATGAGCAGTTTGAATCGCCAAATTGCAGCAGTTTGGCAGTTTGACACGCGATCCGAATCATGATTCGACTCACTGATTCATAACGCTTCGAAGCTTCATGAGGCCGTGTTTTGAAATCGTCATCACTATATAAGTCGTTATTTAGGGTTTTTTTGCGCACAAAAACTATTCTCGCCGATTCATAAATTTATTGTAGAACCACTGTAGTGAGATGGACTTTGTAACGACGTCTTTAGTACCTTTTAAGGGTCTTGAGAGTGAACTGTGCCATTGTGCCAATGGAGGCCTTTCAGAGTCATCAGATTTCAACTAAAACATTTGTGTTCCGAAGACGAACGGAGGTCTTACGGGTGTCGAACGACATGAGGGTAAGTAATTAATGACAGAATTTTCATTTTTGGGTAAACTAACCCTTTAAACAACATAGATTTTGCAAAAATAATGCCAGTTAATTTGTCCATAGGCATCTTTACACAGCTGGGTTAAGGCTGCTCTTTGCCTGCTTAAATTTCTCTGTAACGCTGCATAAAAGTCAGAATTATGCCTGCTCTGACCCACCTCAGCCCCTAGTATAAAACTAGCCTATATACTATACAGTTGAAATAGCTTGTAAACACATTTATGCCACCACTGAGCAGCATTAAACTGTCAGTGCCAGTCCAGAAGTGCATCTGTTCCACCTTTGCAGTGTAGATTTGGCATATTTTGCTCCGCAAACGAAGATAGTTCAGAAAAAGCAGAAGCAAAAGCAGAGTTTAACTGTTGCGTATACGACCAACTCTTGAATTAATCAGCATTTGTGCTCGAATCCGTTGGATTAATTAATGTTTTCAATGAATCAATTATTCAAAAAGATGTCCTCTTGTTGCCACCTACTGGCGTATCGATGTAACCTAAAGAAAGAGTCAATAAACAGTCCCCACCAATTACCCCGAGTGACAGCCTTTCTGGAATGCATACAACAACACATTCAAGCAGTATGAGTGACACAAACAGTGAAAAGTGATGTTAGTGATTTTGACTATACCAGCACTCTCATCGTTCGTTCGATCAATCAAACTGTAACGTAACATTCGTCTAGGTATGGTGCATGATACAAAGAATCCAGTGCAAGTGGCTCCTGATGTCACAAATATGCTGTCTATGAAGGCTGCTACATCACCACTAGGTTGAGAGACACAGCCCACTGTGCAGGGTCAAAATAAGCTGAACAACGAAGAAAAGGGAAGTCGAGATAAACACGACTACATGAATATGGCTGTTTACTCTCACTCGTGCAGTGGTTAGATCCTTCCATGTTTCGCTAATATGAGGATTTGCTGTTCTAACCCATTGTGTGCAAAACTGCCTGTTATATGGCGCGTGTCTGTGCGTGGTTGCGTGAACTGCCATAAAGGCATGACTGCATAGCGCTGTATTAGCTAATATAAGCCCCAAACTCACCGATTTAGTTTTTTTCTTCTTCCCAGCATCTTTTCTACGCAGTATTTTCTTGATAACCCATTGGTTGCGCCTTTATCTAAAGGGCTTTATGCGAGATCGCCATATCACAACACTGGGATGCAGGTTGTGCGACGTCACGCACATACTCTATGTGGGAGTTGTAGTTCACAAACATAGCATTTTGTAGTCCTTAAAATAAATATTGTTCCTCAATAAATAAAACTGGTGGGGCAAAATGTAGAGGTAAGTTATGATATATGTATATAAAGATATTTCGAGGATTTAGGACATTGCAGTTTTGCAAGCATTTTATGCATTTTGCAAAATCAAAATGTAGCCTATTGTGCAGTCAACTTTCAAAGTTTTTTTTTTTTTTTTACAACTGACTCATATCATCCATAAATATGGGTAATGCTTGGTAATGAATTCACTCATATTCAAATAGGATATCATGGTTATTTATCACTAGCGATGTTGTCAAAACGACTACAATTTGTAAAAAAAACAATAAGTCACCTTGAAATCAAAAGGACAATTCTTATTTTTTTATGGAACATTGCTCTATTTATGCTTTATCCATGCACATATTTTTTATATATATTCATGTGGCCTCGTCATCATTAATTTTGAAACAATATCTCTTCTCTGATGATGTGTTTACTGGTGTGAGGTGTTAAGGGACAACCTGTCACTCACATGAGATTGACCAATTAGCAAACTGCAATGATCTAATCAATTCCAGTTGGGCAAAATCTGCCCTACATTTTTTTTTGTTCGAGAAGCCGTTTCAAGAAAAGACTATCGTAACTTCTGTTTCATGTTGACTGTCCTGCATGTCTATAGCTAAATTTAATTGTAAATATTTCTGCCAGGTTCATCCTGTTAGCCAGGTTAAACAAACAGCTAGTTGTTAGCTATGATGTTATTGGCTCAGTCAGTGTAGCGGCACACCTCAGCATAAACTCCTGGTTTGCCTTGTTGAGCACAGCTATAGCCCCACAGAACAAGTCCTTGCAGTTCCCCATTGCACACCACAGGACCGCCAGAATCACCCTGAGAAAAAAAAAAGGAAAATTATATAACAGACATAAAGATAAATCTGACATATACCTGACATGAGTCTTTGCCTCCCTCCATGAATCCAGCACAGAACATGTTTTCAGTTATTTCGCTATATGCACCCTCACACTGCCCCATTGACAATACAGTCAAATTCAAACACTGACATAGTCAGTATAGTCAGCAGTCAACTGAAAAATACATAATATGAAAAAGATTAAAGCTTTATTTTAATTTTTTTTTACCATAAATTGTTGAATGTGTAAAGTTTTATTACTTGACATCTCACCTCCAGTGGTGATCTGATTGCAGAAACCAAGCACTGCTCCCCTTCAGAGGAGCAACTGGTTGCCAGAGGGACTGGCTGCACATACTGGTTGAAGACGGCAGGCTCTTTCAGCTTGATCAGCATGAAATCATATGTAAAATCATTATTGTCTGGATGAGGAATCACTTTCTCTACCCCGATCCACTGCTCTGTGGATTCTTCAACTGATAGGTTGTGTTTTCCCAGGAGGACAGTAAGATGAGAAGCTCTATTTGACAAAGAACTCATATTACAGGGCTCTAATACAACTTTTATCAGCAATACAGGCTACCTATAAATTACCTTTATGGATAGTCTTAAAGGGGTTTTACTTAATCTCAGAGACATTATGGTTATGTCAAGACCATTACAGATAATAAATAATCATTCAACCACTAGTGTGCTAAATGTTAAATAAAATGTTTTGATTACTCCTTGAAATTTAGAAAAGAGACTTTTTAACTGTACACTGCCAGTGGTGGGTTGGTTAATGAACTTTCATCTTTTAAATACACTGAAAAAAATGATTCGTTGAATTTGCTAAAAAGTTTTATCGTAAGTGGTCGCAATCAATTTATTTGATCTCAATTTAAACAAAAACACATGCAATTCCCATAAAACCAATTCTTTTTTTTTTTAATTAAAATAAAAAAACTAAATTTAAATTATTTAAACGAGCACAAATTAATTATGCTTAATTTAATCAGGCCATAATCATTTTTTTCAGTGTAAATGTAAAGATATTGTTATGGAACAGACTCAGGACCAGGAACAAAGTAAATATAAAAGAGTTTATTGAATGCAGATGGGTATGAATAGGTATATGTATTTCAGTGTCAGGGTGCGGTACAAATGAAGAGTGAGTGAGGACTCAAGTGCAAAGAAACGGGTATTTATTGAATACAAAATAAAAATAAAACAAAACAGAACCCACGAGGGAGGAGGGGAAATCAAACATAGCAAAGACAAACTACCAGGGTTGGGAACAAGGAGCATGAAAACAGGAGACATCCCAACGACAGGGAACCAGCACAGGACTGAAGACACAATGAGATTAAATAGGGGACAAGACACAGCACACATGACACAGAAAATAACAAAAACATCACGTGCTAAACAAGACAGACATGTGACATCACCATACCAGATGCTCCACCCGAAACAAAAAAACCCTAAGGAGGAAGGTGGGGAACAGAAGGAGCAGGTGGGACAGGCCAAGAAGTCCTAGGAGGGACCAGGGAGGGACAGACCGGGGCGGAACACACGGTTCAGGGGGCCACCTCTCTGGGCTCAAAACAGGAAGCAGAGCCCTCTCTGGACCCTGGTCGCGGGCTAGCCACAGCAAGGCAATGCACTTTGGCAGCTCTGGAAGCTCCTCCAGGACGACCACGGGATGCTCAGGAACAACCTCCGAAGTTTTGGAAGAAGCCCTGTGCTCCTCCCAAGCACCACAATGAGATTAAATAGGGGACAAACAAGGCAGGTAATGGGGAAGAACAGGTGGGGCAAATAAACCAATAATCAGATAAAAAGAGGGGTGGGGTGGGTCAAGACAAAAGACAGGGGCGCACATGACACAGAAAATAACAAAAACACCACGTGCTAAACAAGACAAGACGGACATGTGACATTCAGAGATGAGGGATGGTATATGAATGGAATATTAAAATACTGTCTCTGTTGTTGTAGGATGACGTGGAGGTCGTGAATGGCGAGGTTGAGGGGGACCAGTGCACACACCTCAAAGACAGGAAGGGAGTCCGGGAGTGGAGAAGGAGACAAGGAACAAACACGGAGGACCAAGAAGACGAAGGAGACACGATGACACAGGAGGTAGGTAAACTATGCGTGAAGCAGGTATAGCAAGTGGGTGAGTACACTCTAAAAAAAAAAGGTTCTATATGGCACCAAAAATGGTTCTTGCCTCGTAATCATAGGGGAACCTTTTTAAGTGCTATATAGCACCAATTTTGGTGCTTCAGAGGTTCTTCGACTAAGGTGCTATATAGCACCGCTACCATATACAGAACATGCTAAGGTATGGTGCTATATAGCACCAAAAGTGGTTCCTCTATGATTACGACAACGAACCATTTTTGGTGCCATATAGAACATTTATTTTTTAGAGTGTACTCAAAAACGAGACCAGACAATGTGACTGTGTGGGGTGTGTGCTTAAGTAGCAGGTTGATGAGGGTGCAGATGAGGTGCATATGTGTGTGATTGTGAATTGCATGCAGGTGAGGGCCAGGGAGGATGATGGGAAATGTAGTGAAGAGGTGGTGACTGTGACCTAACAAGGGTAACCATGGGAACTAAAGATTGGCGGGACAAAATTAACAAATAAATGAAATCAAACCACAAACTAAAAGTCCAAAACCCAAACAGAACCCTGACAGATATAGTATAGGCTACACTTACAGAATCTTGCAGTGAGCAGCAGAAACAACCCATCTCTCATTAATCACAGATGCACCACACCTAAGTTTTCCATTATCATAGTCAGCTGAATCTTCAATTTCCAAAAGTGTAAATGAGTGTATAAAAATCTTCCCCGCTTGAATGGCTTATATAATGCAAGCCCAGACTCCCACTTTGAAAAACCTCCCAGTCCCCCTCAGTTTCCTGTTCTTGCAAATTCTTTTTCTGTGCCTCATCTAAAGGCTCTTGTTTTTCATTGATGACTTGGAGTCACTAGAGTCAGATGATTCCCTGTCAGATGAAGAGGAGGTATAGTCGTCATCCTCATCATCTGTCTCATCACCAATTTCTGGGTCCTTTACCATTCTCTCTTCTTGATTAAAATCATTAATTGCAACTAAAATATTTTTTTGCATAACTGATACTGGATGCTTTCCCTTAAAATGAGTGTCCTTTCGCCCAAGAGAAACACCTTCTCCTTTGTTAAAACCTCCACCTTTCCCTCCTATCAACTAGATTTCCAAGTTGTGTGTAGCAAAAATGAAACAATACTATCATATTTCTCTGCATACCAACAATGTTTGGTTCCCGAAATGGACAACCTAGCATTCCCTGTTGATTAGCCAGAAAACATTTCCCTGCCCTTTTTGCCTTTCTTAAAACAAAACATGAATTTTGGTTACACTTCATTTTAAGGTGATAACGTTAAATTATAGGCTACTTAACTAGGCAATATTAATTAGCTGTACTTAGTTACGGCTATAGGGTTAATGTTTGGTTTAGGGTTAGTTACTTGTAATTGCATAATTTACTGTTATTACTATAGTACTGTAAGTAGCAACTTGTAACTACATCACCTTAAAATAAAGAGTTACCTATATTTGTTTCAATAGATATTTAAATATATATATGTTCGGTTCAGAGCTATTTTAATTTTTGAGTGAAGCACAACTTCAGACAGTGAAAATCTTTATTAGGTATGCTTGATTAACTGTTCAATCAGAACAAGAAACATTCTCTAATTAATAGTAGTTAGCAGGGATAACTGTTAGTGTCAGATATTAATGCTCAAAAAGTCTTATGTGTCATAAAGACTTTAGTCAGAGTGAGTATTTACACAAAAGGAAATCATGCAGGTAGTCATCACGATACATCCCTGAATATTGCACTGTAGGATGTGTAGTATTTTAGGCACATGATGTCTAAAAATAAGCATTTATTAAACTTCCCCTCTTGCATGCTTCATTCATTGATTGTGAATCTCAGGCTCCCCAATGTAATGACACTCTCAGCTTACTCTTCCACTTACTGCTCTTGCAGTTTCTCATCCTGTGCTTCATCTAAATGTTCTTGTTCATCATCTGATGAGTCTGATGAATTTCAGGTGAATCGCTCCCAGATGAGTGCATCAGTTATACAGCAGATATCTAATAATACATACAAAATATTTTCAACTTTTAAGTGTAATTAGGATATCTGTAATATGGCTCTAATTTCATCACGTTTCTTTCTTTCTTTCTTTCTTTCTTTCTTCAACAATTTCAGCAAAAATTAGGCATTTTCCTTTAAAACACTTTATTAGTAAATAAATAACTATATTTTTAATATTATAAAATGTAATCTTTTTTTATTGTTTTTATTATTAAATAATTTAAACTCAAATCAATATATCATGTGTGAACAGCCATGTAAAAGCAAGGTAATGTACAATTAGTCAGCCATTATCTCAAAATAGACGCTTCAGATTGGTACAGTATACGATTGTTTTTATTTTATTTTGCAGTAATGCTTACTTATCTCTTTACTTTACTATTTAACCACCCCACCCCAATGATGGTCATAAAGATTTCTGACACAAGTTTGTGATTGTGAACACAAAGAATAGAAATATGACCCATTTTTGGGGTTACATTTTGGGCTGGGAGCAACCTTGGCACAAAAAAAAAAAAAAACTTAAAATACTATATCCATATAAAACGAATGGACATAAACACTTTTATCTGTTCCAAGCAGAATTTAATCACAGATATTTCAGGGAAAAAAAAATCTAATTAAAAGGTCCAACTCAGCTGAACAAACTTAATTGTTAGCTATGGTGGACGCGACCCAGTCACTGTAGCGGCACACCTCAGCGTAAACCCCAGGATAGCCACGTTGAGCACAGCCATAACCCCATGAAACAACTCCTCGCAGTTCCCCGTTACACACCACAGGACCGCCAGAATCACCCTGAGAATAGTTAGGAAAAGGAAAAAAGAAAAGTGTGATTTTGAAAGAAAATATAGGCTATAACAGACATAAAAAGTAGACTATGTTAATGACATACCTGACATGCGTCTTTGCCTCCCTCCATGAATCCAGCACAGAACATGTTTTCAGTTATTTGCCATCCATATGCACCCTCACACTGCCCCCTTGACAGTACAGGCAAATTCAAACACTGCAGCACAGAAGTATAGTCAACTAGAAAAAGAGTACAAGAACAATGTTGAAGATTTGGATTTGTATACCTAACTTTTGGACAAATCATCTAATAGCTTGTTTAAATATAAGCAATGCCACTTGTGCAAGAAGGCTTTTATAAAACAATTCATTAAACAACAAGAATACTGACAAACGTAGTTTTTTTTCGCGCCAACAAAAGTGATTCAAACAAGCCACCACATAATTTTCTGTTGCGTATCTCAGAGCAAAGAACAGTAGTGGTGTTTCCTGAATGAATCAGTGTTTTGAATGAATTGGTTTAGTTAATGATTCAAATGACTTAAAGACAGTAAAGGCTGGAATACACAACATAACAGATTTTAAAACACTAGGCATTATACACTTGCGGACTTCGTAAATGATTACAGAGAAAACCTGGCATCATACACTAAACGACTGAGGATTACAAACTACCAGACTTTCAAGTCATTCTGAACACTCCCACAGAAATGTGCCTTGTTGCGGAGACATATTTTGCGATGCAGAAGTAAGCAATCTTCTCTGAATGTGTGAGATTTCCAAATTATTAGCTGTTATAGGCAAATGACTATAATAATAACAAAGTGCAGTAAATGGAAATCTGCACTACAAGTGTGTTTATAATTACGACAATACAATAAAACATTATTATGAGAAATACCAGTCTGCAATATCAAAAAGCTGTTTTGTACATTTTAAAAATAACTGGAAGCGAGCGAAACTTTATTTTGCTAAAATCTGCTGACTGACTATGACTATGGCATACTAATGAAACCTGCAGAAAGAGTCGCTGAAAAATCTCCACCACTAATACACAGACCAACAGTCTGTCTAGAACACACAAGAAGCAGTGATAAAATAATTCCAGCACTGATCATTGGCCTTCAAATTTACTGTCACTGTTTACTTGATTAATCAAGATCGGAACTAACTTTTTTATAACACTAAAGATGTTCATTACTCAGCCATCTCACCTCCAGTGGTGATCTGATTGCCCCATCCAGAAACCAAGCACTGCTCCCCTTCAGATGAGCAACTGGTTGCCAGAGGAACTGGCTGCACATACTGGTTGAAGACTGCAGGCTCTTTCAGCTTGATCAGCATGAAATCATTGTCTATTGTATAATCATTATAGCCCGGATGAGAAATCACTTTCTCTACCCCGATCCGCTGCTCTGTGCCTTCTTCAATGTAGACATTGTGCTCTCCCAGGTGGACAGTAAGACGAGAAGCTCTATTTGACAAAGAACTCATATATTACTGGGCTCTAATGCAACTTTTATCAGCAGTATTGGCCTAAATATTATGTCTATGTATAGTCTCAAATTATTGGTTAATACTCTCATCTTTAGAATTGAACTAACTTTTCACAGCCTTTGGTTCAAAAATCCTGCATCTGTTACATTTTACAATCATCCTTTTCGGTGTATACATACATATGTTAACAAGCAACTAGTTTAATTTACTTTAACTTTTTGCTCTATAGGGAAAAGGGAGATTGATGAGGTTTAACATAAAAATATGATATACTCACGAAACGTAGCAGTGAGCAGCAGAAACAACCCATCTTTCATTAATCAAAGATGCTCCACACCAGCGTTCCCCATTATCGTAAGTAAGGTAGACTTGCCAGGGCTGGGAGTTTGGTGAACATTCATAACCTCCAATGATTTTATCATCTGCACGGCAAGCTTCATAAAAAGAATGTTTAATTGTTCACAAAGTGCCCAAATAAAGCAAATCAAATCACTGTGTAAAGTTTGTTGTGTCTTTTGTAACTGATTACGTGAACTGATGTTTCTTTGTCATATTTGCTGTTTTATCTAACAACATTTTAAGTCTCATATTAATCTTAAAGTGTAAGCAGAAACCAACAATTGACATTATAATTAATAAGAGAGATCTACATACCCACAGCCAGCGCCAGCAAAGCAAACACAATAGTTTTCATTGCAGAGGAACGAATCAAAACTTTAGAGAGAAAACCTCTGCTACGTTCAAGAATTGCATTCATCTTTTTAAGTGACTGATTTAACATTGATACCTACAGAACAACCAATAAGATGGCTTGAATGGCTTATATAATGCATATGAAGCCCAGACTCCCACTTTGAAAAACCTCCCAGTTCCCCTCAGTTTCCTGTTCTTGCAAATTCTTTTTCTGTGCCTCATCTAAAGGCTCTTGTTTTTCATTGATGACTTGGAGTCACTAGAGTCAGATGATTCCCTGTCAGATGAAGAGGAGGTATAGTCGTCATCCTCATCATCTGTCTCATCACCAAATCCTGGATCCTTTACCATTCTCTCTTCTTGATTAAAATCATTAATTGCAACTAAAATATTTTTTGCATAACTGATACTGGATGCTTTCCCTTAAAATCATATTTCTCTGCATACCAGCAATGTTTGGTTCCCGAAATGGACAACCTAGCATTCCCTGTTGATTAGCCAGAAAACATTTCCCTGCCCTTTCTGCCTTTCTTAAAACAAAACATGAATTTTAGTGACACTTCATTTTAAGGTGATAACGTTAAATTATAGGCTACTTAACTATGCAATATTAATTAGCTGTACTTATTTACGGCTATAGGGTTAATGTTTGGTTTAGGGTTAGTTACTTGTAATTGCATAATTTACTGTTATTACTATAGTACTGTAAGTAGCAACTTGTGACTACATCACCTTGAAATAAAGAGTTACCTATATTTTTTCAATTTATGTTTAAATATATGTATGTTCGGTTCAGAGCTATTTTAATTTTTGAGTGAAGCACAACTTCAGACAGTGAAAATCTTTATTAGGTATGCTTGATTAACTCTTCAATCAGAACAAGAAACATTCTCTAATTAATAGTAGTTAGCAGGGATAACTGTTAGTGTCAGATATTAATGCTCAAAAAGTCTTATGTGTCATAAAGACTTTAGTCAGAGTGAGTATTTACACAAAAGGAAATCATGCAGGTAGTCATCACGATACATCCCTGAATATTGCACTGTAGGATGTGTAGTATTTTAGGCACATGATGTCTAAAAATAAGCATTTATTAAACTTCCCCTCTTGCATGCTTCATTCATTGATTGTGAATCTCAGGCTCCCCAATGTAATGACACTCTCAGCTTACTCTTCCACTTACTGCTCTTGCAGTTTCTCATCCTGTGCTTCATCTAAATGTTCTTGTTCATCATCTGATGAGTCTGATGAATTTCAGGTGAATCGCTCCCAGATGAGTGCATCAGTTATACAGCAGATATCTAATAATACATACAAAATATTTTCAACTTTTAAGTGTAATTAGGATATCTGTAATATGGCTCTAATTTCATCACGTTTCTTTCTTTCTTTCTTTCTTTCTTTCTTTCTTCAACAATTTCAGCAAAAATTAGGCATTTTCCTTTAAAACACTTTATTAGTAAATAAATAACTATATTTTTAATATTATAAAATGTAATCTTTTTTTATTGTTTTTATTATTAAATAATTTAAACTCAAATCAATATATCATGTGTGAACAGCCATGTAATAAGCAAGGTAATGTACAATTAGTCAGCCATTATCTCAAAATAGACGCTTCAGATTGGTACAGTATACGATTGTTTTTATTTTATTTTGCAGTAATGCTTACTTATCTCTTTACTGTCTATTTAACCACCCCACCCCAATGATGGTCATAAAGATTTCTGACACAAGTTTGTGATTGTGAACACAAAGAATAGAAATATGACCCATTTTTGGGGTTACATTTTGGGCTGGGAGCAACCTTGGCACAAAAAAAAAAAAACTTAAAATACTATATCCATATAAAACGAATGGACATAAACACTTTTATCTGTTCCAAGCAGAATTTAATCACAGATATTTCAGGGGAAAAAAAATCTAATTAAAAGGTCCAACTCAGCTGAACAAACTTAATTGTTAGCTATGGTGGACGCGACCCAGTCACTGTAGCGGCACACCTCAGCGTAAACCCCAGGATAGCCACGTTGAGCACAGCCATAACCCCATGAAACAACTCCTCGCAGTTCCCCGTTACACACCACAGGACCGCCAGAATCACCCTGAGAATAGTTAGGAAAAGGAAAAAAGAAAAGTGTGATTTTTGAAAGAAAATATAGGCTATAACAGACATAAAAAGTAGACTATGTTAATGACATACCTGACATGCGTCTTTGCCTCCCTCCATGAATCCAGCACAGAACATGTTTTCAGTTATTTGCCATCCATATGCACCCTCACACTGCCCCCTTGACAGTACAGGCAAATTCAAACACTGCAGCACAGAAGCATAGTCAACTAGAAAAAGAGTACAAGAACAATGTTGAAGATTTGGATTTGTATACCTAACTTTTGGACAAATCATCTAATAGCTTGTTTAAATATAAGCAATGCCACTTGTGCAAGAGGGCTTTTATAAAACAATTCATTAATTTCATTTCATAGTTTTTTTCGCGCCAACAAATTTACTTCGCGCATAACAAATTTTCAAACAAGCCACCACATAATTTTCTGTTGCGTATCTCAGAGCAAAGAACAGTAGTGGTGTTTCCTGAATTAATCAGTGTTTTGAATGAATTGGTTTAGTTAATGATTCAAATGACTTAAAGATAGTAAAGGCTGGAATACACAACATAACAGATTTTAAAACACTAGGCATTATACACTTGCGGACTTCGTAAATGATTACAGAGAAAACCTGGCATCATACACTAAACGACTGAGGATTACAAACTACCAGACTTTCAAGTCATTCTGAACACTCCCACAGAAATGTACCTTGTTGCTAGGAGACATATTTTGCGATGCAGAAGTAAGCAATCTTCTCTGAATGTGTGAGATTTCCAAATTATTAGCTGTTATAGGCAAATGACTATAATAATAACAAAGTGCAGTAAATGGGAATCTGCACTACAAGTGTGTTTATAATTACAACAATACAATAAAACATTATTATGAGAAATACCAGTCTGCAATATCAAAAAGCTGTTTTGTACAGTTAAAAATAACTGGAAGCGAGAACTTTATTTTGCTCAAATCTGCTGACTGACTATGACTATGGCATACTAATGAAACCTGCAGAAAGAGTCGCTGAAAAATCTCCACCACTAATACACAGACCAACAGTCTGTCTAGAACACACAAGAAGCAGTGATAAAATAATTCCAGCACTGATCATTGGCCTTCAAATTTACTGTCACTGTTTACTTGATTAATCAAGATCGGAACTAACTTTTTTATAACACTAAAGATGTTCATTACTCAGCCATCTCACCTCCAGTGGTGATCTGATTGCCCCATCCAGAAACCAAGCACTGCTCCCCTTCAGATGAGCAACTGGTTGCCAGAGGGACTGGCTGCACATACTGGTTGAAGACTGCAGGCTCTTTCAGCTTGATCAGCATGAAATCATTGTCTATTGTATAATCATTATAGCCCGGATGAGAAATCACTTTCTCTACCCCGATCCGCTGCTCTGTGCCTTCTTCAATGTAGACATTGTGCTCTCCCAGGTGGACAGTAAGACGAGAAGCTCTATTTGACAAAGAACTCATATATTACTGGGCTCTAATGCAACTTTTATCAGCAGTATTGGCCTAAATATTATGTCTACGTGTAGTCTCAAATTATTGGTTAATACTCTCATCTTTAGAATTGAATTAACTTTTCACAGCCTTTGGTTCAAAAATCCTGCATCTGTTACATTTTACAATCATCCTTTTCAGTGTATAATACATATGTTAACAAGCAACTAGTTTAATTTACTTTAACTTTTTGCTCTATAGGGAAAAGGGAGATTGATGAGGTTTAACATAAAAATATGATATACTCACGAAACGTAGCAGTGAGCAGCAGAAACAACCCATCTTTCATTAATCAAAGATGCTCCACACCAGCGTTCCCCATTATCGTAAGTAAGGTAGACTTGCCAGGGCTGGGAGTTTGGTGAACATTCATAACCTCCAATGATTTTATCATCTGCACGGCAAGCTTCATAAAAAGAATGTTTAATTGTTCACAAAGTGCTCAAATAAAGCAAATCAAATCACTGTGTAAAGTTTGTTGTGTCTTGTGTAACTGATTACGTGAACTGATGTTTCTTTGTCATATTTGCTGTTTTATCTAACAACATTTTAAGTCTCATATTAATCTTAAAGTGTAAGCAGAAACCAACAATTGACATTTTAATTAATAAGAGAGATCTACATACCCACAGCCAGCGCCAGCAAAGCAAACACAATAGTTTTCATTGCAGAGGAACGAATCAAGACTTTAGAGAGAAAACCTCTGCTACGTCCAAGAATTGCATTCATCTTTTTAAGTGATTGATTTAACATTGATACCTACAGAACAACCAATAAGATCATGGCAAATGATTCATTTCAAGTGAAAATTAGCACCTGGGACAACAGTTCTTATCACACCGTTTTCCATGAACATGATAAAACCAAGGTAGGCTACATGCAGGACAAAGCTTGAATAAAAACAAAAAGGCTTTTATATTTTTAGTGAAGCACAACTTACGACCACCTGTAATTGTTTACTTAACTGTTTAATCAACACAAGAGAAATTCTATGCTTAATAGAACATGGTGTATTGATTAAGCATTGACTCATTAAAAAACAGCTTGAAAAACGAATCCAGTAACAAGTAACAATTCTTAACGGCAATAAAAACTATATTCGATAGCAGAAAATAGTCCCAAAAAATTTCTTTCAACCGACCAAGATTCCATATTCAAGCAAGAAACATGTCAAAACTGCAAAAAGCAGTAAAAAATTGTCAAATTCCATTGCTTACTAAATTAAGGCCTCGCAGATAACAGTGTTAAGCAATGAAGTACAAGGTCTCCAAAGGAAAACAAGGCAAACTTGTGATTAAACTAGCACCATCCAATCCCCCCAAAACTATATTATAGCATTTTAAATCTAAAATTCTTGGTTGTCATCAAGACTGACTTTGATCACGGAAACATTGTTATCTTGTAAAGAGCATTCACACAAATACCACATTAATAATAAGTACTGTGTGTCAAACTTCCCCACTTGCATGCTTCATATAATGCATGTGAAGCTCAGACTCCCCAATGAAATGTACACCACATTCAACACACTCCCACTCCCCCTCAACGTCCTGCACTTGCAAATGGTCTTCCTGTGCCATATTTAAATGTTTTTGTTCTTCATCTGATGAGGCGTCAGATGAGTCGCTAGAGTCAGGTGGACCACTTTTAGTTTTAGGTATTGCAGCATTGTTGGCATCGATTTTCTCATCCCCATCTTCTTCTTCTTCTGGATCCTTTTTCATTTCCTCTTCTTGATTGGAAACATTCATTACTCCTAAATTGATTTTTCCATAACTGACACTCGATTCTTTCCTCTAAAACCTTTCTTCTGAGGGGAACATCGTCTCCTTCTTTAAAGACCTCCAGGTTTTTTTTTTCTGATGGGTAATTAGATTTAGTTGCGAGGAACTCTTGTGGCAAAGATCACATGTTTAACCCTCTGGTGCTCTTCGTTTAGGGGTTGCATTGGTTGTCTTCCCATAAGTGACCGGACACCTAAAAATTAAACTTCCTCCACCCCAGTAAAACCAATGCAATTTATTTTTCTTCAATAATATTTGTTCTTTTTAATTTTGTATTTTGAGATGATTTGATCGTATTTTTTAATATTTATGCAATAATTATGGTCTATTTTTGCCATTGAAAATGATACTTTTTTAAAAATTATTGCAGTATTTCAGGTTAAAATAGAGACTAGGGCTGCGTCCCAATTCGCCTACTTATACTACGTCCTAAAAGTATGTACTCTTTTTGTGAAGAAAAAGTACATACTTTTGAGTGTGTAGCAGAAGAGTATATGCAAGCTTTGGGACATACTACTTCGTCATCTTTAACGGACTCTGTTACGTGCGTCCCGTCACCGTTTAAACTGCGCTGTCAATCATCGTCACAGTTCAAATCCCCCACTTTCAATTTAATTTCCTACCGTATCGGAGAGAAATGTAGTCGCTCGTTGATCTGCCTTTCGTGGGTCTTTAATGCAGAGACTCCTCTCATGTGTTTGCAAAGTTAATGGCCAAACGTATCATTACAAAAGTTCTCAATGCTGCTGAAGGAGAAATATAATGTGGATAATATTGAATAAATATATTTTCGTCAGGTTAAATACTGATAATTGCTCACTCAAACCACTTTATCTAATCCTCTCCACTTAACCGTCAGACTCGCGTAACCGTCATGTTTGTAGTTTTTTTACACACTTTTTATCCGCGTTTGTAGTTCTAATCGAATCCTCGTCCATCTCGCAATGGGTTGTGGGCAATATCAGCCGTTAGAGTGCGCATCGATCTGCACTTCGGATTCTGACCGGAAATAGTAAACCATCCGGGAATCTTTGGAATACTTTTTTCAACATACTAAGATTTGGGACATACTAATTATTTTTTCGAATACTATTTAGTACGGATAGTATGCGAATTGGGACGCAGCAACGGCCTTCAAAATATATATTTTTTTAAGGCAGATTAGCGCCCTCTTTTGGAATTATTTAAGAAATCATGCAACCATGGGTGTAATCACTAGAGGTCTCTATATATGGAGAGGCTTGAGAATTCCCTAGTTCTGTTTTGAACACATTTAATTATTTTTTTTGTTGTTGATGGATTTGAATATATATTTAAAAAGTCTCAAAGACTATTTATTATAAAGTTTTAGATTTTTGTTGTTGTTAGAAATATAGATTTTTTTTCTGTGAATTTGTGTTTTTGCAGATTTCCCATTCATTTCCTATGGTGTCATTTTTTGACATATTTTTTTTATGACCACTTTGCATGCTCAAATCATGCTCTCAATTTTTTTGTGTGTTTACATACCTAATGTTTCAATTAATTCTGATGAAGCTGTGATTTTTAAAAATTCCAAATGTGGTTCATAGGTTCAGTTTTAGGTGTGTGTGAGTGGATGTGTCAATATCACACTCTTGATGTTTTAGAGTGTCATCCCTTTAATGCTGTGTACTTTTTTTCAGCATCGTGGCCGATTTGTAGATTGTACACACAAATTTTAATTTCCTATGGTCGGTCATTTATGACCGAAGACAACGCTACTTTTTGTTTACGACCAATTAGCATGCTCGAATCATGACCCCAATTTTTTTGTGTCTAGAGCCTTGACCCCATTTTTTTTGTGTCTTGAACCTGTTACATACCTAATGCTAGAAAAGTCACCAAGTTTCATATCATTCCGATGAAGCAGTGATTTTTAAAATTTCAAAACAGAAAATGTTCCGGTCAGAAATGACTGAAGAGCACCAGAGGGTTAAGGCCTGGCACCAGTGTGAACGTTGCAATGGTTCCGAAGTTCGGGTGAAACCCGACAGGACTTCTGGCAGATGTTGCATGTGTGTTTTTTGTTGTCATGGCCATGCAAGTGTCTTTCCAAGTGATTCCAAGCCATTCACAGTGAAGGACGGAAGGCTTTTCAGGAACACACCGGTTACTTAATTTTAGATGAAGTGTAAGAGAGAATGGATGATTTAAAGTTTTCTTACATGTTTTACAGTGTATTTCAGGTTTTTGGTCTTTTGAAGTTATGTGACGTGATTTTTGAAAGATTCCAGGTAGGAATAGACCTTCCCGCAGACAGCGCAGGCGTAGACCTTGTTTGCCTGTGGGTACACTGGCTTTTCTTCCTCTGATAACATAAACACCAGGACAGATGGTGAAGATCTCAGACAGATTTATCTGACAAGAACCATCAAAGGATTTATCTTTGTCTGTTTATTTCACTTGTTTCTTTTTTGTAACATTGTCATTTCCATTAGAGACAGATTCCCCGTCTTTTCTTGTTTCATCTCTTTTCTTTGACATGTTCACAAAGATGAATTCTGAAGGCCTCCCAGCGAGTGAACAGCTGCCCACAGTCCTGACGTCATGCTGTGCAGCTTCACTAGAGAAGAAAGTTTCATGTCAGTAACACAAGACTATATCAATAAAAGAGCAAAACTAAATTTCAACATCTACTGCAACATTTTCTCAACTCAGTGTTTCATGATTTATTGTAATCTTATTGCAATGGTATTTGCACTAGCATACCTTTTGCATAGTATATACTGCATATATGTGTGTAAATATATATATATAGCTCTGGAAAAATTAAGAGACCACTTAATATTGAGAAATCAATGTATGTATGTATATATATATTTTATTATTTATTTATTTTATTAAAGTTCCAGGCACATTATTTGGATTTTTAGTTGTTGCAAAAATGGCAGTCAGATCAAGTTAACCCTCAAGCCCCCCTCGCATAACAGCCCTTAATCCCGCCTTCGTGGACAAATTTGGGCACGAAGGTCTCAGGTGTGATCCCAAATTTGTATTTATATATAAATAAAATTTTAGTTATATCACCATCTTCGATAAAATAAATTCTTTCAATTTATGCTAGAATTTTTTTGGGGTATTTATTAAGAATGTGTTATGGCGGAAATGGAAAGTCAGTTTGAGAACAATGTAGAAAACACTATAACATGCAGTGTTCTTTTTGTAAACAGCATATTTTGCAAATGTAATGATTCATCCAAAAGTCTCAAAAATGGTAGGATGTTTAGAATCAATACATAAAACACACATGAGTTTTATTAGCCAGCTACATCAAATAGTTGCATGTAAGATACCATTAATTAAAACTGCTGGTAAAATAATCTATTCATGTTAATATTTATCAGTGTACTTTTTCAGTGACATCATTCAAAGAGTATCTTTTTTTTCCCCAAGAACAAGCCACCTCAAGGACAAAAAGCATGATAAATGCAAAAATATGTCATACCATTCAATGATACTGTACCACCAAAATGGTCCATTTAACAACCACGGCTTCTGTACCACGACTGTAAAGTTCATCAGTCTTGTATAACAGCCAACATATCAGCTACATATTAATAAGAGTGGGAGAGGAGAGATTAAACAGGCTATGGATGCATGAACATCTGCAAGGCAAAATAATAAAAGACAGTTTTCACTGAAATTATGACCAATGAATCAACTTTATAAGGAAATTAAAGGATGGTCCTTTATTAACAAACCAACCATAAACCTTCACATTCACCACCAAGCCAAGACAACAAAATGGAATGTTAATATAACTGTTCAATTTAATATCACAAGGTAATTCAGTTGTTCAAATGATTTGCTATTTTCTTTGATTCATCATGCCATTCCTACACACAAATCCCTGCCTCTACTGAGCAGTTTGCATCTTATTCATACATTCTTAATGTCATTAACATGACTTCAGGGCAATTACACAAGGAACGTATAACATTATATCTAGCAAGGAAATAATTTTCTGTACGCTCACAATATTTTCAAGAGAAACATTAAACCCAATTTTTTTTTCAAAAAAGTTGAAAGATGAAACATTTTCAAAATGCAAACCAAAACCTAAATGCAACAGAAATGTGGTTTACAGTGTCAAGTGGTGATGTTAATAGCAATGACACTGGCATTACCAGATGCTGTACAAATCAAAGTCTATCATGAACACACGAGACTTAAGCTGTAATGCGTACAAAAAAGATCTTCACGCTACTTTTTAGCACATACAAAAAAATATCCAGCAAACACATCGGTAGTTTAAATTAAGTCATCTTTAAAAATTCAAGCCAGGTGATAGAAATCAACAGAGACACTAAATTGAGCAGTCAAAAAAAGAGGGAAAATACATATTTTTAAAACCCCTAAATAGATTGAAACGCATCAAAGAGATGCTCTTGGAACACTTGCAGAGATCTACTGAGATTTTAAAGGGAATCATTGAAATTTACAGTTTTTATGCAAGTAATTACATCACACTATTTGGTTTATTACATCTGTAATAATGCTCCGAATTCAGCAGATAACTTTCTCTTTACAACAATTTAAGCAAAAATTAGACATTAAAAGCTGATTGTGGCATTATCCTTGCTCTTTAAGTATACGGTTCTTCTACTGAATACCAACACTTACAGCAGGTAACAAAATCAATTACTAGTTGCAGATGCAGTAAACAATGTACCAGATACCAATATCCATTTCATGCATTTTTTCCCACAAGTTTTAGAACCCACGTGCATGTTCAATATAATGCTGATGCAGTTCTGTTTCCTGTTTGAAGGAAATGCCACACTCAATGCAAGTCAGGTTATCAGCGCCTCTTACTTCGAAAGCTGAGCTACTGTCCTTTCGCTCTTTATCACCCAAGCACTCCTGATGGTGGTCAATAAGATTTCTGATATCACTAAATGTCTGTGAACACAATGAACAATGGTACGGCTCCTCGTTTTTGTGAAGAGTCTGGTGCTGCTGCAGCGCACGAGGTGACAAGAAGGTTTTCCCACATTGCTGACATTTATGGCTGTTCGCTTGTGGACTTACAAGGGCCACGGGCAGATCGACTATAGACTCGGATCTGTGTGATAAAGCCTGCTGGTTGTCTGAAGGCCCAGGTGTCAGGGAAGAACTCAGTCTGTATCGCAGTTCAGTTGGGAGACGCCGACGTACTTCGTTGTGCCATGCGAGATGATGCTGCAGCTGGTTTTCAGTCCAGTAACCACGGCAGCAAAGAGCGCAGCAGTGCGGACGAGTCTTCGCAACATCCTTGTGAGCGTTTAACTGCTCCTCACTGGGAAACGCTTTAGCACATTTATCGCATTTGAAAAAACATTTAGTACGTTCAAAATTTCGAATGTGCTGTATGGGATCCTCCTCCGTAGACGCTTTCAGCTCTTTCTTATTGGATGTTTTACGAAGGGACCCTTCAGAAGCAAAGGGCTTTGCATATGCAGAGCTCTCTTCTACAGACGAAGTAGGTCGTTCACTAACCTTGTGGTGTTTCTGCCATTTGTGCGCACGAAGGCCGCGTATGTTCAAGAAGCTCTTCGCACAGTGGGTGCACTGATAGTGTTGTACATTAGTATCCTCTCGTTTGGTGACATCAATTTCGGATGTGTACAATTGTTTGATGGGTGGACCAGACTCTGTAGAGAGGATTTCAGACTGTAGTTTCTCATTCTCAGTAGGCTTGCTGTGATGGTCTGCAAAGTGAGTTGTTAGAAGAGACCCACTTGAGAAAGACATTTGACAATCTGGGCAGGTAAAAACACTATTTGATTCAGCAACTTCGTGCTCTTTTTGGGGTTGAGCCTCCATGGGAGGGTGATGTAGTTGATGCCGGCGAAGAACACAAAGGTAGAAGAATCCTTTCCCGCATATGTTGCATAAATAAGGACCACCATCCACACTTTTCTTTGAGCGTATCTTATTGGTCTTTGAGAGAAATCTGGCTAACTTTTTGTCCTTGTGCCATCGCTTATGTGTGCCAAGAGCCGAATTGGTGTTAAAATATCTTCCACATTCAGCACAAACAAAAGGCGATTTTGCCAAACACTGCTCTGGCTTTACTTTGCCAGGCTTCAACGGCTTTTCCGAACTGGACTTCATCTTTTTAGATTGGTGACCGTTACGATGAATTCGCTTGTGAAAGTTTAGAGCACCAATTACTGAAAAGCTTCTGCTACAGTCTTTACATTTGTATTTCAAATCTGGCGTTTTTTTATCTTTTTTAGAATCAGTTGAATGAGAAGTGTCAACAACATCTTCAGCTTTTTGTGAGGACGCATTTTGCTCCTCTATCTCAACTTCCCTACATTCTTGTGGAAATTCCACATTGTCCTCTGGTTTTAAACAGTGCTTCTGATGATTTTGTAGTATCGACTCAGATGCAAAAAAAGAGTAGCATGTCGGGCATTGAGGTCGCTCAGTCGAGTCAGATTCTATCAAAGGAAGGCCAGTCTCAAAGCCATGACTTTTCATGTGAAACTGGAGGGCCATGGCACGGGAGAAAACTTTCCCACAGTCAGGACATTGGTAGGAGTTCTTTTTTAACTGTTGGACTTGATAGTCAAAAGATTTGACAGCAGGTTGGAGACTTGAGTCATGGACAAGCTTGTGTTTAAGAAAACAAGCTAGCATGTGGTATGATTTGCCACACACCTCGCATTTATGTTCCTCTTTAGAATTCATAGGGTGCACTCTTTTATAACCACCCCTACGACCCCTTTTCTTCCGTCGTATGTGACCGTTCTCAGTGTCGGGCGTACCCGTGGGCCTGGTCTCGCCATCTGCACACTCCGAGTGGTTTTGTTTGTGATGACAGAAAGCTCCCAAAGACCAAAAACCTTTACCACACTTTTTACAGTGATAAACCTTTGGGCCCAAAAGTGACTTGGTTGGGTTGAAATTCTTTGTCTTTTCGTCTTTGGCACCGCCACAGCAAACCTTCTGATGGTTGTACAGACCACTTGCGGTCACATATCTCCTGTCACACTGCAAGCAAGCAAAGGGCTTTTTTTTTTTACTGTGAAGCTGTTGGTGAGAATGCAACGCAGACAGTCTGGAAAAACACATGCCACACTCGTCACATTTAATATTGTTTTTCTGCAGATTTTCAAGTTGGTATGAAATAGACTTATACGCTACTTTATCCTCAGGCTTTCCTGTGTGAATGCAAAGATCACTCTTAGAGGGACTTTCGTGGCCAAAAATCTCACATGCTAAAAGTTCCTTCTTAGTTGGTGTCACTACGTCAAACTTCTGCCTCCTATCTGATTTTTTTCCCATGCACCCCTTGTGCCAAAGTATGTGACAGCGCAAGGACAAAGCCTTGACAAACTTTCGATCACAGTGTGGACAATTATACTTTGCCTCTTGAGGACGGCTTTTGCTCATGAGTTCCGCATTTATTAATGGTTCAGCATTTAAATGCTCATAATCAATTTGTACAATTTTGACATCAATCTCTGGATCCAACTGCAGGGTGGAGGTAGATTCAGCTGTCTGATTCAAATTGAAGCCCAGGTCATCTTTTTCCTCTTGGTCTGATTCACACACCAACTCAAGATCAGTATTTTGATCCTGAGAGAAACCGCTGTTGTTCTCATTATCATCTGAAGCCGTGATATGGACAACTTCATAATCAACATCTATGGCCTCATACTTTTCTACTGTGTCGGTGCAGCTCAAATCATTCTTTTGAATTTGAGCTTGTGAAGTCTCCTTAGAATGAAAAACAACACTGTCAGCATTGTCATTCTGGATTGCTTTTACTGTGTGAGTGGCTGTGCTCATCTCAGGCTTTTTCTCCATGATGTCACCGAAGAAGTCAGTATGACAGAGCTGATGCGACTGCAGGGCGGATGCTCGCGAGAACCGACGACCACACTCCGGACACTCAAAAGCCTTCTTCTTAAGCTGAATAACTTGATGAAGGAATGATTTCGCTGGCAGCTCTTCACTGTGCGCCAATCGCTGATGCTTATTGTAAAACGTGAGGGAGGTGAAGACCTTGCCGCACTCTGTGCATTTATATGGCTGGCCATTGCAGACAAGTTGTGCCCGTCTTTTATGCCAACGCTCGTGGCACACCAGAGCCACAGAGCTAACGAAGGTCTTGCTACATTCAGAGCAAACAAACGGACGCTTAATTTCCTCCTTCACCTTCCTTTCTGAACAGCTGGTTGAGAATCTCTGGTGAGTTCCGAGGCCACACATGGTGCGAAATGTTTTGCCACAGACGCACTGAAAAACTTTTTGCTCATTCTCCTCAGGTTGTTCAGAGCTTGTGCCGTTGTCTTCTGTTTGACCTGGAGATTCATTAAGTGACAGAGGTTTCTCAGTTTCACAGCTTTTGGATTTCACCAGCTTTACCTCATGACAACGACGATGTGCGTCAAGAGCCGAAGCCCGAGAGTAACAGCGTCCACAGGTGGGGCATTGAAATGACTTTTTCTTTAGATGAGCAAGCTGATGAAAAACAGACTTTGAGGCCTGCTTATGTGAACGCTGATGGTTGAGACACTGACCAACAGTGGAATATGCTTTACCACAATCCTTGCATTCAAAAAGCTTCTGTCTTACTGCACCCTCACCAAAACCGTCACCTATCCCCTGTTTAATGACTTGATTGCGATGCTTCAGTTGATGGGTGAAAAAGCCTTTTGAGTTCGAAAACTTTTGTCCACACAGAGCACAGAACAATGTTCTTCGGCCTCCGTCGGTCGAGATGAGCAGGTCATCCCACTGCGAATCTGTGTCCAGGCAGACTATGGGACCATCATGGATATGCTCGCTGCGATGCTCCAAGTAATCCTCCTTGTTCCCAAATGCCTCACTGCAATCCTCACAGCGAAATGGCCAATCCCCTAAAAATAGAAAGTGGAAAATGGGAGGTCAGGACAAGTCCAGTGGTCAGAGGAGAAAGAAAAAGAAACAGTGTATAGAGCCAACAAATACAATTTAGAAGAATGAAAAAAGCCCCCTTTACTCCAAATGAAGAGTTCAGATGCAAAAGCCTCTAAAAGCCACTTCGGTCAAAAATGAGATAATACTGTGTGAATTCTCTCCGCATATAGTATACATTCATAAAATACTTTCACTTCAAACCCACTAAATCCCAGCCTCAGCCTCAGCCTCAGAAGTACCGGTACTTTGGTAGAAACCTATACATAGAACCCTGACAAAAATGCTTATTTTAGAGAAAAATGTCAGACGAACTTAGAGGCTTTTGCATCTAAAGTCTTCAAATGTTCAAAGAAAATAATGAAGAAAAAAAAAAACAATCATAATCTTAAAGTGGGAAATATGTATTAATTCAAGTAAATTTTAACAGTACAGAGTGAAGGAATAGGACAACAAACCAAACAACAAATTAAATTCGAATGGTTAATAATCTCTCTTATTGCTTGTTATAAAAAATGTTTAAGAGTGTGCATTGCAACCACCAGAAATCATTTATGCATTACAAATTATCAGGGGGTAAAAAAGAGATTCAATCTACTGTTTCTTATGTAACTTCAGTTCTTAATGAGACCTAGACCAATATACATCCATGAACCTACAAAATAAAGGTTAGAATGATTTCATTGTTGACATTTTGCACAACTGTAAATTAAGAGAATTTGTCTGGCAGTTTGTTTTAAGAAACCTGTTGCCAGGTAACGACTGAACAAATTCGGCATCTAATTCGAATGATTTGTTCCACCTTAAAATTATATCACCCATGATATGGTCCAACAAGCCACATTATCATGACATTAATACAATTTTAAAATACACATTTTATATAGAGAATTCATACACTGCTTAAAACAATATTTAATTCGCCTTATTCTTTATTCTATTTTGCACATGCGCAATTCAAAAGTTGAGTAAAGACTGCCATCTACTGCAAAACAGCGATACTGCAATATAATTTAAGGTGGAGCAGATTATATGAACGAGAGTAGCCAACATCTCGTTGCCTACTACAACGACTGCACAGCTGGTTTAAAATGACAAATAATGTCTATTGGAAGCCGAGAATATCACCGTTGTGAAATACCAGCCAAATCAGTAAACCCTATAGGTTACAAAGAAATAATGACAGACAGCAAGCAGGACATGTTTAAAAACAAAAAAGTACATGCAGTACTGCTGCTGTTTTGTCATTACCCATGACGACCCGTATCCGCTGGTGCAAATTAATCCAGCTGTTTTAGAGCAACATATAAACCAAAATAAGTAATGTACACGTCTTTGTGTACAATTAAATGGAAATAAAATATGATGCAAAGGTTGTGTGCATATGACTCCTAAAATGTGGAAGATGGTCTTAATGTGTTTTTTTAGGTGACTTTATATACCTTGTTGGTTTGTTTTCGAGGTAAATTAAAAGATAACTAGTAGCTAGGGACTAACTGATAGGTCGGTGTTGTCAACAGCAAAAAAAAAAGTTGCTTACCTTCGCTACTTTCATCTCTTTCAGATGAGTCCTCCACCTCATCCAAATGAACAACTACACATTCATCTTCCTCCACTTGCTCTACTTTAATCTTCGTGGGTGGAACTGCAGCATTGGCTGCAACAACTTCGGCGTTGTCCTGGGCTTTCAATATAGGGCCACGGGGACATAATTCTATTTCTCCGTCCATGTTTTTAGCATTACTGGCTGTGCTATTGCTCACTGGATCGATGTTTACCTCTTGGGCTGCACCTTTCTCATATTCAGAGGACAAACTTTCATTATTTGATTGCAAAATGCAATCCTTTTCAGAATAAACCGCAGCCATAATGGCTGGAGCCTTCCCTCGATGGGAAAGGCACCGCACTTTTCGCGGTAAAGGACAGTGTGCTGCTTGGGGGAGGTAAAATTACGGATCCTACTATGGCGAAGCTTAGCTCATGAATATTAATTAGGCCACGTTACTTCTGACTCCATTAAAACGTAACGTCTGCCTGAACAAATAGCCTTAGCCGCAGTGTGAGCATATAATATAAAGTAATAGGATATGATAAGATGCGGATAATTCAATATTAATTTATAACAACTATTATATCTTTGTTAAATAGATATAAAATAGTAAGTCTTTTGGTAATTTATGGTAGAGATGTGAAAATAGACGGGGCTTTGCAGCCCGGACGTTGTTTATAATTCGTCGGGTCATGTGTCTATCGAAATTATAATATCCTTAACTACAATATCATTCACTTTGCATTTTCCAGTTAAGTTGTTATTATATTAATGTGTCGATAGTGAAAACAAACGTTTTATTAATGGTTATATAGAAATTCGTAGAAATTCGTTTGTAGGCTATGTGTGAATATAACGTTATGTTAGCTAGCCTATATAAATCATTGGAAAAAATAGACTTAAACGATTATTCTAGTGTTTCATTACCTCCGATAAAAACGTTTGAGATTTGAATGTGGATCAATTGGGCAGGATAAATACGCCTACTTGTGCACTCCACAGTAACAAAAGAATCCAGTTCCTACGCATATAGGGTAGAACAGGGCTGGACCGGAGTACATAGCCTACATTTGGCTGATCCTTGCCACGATCTTGGACAGCAATGCAAAGTTGATTAATATGATCTAATATTTTCTTTAAAATATTGTTTATGTAGCCAATGAGAATCGATAAAATGATTGACTATATTTTGAGATGTTTTTCCAGTTTTGTTTAAGGTAAAGCAACTGTTTTATTTATTTATTATTATTATGGCATCTCCAAAAATGCTTTCAGAATCCTTACTTTTATAAATAATTTAGTTCCTCTATTTTAAAAACATATTTTAAAGACAGTATATTTATTGCATAATTTATTAAATATTACATAATTTTATTTATCATACATATATTTTTAAACAAAATAAATCACTTTTATGATAAACAATAAAAAACATATTTTTCTGCAATCACACACTATGGTAGTAAAAAACATTTCTTTAATAAGGTGTGCATTTAGCCTATTGTTCCCTATGTACAATAGGCTAAATGCAATACGCTAAACCCTTGTATATATATATATATATATATATATATATATATATATATATATATATATATATATATATATATATATATATATATATATATATATATATATATATATATACACAATTCAGTGTTTATACTTTATTCCTGTACGTTTAAAATATAAACCAACAAACAGGTCTCTCTCTCTCTCTCTCTCTCTCTCTCTCTCTCTCTCTCTCTCTCTCTCTCTCTGTCTGTTTGCATGTGTAAGTTGAACTGGTTGGACTCACAATGTAGTATTCATGTTTTATGTCTCTATCCCATTCATTATGAGGACAGCTGTAATAATAATTACCATAATTCAAATGGCTAAATAAACATTCTAAACTATTAAAAATTTTACAAACGCAGAAAGTTTTCTGTTAGGGTTATGTTTAAGGGTGGGGTTAGGGTGAGGGGGTATAAAATGTCATTATAATGACAAAAACCATTACGACTATGTAAAGTCATCATAATGATATACGTGTGTGTGTTGTTAATATAAAATTTTTGAGATGACAATGACTCTAGCCATGCACTTTTCATACACAACAGTACTACTGAGATACATATAGTTGATTTGATCAAGCTAAAAAACATTGGATAGAGGTAGTAAAAATCAGGCATTTCAATTACTTGAAACTTCAACAGTTAAAAAAATAACCATATTGCTCTTGTATGGTCTTATACAGGTCAAATTATGAAACACATAAGTTTAAACAAATATTGACTACATTATGATATGGGTTTTAAAAAAAAGCAGGTCACCTACACCATTAAATCAGTTAAACATATATTTTGCGACTTTAAATGAAAATGTCAAACTATTATTTAAAATTGTTTTTTTTTTAATCCTAAAAGTTTAAGTAAAAAAGAAATCTAAACTTGAGTAAAACTGGCATACTATTGCATGCCAATTTCTTGAGATTTTAAATTTAGTCAATTACATAAACTCATAATTAACATGTTTATAATTGGAGTAACAATGCTCACTAACATTTTAAATAATCAGCACTCCTTATGAATCTGAAAAAATATCTAAACTCCATCATGCTCCATAAGATCATTTCAATATAATTTCAAAAAGTGGTTGACTATGAATTTAAATTCAGTATGCTGAAGTTACATGAACACTGCAGTTCTTTAAAAAAGATTTTTTAACAATGTTAATTTGGTTTGTGTGGTTTATTGCATAAGGGTAACAAAGCACATGAAACTAGTATATAAGTTCAGCTGGAAAATTTAATAACTGAATAAAAACATGAATACATTTTAAATCTTCATGACACACTCCAGCAGCTTAACAGCAATGTACAATACAACAGCAAAGAGACAGTCTAAACTGAGCTATTGTTTTGTGTGTCTATCATTTCTAAAAAAAAATCTAACTTAGACATCTCGCTGTGCATGTTGCATATAATGCATCTGTAATTCTAGTTCTCCAGGCAAAGAACAACCACATATCATGCACTGGAACAGGTGATCTGGGGCAAAAGGCAATTTATTCCCCATCTTGTGTGGATCAGTTTGTTGGGCATACTGAGGTAAGTTTGTTACTTGCGGCATGAGTGGCATCTCATTTATGTTGCCCTGTGAGGTGAAGAAGATGCCTTGTGGTAACGGACCTGAAAGTTGCCTTCCAACAGAATGCATTGGATGTGGAGCAGGTAAATTTAGAGCTGGTGGAGGAAAAGGTGCTGAGATAAAAGTTGGAGGCTTAGTTAGAGGAATCCGCTGGCCAGAAATCAGAGCTACGTGCTGTTGGATGTGGCCTTGTTGAACTGGTCCATTTACGAGGGTTTGGGAAACAACTGGAGCAGCCTGAAACCCCCACATCGGAGGTCTGTCTCCAAGAGTAAAATGAGCTGGTGCATACGGAATGTTCACTGGTCCCAACTGGTTTGAAGGAGTTGCACTAACCCAAGTAGGAGGTATTTGTGGCTGTTCCTGGAGTTGTGGCTGATGAAGCTGCTGTTGAAGAAGCTGCTGTTGTAGCTGCATTTGTTGTGGCAAGTGCTGGATTAGTCTGCTTTGCTGCTTCTCTAATGCATCCCCAGGTATTTCTTGCAAGCTCACAGTTGTAGACATTTCTAAAGATGTTTTTATTCCCCATGGATTAGTATTCGGTAGACCAGAAGCACCAGTGGATATCACTATACCACCAGCCTGACCCATCTCTGTTTTAGCCAGACCAGAGGAATTTGGCATTTGCAAATCATGAGTGAGTTTATCAGATTTGTTGTTGGTTGGTGCTTCCAAGTCAACAGTTCCTTTACCATCTTCTGACAAATTATTGAACAGCTCTGGATTGGATGTTTGCATCGAATCACAGAGCACTGGCCATTGCGACTGCTGCGGATCTTGAATGGATCTCGGTGACTGCATTCTCACATCCAGAGGTGAAGGCCTGTCCATGTGGTGTTGTGACTCTGAAGAGGTCTTCTGCAGAGTGGAGTTTAGTGTATTCACCCAGAGAGAAGGATGCTTTCCCTTTTGCTCTGCTTCAGACACACTTATCTCGGAGTAATGATTAGGTTGTGTTGACATGGGTATATTTGCTTGAGATGGTTGCTGGTGCATGAGCTCTGGGACACCCTCACATTTAGGCAAGATAGTCTTAAGGTGACTTCCTGGCCACTGCATCTGCACTGTATTAGTCGACTGGGCTTCCAATGAACTCATGGGCTTCTGAGAGAGCAGCAGCTCTTCTGATGAAGGCGCCATTTGTAGCTGCCATTCTTGCTGCAATGCTACCTGCTGGGAATGATTTCTCGTCTGCAAGTGCTGCGATCTCCGCTGCATGTGTTCAGGTCTATTTACATTGAAGCTACTGGATTGTTGTGGACCCACATTTGGCAACAGTGTTTCTGGTATGATTCTACCAGTTAGATGTGCCGTCCTTCCAATGTCTCGATCTAACCTTGGCCTACCTCTCCTGCCAGTACTTAATCTACCTCTTTGAGAATGTATGGACAGTGGATAACCATGACTCTGACCTTGCCGTTTACGCACATGAATCTTTTGATGCACAAGCAGACTGCTAAGCCAAGGGAACGACTTATGGCACTCCTGGCAGCGGTGGGGTCTCTCCCCCGTGTGAGTGTTTAGATGGTCTCGGAGCAAGTAGGCCAAAGCAAAGCTCTTGTCACACATATGACACTTGTAAGGTTTCTCACCTGTATGAGAAAGCATGTGCCGCTGGAGCTGACTCTCGTCGCTGTAGCCCTTACGGCACTGCGTGCAGCGAAACGGCTTTTGTTGATGCAGCCGCTGGTGTGTTTTCATGTTATGATGAAACGCAAAATCCTTACCACAGTCTGGGCATTTGTATGGCTTCTTGCCGGTGTGGATAATCGAATGCTGCTGCAAGTAGCTACTAAATCTGAAGGACTTTTTACACACTTGACACTGGTAACCCTTGTTGTGTATGCGCATGTGGAGCTCTAACACTGAACGGTAACGAAAGGACTTCCCACAGTCTCGACACCTGAACTGCTTCTTCTCTGTCTGGTTCTCCAAACCCCCTACTCCTGACATACTGTCAATATCTGCCTCATCCATACCAATATCCTGCTTTTCAAGTACCGCTTTAACCTGATTTGTGATGTGTGTGGTGTTGATACCCAAAACGCTTGTCATATGTGTTTGTGAATGGGACTGCAGGAGAGATTCTGTCTGGAATTTGAGAGGACAATACTGGCATGCATAGACCTTATCGAATCTCTTGCCATTGCTCATTCTTTCATACTCTGCTTCATGGATCAACATGTGTGCTCTTAAATCAGATGCTTTATAAAAAATCTGAGGGCATAGAGGACAGTTGCGCTGCTGCTCAACGTTTGCGTTCTCTTTACCTACTTGCCCCACAAGCGATACATTATGGTTTGTAATACGTGCCTCAGACCTAGCGGAGATCTTTTTGTGTTGTCGATAATGTGCTCGCATGTTTTGTGCAAAAGCAAATGTTTTTCCACAGAGTGAGCAGTGGTAAGGCTTTCGGCCGGTGTGGAGATACTGGTGCTGTTGCAAAAGGCTGCTGTATTTGAAGTTCTTCCCACAGATTTTGCACAGGTGTGCTCTTTCTTCCATGTGCTTGCGTCGATGGTCCTCCATGACGTAGCGATGCTTAAAAACCATACTACAATCTGGACACTCGTATGGCTTCAGTGCAGAGTGGGATCGTTGGTGGATATGCAGCGTCATCAAACTATGAAAGCCTTTGTTGCACTCCAGGCACCGATAAGGACTGTCTAATGAGTGACTCTGCATGTGGGCATTGATGGATACCCTATACTGGAACTCTTTGCGGCACAGAGGGCAGCGAAAAGGCTTATCCACGGTCTGTTCACAAGCATGAAGCCTTAATCGCATCATTGTCGAGAAACACATACCGCAATGCTCACACACAAATCTCCTCCGCTCCTTGTACATCATCTTAGAGCGTCTTGAATGCGACACACTTGGTTGGCTATTTTCTTTATGAATACTGCGGTGTTTGATGAGGTCACTTCGATGCTGAAAAGTGATGCCACATTCTTTACAAACGAGGGAAGCTTGCTCATCCTGATGCATGTGAAAGTGTCGATGCAGGTTGTATGTTTCCCGACGAGTGAACTTTTTACCACATTCATTGCATTCCAGACGGCTTTTCCTTCGCTTTACAACTAAACCTTTCCCGTCACTCTTAGATTCATCTTCTCCTTCCTTCTCTTCTGTGCTGACCTTCTCAATGCTTTTGGGATCTCCCTTGTCCTCCATCTCCACTTCTGTGCTTTGTGTTGCCTCTCCATGAGACTTTGATTCTTCACTTACATTTGTCAACTCTTCATCTTGTTTTGCTGAGTGTTCCTCCTCTCTAGTAAGCTTTGAGTCTTTGCTGGCATTTTCTGTAGTTTTGTCTGCCGTTTCCTTGTCGTTCGTTTGCCCTTTAGACTCTTCATCTTGTTTTGCTGCCTGTTCCTCCTCTCTAGCAAGATTTGAATCTTTGCTGGCATTTTCTATAGGTTTGTCTGCCGTTTCTTTGATTTCTTGCCCTTTAGACTCTTCATCTTGTTTTGCTGGGTGTTCCTCCTCTCTAGTAAGCTTTGAATCTTTGCTGGCACTTTCTATAGTTTTGTCTGCCATTTCTTTGTCATTTTCTTGCCCTTTAGACTCTTCATCTTGTTTTGCTGCCTGTTCCTCCTCTCTAACAAGCTCTGAATCTTTTCTGACATTTTCTAAAGTTTTGTCTGCCGTTTCTTCTTTGTCGTTTTCTTGCCCTGTGGACTCTTCATCTTGTTTTGCTGGGTGTTCCTCCTCTCTAGCAAGTATTGAATCTTTGCTGACATTTTCTATAGTTTTGTCTGCTGTTTTTTCTTTGTCGTTTTCTTGTCCTGTGGAGTAATAGCAATGAAAACATTAGTCAACCCACATGCATCCGATGTAAACCCACAACAGGTAGCATTCAGACTTTCAGATAGTCATTCAGATTTATAATTGTAATAACCTATTTAAATTACTTCCAATCTTTTAAAAAGGAGTAGGTTTTCTAAAAAGAAAAAAACTATCAAGTATCTCCGTTATTGCACAAGAAAAAAGTTACAGTTAATTTAACCAAATACACACTAACGTTGTGTGACCATTGTTTTGACCAACAAATATTGTAATTAATATATTTGCCCTGACTTGACGTTCATAAGAAATATGTTTGTGCTAATAACATAATTCAAACTTTTAACTATAACCCACATGGTTGATTGTGCATTAGTTCGGTTTTCAATCTGTTATAGAGCAGATATAGATAAAATAAGAAAACCTAAATGTTTGAAACCCACAAAAGCACTGCTAGAGACAACAAGCATCTGTGTAACTGAACATTTGATTAAAAAAAACCTTAGGTTACTGAGATATAGCCATGTGAACTACCAATGTCCTCTATCTCTGTTTTTGAAAAGTGTTGCCCATGGACCCTTTTCTCAGACTGAGATGATGCGTTTCTTTCCACACTGCGAATCAATGTTTTTTTTAATATTTAATTCCTGGCATTAAATATACTCAGTATTTTGTTTTACTCAGTAGAAAATACATCCATGACATTTAATATTCTGGCTCTCTTCTTCATAAAAAAATATGAACAAAATCAAAACCGGGGAGGTTTCTGAAATACGGTTGATTTGACACAAAATGACCCTGCTGTGTGCGTGTTTTATAAAGATTCATAAAGTTTTCATAAATATTTTTTATTTTGCTTTTGAGGCAAATCGGAATGCAAAATTAGATTTGTTCTAGTTTCCATTCACCACTGTAGAAGTTCACCCAACTATGATGACTTTCGATTCGGAGAACCCTGGACATGTGAAAAGGCCGGGGTCAATGTCATTCTGTATAAGCCATGAACCAAGCCAACCAGCTACAAGATGAATTACAATGTTACAAACTTTGATTTGAAGCAAAGTAGCATTTGAAAACCAGACGAAAATAAGGTACAGGACTGTGTGTACTTAACGGCTATGAGATAAAGAACTACAATGTCATGAAGTACCGTGAATTACATAAATAAACGGATATTAATTGATTGAAAGTTGTTGATTATATAGATACAGTTGTGCTCAAATTACATACCCCTTGCAGAATCTGCAAAAAGTACAGTACTGTCCTGAATAAGATATTTTACATAAAATATGTTCATTTTATAACAATGATCCCATTCAAAAGTTTACATACCCTTGATTCTTATTACTGTGTGTCATTACCTGGATGATCCACAACTGTTTGTTTGTTTGTTTGTTTGTGATGGTTGTTCTTGACACCCTTAATTGTCCCGAGCAGTTAAACTGCCCAATGTTCTTCAGAAAAATCCTCCAGGTCCAGCAAATTCTTCATTTTTCCAGCATCTTTTGCATATTTGAATCCTTTCCAGCAGTGACTGTATGATTTTGAGATCCATCTTTTCACACTGAGGACAATTGAGGGACTCAAACACAATATTAAAAAAGGTTCAAACGTTCACTGATGCTCCAGAAGGAAACACGATGCATTAAGAGCCAAATATTTCTTATTTTGTTGAAAGGGACCTGAAGGATTTTTCTGAAGAACACAGTTTAAATGCTCAGGACAAACAAGAGACTCAAGAACATCACAACTTTTGAACGAGGTCATTTTTATAAATTCTGCTATTTTTTGTCTTGTGGACTATAACAATCTTTAAATGTAAAGCATCTTATTCAGGACAGTACTTAATAAAAACATAACATGCATTTTGTATGATCCCTCTTATTTAGTAAAAATCATTAACATTTTTGCAGATTCTGCAAGGGGAATGTAAACTGCACAAATATATTTTGTTAATTGCAACGTATGCATCATTCTGAATATGGGTGACAGTGACAGGTAACAAATGTTTTGGATATGTATATTAAACATTTCTTCTTACAATAAAAATATACTCGTTTTTGAATCGGCTCTGAGTTTCATATAGAGGGTTGTCTTTGTTCCCGATTTTTTTATTTATTATAACTGATACTCGAAAACGCATTTAAACGAACTTTTGTGGTGTTGTATGCAATTTTTCTTTAAATTAAAACCTCTAAAACGAATCTTGATCTACAAGCATGAAAGGGTTAAACAAGCAGTTTTGTTTCTGATTGGGTTAGAACAAGCCAATTACAGAGTAATTAATTGCTACCCCCCTCAAAAAAAGGCTTCACGAGTTTCTGCATGATCTTCCCACGGCTGAATATATGTGTGAAGCCTATGCGGTATTCAAGAGAGCGCGGCGTGTGGTTTACTGTTTGCCCTTGATGCAAAGTTGTAGCCTACTTACCGATGTTTTCATTGTGCAAACGATCCGATGTCTCCCCCCAGTCCGTTCTGGGCTCAGCTGAAACAAGATCACCGTTATTATTTTCGAAAACCTCATCCGTCTTTTGCTCATCCACCGTAGATTTCCTATGACATGAAATTCCTGATTCATCTTTGTTGCGTGGTGAAAGAGCAGCGCCATGTGGAGATGAATTTTCACTTGCTGGTGAAGACGGAACACCAGGCTCTGTCGTTCCCTTTACGTCGCCGCCTTGTGCACAAACCTCCGCGTCACAATCAGCGACTGTAGCAGATGCAGGTTGTAGTTCAGGTTTATTTTCAGCGAGTGTACCATTAATGAGTTTATTATCTACTGGTTTCTCGGATTCAGACAGTACAGTAGCCATTTTCACATATTTCTTTCTCTTTTCTCCACCCCTAAAAACATGGAAGCCAGCGATTGATTGGAAGCGTGTGTTACGTCACATGCGCTCACTGCGACTACATTTAAAGCGACACCTTTCTTTCGATAAACGTTGATGGTTCCGATTATGCGACTTATTTGCATCTTAGGTTTACATGTAGAGATTGTTTTATTAATTTAGCTGATTTATTGATAACCGTGGTCAGCCATATAGCCTATGCACTAATGTATTCACACCCTTTTTGTGTTGATAATATTTAGTAATGAATTATGCATTTTTTTTAAACTAATAAACTGGTTGCCATAATTTACAGAAAAATACAGAAAGATCAAATATAGTAAAAACACAATTTAAAACAACTTTCTTTTCTATTTTAATATATACATATTTAGGAAAATATCATTTATTCCTGTGATGACAAAGCTGAATTTTCAGCAGATTTGTCCAGACTCCAGTGTCACATGACAAACATATATTAATGTTGAAAAACAGTACTATTTTGAAATATTATTACAATTTAAAACTTTCTTTTCTATTTTAACATTTTTAAATAGAATTTATTTAAACAATTTAATTTATTAAATAATATAATTTATTCCTGTAATGACACAGCTGAATTTTCAAGTAATTTCTCAAGACTTCAGTGTCAAATGACAAACATTCATTACTATCAGTGTTGAAAAACAGTAATTTTTTGAAATATTATCATTTAAAACAACTTTCTTTTCTAGTTTAATCATGTTTTTAATACATTTTATTTAAAATAAATAATTTTAAAATATAATTTATTCCTGTAATGACAGCTGAATTTTCGACATTTAATTCTCCAGACTTCAGTGTCACATGACAAACTCATTAGCATCAATGTTGAAAAACAGATGTGCTGCTTAATATATAATTGATTGCGATAATAGGAAAAAGGTGATAAATGTATTGATTGATTTTATTAAAATTTGTTCATAGGCAGACATATTCTTCCAAGTACACATGATTTTTGTTAACATGTTGAAAAGTTTGCAAAAAGGTATATTTGAGCTTAGCTATCTTGCATTGCATGCAGAGTGACTGGGCAATCTTAGATCTCTACGTTAGTAATTCTGATAACTGCATTTATTTCCATGGAACTGGAGAACTTCTATGCAATACAATGTCCTTTAAAATAGCATCTGGATAGATTTCCTTAAAACACCATTTTGCATTGATTTGCGGTGCCTCAAAGACTAAAATATAATGAAGTTTATCATGCCACAGCATGAATACTGAAAAATGCTAGGCCTGTCTAGAGAATATTTTTCTAAACTTATTATATATGAACTTGAGCAAGCAGATCCATAAGATGTCAGTAATTTACAATCAGCAACAAGAGTTCATAAGTCAATTTTGATATAGCTTTGAGCTTTTTGGTGTACACATAATACACTTTATTATATATCTGCAACAGGCATAACATAAAATGTGGCTGCAATGACATGGCACAATCTGCAACTAGTTAACCTTATAAAACATTGCTTTAAATAAATACATTTACTGTAACCCAATACAGTTTGTTTTTCCACATCTCACAGCAACATCAACGTCTGCGTCTTCGTCTGAGGTCTACTGTTCTGCCACGGCGTGGTTGTTGCGATTCTCCATTTATGTTAGTCGGCGGTTCAGTGTGCCGAGTACCATCTAAAATATCTGGAGGTGGCGGTAGAGGTGGAACAGTTGCTGGGATTTGCTGCTCTAGCTGTGGATGTTCCTGTGGCAATAACAGTTGCTGATAAGGCTGCTGTTGTGGAGGTTCCTGTTGCTGTTGATGCTGTGCAGGTTGCTGTTGTGGAATTTGCTGCTGAGGCGGCTGATGCTGCATCTCAAGTAGACCCAACAGACGTTGCAAAAGTACATTATTCTGCTGCAAGCTGCTTGTAAGGGCCTCTTGTGAAGCCACAAGCGTTCGCATATCGCTTCTGAAGCCTTCTCCAAACTCGCGCAGGTTCTGCTCCATGCGATCTCCAAGCTGCATGGCTGCTTCTCCCAGTCCACGAAGTTCATCTTCCAGCCAGGAAGTGCGTGGTGGAGGGGGCTCCAGTGGGCCCTGGTGGGTCCCCAAGGATGGTTCTGGGCTTGTATGAGGGGTCCCGTTGAGGAAAGGTGCGCTGTAAAGGGGTGAAGGAGGTAGCCAGCGTTCTGATGTCGGAGGTGGTACTATTCCCAGACCCAGGCCCAAGCCCAGTTTATCCTCCATGCTGTTTTCCACACCCTCACAATCATCGCCATCATCACCGTCTTGCTCACCAGCTTCTTCCTCCTTTTCGAAAACATCTCTCTCAGAACCATCTCCAACTGCAACTGAAACAGTAAAAAAATATATATATATAACATTTAATATTCCCATGCTTAACAGACTTTATTACAGAATCAAATTTGTGGGGTCACTCAAAACCTAAAAGATGTTACCCGGATCAGTGTCTGACAAGCAACTGAAACTAGATTTTACTCTAGTGCTCTGCTTTTGACGAGACTGCTGGAGCCTGGGACTGACTTGAGTCTGCCTTCCCATAATTGCCGCCCCTCTGCTGGATGGCAGGTAGCAGGTGCGATGCCTCGCGTCAGCCAGTCTACCACCGTTACGTCTCTTCAGGTCATCCCAGCGCTTTTTCACTTCTCTTAGAGTCCGTGGTACTCTAGACACAGCATTGACACGCTCAAGTATCCCGGCCCAAATTCGCTCTCTTTCTCGGCGTCGGAGCCTCCCTGCAGGACCGAACAGCTCCCCCTCACACCGGGTCACCTCTGATACCAACACCTCCAGCTCTGCCCCGCTAAAGCGGCTCTTCCTTTTTCCTACGCCTCCTGCGGCTAATGCTGAAGACACACCCCTGTCTTTAATTCAAAGGCAAGTTTTATTTTAACACAAAATTAGGCTTCTGCATTTCTATTTAAAGGTGCACTCAGTACATTTTTTGCTTTTGTTGCGCTGATCGATAAGACAGTATTTTTGGACTTATACCGACACATAGCAGCATGAATACAAGATCACCCAAAGGTTTTCTGTTACTGATGACACTTTTGGTAGATAAAATGGCAGATAAAGATATCTGGGGTGATGAAAAGGTGAATTTTTAAAAAATCTAGTTCAAAATGCAAATGGCAGGTTTTTAGAAAATGCCATTTTTGTATTTGTGGTGGTTTCGCACATGTTTTTAATTTAAATGTACTTAAGTCACTTTCTGTAAGAATTGCAGTTAGTATTTTGAATGAGTTAATAGATCCAAAAAAGTGTCACATCAAGTGTCATGTTTTTTGTGGTCACCTATAATTTATTCATAGAGTAGAAATTACAATATCAGAATGTAGTAATATAATTAGAATATTATTCATTCATCAATCATTAGGATATGAACCAAACACTTTCAAGCTGGCTGTTATTAAACCTCTCATAAAACAACAACAACAACAACTTGATCCTAGAGTTCATTCTAGACCCATCTCAAATCTCTCTTTTCGGTCACCAATACTCGAAAAGGCAGTATCCTCATAACTATGCTCCTTCTTAGAAAGAAATGGTATCTGCAAAGATTTAGACCGCATCATGGTACTGAGACTGCTCTCTTTAAGTTACAAATTATTTGCCCTTATCATCCGATCATAGTTGTTTCTATTACTGTTACTGGACCTTAGTTCTGCATGTGATACTATCGACCATGCTCTCAATGACAAATGCAGAAAAGTTTGTTCATGCGTTCATGATCAAGGCTAGATTATTGTAAAGCTCTACTGGGTGGTTGCCCTGCACGCTTAATAAACAAAGCATGTCCAGCTGGTCCAAAATGCAGCAGCTAGAACTAGAACCAGGACGTATGACCATAATAGCCTGATTCTGTCAATATTGTACTGGCTCTAGGGTTAATTTCGTTAATGAAAAAATGTTCGTTGACAACCTTTTTTCCATGACGAAGACGAGATGACACAAACGTCATTAAACGATAACTGTGACTATATTAACATTTAATATCGTTGACAAAAAAAGACGAGACTAAAATGTAGTTTTAAAAAAATGTTGTCATGGGGGAAAAAGAGGAGCGTTCATGCTTGCGGTTGCCATATTTCAATCATTTAAATCCCCCAATAAGAGCTTTTCTGTTAAAAGAACACGCATTCTATCCTGTGTTTTACTTAAAATTTGCAATCTGGTTGAAATTTGCTGAAATCTGGCTGAAATTTGCATGTTCACGCGAGCGCTGATCTGAAAACACCAATAAACAAGTAAGCTGCATTTCAGAAAGCTCCATTTGAGATTTTCTGATTAAATTAAAGTCATTCAGTTGGTCTGTGTTCTGTCACGACTCACAAGCTGCTAGAGTGACTAAATCTGCCATCAAACCTTCTGTGATGAACTGTAATAAAACGAAGCATGGATCTCTCGACTATTTGCGATTGTGTTTGCTGAATAACTGCACTTATGCAACCTCTGTGTGACAATACAAAGTCTTTTGCTGTTGTTTTAATAGAAAACCATTAAAGGATTAGTTCACTTCAAAATTCATATTTCCTGATATTTTACTCACCCCCATCTCATCCAAGATGTTCATGTCTTTCTCTCTTCAGTCAAAAAGAAATTTTGTTTTTTGAGGAAAACATTCCAGGATTTTTCTCCACATCATAGACTTTCATGGCAACCAAAATGTTGAAGGTCAAATCAATACAGTTTCAAAGGGATTCAGAGGCTCTGCGCGACTTCAGACGAGGAATAGGGTCTTATCTAGTGAATTTTTTTTTTTGCTAAGCGTGACCTTTCTTACGTGGTTGCGCAATCTGTGGCACGTTGCAGTGCAGGATGAACAATTTAGGTTAAAAAGTATTTACATTTTAATTTTTTTTGTTGAAAATGACCACTAGATAAGACCCTATTCCTCGTCTGGGATCGCGCAGAGCCTCTGAAGCCCTTTGAAACTGCACTGATTTGGACCTTCAACATTTTGGTTTCCTTTGAAGTCTATGATGTGGAGAAAAATCTTGCAATGTTTTCCTCAAAAAACTTAATTTCTTTTCGACTGAAGAAAGAAAGACATCTTGGATGAGATGGGGGTGAGTAAAATATCAGGAAAAACTTTAAAGTAATGTGGAATTTCACTGATTTTCACTGAAAATTTTTAGAGAAGTTTCTTATTTTTCCATTAGGCCTATCTGATAAATAGCCTATATTAAATCATTAAACTAGATGATCTAAAATAAACCATGCGTATGGTTCAACATTCTCTTGATTTGTGCTTATAGGTGAAAGTGCAACGATTCTGATGAAATGTAAAAATACATTTCTCAAATGACAACAATCGTTGTGATTATATTTTTGAGCAAAATAATCGGGATTATCAATGCAACATGACGGAAATGTGAAGAAAAAAAAATGTATTGACGAAAGCTATACTAAAATGCTCTGACATTTAGTCGACTAAAACTTGACTAAACAAAAACAGGAAAAGGTTGACTAAATGTGATGAAAACTAAAAAGCACATCTGACACAAGACTAAGACTGAAACTAAATAAAAAAAATTGCTGCAAAACTAACAATAGCTGGCTGCCTATTAAACATTGCATACATTTTAAAATCTTGTTGATTACTTATAAAGCCCTGAATTGTTGAGCTCCTCAGTACTTAAGCGAGCTCTTAAAGCATTATAGTCATTCACATCTATTGCAGTCTCAATTCTGGCCAGTTGATAATACCTAGAATATCAAAATCGCCTGCAAGCGGTAGATCCTTTTCCTATTTAACATCCAAACTCTGGAAGAGTCTTCCTAGCGTTGTTCGGAAGGCAGAGACCTACTCTTGTCAGTTTAAATGTAGAATAAAAATGCATCTATTTGACCTAGAATACACATAACACACAATCACATTTCTATAAATTCAAATCTACAACGTCCAACATTCTTTTTACCTCATAAGAATGCCATCTACATTAATATTAGTCTGTCTCATCCTTATCCTGAGGTTACTGTAGTCAGCCGGATCCAGGCCGTATCCAGATCAGATGGTGGATCTGCGCCTAGACCACAACACAGCCCTGAATATCAGCAGAGACCATATCAACTAGACAATCCCCTGTGAAGGCATCGTCGACACGACAGCCATCAACACCATGTTCCTCAGCACCATGAGAACCAGACAAGTCCTCTGCACAGACCCCAATGGGTCTCCAATACCGGTGTGATGAATCCAATCTTAAAGTAGAAGGAATTGGATTAAATATTTTGAATTATACCAATCCAAAATTTGTTTTCTGACTTGTGATGCAACCTTGAATTAAACCACACCAAGTTCTTTCGACGGCCAGAGGAGAACTGGCCCCCTGACTGAGCCTGGTTTCACCCCAAGGTTTTTCTTCTCAATTTTCTCATCTGGTAGAGTTTGGTTTCCACTGTCGCCTTGCCTTGCTTTGTTGGAGACACTTAATATTCAACAATATTATTCATTTTACTAAACTCACACTAGCTGAGCTGAGCTGGACGATGACATCACTATTTTCTGCAGAGCTGCTTTATAGCCGTTTTATATTATGGAAGTGTACATAATTTTGAACGTTTATTAAATGTATTATTAATTTCTATATTTGAAAAACTTGAATAATGAGGGGGGAAATTACAGAGTGCACCTTTAAATATTACTCTAATGTTAGAAGTAGTATTTCAGAAAAGTAAAATATTATTAAACATTTCCTACCAAACTAAACACTTACTTTGGTCGATTGGGATGAGTTCATCTGAAGACATTCCAGGTGCGACTATGTTGGGATGCACAACCACAACATTAAAGGGCAGGCTGCTAGGCAAACCACCATTTTGGTGGTCACAACTGGCCTCTGAGTCGTCATCTTCCCTGGGGAAACCATCCTCTGAGACTCCGCCTCCAAAGGGACCCTCTGGAGACTCCACTTTGATGTGCATGGGAGGTGAGTGCTCATACAGCAACCCTCCCTCCTCGTAGTATTCAGTCATGGAGATGTTGTGTAGTACAGACACACCAATGTGACTGGTGGACAGCGTGCCATTCACAAGGAGGGTAAAAAGCCACCATGCTGTTCCATGGCAAGGCATTCATTGCTTCATTGTAATGGTCTAACAAGGGCAGCCTTAATAATGGGCTCAGTAATACACAACTACAGAAAATAGATACTAGCTACGGGACGGCAATAGGTTAACGAACCATTTTATAAAGAAATGATGTGCATTCACACTAATTCTGCGCAATTATTGCGTTATTTTGTTGTCTGGATCTTGTATCTCTAAAACAAAAACCTGTGGCTTTCGTCCAAAAGCGAAACTCGGAGATGTTCTTCTGATATTCTGTTATGTTTGACATTATGTATTTGTATGATTAATTATCATGCACGTATCGGAGAGCTCTCCTAATGGACAACAATCTGGCAAAGACGAGGAAAAGTCCGAGGCTACAGAGGAGCGGGCGAGAAAAACAAAAACAAAGAATGCATAGATAATATAGTTTGATCACATTTATCTAATTGTTTAATTAAGGGAATATCTTAAATGTAAAGCCCAAAATTACCTGTGTCGCAGCAATGCGCATATATTCTGCACCACATCCGCAATGGATGCGCATTCCGCATAAATTACGTTAGCCGCCACTAGCTCTTCTCAAGCAAATACAGCCTTTCGTGGAAAAGTCATATTTGCGACGTACCGCATTGCGAGACAGATTTCGTTTTTTGGGGGGGAATCCGTACACACACCGTCGGACTGTGATAAATGGAGAGAGAGTTTAAAACATAATGCTAAACCGATTAAAGTGCATAGATGCAAAGCTAACCTCTTAGAATCTTAAATGTACACAGAGCCCAAATCGTCGCAGGAATATGACATCACACAACGATATTTACCGTGTGGCTTTATCTGAAACTCTGAAACAAATATTTTATACATTAAAACGGAGAAAGTATATTTAAACAAAGTCAGTTGTATTTATATATAAATAAGTTATTAGTATATAAGTTAGGCTAGATAAAATAATAATAATAATAGTGGAAATAAAAGTTGCAGCTCTTTGCAGTCTAAATGAGAAACACAGGAGAAAAATGTAAGTAGCTGCGCTCGATTTGAGTAGTAATATAGCTGAAAAGGAAAAAGTGCTGAATATTGTTCCCAGTTCTCACATGGTAGAAGAGTAGCCTAACATGCAGTGGCTTGGACTAGCCTATTTCTATTAGTTTGTCACTTGCTTTCACTGGAGTGCTCCGGTGAATATATTTGATGATCTTTTTGGTTAAAATCAATCATAATTATATAGCTGACCTATGCAACTGGACTTTTGACTCAAAACCTTGTAGTAACAGAGATAGGCCTATCTCTTGTGACAATGTCCCATGTGAGAGCTAGCCTGGCTCCTAAAAGTTATTGATGTAGCCTAATGAGTGAGTAAAAAAATAAAAATAAAAACGGATTTCTTTTTACTCATTATAATAACAGGCAGACAATAACATATATAAAACAATAACAATAAAACAAAGATACATCTATTTAATCAGATAATCATTTTATAAATCCTTGCATAGCCTTCATTTGCCATCTGTACTCTCCCACAAAAGCTAATGATTTATCTGTGACTTCTCTGGAATTACCAATGGAGTCAAAAATCGACCACGAGTATGGAAACTTTAAAAAAAAATGAATGATGAAATTTTAAATTGATAAGTCTGAGGCTTCTAACTTAAAATTGATAAGTCTGAGGCTTCTAACGTAATGCAATGTACAGTTCATAAACACAAGAAATATAAAGAAGACAGTCATAGAATTTTATTCTGGGATTAAAAAACCTTTGATTTCTTATGGTCTGAGCTATTAGCTAGCATCTGCTGCTTACAATTGTGCAACAAAATTATTCTGTATCGTGCCTGTTAAATGAAAAAAAAAAACTGTCTGACAAGCAATACATGAGTGTAAAATGTCTGATTAAATATCTCAAAATTCTTTGATAGCAGATAAGAATTTCTGGTGACAAACACCTTGAATGGTTTAGCTGCCACGTGTTGATTCAGTTGAACTTTTCCCATGTCATGTTTATTTAAAGTCACCGGTTTGTACATATTTTGTAATATTTCGGAAAACAAGGTTACCATCAGCCAAGATTTCAGCTTATTTTTTATATAATTATAGGAAATAATATAGTTACAAGGGGAAATTAATCAATGCCCACTTTCAATTAAATGTTAATTTTTCACTGCGGTCTGAAATAAAGTCTGTGTATTGTCGACTCAAGCATCTCTAATGAAGGTTTGTAAAATTAGATTTTACAGATTTCACATAAAAAATTAAAAGAAAGTATAATAATAAAAGAGCTCTCTGTAGTGAAACACCACAGACTGTAACGTGAATCATTGTTTGCAGACAATTGCAGCTATGCAATGTAATATATTCTAATTAAGCAAACGTAACATCTTTAATCATTATATTTAACATTATAACATGGGCAAATTTTAAACCCTTGGTTTTGCATGTTAGTTTCCAAAGGTAAATAATATAATAATTTGACTGTTTATGTTTATATATATATATATAAAATATTAAATGATTAACATTGTATGTATGCATGTATGTATGTTTTGTTTTTTTCTTCATCTTCATTTGAAATGTTTTGAATATTTTTTTTCTTAAATAGGCACATAGTATAACAAACTAATGATAATTCCCCTTTTAAATAACCACTGCAAAGAATTCCCATAGAAAATAATAAGAAATATCAATTAATTGAGATTTGGGAATATTGTTCATAACCATACAAAAAGTAATTTGTAATAATGTGTGCTAGAAAGAGAATCTGCACATGTTGGAGTCACACACTGGTTGCTATTTAAGACTTACATAATGAACCAAAATGTATGCATGTCCTTGGAAATTATCTTGAGCTGTGGAGTGGACAGAGTATAAAAGGTGGGTCCTAAAAGCATGAGAACACACCACTCAGAAGTCTCAACATGAAGGCTCTCATTCTTCTGGCTCTGTTCGCTGTGGCTTGTAAGTAAAAGGGCAGGGAAGATTTAGATTGGAATTAATAGAGATCTATTAAAGGTTTTTAGGGTTTTCTAAACAGAAATTCATTGGATTCATTCATAATTTTTTAATTTTAATTCAATGGATTCATTTATTTTGTATTTTTTGGTAAAATGTATGTAACAATAAAACCTTATGTTTTCCCAGATGCCGCTCCTCTCGATGATGATGATAAGATCGTCGGTGGATTTGAGTGTACTAAGAATGGTGTTCAGTACCAGGTTTCCCTGAACAGTGGCTACCACTTTTGCGGTGGCTCTCTGATCAGCAACCTCTGGGTCGTGTCTGCTGCTCACTGCTACAAGTCGTAAGTGAAAGTCTATATATATATATATATTTATTTATTTATTTATTTTGCATGTGCATAAAATATATTTAGGGGAGACCGGACTGGAGCACATGGGGAATTTGTCACAATATCTTAGTAACTATAAGGTTTGACTCAAAAGTCCAATTGCACGATTGCTTTGTTTTTGAATTAAGAATGTTTATTTTTTATGATTTCTAATATGTAGTGTAGGATGTTTTAACATTTTAGCTTTGTCATGAATTATTTTGTGCTTCATAATTTCTTTTTTTTTATTTCACTGAAAGCAATTAAATAAAAAGTGTAATGGCAAATTCCCACTTGCTATGGCGTTCAAAAGTCTGGGGTCAGTAAGATAAAAAAAGAAAAAAAAAGTAATACTTTTATTCAGCAAGTATGCATTAAATTGATCAAAAGTGACAGTAAAGACTTTGATAACGTTATAAAAAGATTTCTATTTTAAGTAACACGATTTCTGAAGGATCATGTGACACTAAAGACTAGAGTAATGATGCTAAAAAAATCAGCTAATAAATTACATTTTAAAATATATTGAAATGGAAAACTGTTTTAAACTGTAATAATATTTCAGTTTTTATTTTGGATCAAATAAATGAAACCTTAGTGAGCTTAAGATACTTCTTTCAAGAACATTTTACCGACCCCAAACCTTTGAATGGTAGGGACAATATGATCAAAATTCTACCATATGTACCTATACATTCTACCTATACAGAAATTACTTTTCAAAAATAAATCTCGCCTATAAGTGAGGTACATAAGTGATACAGCATTAGTATCCAACAAAAAGCAAATTTTCTCAGGTTCAATAAAAAAACCATTTGTAGATGTTAAAGAGTTTAACATTGAAAGTTTTCTGTATTCTGTAATCACTTGCTTGTCTCTATTCTCAGACGTGTCCAGGTGCGTCTGGGTGAGCACAACATTGACTCCAGTGAGGGCACCGAGCAGTTCATCGACTCTTCTACGGTCATCAGACACCCCAGTTACAACAGCAATACTCTGGACAATGACGTCATGCTGATCAAGCTGAGCAAGGCTGCCACTCTGAACAGCTACGTTCAGACCGTTGCTCTGCCTTCAAGCTGTGCTTCATCTGGTGCCAACTGCCTGATCTCTGGATGGGGAAACATGAGCGCCAATGGAAGTGCGTGCCACTGAATAATATGGAATGAAACTTCATGCATAAATCATTAGGCCATCTCAAAATAACTTGATGTTTTCTTAGGCAACTACCCCAGTCGTCTGATGTGCCTGTGGGCTCCTATCTTGAGTGACACCTCCTGCAGAAATGCCTACCCTGGTCAGATCACTTCCAACATGTTCTGCGCTGGCTTCTTGGAGGGAGGCAAGGACTCCTGCCAGGTAAGATCACTGCTACACTTTTAATGTCATGCTAACGGGTATATATAAATACTTTTTTTTTTAACAATCATTGACTCTGAAACACTTCTGGATTGCAGGGTGACTCTGGCGGCCCAGTGGTGTGCAACAATCAGCTGCAGGGTATTGTGTCCTGGGGTTACGGCTGTGCCCAGAGGAACAAACCTGGTGTCTATGCCAAGGTCTGCAACTTCACCACCTGGATCAGAAACACCATGAACTCCAACTAAGCTCCCACGGATTTTTGTGGCCATGATCATGTCATGCTGCAATATCATTTGGCAAACTGAAATAAACATCTGATAACAAACATTAAATCATTTTCTTTGTATTATTTATATTATAATTTAACTTAATATAAATTTAACATAAGTTTATGAGATGTCTCCGTTTTCACAGTTTTAGTTCCATAGTATTATTAATTAAATTGACTATTAATTAAATTTGAATGTAATATAAAATGTATTTCATTAACATTGAATACTTAAATGCGGATCTCTTTTTTTCATTTTTCATTCATTTCTGGTCAGCTTAACTATCGTACCTGAAAAAAACAACAACAACTGAATGTTAAGTCCAAACAGCTAAGTATAAATGACATATAAGACTTGAGTTTGAGCAATATCACACAAGACATTTAATCTGTTATAAGCAACAGATAAAATTTCAATTACAGCACCAACACCTACAGACATAGGATTTCTAAATAAAACAATCCTGTCCATTACAGGGAATTACTAGTCCAAATATTTGAAAATTTATTTAAAAAAAATAATAATAATGTCAGTACATCAGTCGTGATATCACATGAAAAACAAATACTCGTCGTATACAGCCAACATTTTCACTAGTTTCAGAAGTATGTCATTCCTAGACAGAAGTTCCTCACACACTCACTGAACAAAAGAGAACAACTTTTACAGAATATTCATATTTGTCCTCTGGCATGATCCAAGTAATGTCCATGCAATTCTACAAGGTTGGAAAAACAGGCGTTACATTCAGTGCAAACTAAGTTACCGGCTGTATCCTCTGTCTTCAATACAGACGGTGAACGGCTTGAACCATTTATTTCTTCCATGGTTGAAAAACTGTCCTCAGTGTGTTTTTTAACCATTTGCCTCTCATTATTCTGAGAATTAGGAAAAGAATGTGGATCTGATGACACATAAGCCAATGTCTTGGTGGTGCTTGGGACCTCCGTGTTCGATTTTTTCTGCTGCTTTTGTAACGGATGTAAGCTTGAGGGACCCAAGTGTGACAACGAATGAGGCATTTCTGCACCATTTGAAGAGGAGAACGGGAGGAGTTTCTTTTGTGTCAGATTATCAGAATGGCAGTAGTTGTGGCTTTGACGTTGGAGGTGGTGGGATTGATGTTCCCCTGTTATAAGTAGCTGGCCTTTCATTGCCATTGGTTCTTTCTCTACAGGCTTGTGGCAGAGCTGATGGTGGAAAAGCATGTCTAAGTTCTCAAAACTGGCACTGCACGTACCGCACTCGTAGGGATGCACAGCGGACTGCGGATCAACTGTGTAATGTGTCTCGGTTGGATCATTGGAGCAGTGAACAACTCCGTGTCGTTTAAGAATGATCGCACTTGCGAAGCCTTTTCCGCAAATATCACAAAGAAAGGGCATAGTTGAGCGGTGCCACTCTTGCTGATGATTTTTCAACTTTTGTGCATTCGAGAACGTGCGAGGACAGAAGGGACAAATGTGAGAGTTAAGTTCTGGATGCTTCTGCAGATGTTTATTGTACAAGCCAACAAATCGAAAACCCTGACCGCACTTGGGACAAAAAAAGCGTCCTCTTTTCTGTCTATGCAGCCGCTGATGAATCCAAAATTTGTTCCAGTTTTTAAACATCCTGTTGCAAACGACACAAGTGAAGCTTTGACCCCGCGAATGAGTGAGCATATGGGCTCTCAGCCTTCCTACATGCCGGAATGCTCGACCACACTGTGGGCAGAAATACTTTCTTGGATCTGTTTTTTGGTGCGTACTGTTCAGTTGAGATACGAAATAGCTGCATTTGATCTGCTGATTGACTGAATAGAGATTATTCTGAGAGTCATAAACAGAGGTGGCCATGGCCTGAGGAGGGCAAGCAAGTAAAGAAGGGCATCTTTTGAACTTTCTCACCAAGGGAAACTCTTTTTCAGGAGATTTTATTGGACTTGCACTACGCATTTTTTGTGCAGCTCCTCTTTTCAAGGAGTTTTGGGGCTGTGATCTGTGAGGCAAACCGTAACCAGAAGACTTGGTTTTTGTGTGCCGCATGGAAACGCAGTGCTTGCTGTGCGTATGTAGCTCTGAGAGAAGACTGAAGGTCTGCTTGCAGTAGCTACAGTTGTAACGCTGGGTATCCTTGTGTCCTTGCACATGTAATTCATACTCATCTCTGGTGCCAAAGCAACTTTTGCAAAGGTGACACCTGAAACTGATAACACCATCCAGTTCCATATCTTTCAACGAGGCATGTGGGTGCCTTTTACCTTCACAAGTGTGTATTTTTAATGGCCCGATCTGAGAAAATCCCTTACCACATTTCGAACAGAAGAAAGGTCTGATAGACCAATGCACTCTTTCATGGACACGTGCAGTGCACGCCTGAGTAAAGGATTTGCCGCACACCTTACAAGAGTATGGTTTTTCTCCGCTGTGAATACGAAGATGGATTTTGAGGACAGACTTGTAGCAAAAGACTTTGCCACAGATCGGACATGTTTGGGGTTTCCCTTTCCCTCTTCCTCGCCCCCTCCTCCTCCTAGGGGTGATTTGATTACTACGACACTCAGTTTCCACTTTGTTGATCACGCTCGCTTGGTTCATTTCTGCATTTTTCTCAGTCGTGGCTCTACTTCGATCGTGGTATCTGTGTGCATGTTTCCGACTTTTGGATTTATGGACTTTGCTGTGAGATCGAAGGTTAGAGAGTTGAGCGAAGGCTTTGCCACAATCTTGGCATGTGAAGGGCTTCTCACCTGTATGGACACGCAAATGAATGATATACGCAGAGGCATGGTTGAACGGCCGCCCGCAATATTCACACTTGATGACCCGTTTCTCTTTGCGTGGCCGTCCGCGAGAAAATGAATGAAATCCACGTTTACTTTCTGGGACCTTCATACTGCTTGCCTCGGCACTGGCTTCGGTTGAAGGTGTCTGGTTATTCTCCTCTGAATCAGGCTCTTGCATTTTCTCAGGTGAATGATCTACACGGGCATCATCCAGTGTTACATCGGTTTGGTTTAATGTGTCAGTTGGCAAGGCTTCTTGATTTTCAGTGTCAGAAATTTTTCCATCTGCAGTGTCCTCTTGGATTTGTTTGTCAGAATCTTCTTCGAATTGGCTATCATTTATAATAGGACAGGATGCATCACAGACAGCTTTCTCAGAAGTTTGGACAGTTGAATGGTGGGCTTCATTACTGTCAGACTCTCTTTCAGACTGATTACTTGAGATTTCATCTGTTTGAACAGACATCTGAGTGTTGATTTGTTGTTTATTTAATTCTGCATTAAGCGTTAGTGATTTTTGTTCATTATCTGTGGTGCTGGAAAGACCATCAGAATTTGACTCTGGCTGCTCACGGTCTTCCAAACATTTCTGTGCATCCATATCAGCCTCTTTGATGGGGGTAAAATCAGAATTTGATTGCTGAGGATATGTATTTACATCTGCTTCACAAGAGCCCTTTTCACTTTCTTTTTCGTCAACATTAACGGGCAAAGACTCAGGTAGGACATTAGTGCCTGCAGGCGACGGTTCCTCCACCCTTCTGTTCTGGGAGCTTAATGCCAGACCTTTTGAAATGAATTCCCCCATTCCTCTCTTCACAGATTGTTCCTTGGTTTCATCTTCATCAGTGTTGGTTTCTTTCTTCTTATCCTCTCCTTTAAGCATGATGTGCGAGTCGCCTGCAGGTGCCTGAGTTTGCCCTCACTCAAGCTGAAACTAGACAAAGGAAAAGCAATGAAAGACAGATAAGATATAGTAACACTTTAGAATGGGGAAAACATATTCCCTATTAACTATGATTTTTGCCTCAATAAACTCCTAATGTACTGCTTATTAATAGTTAGTAAGGTAGTTGTTAAGTTTAGGTATTGGGTAGGATAAAGGGATGTAGAATAAGGCATTAATATTAGGGCTGCACGATTAACCTTTATCGCATCGATATTGAGGTTTTAACTCCCGCAATAACCTAACCTCAGGAGTCTGAGGTTTTTTCCCCCGCCTCTGACATTTGAGTGACAAACCTATTAGCCAATCAAAATGGTCGAATCTCGCGTTCCTGGCTTGCTGGCCAATTAGAAATGGCAATGGAAACAAGGTTGAATGATGCAATGCACCGGGCGCGGCGGGCGGCTTTCTGTCAGCAGCAAAGCAGCTAACACACAACGTGTCGTGTACCTCGAATTGTGCCAATAGAAAAAGCTTGTAACTGCGCAGAAATGGCCGAAGGCACTTCTTCGGTGACGGGAGAGGAAGCGGAGCACTTGGTTAACAAGAAGGGTGATACTTCAGCTGTTTGGACTTATTTTGGATTCGCGAAGAACGACGTGGAGCAAAATAGTGCTAAATGTAAAATATGTCGACATGCCGTGGCCAGATCCAGAGGAAACACTACCAATCTATACCAGCATCTTAAAAATCAGTGTTTGATTGTGTTTTCAGTGTTTAAGATTGTTAAATTTAAAAACAAAATAAATGACCAAGTGGTTAAGTTAATTTCCATTATGTCGTCTTATTCTTTGGTATTTAGGTTCAGGTATTTAATAATCACGAAGCATCAAACAATCTCATTACCTCAATCACTATGTATGTAGTTTATTTAACCCTCTGTGTCGTAAAAGTAACAACATATTTTATTCATAATTTTAGGTTTTATGCACTTAAAAGTATCGAATGCAAAAATCGAAAATCGCACCGCAATCGCAATATTTGTCAGAAAAAAACGCAATTAGGTTTTTTCTCAAAATCGTGCAGCCCTAATTAATATGTGCTTTTACGTACTAATAAACAGCCAATATCCTAGTAATATTTACTATCCTAGCTGTAGTACAACATCAATGAGAAACAACATAATGTTATATAAAGTCATATTTTATACATATATTCTTACTGCCACTTTGGAATTTTGACTAATGGTATATGGCCAATTTTAAAAAGTTGTTAGATTACATACAAGCATATGTGATGGCAAAATATTATATCCATAAATGCATATTGTCATCAGTAATCGGTCATTTTCGACCAGGATGTTGCCTCTGTGTTTGCACCATAGACCGTAAAAAAATGGTTTGCACATTTCAAAAAGTTTATAAATATAAAAATACATAAAACATAGGAAATTATATAAGTTGATGGATACCTCATGATTATTTGTAAACATTACGTTTATTTAATTATTTTTTTTAAAATGTTGATCCTTACTTATTACTGTTATCAAGTTTTTACGTTACACGTGTTTCTATGATTGTCAATAGCGGCTCGTGGTCCGTTCTTTTATTTGAGCGAATCATTCAAAGAACCGATTCCTAAGAATCATTCGTTAGTGGATAGAACTACAACAAAGAAACCAGATAAATAATGGGTCTCAACTTATTGTCCATTTTTTTGAGTTCTTACTCAGTATTTGGACTGAATGATTTTCAATTCTGACCGAAAAAGCACAACTAGGGTAAAAAACCCAGTGCTGCAGTAGATAGCGGTTGATGCAGAGTGATGGCGCTCTGCAGGCGTTTGCACAGGCCATTCCTTCCATAATGTTCCTGTAATGATTTTTTGCATGCGCTGTTAAAGTCAGCCCTGCATCTCCTAATACAACAGAACCGGTCCTTTAAGAACGAGTTTATTTTGAAAAGCGAAATTAGCGTATTTTAACAGGATTAATGTGTCCGTGGATTAAATCAACGCGACCCGACGCTGGACTTAACGAATCTTTTAAAACACCAACACTTCGTTTTTTTTTTACTAATAAAAACACACAATTTCAATGCAAAATTAGGCATCGTTAGCTCAACTGCATAAAATGAGCTTCTGCCTTTACTTTGTAGAAAATACATGCAAACAAGCAACACAAAGAAAGGAAACCAACCTTTCATGCTTTTCAGCACCAATGAACTACGATTCAGGAGGACTCATAAACTAAACAAATGGAGTTTCCTTTTCCGTTTCCGATAAAAGCCTCTTCGACGTCTTTCGGGATGTGTGGTTATGTAAAGACAATTACCCCAATATATAAATACATGTTAAATAATTTTTACCGGGCACGATGTATACCAAACCATCAATTACATATAGACATGGGTATGGGTATGACTTTTATTTGATTTTATTAGCAGTTAAATGATAATCAAATATACAGCATGAACATCTGAAAAAAAATAGAATAACTAATATTCCATTATGTGATATCAAAACCGTAGAAATTATTAGTGTTAGGTAAATGTAAAATTATAAATAAAAAATAGCCTATTTACATATAACAATTCTGAAACCATAAATGATAATCAATTAAACATGTCATGACCATGGCAAGTGTAGGGCTGATCTGATGCTGCACTTCAATTTAAACAGAACCAAGCATAATGTTGATTCAGGAACAGGTTTCACGAACTATGGACAATATATATGAAAAATATTTTACAGAATTGTATTCATCATGGTTAATGTTAAATTATAAATGTAGTACTATTGGTCATTGTTAATTACATTCGTTCATATTATAGATTATGAACTGATTTTAATTTAGTTATTGGTATATTAAAATGTACCATGCATAAAATTAATATTATCCTAGACTAATAAATGCAAAATAGAAAAATTATGGTTAATTTTTTTATGTCTGCTATTGAATTAAATTAGCATATAGAACATTGTTAATTGTTACCAGAATAACTAAATAATAAACCACAATAACGACAGAACTCCCTTCACATATCTAAGATTTTTTTGTATGACCACATATGACGGTTGAAAGACAATTGAGCCAGCTTTATTTTTTTATGTAAATTGAACATGTCTGAGCTTACTGCCTAAAGCAATAAATGTATTTTAATTTGTTCAGTTCTCCATCAGTTTTACCACTTAAATCAGTTTACCAAATCTTTCAATCTTTATCATTTAGATGTGTCCAGCACGTTTTACTATCGCTAGCAACATTTAGCACAGTATAACATTCAAAGTTTTAATCTTAAATTAACATGTGTGTGCATGACAACATCTGTTATTAGTTTACTGGAGACTTAGAAAGGTGTCACTATTGTGTTTATTGATGCAACGTAGAACGTGTTTACATCAGAATGTATTATTTACAGTACACTAACAATACACAATGGCTACATAAAAAAAGGCAGCAAACTACTGTTTTTTTTTTTTTTTTTTTACAGTTTATACAGTGCATTCACCAAAAATCTGTATTGAAAAAAAAAAACTATTCAATAGATGAATTAAGGAAACAAATGAAATACAGAGGAAGCTGAATATGATATTAACAATACAACAAAAATTGTTACACTACTGATCAGATATGAAGCTTTTTTTTAATGTTTTAAACTATTCAAAATTATTTTTTTTTACTACTCTTAAAAAATGTACTCAAACTGCTGCCTCATAACATATAACATTCATTTTGATCACATATGAAGCAATAGATCCAACTTTTATGAATGCAGAAAAGGTATCGGTTTCTCCTCTAGATCATCATCTGTGTCATTTGTTGGTGTTGTTGTGGTTGTTGTTGTTGTCGTCGTCGTCGTCAACGTTTCAGGCACTGGCCCTAATACGCGGTGAACCCTTCTTGTGTGATTTTTAAGGGACACTATGTCAGGATAGCTGCGCTGGCAAATCTGACACTTGTATAGATTGTGTTGAGCAATTCCCCTCGACAGCTCAAGACCACCCACGATACCATGGACCCTCCTTCTGTGGTTTCGGAGGGACTGTACATTTGGATAGCTGCGTGCACAAATGTGACACTGAAACGGATTGGGAGTGCTGTTTTGCTCAGTTGCCTTTGAGGACTGAAACGCAGCACCAACAATACGATGCACTCTTCTTCTGTGGTTTTTCAATGATTTTATGTCATAATAGGAGCGGGAGCATATCTGGCACTGAAACTGGCCTGAACGGACCGGTTCTACGGTACCCAGATTTGGCTGTAGATTTGGCTGTAGATTTGGCTCTTTGGGCCTATGAACTTTCCTTAAGTGATCCTTCAGGGATTGAAGCTTTGGATAATTGCGAAGGCAAATAGGACATTGAAAAGGAGTAGCGGGACTGCTTTGTGTGCCTGCTTGAGACAACCGTTCCTGTGTGTCCTCCGCTGGCCTCATTCTGTTAATGAGTCCATGAACATTTCTTTTATGCTCCTCGAGGGCCTGAGGTGTTGGACAATTATGGTCACAAATCTGACACGTCACCCCAGTTTGCCTGCTGTGCGAGACCAGGTGTCTCTTGAGCCCATCTAGACAACTGAACCAACGCACACACACTGGGCATCGAATTGGTTTAAATGCGGGTTTACAGGTATTGCTTTGAATGTGAACTTTAAGGGTCAATGGGTTGTGGAATGTTGCACCACAACGAGAGCAGGTGTGTTTCCTCTGACCTGCAGTATCGCCTTTGCAACGTAACCGTATGTGCCTTAACAAGGAACTGCGGAGACTGAAGTTCTTTTTGCATTTATGGCAAGTCAATGTCTCAGGAAACGACCTATGGTTCACATGTTGAGGTGACAAGAGTGCAGGCGGTTGTGCTTTGTTAAGCGCTGAAAAACCTGCAGATTGTTGAGGTCGAGTAGGAGCATGTGATGGTACTGTTTGAGAAAAAGAACGAGGTTGTTGCTGAGAACCTCTTTGCTCATTTGCTGGGATTTTAGATTGCTTGTGCAATTGCTGATGTGCCTCAAAATCCATCCACGACTGCAAGTTCTCACCACAGTGTGGACAAATATAGGACTCCTGCGCATGCACCTGCAGATGTTCGAAGAGAAGTCGAGGACAAGTGAACGAGGCTCCGCATTCGCACGTTACCCTTCTTGGGAGCACAGATGGAAGTGACATTATCCCCCAGTTTCTGCTGCTGCTAGTATTTTGAGTGCTCTCCTGTTGGGCTACTTGGTTTTCTGTAGATGGAGACAGTACGAATAAGTTTTCCTGAGCTGCGGGTGTTGTTTTAGACTCCACAGTTCCAGAACTTACAACTGAATCAGGTTTTTTTGCATGGCACCATTTTCTTCTGTGCTTATTTAAATTGTCTTTGCGGCTAAAGAACTTGCCACATTGAGGACATGGAAACCTTTTAATTGGCCCAGGCAAATCAGATGTTTTTTCAACGTTTTGCTCCAACTTTCTCGCCTCGCAAATCTTCAAGTGCTCCTTTAGTGTAAATAGGCGGGAGTAGCTTTTCTGGCACCCGTTGCAAACAAACCGCTTCACGCCTTTATTAGTCACATGCACCTGAAAACCATAACTAGGTACTGCTGAATTCATTTCCTTGTCCTCAGGTAGGTCTACAATGACAACATCCTCATCTTCATCACAGTCATTAGCCATGTCTGTTAAATCATCCTCATCGGAGTCCTTTTGATCAACATCTATTAGTATATCAATTTCAGCATCATCCAATGGCATGGTCCACTGCTTTTCAACCAATTTATCTTTTTCCTCTGCTTTCATTTCAACCATGTTGGCTGGTACTGCAACAGAGTTTTCAGTTGGTTTGGAGTTAGAAACACTGGCAAAAGTGGGCTGAAGGGTCTCTGGTGGATTTAACGGATTCTTCAGCTGCATCTTCAACCCAGTCTGATTTTTCTTGTCAATAGAAAAATCTGTATTCTGTTCCTCCATCTTTATCGTCTCTGTGCCGACGCCAATATGTATATGCTGTGTTGACATTTGATTTGCTTTTGAGTCTTGCTTCGCTCTACTGCACTCTTCCATATTTTGGAGCTTGAAGTGACCTTGGTTGCCAACAGTGGACGAGGATTTCAGAGTTTTATAAGGACAGTTATGAATTTTGAGGCGGTGCCTCCGTGTGTAGCCACGCTTGCAAAAAGAACAGTAGAACAGTTTTACCTGTTCATCTGTAGGGCTGATTGGGGTCACAGACTTCTTTCCCGGAGATGGAGAGTTTCCAGAAACTGCATCAGCGCAGACATGGTTTTCTGGGACGGAGATTACAGTTATCACAAACTCTTGGCAACAAAGACAAAACTTAACTCTCTCTTTCTTGTGCAAGGCATGATGCATAATCAAGCTGTCTACGGTTTGGAAAACCCGACGGCAGAGCCTACACTGAAGTTTGCCTTCAACGTTGTCCCTGCCAAAAAGTTTTTGACGAGTCTCAAGAACTACCACAGGGCAGAGAGTTTGTGTCACGGATATAATCTTCGCCTTCTTTGACAACATCTTTCCAGTTTTCACACTGACCACATTGTCTTTTTTCATATTTGATTTATTCTCCAGAGGCTCTGGCTTTGATATTGTCATGGCAGGTGTGGGTTGAATTGGTGCTCTTGGTGCAACTTTTCTGGGGGGCAAGTTCCTCTGTTTCATTTGGACGGGCTGTTTATGACTCATGTAGGCAGATGCTAGCATCTTCAGGATTGATTTCTTATTAAATGCATTCGATTCTTCACAAGATTCTGGTGATTTCTCATTGTCATGCACAGAATGGTTTACCACGTTTAAAGTGTCCTTCTCAAGGATCTGCACTTGCTCTTCTCCTACCACGTTGGAGGATTTTAAAGTGTCCTGCTCAAGGATCTGCACTTGCTCTTCTAGCACGTTGGAGGATTTTAAAGTGTCTTGCTCAAGGATCTGCACTTGCTCTTCTCCTACCACGTTGGAGGATTTTAACGTGTCCATATAGAGGATCTGCCCTTGCTCTTCTCCTACCACATCAAAGGATTTTAAAGTGTCCATTTCAAGGATCTGCCCTTGCTCTTCTCCTACCACATCAGAGGACTTTGAAGTGTCCATCTCACGGATCTCCACTTGCTCTTCTCCTACCACATTAGTGGATTTTAAAGTGTCCATCTCATGGATCTGCCCTTGCTCTTCTCCTACCAAGTCAGAGGATTTTAAACTATCCATCTCATGGATCTGCCCTGGCTCTTCTCCTACCAAGTTGGATGATTTTAAAGTGTCCTTCTCAAGGATCTGCACTTGCTCTTCATTTACAGAGTGAGATTCAAATGGCTTCAAGAAGTTGCCTTCCATGTCTGCAGAGGATTCGGTCTTCTTGATATCAATATTTGAATTAGGTGGTGCACTTTCTGATTTTTCATTAGAATGGAATGGTGAGAGACTGTGAAAAACTTGGTCGGAGACAGGACGGCTGGAGTCTATTTTGCTATCTGGCACAATAGGAATCTTGCCCAAATCTGATTTGTCCTTATTTTCTAGCCCATGTTGCTTTTTGTGGTCCTCAAGAGCTGTAAAACAACTAAACTCCTCACCACATTCACATATGTTTAGGGCTGGAGAGGCTGGTGAGGCCGACATTATACAGTGGTGTTTTTCGAGGAGATCTTTGCTTGCAAATAAGCTTCCGCAGCTGTCACAAGTAGGTAGTGTTGATTCTGTCTGGCAAGAGATTTCACTTGCATGAGTCGCTTGGTGCACCAGGAGAGATGCCAAATTATGAAACGTGGCTGAGCACGCCACACAACTGTATGTTTTAGGACTCCCAGCAGACTTTGTTTCTTGAAGTCCAAGCATTTTGAAGATTCGCCAGAAGAGTCTTCTGCCGAATGTTAAATTTAAGAAGTGTTACCAAGGTCTTTGTTATTGTTGAGTACCTCCTAAAAAAGAAAGCAAATAAACAAAATTAGTGGCATAGTATGCGTTTTCAGTACAGGCATACATTATGTAATGTTATAGTTCTAGGCCTTGGCATGTTTAGGGGCCTATAACTTCAGTAAAAGACAATTCTGTAATGCAGTTCTAAAAAATTACCTGTGTAATTAAAAATTTTGGATAAAAAGAAAATAAATACTAGCATCCAAAACACACAAACTCTAATCTGTTGTCGACTAAAATAAACCCTTGGTGCAAAAACTGCATGCATGAAATTGAAATACAGCGGTGCTTGAAAGTTGGTTAACCCCTTGCAGAATCTGTGAAAAATTTGAACAAAATAAGAGGGATCATACAATATGCATGTTATTATTTTATTTAGTACTGTCCTGAGTAAGATATTTTACATAAAATATGTTTACAAATAGTCCACAAAAAAAGCTTAATTTATAAAAATGACCCCCTTCAAAAGTTTATGTACCTCTTGATTCTTAATACCATGTGTTGTTACCTGGATGATCCAAGACACGATGCATTAAGATTTCAACCGTTTTTATTTGAAGATCAAGGTTAATTGTAGCTAATTAATTTTTCTTCCGGGAAACATGCAAGTATATTCTGTTGCTTCTGAAGGACAGTGCTAAATGAAAAAAAAAAAAAACTTAGGGTAAACATATACCTATTAAGCTCAAGAACCCATTAAGCACACTACTATCTTTGAGCTCAGATTATAAAAAGAAAAAAATATTTATCATCCTACTTTATGTCTTAACCAATTGGTGTGTTTTTACCTCCTGTAATTTCAAAATAATCAGTCCATTGCACACGGAGATCTAGGTATTCATGTGTTCACACTGTTTGGTGGCCATTTTGAAAGCTGTCTGAAAACTTTGACCAAAAGAGGAGCCCCTTAAATGTGCATTTTTTTTAGATGTTTAAGCTTTTATTTTAGATAAGTATAACTTCTTACTGCAAAATTAAGAGATTAATGTTTAGATATTATATTAGATATTTTGCATATTATAATCTGGAACCTGGATGTGGGAAATAATTACAGTTCGATCCAAAAGATTATTTTAGCGCTTTTTAAGACTTTGTATATTATATTATTAAAAGGTGAGCTTAAAGGGTGAACTACTATGAAAATCACAGCTTCAGTGTAATAGGAAAAGGTATCATTTCATAGATATTTTAAATAACAACTGTTCATATTAAAATATGTATTAATTTAATACATGACCTAGATTATTTATTTTTAGCAAAATTGTCCTTTTAAATTAAATTGAATCATATTTATTAATTAAAAAAAGGTTTGCTGTTCCAATAAAGCTCAGTGTGCCCCCTCTAAGCGCATCCACATCTATGTAACGTCTATGTAAATACTTCATAAACAGACTTTAAATATTAACTCATGATTGTCACTTCAAGTTAATCTTTATAAAATTATTCTTTAAAAATGTTGTTAAAATTAAACAAGAATTTTCCCCAAAAAACATGCGAGCTTAATGGCAACAGGGGTGTGCTTAAAGGGTACAAACATGTACCCATTAAGCACAGCCAGACCTTTTGCATTTAATGATGTATATCTTAATTTAAATGCTTTTGTCATTTCAAATAAAATATTATTGAGAGAGATTATTTTATTTTAACATAACTTATTGTATTCAAACCAATACCCTGTGCACTAAAATGTCTCAATGTAGATTTTGGTGAGCTTAATAGGTACGTTTACCCTATATAAATATATATTTATTTTTTAAATGTGGACATTTCCATCCTGTTCTTCACCCCCCGGCTCTTATTGCATCGTGTTTTCTTCTGGAGCATCAGGGAATGTTTGAACATTGTTTTAAATAGTTTTGTTTGAGTCCCTCAATTGTCCTCAGTGTGAAAAGATGGATCTCAAAATCATACAGTCACTGCTGGAAAGGATTCAAATATGCAAAAGATGCTGGAAAACTGAAGAATTTCCAGGACCTGGAGGATTTTTCTGAATAACATTGGGCAGTTTAACCACTCAGGACAAACAAGGGACTCAAGAAAAACCATCCCCTGTACACAGATTCGCTAACGAATGCATGTACAAAAAAAACAACAACAAAAAAACAGCCGTGGATCATCCAGGTAACAACACACAGTATTAAGAATCAAGGGTACATAAACTTTTGAGCTGGGTCATTTTTATAAATTTAAAAAAATATTTTTTTTTTGTCTTGTGGACTATATGTAAACATCTTATGTAAAATATATTATTCAGGACAATACCAAATAAAAAAATAACATGCATTTTGTATGATCCCTCTTATTTTGTTAAAATTATTCACATTTTCACAGATTCTGCAAGAGGTTCACAAATTTAAACACCACTGTATAATAAAAATTAAACAATATTTGATATAGGCTATTAAGTGCTCATTGAAAGGTAAAATCTGTTGTCTATTTTTAACAAGTTATACAAGCAGAACGTGATTAGCAAATATTATTGTTGAAAAGAAACTGCTGATGTTAAATTCTTGATATTCATGACATTTGAAGAAAAAAAAAGATTAAATGGTGTAATTTATTTAGTACTTTTTTTACTTTGATTAAAACACAGATTAATACAAAGATAACATTTCTCAAAACTTGGCACACTAAATACTTTTGAAAGATTTATGCTTTTTACAATCTCGTAGGCTACCCACATGTGTCATTAACCTCAGCGAGTGCATGCATATTTAAATGAGAAACCCTATTACTTCTCAGAAAACTCAGCTAGTACAAATAAAACTGCTGCGCTGCTCTCGTTTCGAAGTAAAGTGTTTAACTGTTCGCTACAAATAGCCAGCGTTTCAAATGTAACAATAGAGGACAGAGAAAGAGGCAAGACGGCTCATAGCATGCTTCGATTTTGTTAGGCCTGGCCGTTTCCAGTGGCTCTTTACTCAAATATGTTCAAATAAACACCATGTCAAAAACGAAATGAATAAATAAATGAAACACACCACCAGGGTAATCTGCAGACCACTCGCTGATTTAGCATTAGTATATCATTTAAAGAGCGTGAAAATAACACAAACCATGCCAATAACAAGCACTGCAATGGATGCTGCAGACTTAACACAACATGTTTAACTATACAGTCAGCCTCCAACATCTAAACGCGAACGACACCTCTTTACCAAACCAAACGTGCTTTATAGTAACATCTGATTGTTTGATATAACGCGTGCGGAACATGTCATTCGCGTGCAGCACAGGGGAATTGAATGACAAAAACCGCCGCTAACGAATGTATGCGTGAATAAAAACGAAGCATAGTCCTTCAAACAACTATTGGCGTGCACTCACCTTGGGAAAGTACGATGTGTAAACTAGCATGATTTTAATCAAAGAAGTGATTTATTTTCAATCCGTAAGACGGTGTGTATTTTGCAACCAGTTTCTATATAGACATGTTATTCCCGCTGTTCAATGTAGAGGGCAGTAGGCCTATATCTGAGTGCTCACTCCCACTCCCCACAGCTCCCCATTCGAACGGATTACACATACCGCCATCAACTGGTGTGAGGGACCGGTATGTTCACCCTGAAATAGATCTAAACTTTCCTCATTGGGCTAGATTAGATAAACACAACTGAACTGTATTAAGCATAGGCCTATAGGTGATGGAAGATAGGCCTACAATAGTTATAAACTTCATTAAATAAAGGGCTACTATCATCATAATCATCATCATCATCATAATCAACTTCGGACACATTTCTGATTTAAAGGGATAGCTCACACAAAAATGAAAATTACCCCATGATTTACTCACCCTCAAGCCATCCAAGGTGTAGGCCTATATGTCATTCTTCTTTCAGACAAATACAATCAGAGGTAGGCTATATCCAAATATGTCCTGGCTCTTCCAAGCATTATAATGGCAGTGAATGGTAGCCCAAAATATTAATCCATTATAAAATAATTCACACGACTCCAGGGGGTTAATAAAGGCCTTCTGAAGCGACTCAGTGGGTTTTTGTAAGAAAACATATTTAACACGTTATAAAGTAAAATATCTAGCTTCCAGCAGACCGCCTTCCGTATTCAACTTACGGAAAAAGCGTAACTGGCGCGATGATGACGTCGGACGTAGCATAAGCATTTTGAACTGCGAGAGGCGCTACACTTTCTTTGTAAGTTGAATATGGAAGGCGGTCCGCCAGAAGCTAGATATTTTTCTTGCGCAAACCCATCAGTTCGCTCCAGACGGCCTTTATTAAAGGGACAGTTCACCCAAAAATGAAAATTAGCCCATAATTTACTCACCCTCAAGTCATCCTAGGTGTATATGACATTCTTCTTTCAGACGAATGAAATATGAGTTATATTTCAAAAATCCAGGCTAATCCAAGCATTAGAATTGGATTCATAGTTGCTCTGTTTTTGAAGTCCATAAAAAGTGCATCTGCCCATCAAATAACATGCTCCACGCGGCTCTGGGGTGTAAATAAAGGCCTTCTGAAGCGAATCGATGTGTTTGTGTAAGAAAAATATCCATATTTAAAACTTTATCAAGTAAACTTTCGATCGACTGCCTTCCCTGTTCAATTCATGGAAAAATTGTTGAAAGTTCCCCTGCCGATCGAAAGACTAACGCGACCAGGTACGCTCGTCATGACGTCACGTACTCATCTTGAGTTTCACTTTCAACATTCAACACTTTTCCATGGAAGGCGGTCGGTCGAAAGTTAACGTGATACATTTTTAAATATGAATATATTTCTTACACAAACGCGTCGATTCGCTTCAGAAGGCCTTTATTAACACCCCGAAGCCACGTGGAGCATGTTATTTGACAGATAGATGCACTTTTTATGGACTTCAAAAACAGAGCAACTATGAATCAAATTCTAATTCTTGGATTAGCCTGGACTTTTGTAATATAACTCAGATTTTATTCGTCTGAAAGAAGAATGTCATATACACCTAGGATGACTTGGGGGTTAGTAAATTATGGGCTAATTTTCATTTTTGGGTGAACTATCCCTTTAACCCCCCGGAGACGTGTGGATTACTTTTAGAATGGATGGATACACTTTTTTGGTCTTCAAATTTTGGGCTGCCATTCACTGCCATTATAGTGCTTGGAAGAGCCAGGACATTTTTTAATTTAACTCCGATTGTATTCGTCTGAAAGAAACGTAGGATGGCTTGAGGGTGAGTAAATGATGGGATCATTTTTATTTTTGAGTGAATTATCCCTTTAATTTATGCTGCTCAGTGAATTTAAGTGATATTTTATTAAAAAACATTAAAGATATGGAATGCCAAAACGGACTAAATAATATTTAGGACTAATAAATGCAAGTAAATAAATACAAAAATACATTTATATTTGTATTCCCTTATGTATCATTTTCCCCACAATTAATTGATTAATTCATTTTGATTTCATTTATGTCCACATTTTTTTGTTTGTATGGTAATGAGAGGGTGTGCTTTACTTAGCAATCGAGCTCAGAGCTGAAATGTAAGAGCTGGGAGCGAATGTGCCTTTGAAAGTCAAGGGTCAAGGGTCAAGCCAAACATCACTTGTCTCTTCATCAGACACATATCCTTCAAGAATGATTTTATGTTCAATATTAAAATAAGAATTAATGATAATCAAGTTACAACCATTTCCTACGTTTGATAAATCAGTTCTCTATATTCAAGGAGTGATTTTGGATATTGAAGTGTTTTAGGTGCTGTGTGCTTTTGAATCCACATTATTTAGGTGCTGCTCTGAGTCTGTGTCAAGACGTGCTGACAGGCGAATGTCCTTGGTGTTGTAATAACACTCCAGGGAGTGAAGAGTGCTCAGCATGTGTTAACTGTATGTCTTACTAAAGTGACCCCTGGGGTCATCTATGTCACAGCTATGGGACTCTTTGGGGACTCAGAGAAATGTACCTCTTTGATACTTTTCTTTCTTTATAGAATAGAATAAAGTCACTTCTGAATTAGAGTTAGTATCAGCCTGTTTTGGAGAAGTGCTTTGTTGATAGTTAGTTAAGATATTCCCAACCTTGAGGAAACTGGTATTCTCTGGAGTATTGTGTGTGTGTGTGTGTCTCATGATTCTGTGCAGATCCAGTATTGGAGATGGTCCTTTCGGCAGACGATTCTAGACTTGGAGGCATCTTTTCTATGACCTCCGAGGTCACTAGGGACTAATCTGGGCCTGGGCGACATCAAGTCTACGCATTTTTAGAGATATATGCTACTATCTGTCTACGTGTGGAAAGTTGCTTACGTTGCATGTTGTTGGAACCAATCCGAATCATTCCACATGGCAGTAATGACGTGTCTAGACCTTGAAAACAGTATAACTGTTCAGAAAATTGTATGTATGTTAGACGGAGGCGGGGAGACTGTTAGAGGGAGTGCGGCCTACGAATTCCTCTTGAGCTGGCTTCTGCTGATGAAACTGCAAACTATTCTTCAGTAAAATTTTCTTTAATTAATCTGACTCCTGGTCTTCATTTTTCACTACTGGTCCTGGGTCCTAAGCTGTTACCCAACAAAAGTCACATAGGGAATGAATGACTTGGAGATGGGCAATATGACCAAAATCTGCTGAAAGGAAGCAGCAGGTCTATATTCTCTTTTAAACTATTCCCATCTTAAACTGGTAGCTGGGTTTTGGAACGAAGTAGCTGGTGCATGCCAGTAGACCAACTTGGGTCAGGAATAAGCCAGCTAGCCTACTAGCTGACCATACCAGCTAGAAAATAGCTAACTTGTTCCAAAACAGAACAACCACCTTAAATGTGATTTTATTCAACTGATAACTGTTGATGGTCATGTGATGATTTCATAAACATCTTTTTAGTTGCCATATGATTTTCTAGAAACCAGTGAAATAATCATGCAGCAAAATTATCAATACAATTTTGTTTCGAGGAGGACACTAAAACATGAGAAATTTTCTAAATCTAAAGTAGCTGATGCAAGTTTCTTTTTTAATGTTTCCTGTCATACCAAGGTCAAACGCACCACACACTCTGAATCAAAATGTTATAAAACAGATTATAAGTTAACCCTTCGATTTTTGAGTTGACCGAAATGTTTTTTTTTTCTTGACATTTTGTGACCTTATCTCATTTAGGGTCATAAACATGCATGCAAAGTTTCAACATGCTGATGTGTTTTGACATATGCACAGAAAATGTATGTTACGTTCGTGATGTTTGTGGGTCAATTTGACCCACATATTTTAATGTTCTAAGGCAGGGGTCTCTAAACTCTGTCCTGGAGGGCCGCTGTCCTGCAGATTTTAGCTCCAACCCCAATTAAACACACCTGAACCAGCTAATCAGTGTCTAACTAGGACCTTGTAAGACACTGATTAGCTGGTTCAGGTGTGTTTAATTGGGGTTGGAGCTAAACTCTGCAGGACAGCGGCCCTCCAGGACAGAGTTTGGAGACCCCTGTTCTAAGGCAACCAAATATTTTTATTTATTTATTATGTTTTAAGTTGGTTGTGAAGGTAAAAAATAAGACTTTTCCTACTTATTTCAATACTGAACAATATTTTGTCAGCCACAGATGGTAAAAATGACCCATCATTTCTTTTTTCAAGCTTCTTTTTTCAATACCATCTATATTATTTCTCTTGAAATTTTGTAACTTTTTCTGGTTTAGGGTGATGAACATGCTGATGTCTTTTTACATATGCACGCATAATTTCATGTTACATTTGTGATGTTTGTGGGTGAATTTGACCCATAAAGGTAGCTATTCAAAATAACTGTACAGACCCAAAATACAAAACACTTCTGTTATATGTCAAGAGCTCGTCCTGAAGTGACAGTCTTGCTGAGTTTATCAACATTTTATTTTCAAAGTTTGTGAAAATAAAAGGTTGTTTTACCTGTAAAAATATACATGAAACTTTTCCAACTTAAATTGCTAAAAATCTTGAACACTTCAAAATAGTTACTTCACTTAAGTTTGGTATCTTTATAAAGGTGATGCATCACAGATTATTGTAGAAGTAAAAAAGTTGTTTAAGTTTAAGAAAAAGGTTAATAAGTTTATGAACATTTTAAATATAAAAATATTATTTTATTTTACAAAATATATCTGAATATCTGTGCCAACTTGGCTGATATCTAAAAAAAAAAAAAAACCTTTTCAGTAAGATTTTTTTGGGCACAGTACCAAAGTTTGCCACTAGACAACATCCAGCCTCTACCTCCACACAAGGACTCTTCGATTTCAATATATGTTTTGTGTGATTTGAACCATATTTCCATAATCTTCAGAATATTTATGAAGTAGATATTTTATTCAGAAGTAGTTTGGGTAGTAATATTAATATTTGAATTCAATCTCTAAAACCCACATAAAAAACAGAAAGAACCAGGGCGTGTGTCTGCTGTCTCTAGATTGGCACTGCATCACGTCTTTCGCTATTTCTCTGTAATTTCTTTTGAAAATCAGTCACCAAATATAAAAACTAGAGTCTGAAAGCTTTCAAATTATATATAGTTTGTCAAGATTACTTTAGGTTTAGTCTAAGACATTATAGTTCCACATGTTGGCAAATGTCCCACAGGTGTGGGGGAAGGACAGTCTTAAAAAAAAAGGGGTTAAAACATTTTTTATGAATCGTAAATTCAGAAATGTATTCTTTGTAATGTGTGAAAAATATTGACATTAAAAGCGACTTATTTGTACCTTCTTGTATGCCTTTACATAGTGTGCATTTTTGGGAATTCTTACTTTTGGGTAAGAAAATTGAGCTCGCTTTGTGGTGAACCCGGCTCAACTATCTGCTATCTTAGGTTGGTTTCAGGCAGTTATGGCTGGGTAGATGGAACACACCTGACTGTGACTAGCAGGTTGGTCTCCCAGTGATTAAAAAAAAAAAAATGTTATCAGCTGTTTGTTGTTATAAAATATTTTTGACAGTATGAGAATACCTGTACTACAAGTGTTTATAATATATTAAATCATAAAATCATTGATTTAGTGTGAATTCTATTGTGAGTTAGACTTTCTTAGTAAAGCCTAACTTAAGTGGATAAAAAAAAAAATGCTCAATGTGACAAGTTACCTCAAGTCATTGCAAAAGTGAAATAAATTTCTCAATAACAGCAAAGTAGATGTAAATGTTTACTAGTTGAAGAAATTCAACATTGCCATATAATACAAAAGTAAAACTAAACATCAGGTTTTTATAGCCATATATACGTTTGCACTAATGTAGTTTAAACAGAAAGGGTACAGTATTTTTTTGTCAAGCTTGAAGTTTGATATTTTCTCCTTTTTATTTTTTTTGAGCAAAGCCATTAAAGTTAGAATGTACTCAAAAAGATAAAGCTGGATTTTTAAGAAACATAAAATACATTATTTTAACTCAAAAAAGGTAATCACATCATATATAACTACTATGTGATGAACCTTTAACGTGACCTTAATTGTTTACAAACACATGGATAGTAAAAAAAAAGAAAGAAAGGTTAACATTACTATGAAATATTAACAATGAAATCTACAGATTAACTTTCGAAATGACGATTAAAAACACACATGGCTAATAAATTTAGCAAGGTCAAAAATTACTTCAACAATGAAGGAATGATACAGGATTTTCAACTATACATCCTTGTGAACTGTACTGTGGAACAATAACATCTCCAACTACTTCATTCATGCATATATACCTATAGTTCCATACATCATCTAGATTGCATATTAATATACACACATCAGTCTGAGTACTGTACAAAGAAAATTTAGTCAGCAGTTCACAGAACTGTGGAACAGAGTAGTTTGTATGAACATTAACAGACCGATTCAGAAGTACGGTAAAACACCCACACCATATTTCAAAGTGGATAAAAGCAGTTGGGCCCAATTAAAAAGAACAATGATTGTATGTACAGTTTATCTTAACAAATAATGTTCAGAAAACTGAATGATTTTGAATAACCTGCATTGCAGGAAACGGAGTCTGGGTAATTTTGACCTTTATTCATTCACTGGGCTTTGGTAGGGAAAATGGATTGGTGTTTGGGACTGGAGAGAGTCTGCAGAAGCAGCAGCATGAGTCTGCTGATGCTCCTCCAACAGATTTAGAAAAGCAAAGGCTTTGTCACACTCTGTGCATTCATAGACCACTTGTCCTACATGGGTTTCCTGATGCTTTTGTAACTGATCAAACATGGCGAAGGATTTATAGCACATATCACACCGGAACTCATTGTTGTCCTGACTCGAACTTTGAAGTTCAGCATGTTTCCGTTTATGTTTTGCCAGATCATTTGCTGTAAGGTAGGTTCTGCAGCATATTGGGCACTGGTGTCGCCTTTTTGCATCATGCATTCTACTGTGAGATATGAGGCTCGGTTCAGTTTTAAAGGATTCTGGGCACGCATCACACTTGTAAGGCCGTTCACTGTGTATCTGTTGGTGCTGTGTAAGGTACCGTTTCTTCGTAAAATCTTTACTACAAACCAAGCACTTGAAAGGACGTGGATCCTCATGATGCTTTTTATGGTGCTCCATTAAACTGCTATTGGACGAGAACCGTCTTTTACAGATCGGACAAATGATGAAGTCTTCTCCAACATCAACTTCCTCCTCTTCATCACCTGCTTGAAATGGAGTCCCTGAACTTTGCTTCTTAGAGGAAGAGACAGATGCCCCTGAATGGTGCTTGTCTAAAAACGTTGACTTTCGATTACTACAGTGGTGTTTGCGGAAAGCATCACTTCCAAGAAAGTGGTCTCCACATTCGGTGCATTCATACTGTGTAGCAGCAGTCAAATGGCATTGTTCATGTTCGTCAAGGTCTTTCTTCGTGGGAAAAGTCATATTACAAACGCTGCACATATGAGAATGAACAGAAAGGTGATTTGCAAGGTCCAATGCTTGGTAAAAACTCTCAGGACATATGGGGCACTGGTAAATTTTGTCTCGCTTCACAGTTTCTACACGTATAATCTTTTCACTGGTAGGGAAGTTACTGTCCTTGGAAGCCTTTTCATTCCTGTGGCTTCGTAAATGGGTGAGAAAAAGATGGTGGTGGGTGAAGCTCATGCTGCAATGATTACACCGATACGAACCTGGTCCTGACAACTGATGGCTGAGCTGATGCTTTTTTAGGTGGGAACCATGCAAGAAATGCTTGTTACATTCGGGACATGAGTACGGCCGCTCTTTTGCTGGATTGCAGCCATGTTCCGAGAGCTGTTCTGGATCTGGAAACCTTATTTGACAAATTCCACAGCGATACTTGTACTGCTCAACGTTACTTGATGAAAGGCTTTTACTGGATATGGCTGAAGTCCCTTGCTTTGTTTGAGGCTGTTGGGGTGGAATTAACGGTGGAAGCTCTTCTTGCTCTGTGTGTATCTTACGATGCTCCGCCCGACTTGTTTTACAGGAAAAGGTTTCATCACAAAGGTCACAGGGAAAGTTTTCATCACGGTGTGTAACCATGTGCTCAGCTAGTTCCGTTGGGCGAGTGAAGCTCAGGTGACATTTGGTACAGCGGTGAGGGCTCTTTCTGATATGCGTTTGCTTGTGTTTGCGCAGGGTGAAGAGCGAGACAAAACCTTTACCACACATTTGACACTGAAACTCAGACTTGTGGCATCGCTGATGTTGTTGCAAGTTCGCTAGCTGAAAAAAGCACTTCCCACATTCCTCACACTCGAAGGGTTTTTCGCCAAGATGACATCTTTGATGATCCTCAAGATTTTCAGATGTTAAGAATGTTTTACCACAAACATGGCAAGGAAAGTATGGTGCTGAATCAGAGTCATTGTCGCTGTCATCTTCCTCTTCGAAACTTCTGTTGGACTCTTCCTTATCGGACTCCTGACTTACACTGGCAGAGGATTTTTTCAATTCATCAGGGAGGGTTTTTACTGAATCCAATCCATGTTTTACTTTGCAGTGCTTCTTGTATGACTTTTTTACAGTATAGGTTTTGTCACATGGTTCACACCTATATACTTCAGGGTGCTCTGTTCTTGCTTTCACACTGGCTTCTTTTGAGCTGGGCGGGTGTGCATGCAAATGAGCCATCCTTTGGTGAATGGTCAAGGATTTAGCAGTCAAAAAACGCATCTCACAACGGTTACAGACAAAGGGACGACTGGGGTCATGACAAGATCTATGGATGACCAGGTCAGAAGGAAAACGAAAACTCTTGAAACAAGTTTCACAGGTATTATCCATTTTTGCCTGATGTTGGATTTTCATATGCCTTTGCAATATACCAGCTTGCGTAAAGACTTTACTGCACACATTACATCTGTGGATATCTGATTTGCGCTCTTGATCTTCACGGCCATGCTCCTCTAAATGACTTATGAGTCTCAGTCCATCTGTAAAACTCTGATCACACTCAGAACACTGATACTTGTGAACAGCAGCATCTCCTTTTTCTGCTTCATTTTCCTGGTCTTGATCTTTACATGAGAACTTAGTCTGCAGTACTCCGGTTCCTGTTGTATTGGAACCCTTGTTAAATATTAACACAGTGTCATTTAGAGCGCAATCTAATTCTCCCTCATTTTCCAGGGCAGATCCATTATTTGACATGATTGTGTCACCCTTACATTTTCTCTTGTGTTTCTCCATCCTCTTTTTGCTCCAAAAACCAATATTGCATTTTGTGCAAGAAAGCGGGTATACGCCATTATGTATGCGCATGTGCATACCCAATCCAGTGCTCCTGGAAAACCGCATGTTGCACTGTGGGCATTTGAGAGGCTTGCTAAGGTCTCCATTTGAACAGGCACGTCGCTCCTTTATCGGACTGCTGCTTTCTTGGTTCTGACCATACCCCTCATCAACCGGCTCTTGCTTTATGACTTGCGGGTGACCTGATACCAATTGCTGTTGATCGTTAACTGACTCTTGTGGCTGATCAGATCTATGCTTTTCTAAAAAATGCTGCTGGAGCTGCGAAAACAATAAAAAACGGTCACTACAGTTGGCACAGGAAAAACCTTTTATCTTAGGGGGGCTCTTGTTTACCACTTGAGAAGATCCAGATGATTTTGAGCTGACAACACAGGTCTTCTGGTGTACAGACAATGCGTCCCGGGTAAACAGGTCACCACACTTGTCACAAAGGACTTTTTCCTGGTTTTCCCCCTTTCCATTGCATTTAGCCAAGTGCCGTTTCAAATAGTCTGTTCTGATGAAATGCTCTCCACAGTTAGCGCAGCCATATGGTTTTTCTCCTGTGTGAAGACGTTCATGCACCTTCAGTTGTCCTGATAATTTAAAGCGTCGAGGGCAATACTCGCATTGGTATTTAAATTTATTCATGTAGTGCACTTGTATACGTTGCAGAAGTTTGGAAGTTTCCCTGCATGGTTGGCTTTGAACATTGTTTGTGGCAGATGGCACACTTTCCTTTGAAATCTTTTTGCATCTGATGGTGATGTTGTGCCTTGCCAAAGTCTTTTTAGAACTGTACGTTTTGCCACATCTTTTGCAAGGAAAAGGTTTATCGGTAATGTGGAGCATGGCCATATGGCGCTTCAGATCACTCTGGGTGGACAAACGCTTTAAGCAAACTGTGCATTGCAATGGGTCACCTTCCTGTGTTGCGCTTTGGGAACTTGTGTTCAAGCTGTCGAGACTCATCTTTACAACTCGCACCTCAAGTCTTCGTTTTCCTCTGCAGCGGGCTTGGTGCACTTTTAAATGATCATAGCGTGAGAAACAACTTTCACAAGTCTTGCACCGATATGGTTTGACCTCTGTATGAGTGAGGATGTGACGTCTTAGATTTCTGGCCCTCAAAAATGATTTTGTGCAAAATTTGCACTTCAGTCCCTCACCATTTTCCACGGAGTCCTCTTTCGGATTTTTTACTTCAGCAAATATCGATTTAATTTTCTCAGATCCTTTTAAACTTTCCAATCTATGTTCCTTAGATACACCATCACAAAAAGCCTCATGTTGCAAATATCGATCCTGATTGTCAAATTTCTGTTCACAACGCATGCACACATATGAGGCTTCCTTTGAATGAAGAGAGATGTGTTTCTGGAGAAAACTTCTCGTTCTAAAACATTTAAAGCATTGTGGACATTGTTGCTTAAAACTGCCCTTTTCCTTTGTACCAGTTGTGTTTTCGGTGGGTAGCTTGCCCTGGCACTGCTTTTCGTGACAATTTCTGTAGTAATTCCTTGTAAAAATTCTCCCACATTTTCTGCAAGCAGGTTTTAACTTGTCTCCATTGCAGTTCTCATCATGCTCCTTAAATTTTCTTTTCCTGTAAAACTTCCCACACTTTGGACAAGGGAAAACTGTCTTTGCCAAATGGGCCTTCTCATGGAGTTTCAAATTGTTGGGAAAACGAAATGAAAGTGGGCAGTATGAGCAATTATAGACTTTGTTGGTCTTAGAGTTTGCTTGGCTTAGTGCAGTCTCTACACTATGTTCTGCCGGTGTTTCTTCAGCATTTGACGTCTGTAATGAAGGCGGTTGCTCCCCTGTACATTTTTCCTGATGTACTTTACGATATTCCTTTCTGCTGAAGTGTCTGCCACAAGTTAGACACGGAAAAGGCTTTTCACCAGTGTGAAGGCGGATGTGACGAATCAGCCCAGCACGATTCGAGAAACTGTGTTTGCAGAACTGACATTTGGATGCAGAAGGTCCAGGCATATGAGTTAAACAATGCTCACTAAGTGCCTTTGAGTCAGCAAAGGCTTCTTGGCAGAGAGCACATTTGAACTCCTCTTTAAAAGTTACTTCTACCTTTAGAGTTTTAGCTTGCTCCTTTGGAGGGAAAAGTTCCTCAAGTTTGCGCCTTCTCTCATGCACAGCCACGTGTCGGAGCAGAAATACTGGAAACTTGAACTGCATTGGACAATCAGGGCACTTAAGCATGCCTTTTTTTGGATGGGACTGTCTGTGTTTTAACAAATCTCCAATAGATGGCAGAACTTCCCAACAGACTAAACACTGTACATTCCGCTTGTGCACATTTTTGTGTGTCATTAGGTGTCCATGCCTGGCAAAATTCTTACCACAATCTAAACAGCGAAAAGGTTTGTTTCCTTTATGAAGTTGTAAGTGCTTTTTTAGCGAGTCAGGTAAAGTGAAGGCTTTTCCACAGAAGCGACAAGAGAAAGGAAGGCTTGCATCCTTAGCAGCAGATTCTTTGCTAGTCGACTTTTGACTGGCAGATCTTGAACTTTTCAAATTGACACCATTACCATGTTTGGGTTTGATTGCCTTTTTGGCATTTGCAAGCAATTTATGCTTTGCTAGATGGCCATAGTAACCAGACTTGCTAGAATACGAAGATGGACAAAAAGGGCATTTGTACCGTGATGGTTTTTGTACAGGCGCAGCCGTGGGTGACTCTTTGACCTCATTTTTGGTATTGATAACTAACTCTTTTCTTTTCTTTGCGTTTCCTTTGGCTGTAAATAGTTTGAGCTTAACACACGTTTGTTTGATGTGTCTATTGCGGTTGCTGGCCATGGTAAACACATCCTTACACATAGGGCATCGATACTTCACACCAATCTTTCCTTTGCCTTTTTTCATGTATTCTTTGAGACACTGTTCACGCAAATGGCGTGTCCGATTGTAGGAGTACTTGAACATGCGAAAACAGAGGGGGCATTTAAACTTAGGAAACTGGCTATCTGCAGCTGAAGATTTTTCACGTGGAGCAATCTTTTGAGAACACTGCTCTCTTTTATGTTTGTTAAGATTCCAGGTATATTTGAAGGCTTTTTCACAGTTGTCACACTTGAAGGGCTTCTCATCCGAGTGTGATCTAAGGTGTGCTCTCAGTTGGGCTCTAAGCCTGAAGGTCTTCCCACAAACATGACAATGTATTTTTTCAGGTGACTGGCTTGTCTTGTACACATCCATTAGTTTTATGTAGCAACCACGAAAATCTTTGTTGGAGACAGCCGTTTCAACCATGTCTGGTATATCGGTCTTTCCGAGGGTTGATTCTGAAAAGTCTGCACTCTGTAGAGAAGGCTCTAGTATCAGGGGTGTGCAAGATGCTTTACGCTTGTGTCTTTGACATTTGTGAGCACTAGGAAAGTACAATCCACAACAGTCACATCTATGAAGTGTGGCAACTCTGTGCTTCAGCTCATGATCTTCAAAATAAGCTTGTCGAACAAAGGACTTCCTACAGTACCTACAAATGAACTTTGCCTTCTCCTCATTTAGCCCTTTATAATATGAGGGTGATGATTTTAACTTGTCATTAAGCTTGACCTCCCCACAGAAGTGTTGTTCTGCCAATGCGCCACCAGTGAAGTGACATTCACAAGTGGGACAGTACTGAGATTTATGAAGAGAATGTGTGCTGTGGTAGTGCTCGATTAGCTCATCTATACTTTGTGTTGAATCTTGGCACTCAGAGCAATGGTAGTTTTTTCCATTACAAGATTTTTGCTCAGTCGTCTTAAGGAGAACAACAGGTTGCAGTTTTCTCTTTTGGGTCTTGAAATATGATGAAGAATCTTTGCTTGCAATGGTGCTATTGTCAGTCCAACATTTGTGCTGTCCGGGATCTAAGGAGGTTCTGGATGTCTGTTCAGCACAAAGTAGTAGTGGATCTTCTGGTGCATCAGTTCCCTCATCCATCTGATTATTAGATTCAAAGGCAGTTTTTAGAAGAACTGGCGGTTCTGTGTGATTAAACAGATTGCACTTATCGACTTGGTTTACATGTGCATTTTCCTTGTGTTTCAGTTCCGCAGTGTTTGGTGTTGTACTTTTTAAACCAAAACAAGACTCAAGGAATCCAAAACTACTCCGCTCAACTTGTTCATCATTAGGTTTGAAGCATTTCTGTCCTTCCAGCTGAGAAGAATCTCCGTGGCCAGGTTGAGAGGATGTTTTTTTAGGATCTGGTTGGTTGCTTTCCAATTGACAGCCACCAAGAGAATCTTCTCCATGGCCAGGTTGAGAGGATGTTTTTTTAGGATCTGGTTGGTTGCTTTCCAATTGACAGCCACCAAGAGAATCTTTTCCATGGCCAGATATCCCAGCAGTCACTTGATATTCAGGTTTTGGAGATGTATTTTCAGGATCTGGGTTCATTCTATCCAATTGGTAGTTACCACATGGACCTTTTCCAATGCCAGAAATGACAAATGTCTCTTCAAGCTCAGGTTTTGATGATGCGTTTTCAGCATTTGGGGCTGTCCTTTCCAGTTGGCAAACACTTAGGGAATCTATGGTTGGGCAATTGTTTTCATCTTCATTAGAAGAGGAGGAAGTCTCAATACTTGCATGATTTGAGGCACAAGTGGAACCACTGTGAGAGGTATCAAGTTCTTTGCAATGCATCGTTGTTTGATCCAAAAAACAATCCAAATCACAAGAATTAATGTCCCTTTCCTCAATTTGCCCATCTTTTGACAAAGGCATTACACCATTTGAATTATCCACGCCTTGCACTTCTGTACATGGATCCTCAGAATTTGGTATGGTATGGTTTACATGTCCTTTGCTCTCACCCATGGTCACTGGAGGTCCAGTGTCCTGCTGTAGATTTATTTCACTCATATCCACTTTCACAGTACGATGACAGACCTCAGCAGAAGAAAAGTCCATTGCATTACTTGAATTTTGGTCTCCTTCCTCTAAAGATGGACCAGCCTGGTTTCTACTTATGTTAACTTCAATGGATGAACTTAAATTGCAATCAAGATTTTCTTCTGTGTCAGAACAGCTGCTAATATCTGAATACTCCACAAGACCAGCATCGGTCTCAAAAGCAGTTTCTAATACTGCCTCCTCAGAATGTGCTTCAGATGTGGACTCAACCTCTACTGAGCTAGGCAAGGGAAAGGATGGCATGTTATCCACCAACTTATCTTGCTCAAGGTCACCTGAATGCATTGTATCTTGCCAAGATGATTCATAGCATGTGTCCTGCAGAGAACTGGACTCAAAGTCTTTCATGTCCGATTCAGAAATGTCTTGCAAATCCATCATGCTTGGAAAGTTTTCCTTTTCAATTAATTGTTCTATCTCATGTGCAAAGTTCTCCTCCGATTCCACTGGAATTCCATTACACTCTATAGTTCCCGCAGACATTTCTGCTCTCTGGTTAGAAAGAATCGGTGCTTGCTGGAGTGCATTCCATTTTTGAGCCATCCTCGTTTTCTCCTCCAATGGCTAGCTCTCCTTAAACTCTGAAAGACAAATGTCCATGTGATTACCAAAACAGCACAAATTTGTAAATAAAATTAAATGAGATTAAATGAAATGCTCACCACACTTATCCACTACAAATCAGTGGGAACATTATAGCTGATTTGCCCAAAGACCTGCATAAAGAAAAAAAAAATTACTAATAAAATTGCTGTTTACTAGTATAATGGAGGTTTAAACCTACTACTACTACTACTACTACTACTACTACTACTACTACTACTACTACTACTACTACTACTACTACTACTACTACTACTACTACTACTACTACTACTACTACTACTACTACTACTACTACTACTACTACTACTACTACTACTACTAATCACAAAACTCACGGTTCGGATCGCACTACGGATCGGATAATTTTTCGGATCAGAATAAAAGGGGGAGGAGACTATTTTTATTTGCTATCCATTTATTACATGAAAACTTTTGATGTTAACAACAATAAAATAAATAAATAACCATCTGAATAAATCAAATTTGAAATGGGCCGGAGTTATTATTTTTTTTTTTAAGATTAGGATTCAACATTCTCTTGACAGCATTGCAATTCTCTTTGTAGGCCTATACAGTATTTTATAGATATCATGTTTTAACGCACTACACTTAAACAACGTTTTATTGAATTCATTACTTTGTATTAATATAGCCTAATACCTACTTAAGATGTATATATTACGTTGCTCATGCAAATCGCAAAACAGACAATAGACTATGTTAAAATAACAAACATTTTAAATTAAAACTTACGCTTTTTTCGTTTTTAAATCTTTTTTTACAAGAAATCCTGCAGGTCATAAAGAACTTTGTTTTTCCACCTCCAAGAAAGGACAGGTGCTCTCCATTATTTCTCCTTGTTTACTTAAAGGCCGTTTTCCTTGCTTTACTCGAGGCAAAAAGCCATGTGTTGACTTTGAAACAGTAGACTTTGCATTATATGCATCTGTGGTGGAATTACTAGATTTTCGCATCGATACATGTTTGTTTTATTGCGGATGCGCTGTCACTTTAATTCAGCGCCAGCACATCAAACAATAGACTCGCGATCGCAGCACAGCTGTATGGCCACGCGTTCCTGGAACACACTGACGGACCGAAGCACTACTACTACTACTACACCAACTATACTGCAAATTATGTAGTAGAACTGCCACAGCACCATGCGACCATAAGACATCAGCGCTGAAGTAATCTCAAGGTAATGGAATCATTAGCAATCTAACACTGCATTCACACAGGGCGTCGGCGTCAATGCTTCTCATTTACTTGGGTGAAGTCACGCATTGCAGAACTGAATTGTGGGTTACATTGAGTCTCGTCACAACCTTTCAATGGCCAACATAGGCTTCAGCCAATCAGATCGCCTAAGCAAATACACTAGCCAATAGCGTTCATGCAACACCAGAAAAGTAATGCGATTGGCTGTTTTCACGATGACCATTGCATCAGCACCAAGCTTCAGACACACTCTACGTCAAGCGTTGATGCCGACGCCCCGTGTGAATGCAGCGTAAGAGCTTTGCTCTTTGACAACTTTTGTAGTCCATCTCAGCGTTTTCAAAACTGAAGATTAGAGAAAAACAACTTATATTTTGCTTTGTTCTGTATGGCTTTTGAAGACTTGGAACAATGTGCCCTGTCATTCTTTTTTGTAATTTTGGAGTGTGACAGAACCAGGCCCCATTCTCTCTCATGGCTAGTTTCCACCGATCGGTATAGTACAGTACGATTTGGGATGGTAAACCCTGACCTGGCTTGCATTTCCGCCACAAACAGCACCCTTACTTGATAGGCATGGTGTAGCGATCAACGTCATTCTCACGCAAAGAAGAAAGGGACAGAGTAAACAACAATAGAAGACATACAGCAGATCTTGTTCTTGCTTCTTGGCATGTAGCTGTTTGTCTCAAGAAGACAAGCTTTGTTTGAACAAAGGCTGCAAAGAAAAAACACAGCCAAAAAAGCATGCGCAAGTGACGATCTTCTGTCAACCAATCAACATTCTTCAGTGAGTTTTACTCCAACCTTTAGGTACCGGACTACTGTACTAGGTACCCCAATGGAAGGGTCCCAAAAAAGTGGTACAGTTCGGTATTGTGGTACCATTCACAACTTCTGACAAATCGAAACAAAATATCATCCAGAGATATACAGAGGTTCTCAAACTATACACAAGATCAGTGGCACATGGAGTGCGGTATTCAATATGTAAATATTCAACAACAAAAAAAGTTTTTCCCCCTAATGGGATTTGTCAGTATTTATTGAAAATTGTCCGAGAAGCCATTTCATGAAGACTTTAAATGTAATTTTGTGGATTAGGTTTGTCAAATTCAGATCCTGGAGGACCTAACTGCCACAGGGTTTGATATCCCTGCTCTTTAGAAGCGTCATTTTCTGGGCACGTGCCCTGAAGCCAGATCACTTTCACTTGCGTCCTCACAAAACTTTGCCAATTGTACGCGTTTTAAGGCCTGTCAGTTTGAACATTGAAGCGATTTTAGACCATCTGATGTGTGACATTATATTGAACTAATGCACTGATGCAGTGACGCATGAACACTCATACAGACAATAGCTCGCACTGCACATCACGCGAAGATTGCGTGCACAGAGAGGAGCGCAGAAACTCATTGTCAACGCAGTCCTGTGATTTAGCACTAGTAGCTTAGAAACTCAACCGTTATTGCAGAGTTGTCTACCTTTGAAGTAACTACAACCACAGCTTCATAATTAATAGAGACGGTATGACTAATTCACACACAATCACTCTCTCATTAATGCATTCAAATAAATTAAATGTAGGCCTAATGTGCAAATTTTTCTGTATCTGATGTACAACAAACAGAAAGACCCATAGACAAGAACTGCTGAAAGGGAGCGGTTTCCTTCAAGTATTTTAAAAATCACAAGAAATGCACTCATTAGAAAATATCCCACCTTTAATAGTTGAGCATATTTACAGTACAAACCTTATCAGTGAACTATGAGGGCATAAAAAGGCAAAATAATTAATAAAATAAAAGCAAAATAATCGTTCATTAATCGTAATCGAAGTAAAATGTTCAATTAATCTTAATCAAATTTTGATTTTAGGGTCAAATCGTTCCAGCCCTACCGATCCCTACCCGTAAACCCAACCATAACTCATCATTAAAATCAGAGGGAAATGATGGGTGAATAACAGCAATGTAGAAGTACCTAATCCTGGGGTTCGTTCTTCGTACCTCGCTTAATACATCTGAGATAATTTGACAGATGCCAGATCTTCTAATCGTGATAACTGAACTCTGGCTAATTTGGTTCTTCAAACGAATGTGTGGATTGGATTCAAATATCTGGAATAAATTGTCTGTAATTAAGGTGCGTTCGTACATTCCTTGAAGAGGGCAGATGTATCGATATCACCGAAACCACGATCAGCAATGCAACGATTTGCTGGCGTCAAGAAGGCAACGTAGTGACATCATAATTAAAAAAGACACCGTACAAATTTCTGGACCTTTATAATGAAACAGCCAAGCAACCAAAATTACATAAGTTATAATATATCTAATAAATGTGCACTATTTTTTTTTTTACAAGATTCCCAAACATTTATATTAACGATTTCTATTTATACAGGCTTTACATTTTTACTTCAATGTTGTAATTAGCAATTCATTTAATTTTTACCTTAGAAGCAGATTTGTTACATGACAGCATTAAAGCAGCACTAGGTAACTTTTCAACCGTTATAATATATTTTCAAACCTCGTGATGATACATCGACTTACAATAGGTTGAATGACACGTCTGCCATAGACTGACAGGGTCTGTATGGTTTTTAATCGTACTTTTAAACTTCGGGTTTCGGGTAGTAACCCGAGAAAAAAAAAGAACTACAAAATTCGACTGCTTTACGGCACATATGTCACTTCCACCACCACCCCCACTTCCTTAAATTCGGACATGCGAGCCAAACTATCATTTGTTTGCCGAATGTTATAGTCATGGCCGAAGCAGCACAGAAAAATAAGAAAGCAAAGGTTTTGTCGGAGGAAAGCAAAAAGAGGAAACAAGAAAGTGATCGAATTAAAGGCAGGACGAGGATCAACATTGGGCCAGCGTTTGCTCGTTGGCGTGAGCTGGAGGAGGAGGGGCTACATTCTTGCAAGTAAATACATAAGACGTACAAAATCATATTTTAGGATACCCAACATGTCTGTGATATTGGTTTATTTGTCTTGCCTCAAGCTATAATGCAAATCGATTTTTCAAATTTGCAGATTCATCTAGGGTAGCTTGATATTATAATATTGACGATATATGGTTATTACCTACCACTCAAACATTGAATTGAAGTATCATATAGATTCCGTAAAACGGTAACCAATAGACTAGGCTACTATAATGACGCTGGCTTGTAAACGTGAGCATCGCGATCATTTGCCGTTTGAAAAAAAATAAAACCCCATGAAATTATATTCATATGACATGCTGAAACATATGCCACTGTACCTGGGATGAAGACATTTCACACGCGACACAAGCAGAACACCTGCATGTGAACTCCATAGACATGTGAACTCCTCCAGCAGTGTTCAGGGCTATCATAGTTGTCATGTCAACAAATGCACGTGCGATGCATCCAATGATGTAGAATGACAGTTTACGACAGTAGTAGAGGACAATACTGTTTCCCAACTGTAGGGGGACCCCGAGAGCAAAACCTACCTAGTGCTGCTTTAATATACTAAAAACATATCTACTATAATTTCTTAAGGGTCAAGATCAAGTTATCTGCATCTCATGCACTGCATCAAGCCACTCCCATAACATGTCACCACCACCATGATCTATATAAATATTTTCACATTTTTAATTATTATTAGAAATAATTTTTGCCCCTGGGTCAGTAAGGAACTAAAGTAGCAGTGTTTGGGACAGATTTTAAGTATCAACATCTGATGTTGATCCAAGACCATGTTGTACTTGGTGAAATTGCATTCACCCTGAAGATTCAGATTTTGATGAGCCTGTATATTGGGCATGCGGTATGATATGTTTGGTATGGTGCAAACGTGTATAGCATTTTTACACTGATAAGCTACGGCTTCCATTCTGAAAATATACTATTCAGTCCCTTCTGCACTCTCAGTTCTACATTCAGTATATCTTTCTTAACATAGATGACAATACTATAGAAGAGTTCATCATCAACCACAAATCGATTTATAGAAAGGTGATAGCATGGTTCTCTGTCAGCATATCTGGTGTTAAACATTTCAGGTACCCCTATTCCACTGGCATGATGCCACTGCCCATTCTGCACATTTGCAAGGAAGAATTGGTTCTTCAGGCCAGGAAAATTATCTTGGCACCTTCAAGGGTCTCAGGATTCAGAGGCTAGTCAGGGGCAAGGATAGTGCTCTTACCAAGAATGGTTTTCAAAAAGTACAACTCAAAACAAAACTAGATTGTATAAAACTAGGAACAATACTAAAGGAAGTAAGATGGATTCTACAAAGAGTGAACACCATAAGATCCAGTGTCTACATCCTGAGACATAGCACACCCTGAGAATGACCAATTTAATTTGAATAAGATAAGGCCAAGGGTGTCCAATCCTGCTCCTGCAGGGTCATCTTTCTGCAGAGTTCCAACCTGCTTGGAAATTTCTAACAATCCTGGCAACCTTGAATAGCCTGTTCAGGCACATTTAATTTGAGTTGGAGAAAACTCTTCAGAAACGTCTGTCCAAGAGCAGAATAAGACATCCCTGTACAAGGCAACACCCCATTTCCAAAAATAAAGGATTAAGTGGAGAATATGAGTCCCAGTGTCAGTTGTATTCTCAGAGATCATGCTGATTTGCAGAACTTTGCTTTATCTTGTACTGCATTGCAAGCAGTGCTGCTTTTGCTAGTTATGTATTGGTTTACTAAAGAGGTAATTAACAAAACGGCGGAATAGAGACGAGCACTGATACTAAAGCATATTCTGAAAATCGTATTCTGTATTGTAAAGCTAGATTTAAAATAAGACAACGTATGTTATTATCAGCTATTACGGACATTGACCGTGAGATGGCTGAAACGAACGCGCGCCATCGGACAGAAAGAGCAAGACTGATATTTACTGAACGCAGAACGATCCTCGCAAAAGACTTTTAAAAATGCCGGTTTAAATAAAATGCTGCGTGAGCTCAACCAATCAGCATGTTCAGCGCCCAAGTCCCACCACCGAAAGTTCCTGAACTTTGAAAAAGTACTACCTCGGGAGCAGGGCCATTTGGAGGGGGAAATATTTACCCGGAACTTCATTTAGACCCTGGTTCCTTCGGTCGAAACACACAGAGTACCACCCCAAAGTTCCTAGTTCCTGGGGAGGAAACGTGGCTAATGTCTTAAAGATTACTAGAAAGCCAAATGAAGGGGAGTTTGATCAGGAAAGTGGACCTTGAGGGCCAAAATTGAGAACACCTGGGGCCATATTCACAAAATAATTTGTCTTCCCACTAAGGGCTCTCCTAAACTGCAGTAAAAGTTATTAGGTAAGAGTTTCCCCTTAAAACCTATTCACAAAGCTGCTGAGACAAACTTTTACTAAAGAAAAGAGAGAAATCTTAAGCTTAGAAAAAGAGTGGGGTTGACATTGTTGTTATGGATAATGGTTAACATTTTCTGCATCCTTCTGCCACCCCAACTTCTCACTCTTGGCTTGTTCCTATTCCCAGCCGGGGATATGGTGGAGTACTCTTTGTATGGTCTAAATTCTGAGCTCGGATCCCTCCCCTCAGGCAGCACGAGCTTGGAACCCTCCCCACGAACAGCTGCCCAAAGATGCTAATGGCTCGTTCCACTGAGCGGTATAGTTCAGTACAGTTCAGTACGGTACGCAATTTTTGTTTCCATTGTCATAAGTTGTGAATGGTACCTCAATTCCGAACCATACCGTACCACTTTTTTGGCACCCTTCCGTTGGGGTACCATCACAGTAGTCCGGTACTAAAGGGTGGAGCTAGACTCACCGCAGAACGTTTATTGGTTGACAGATAACCGTCACTTGAGCATGCTTTTTCGGCACCTGTTTTTTCCTTGAAGCCTGCAGCCTTGACTAAACAAAGCATGTCTTGTGACAACAGCCACATGCCGAGAAGCAAGAACAAGATCTGCTGTATGTCGTCCATTGTTGTTTATTGTGTCACTTTCTACTTCGCGCGAGAATGCTGTTGATCGTTAACCCATGCCTATCAAAGGTACTATTGGCGGTGGAAACGCAAGCCTAGTCAGGGTTTACGGCCCTGAATCGTACTGTACTGTCCTGAACCGTACTGCACCACTTGGTGGAAACAAGTCATTATTTTACTCTTTTACTCTATTCAAATCATTGTTAAGTGTGAACTCGTGGAAACAACTGCCAGAGGTAATTGGACATTATTTTCAATATTATTATTTATTTTACCCTTTATTGCCTTTTAGGACATTATTTTCAACTTGACCGCAATGTTTTATTCTCCATGAATGCATTTTGCCTGTACATAAATTAACCTTTATGTTGTGTCATCGCAGATTAAAATCTAGAAATCAATTTATTGCACTTATGAAGTAAAGGTTCAGCACCCAAGGCTCTATTATCACATTGCCTTAATGGTGTACAGTGTCTTTAGGCAGATTCCTGAGGCGGATTGCTGGAAACAGCCATTTTAGGATTGTTTGTGATTTGGTCCTAGTGACTTGAGTGGAATCCTCTTGACTACCCCTAACTTTTCACAGATTTAGGAGCTGGTTTTAGTGCTAAAATGCTTTGTGAAATACTCTTAGAGCAAAAATTTAGGAGTACTAAAATAAGGGCTGACATACCCAGTATTTTTTAAGTTTCTCCTAAATCGGCAAGTTCAGAGCTACTTTTAGCTTTAAGATGTTTTGTGAATATGGCCCCTGGTCTACACAAGATTAAAGCAGGCCTATCAAAAACCACCACGCCACTCAACTCTCACTTCTCACAATCTGCAGTAAGGCAAGGCAAGTTTATTTATATAGCACATTTTATATACAATGGTAATTCAAAGTGCTTTACATAGAAAATTAATTAAAATAGTGATAACATATGGTTAGGGATGCACCGATATGAACATTTTGGCCGATACCGATAACCGATAATTCTTAATATTTGACAGCCGATAACCGATATATTGGCCGATAAATCTAAATACAAATTTTAATAAACTCTGAGAGCCTGATTACAAAAACAAAAGGCTCACCATTAAAAGCCATGTCCCAAACACTTCAACATAAATCAAACCTATACACTACAGTAGCCTATTTGAACCAGTGTGAGATTCCTTACCTTTTCAAATTAATTTTACACTCCTATGGCCAAACATTTTTTTTAACACTTTACAATAAGGTTTAATTTTTGTTAGTATTAGTTAACCAACAATGAATGAACAATACTTCAACAGGATTTATTAATTTTAGTTCAAGTTAATCTCAACATATTCAGACCCAAAGTTGTGTCTTTTAACATTAGGTATGAACTGTGAATGGACTGTTACAAAACACAAACATTTTATTACTAAAAGAAACAAAGGTTATTGCTCTCTGTTTGTTCATGATAGTTAATGCATTCATAAAATGAGACCTTATTTGTAAAATGTTACCAAAAATTATATTGTCTAAAAAATAAAAATAATATACCTAAATAATGCAAACAAGTAATTGAACAGCATTACTTAGGCTGCATAATAAAGAATCAGAATGCACGTGCATGAAATAACCTCCGCACAGACGATAAAGAAATGGTTTTAATCAAACCATATTGTTGATGGAAATGATACGAGAACAATAAAAGTGCTAAATATAAAAAATAATGCTTCTGTGTTTTTGAAAAAAAAAATATGTTTAATATTACAGTAATAGTAAACATCTGTAATATTAGTCTAGTCTATTAGGAATAATGTTGCTGTTTGAGAGCGCGCTGAAGCTGGAGAGAATGAACGAACAACCATAAACTGAAGCGCTTAGAAGTTTAATTAACAACTAAACGCATCATATATGAGAACAATCAGATATTTATACAAAATAAATATAATATTACAACTTATATTAGCACAAAATCACGCATAGGTGAAGGGTTATAACTCCTGTGGATGCTCTTCCCCTGTTTGAGAGCGCGTGCTGAAGCTGAAGATGATCACCGGTACAGTGAAGCACTGCGGGTTATTGACTTAACCAAACACATCCTATATGACTTTAATCAGATGTTTATACTACAAAAACGTAATATTACGACTTACATATGCTTAAAATGACGCGAATGCACAAGCGAACTTGACTGTGCTGGTCAGAATGCGTTGTTGACGCTTCCCACAACAGCGCGCTGAAAAACAACTAAACCCAGAGAATTCACTACGTTTTATAACAGAAATATTCTCATTGCAGTGTTATGTATAGGACAGTCCCAGTAGTTATTAATGCTGTGCATTTCTGTTTGAAATGCGCGCGCCGGTACAATGAAGTGCTTTACTGCATCGTTAATTAACTCAACCAAACGCATCCTATATGGGATTATATACACAAAATAATAAATATAATATTACAACTTACAATGGCACAAAAGGCTGTGAATGCACAAGCAAACTTGACTGTGCTCGTCATGAAGGTGTAACTCCGTGGGCGCGCGCTGAAGCTAAAGACCGGTACAATGAAGTGCTTTACTGCATCGTTTATTAACTCAACCAAACGCATCCTATATGATATTACATACACAGAATAATAATAAATATAATATTACAACTTACAATGGCACAAAAGGCTGTGAATGCACAAGCGAACTTGACTGTGCTCGTCATGAAGGTGTAACTCCGTGGGCGCGCTCTTCCCTCAACAAACGCGCTGAAACACAACGCTCTTTTACAGCCTATTCTATTCTCATTATCATTTTATGTAGATTATAGAAGACTTGCGCTGCACATGTTTCACATAACTGTATTTTCCTTTTCGAAGTGATTCCAAACATATTTAGAGCAATTCAAACCCATCATGGTGGACAGCGCGTCCGTCTCAGCTGAAGGAAATAATACATTATCTATCGGCTTGACTATATCGGTCAAATTTTCTTATTGGACCGATAACGATAACATCAAAAATAATCATTTATCGGCCGATAACGATATGTTGCCGATATATCGTGCATCCCTACATATGGTATTTTGAATTTCTTATGCATAAGAATAAAAAATAGAAACAAGGATAATTAAAACAGTTGTAAGGAGAATAAAAAAAGAAAAAGAAAAAAAAAAAGAGAAGAAATAGATCCCCAACTGCCTGATTCTCTAAATTTGGGGTACCCCTATCTGAGATGGAGCAGGTTCGCAATGTCTCCTGGACCTTACAAGTCGATCCAAGACGGGCTCCTGTAGGTGACGTTACCCATGCCCCACAAGGCCTCCCCTTTCTTGAGTCCGCTTCTTTGCACTGTCTGCTACCGTTTTACCTATGCCATTAGCACGTAATGACTTCTTATACCATTAACCCTTAGTATAATTATGCCTCACTCTTCACAAGCAGAATGAAGCGAAGCACACTGCTCTCCTTTTCCAATCTCTTCCAGTCAGACAGCCCTAACCAAGAATAATAATCAACAGATGCATAAGAAATAGAAATATACAGTTAAAAAGTGAATTAAAAAGATATATCTGCCTGATTCTCTAAATTCGGGTTACCCCTATCTGAGATGGAAGAGATGGAGCAGGTTCGCAATGTCTCCTGGACCTTACAAGTCGGTCCAGGACAGGCTCCTGTAGGGGACGTTACCTATGCCCCGCAGGGCCTCCCCTTTCTTGAGTCCGATTCTTTGCACTGTCTGCTACCATTTTACCTATGCCTTTAGCACGTAATGACTTCTTATACCATTAACCCTTAGTAACCCAGTAGATAGTCTGACTCTTATAAACAGCCACAATCCAAAAAAAAAAAAAAAAACTACTCAACTTACCAAAACACAAAACTTGCATTTTAAATACATAAAAGCATAGACTGTTAACCACATTGGACAAGACATGCGCAAAGGCAAACCATCTTAAAGTTCAAATGAAGCTGAAAAACAAATATGGGACTAAGGAACTAAGGCAGGGAAAAGCAACTCTGCTCCTTTTGGGATACTTTCCCACAGATTTTAGATTTTAAAAAACAGAAGAATAGGTACCATGGGAAAAGCTGGAAGTATATCATTGCCTCTGAATTTGACACAAGCATCTTCGGTTTCTACAAGTGGACATGCAACAGACTGCATCACTGTATCACAGCCTCCCATCAAATGATGATGAAAACAGTGGAACTGTTAATGAAGACCGCAGCACTCCAAAACACAAAATGTGACTGAGTTCACAATTTGGAGATGACTACGGAGAGTCCATGAATGAAATGGAGCAGGAGCTCCACTGGAAGGAGCTGTATATCCCACTAAGTGAAGACCCACTGCAGTGGTGGTGCGGGATGCTCTATTGGCATGCTTGTCATTATCTCTGTGTGATAGGCCTATACACAAGAGTACACGTGATCGTGTTTTCAAAAGCAAAAGTGAAAAAGCAATGGTTCTAAACCCTTCGGATGACACACAGCTTATATATCTGAGAGTTACTGGAACACCAAATGGAAACAAAAAGAAAAAGCAACATATGCACACAAACATATGTGCAGTACAGAGTGGTTATCCCACTGTGATGTGACACATGGTTAGTTGTCCAGTACAGTTCCAATAACACATCACAGATGCCATGGAAGCACAAGTACCCCGATTACGTGCAACACAAAGCATTAAATTGTAAGAAGTTTGATGCAAAATTGCAAAATTCTAAAAGCCATTTTTAGGCAATGATTAAAATAATTAACACAAATAAGCAGACATTAATATTGATTTGCTTAAGTAAGTTTTTTTTCCTAAGAAAAAGATTTATACATAAAGCAATAATATTGACTCACATGAGATGAAAAGTCTAGACCAGGTGGAGCCAACCCGCTCCTGGAAGGATACCTTCCTGTAAACTTAATTTTCAACCCTGTTCCAACATACCGGAGTTTGGTTTGATGAATAGAATTGGCTTCAGGGTGAGATGCTTAACTGGTTTGGGGGGGTGGGCAAATTATGCATCCTGGACAACTTGATCGGCCTATTACAGAGGTGCTTGATAAGGGCTGGAGCCCTTAAACTCAGCAAGATGGTAGCCCACCATGGTAGTCCTGGAGACTGCACCCAGTAACTGCACATTTTAGTTGTCTCCATCTAAAAAACCTGAACTAGCTCAGCTCATTAGTAGAGACTGCAGTACGCCCAATACCGGAGACACCCAAAATGTGCATGGGACAGATTTGAGAAGCACCAGTCCTAGAGGGCCAGTGTTCTGAAGACTTTAGTTCCAACCCGGATCCAACACACCTGTAACTAACAAGTGCTCCTGAAGATCTAAATGAGCTGGTTAAATTATGTTTGATCAGGGTTTAAGCACAACTTTGCAGATAGGTAGATCTCCAGGAACCGGATTGGGCACCCCTGATCTAGAAAAATCTTTTGATTTTATATGGAGCAGGTCACCCTCTCAAGTGTGGCCATGTTGGCATAACATGATCAGCAGTGTCTTAAATATGACAGAGTTACGAATATTAGTAAATAATACTTCGTAAATAATTATATTACTTGCTTTCCAACCAGTGCTCAAAACTATAGAATGCATAAAAAAACAAAACAAGCAAACCAATCAAACTATATAACAGGAACAATAAACCTACAGACACAATATAGCAATGGAACATGAGTTAAGCATATGCAATCCACCAGTCCAAACTAAATGAGTATGAGCTGACATTGTTCCTGTTGGATGAAACCAACCACAATGATCCGCTGTTCCTATATAAGATCAAGGTTAGACTCAGCAGCATCAGGCAGCGAGTGTGAACATGCATTGGTCACAGCTGCCACTGCAGGCAGAACTCACAACTGTCCATTCAGTGTAATGAAGCAGCCAGCCTCATAACACGACCACACAAAATAACGGAGATTTAAATCCAAGAATGTCCATTATGAATGTTTGTAGTCTGAAACTGATCAAATGAATAAAAATCAACAAATACACAGCACGGGTGTAGTTAAAGTTTATACTGACATCAATTGGAGTAGATGTCCAAGATCACTGACAGTATGATGACAAACAAGAGCCAGATAAATTCCACCTCTAACTTTAGTCTTTGCAGCCAAGGATAACTGAAAACACTAATGAAAGTGCATGTGCCTTTAGCAAGTCCTGTGGAAAACATGAAATTCATGTGCAAGCTTGTATGCACACCTGGGACCCGTCCCAAATGGTGCACCATGTGCACTTGCGATGATTGCAGCAAATGTGCACGCCAGTAACGTCCACGAGACCGTAGGGTGCCCCATTTGACATTTCTATGTTTTAGAAGGATGATGACAGGCATTCGGACCACTATGTGCGCTTGATGCACTTTTGCCATGCTGACATTGACGCAGGCTCCATAGCAGATGACTACCTGACATTCTATAGGCTCCTACACAAACGTTTTAACAAGACAGGGTAAAAAAATTAACCTAACTGTAAGATTACAAAATTATCAGTGAAATACAGTCAGCAGCATTAAAAGAGACTCATTTATGGTTGAAAATGCAATTTTCAGTGCAATGGCCCATGCTCTGAACCCCAGACAAGAGAGGTGCCAGTTTTATAAAAAGTAAAGAAAAGCTCCAGATACACCATATGGACAAAGGTATATGGACAACCCCTTTTACGTATCAGGTTTGGATATTCCAGTAAATTCTCTGAGGATAAATCTTAATACTGTTGCATATAATAACATTGTAGACCTAATCCTGTTCCTGTAGATCTACTTACCTGTGGAGTTCAGATCCAACCCTGAACCAACAAGATCTTAACGAGCTGGTTCAATTGTGTTTAATCAGAGTTGGAGCTGAACTTTGCAGGAAGGTAGATCTCCAGGAACAGGATTGGGCAACCCACTGCAGTATAGGATACCAAAATGATAACCCGGTGTACAAAGCAGGTATCCATAAAGAAATGGTCTAGAGAGGAACATCGTTTACTGGGTGATCAGAAACTTGAAATGCAATTTTCAAATGCTATTGTCAAGCAATTTATAATTTAAAAATAGGTGTGTTGACTAGGGCTGTGTTGAAAAAAATCGATTCACCAATTCTGAATCGATTTTCATATTAATTTCTAAAGATCGATCCGTAACTCAGAGGATCGATTTAATAATAGGCCTACATTTTCCCTGTGAATTTTAATTTGCCGCGTCATTGAATTCACGCATGTGCGCGAGGTGGAAGGACATTAAACATGGCAACTTTGAAAACTCCAGAAACGCTAAAAGCTGCGATCTGGCAGATAGTGGTTTCTCTTGATTTCAGGCGTTTATCCTCCGAAGCCGTACAGGGTGCGTCCCTGTCGCTTCAGCGCGTACACAACATCCATGGCGGTGACGGTCTTTCTCTTGGCGTGCTCGGTGTAGGTCACGGCATCGCGGATCACGTTCTCCAGGAACACCTTCAACACTCCGCGGGTCTCCTCGTAGATCAGACCGGAAATGCGCTTGACACCACCGCGGCGAGCCAGACGACGGATGGCGGGTTTGGTGATTCCCTGGATGTTATCGCGCAAAACTTTACGGTGACGCTTAGCGCCTCCTTTACCTTTGCGATCTTAATGTCAATTCTTAATGTTATTTTTAATAATACATCTGGTTCGCATCTAAATAATTGGTCTACTGCTGCTAATATATCTCTGCGTCCTCTGTCGTCTACACCAGTGCAAGTTTGTGAAAGCAGTTGTATCAACACTCTGGAAGGGGGATTGTTCTTTACAACCATCAATACTCCATTAATTTGCAGTTGAATGTCTATAATAATAGTATCAATATGTTGCATAACTACAGTCCTGTAATTCAGGTAACAGCTGGAAAAAAATGCTTTCTTCAAAAACACTTATCTAAATCTCGAAGATCGGATCGAATAATGATAATCGATTCAAGATCTTGAGAATCGAGATTCGAATCGATTCTTGAAATTTGAATCGAAACCCAGCCCTAGTGTTGACATCTTTCCATAGTTGAAACACACCTTAATGTGCCGCTTGAACTAAGGGGCTACAGCGATCTGTCACAACATATTAAAGAGCCACAAAATGGCATGTTTAAATTTCTTACAAAAAATAAAAAGGACACAATTTGAAAGATGAGACTTTGTTTCATTAAACGTTTTGTTTCAAAGGTAACTTGCTCGGTCTTGTCTTTATATTTTCATTTTTGTTCACAATACTCAGATGCAATATTTTCACTGTGCAGCAGTGCACCGAATTTGTCAGAAAGCATGTAAACAAATGCAGTATAAACATAAGAATAAAAATATAAACTTAAGAGAAATATAATTTTGTATTGTAATAATTCTTAAAAGGCACAGTCTCCCCATCTATATGTAAAAGCACAACACACGCCTGCTGCTGCAGTGACGCTCGCAATGTGAAAAGTCATAGTCAAAGGGCTATGCAGCTAAAATAAAACAATATGCAGTAACACCTATAAACCAATTGTAGGTTGATTTGCAGACAATGAGAGAGCTTGGATAACCTGCTTGTCATTATGTTTATTCTATAGAGAGTATGCATCGACGTCACTTTCCCGCCGGAACATGCCCCCTCACCCGGGACTGAGTGTCAGAAGAGCTGCTGCATGACTGGAGTTAATAGGGGAAAACACGAGTAAAACGGTTATCAGTTTAAACTAAAGGTTTGACTCAATATAGTGTTCCTTACAACTTACCAAAGATCCAGTGATCCATGGTTACTGACATGCAGCCAGGAATCGCGTTTTCCTGACATTTTATATGAGCCCGATTTCGATACATTAATCAGTCATTACAATTTCGAGAGTGAATCCCGGATTTATATGCGGATGGGCCTATTTATTGAAGCGTGTATGTGGCCGCTTGTCAAGAATGGAAAACACAAGTTTTAATTTACTTATGAATATATTATAGGCCTATTAATTATTTTTTATATCGCATAGATAGCGTACAAAGAGCGGTCCCTTTATAAATCACTAAAAGCTGTCACTCGTTCAATTAACGTGATCTCACAAAGTTCCGTTATATTAATTAATGAAGTGGACTACATAATGAATCTCTTATTTACATAATGTCTACACTTAGAGAGGATTTGCGCATGTGCAGAACTCAACACTGGACAAAAACTCGAGTGATGAGTGGATTCTAACTTCAACACCTGTGATTGGCTATTGCGTTCAAGAAATCAACAAACATGTCTGTGATTGGCTAGTCTCGCCCACGGACCTTTGGCTGAACGTCTGATGCATATGGCACACTTATCAGGAAACACTTCAGGAGTTTCGAAGTCGTCATCTGAATTCTACAGGATGTCCGCAAGACATGTGTTGCGTTCTTTAATGGTCCGCTTGGAAACAAATGCCGCGACTCCAAACTCCCTCGTGGAAGAAGAATGCCGTCGTTTTTACAACTGTGACAATGAGCGCTTACCAGGATCAACTAAATCCTAGATTTTCAAAAGTATGTGAAGCTCACGGCTCGACTGTTGCAGTAAACTTGCACAATGTTCTTTAATGAATAATTTATAGATGCACGCCGGTCTGTTATTGCAGGGATATCAAATTTACATGATTACGCCCATAAACATGGAACAAAACTAACTGTGATTGGTTGCGTTACATGTCACTCAAACATCCTCTTGGGCAGTCCTTGACCAACAAAAGTTGCGATGGAGTTCAGAACTCCTGCCGTGAGTTTGAAGGTCTGGCTACGCGAGACTAGTGAATGGCTACATTACTCACCGAAGCGAAAACACGTTGGAAATGTAATAATTTGACGAGCGCAAATACAGATACGCATTGGATCTTTTGCCAACTCTTTTTTGCAGTAGCAGAAGCAGCAGGCGGCAGTGGTTTGAGTGAGAAAATGACATGCTATTATCAAGTCTGTCTCCCTCAGTCCGGGGGTATAGGTATGTTCATGGGTTCCATGGCCAAGCCCCGCCCGACCACACCTCTGATACCGGGACTGGTTTTGTATGCTTTTTGCGGCATTCACGCTGAAAACCAACGCTGCCTCTCAGTCTTTTTGCACTCCGGCCGATAGTGACGTCACGCGCATACCCTCGACACTTCACCTTTAAAGTCACCATTTAATAAAAATGGACACTTATTTTTTGTAAATGCAATATTGCAGTGTTTATTATCTAGACTCATTATATTTTTTAATTGACATGCCCTCAAAATCTTTTATCACCCCTCCCACTTGCAAAGACAACCCTTCTCTTCTCTGATGACATGCTAGGACGGGACACCCTGTCACTCACGAGATCGCATCAATAACAAATGACAATGATCCAATCCATTGCTGATGGAAAAATGAAGTCACGCCCTTTATTTTATCTTGTTCAAGAAACCTGTTTTACCTGGATATTCATCACAATTGGGAAGAAAAGACTAAATCGCAACATATGTCATGCCAACTTAACGTGCACTCTAATTTTATATTTACGTGTGCACTAAACAATATGGTGCCTTATTGGTCTTTATACACAAATACCTAATGCTGTGGATGCAGCATCATGCAAAAGCAATAATTTTCCATTACTGATGCCACTGTTTAAATACACTTGTCGAAGTCAAAATCTGTTTAACATTATGCATTTGCTTTCCAAAGCAACTTACATTTCATTCAAAGTATACCCTATCACTTCATGCATTCTCTGGGAATCACCCCATGGGGTGACCCACTCAATGTGAAATAAATCAGCTTTTTTAAGACCATTAAATGTTAGCTTCTTTTTCCCCCTTTTTTTTTTAACAAAAAAGTATTATCACCATTCACACCAATAGCTCAGCACCTTTAGTGATTGGAAAGTATTAATTTTCTATGTAAAAGAAACCTTCAAAATTTGCACTCTTCTTGAATTTTTTGTAACAAAAAATGACTAACTAACACTTGACTCGACTCTTCTTGATAGTCGCATTGGTTTCTGAAACCGCACCCGTATTTAGAATTGAACCAATGTTGGTTTTAATATAATGGCAAATTGTATTGTAAAGCCATTACTAAATTTAGATATAATTAGTCTTCAAAAGTGTAAATGTCATTTTGCCATCAAGTAAGATGATCAGTCAGCTACCCAGTGGTGTTGACCCGACAAACAAAATTTAGTATTATTAATGTACTACTCTATCACAATCAGTGTTACCTTGGCTCATACACAAATGCCTGCAATCAAGTCACTAAAATGTTAGGCTCAGGTTGGATGACAGGGTGATGTGCATGCAGCAAGTATGCCACAAGTTACCTTACTAATAATTATGTTATAACACAAGCTTGCGTGCTATATCAATGTGTATGCATTAAAGTAAAAAAAGTCACTGCTTTGACAGAGAACTCAAAGCGTTAGCACGTGCCTATTGTTTTGTAAAATAAAGATGCATGAGGAAGGTTCATTGACAAGATGCAATAACTTGACTCAATCCCAACCAGTCAATCCCATACATCTTTATCTGTACATGAAAGAAACTGAAAATCCATATATTCAATGAGCTAACAGAGTAAAGAATTAAAAACAGCCTACAAAATTAGTAATGTCCACTTACCCTAATATGGCAGTATACATTCCAAAAGCAAACTCGCTCCGGTGATCACCGTTTTGTCCTTTCACATACACACTGTAAAAAAAAGACACAAAAAAAGGAGGCTGACATCATTATCAAACATTTATGTCTATGGGGGGAAAGACTTACACATAATACACTAATACACATAAAACAAGTATAAAACAGAGTCGGTTAACTATCACGAACATCTTAAACAATTTCAAAATGTACAAACTAAATATATTATTAAAACATGAACAACCAAAACAGATATATTTAATAGATTCACCATGGTAACATTCAACACTAAACGATGGGGTATGAGTCCCTCCTGACTGTGAACAGAGACAACCCGGTGGCTGTTTTAAAGTGATGCAGATTTTTTGTTGTATTGTCAACTAACGTTAGTCAATAAATGATCAGAGACGAAGATGTCAAGTACAGTAGCATTATGTAAATATACGTATATTCATAATTAAAACGTTAATTGTTGTATTTTATTTGTTATTTGGTTATTTATATAATGCTAACGGAGCAATCTGAAAGAGAAATGCACGGAGCTAGGCTGGCTAGGAACATGGAAGTCCAACGTCACAAAACAAAATGGGCTGCATGCTTGGCTTGGAACCTGGAGTACGGGCACACAAACAAGAACTAGCTTCGATCCGAGAAACTACGCAAATCCAGGTCTTAATATGCGATGCAAATCTTATGTAACATATTATACAGTCTTCGTATTGTATTGCCCCGTTTAATTGTGTAGCAAAACAGTGTCTCCCCACGAGCTTATTCCCCTGTAGAACGGCTCGTAGGCTACTCACCGTCGTGCTCGGCTTCCTCCTGCTCTCGTTTTCCTTTGTAAGATGCACCTTCCCGTTGCGCAATGCGCGCATAAGAGACCCCCAAACTTTCAATCCAAGTTTAAGATCGTTGGAACACTATTCGTTATTTTAAAGAATCGTTACGGGTTTGATGTTAGTACGATTCGATGCACATTCACCAAACAATGTGGCTCACCCGAACCCGGGATTTTTCGTGACACTCGACCACTTGAACCTATGAGAAGACGGCTAACGGGAGAGGAAGACCCGCCTCCAGTTCTACGGGGCCTCCATTTCAATGTCCAATGCGTGGAAGCATTTTTTGCGCATGGTATCTTAGGAACATACCTTAAAATGGCTGCCGATGTTGTGGGAGGTGCTTATATTCCGTCGACCATCCTACATCACGCCTTTGAGATTGTTGCAGGGTGCAGTACCTTACAGTTTCTTGTCAAAGAACTTGACGTAGTCAGTTTGCCCAGAACATTCCAAGCCGCCAATCTTGTTCTTTAGTGTTGTAAGACATTTCTTTATTACTATACTGTGGCAAAGTGTCACAGAACCGATTTGGAGCCCACCACACCTTTGCACATGATAACCTACTGTAGACTTAAAGTTTAATAAGCAATGCGGACTGTTATCTGTTACAAGAAACACTGTGGATTGGAAAAGGTAACTGTAACAAACAACTATTGAGATTTGTTGTTCCTCTGGTTTACCCTGCTGAAAAAACCTAGGCTGGCTGGTCTTATTTGGTTTAAGCTGGAAGTAGCTAAGATGGTTTTCCAGCCTGGCCAAGCTGGTGTCCAGCTGGTTTTAGCGTATCTTTTAGCTGGTTTCCCAGCTTGATCAGCTAAAAAATGTCCAAAACCCCTCTAAAACCAGCCTGGGAGACCGGTTAAAACCAGCAAGGTTTTTTTCAGCAGGGTAAATTTCACAATTATAAATCAGATTAACATTATGAGTCTCAAAAGAAATCGGTCACTGAGAGCATCCATTCACTCCTTTCCTTTGAGCAAGATGTAGGCACAACTAATGCAAATGCCTGCTTTTTTTTTTTAACCCCAAGGGATGTCCTGGCAAAGATGCATAAATGCACCGTGCACCCAGAGAAAGGCTCCACTTTGTTCAGGGAGTGAAACAGCCTTTAATGTTTCAATGTCCCCCTATACTCGTTCCTGCATCAACACTCTAACCATTATCCTTAGCTTAATTTCAATTATTTGGACTTAACCCCTCTCTTTTATTCCCAGAGCTGTACCTCCATAATACATTAAAAGAGAGCCATCACTCATAGTGAAAGGGAACAGTTAAACAGGGAAAATTAGTCGAATCAAAACAACACATTGTGGCCACATATAATATAAACAGGAAAAATATGTATCGGAGCAATAGCCTTGTGGGCAGCGCTCCGACAAATGGCACAGCTGTGTGTTAAGGCTCATTTCCACCAAGCGGTACGGTTCAGTACGGTATGCAATTTTTGCTGTTTCCATTGTCAGAAGGTGTGAATGGTACCCTAATTCCGAACCGTACCGTTCCACTTTTTTGGTTGACGGAGAATCGTTACTTGCGTATGCTTTTTCGGCTGTGTTTTACCTTGCAGCCTAGACATGGTAAACCCAGCCTGATATGCCGGCGATTTGATTTCGCCCAGCAACTCAGTCTGGAAACCAGTACATTAATTTCTACTGCTTCTGTTACACTTTCGCGGGAACCAATCACAGACTGGCTTATCCACCTGGCACGCTATTGGCGGGTTTAACACGATGACGGATCGAGAAGCGATGGGTCGTTGCCCATTGATCAAGCCTCTTGTGGTCTGATTGGTTGAAGAACTATCCAATTGCAATCAGAGTCATTTGAATTATGCTCGTTTATCACGCCTCTTGTGGTCTGATTGGTTGAAGGACTATCCAATTGCGTACAGAGTCATTTAATTTATGCTCGTTTATCACGCCTCTTGTGGTCTGATTGGTTGAAGGACTATCCAATTGCGTACAGAGTCATTTAATTTATGCTCGTTTATCACGCCTCTTGTGCAGTAGAAAATACATAGCAGACTCCCCAGACCAATGTTCAATCTTAAATTGAGCTTGGTCTGGTGATCGCCAGACAACTTGCAGCCTGCAGCTTGTCTTCTTCTTGTGACAACAGCCACATGCCGAGAAGCAAGAACAAGATCTGCTGTATGTCGTCCACTGTTGTTTACTGTATCGCTTTCTTCTTCACGCGAGAATGACGTTGATCGCTACACCACGCCTATCATAAGCATACTGTTGCCAGTGGAAACGCAAGCTGGATCAGGGTTAACGGTCCCGAATCATACTGTATTGTACTGAATTGTACTGCACCACTCAGTGGAAATGAGCCATTAGACAACCCGAGTTTGAGTACCAGCTTGAGGTCCATTGCCTGTCATGTTCCCCTCTCCATTGCTTCTCGTCTCATCTACATTATCCTACCCAAGGCATAAAAGGTAAAATAATATAACAACAACAAAAAAAACATGAAACATAGTGTTGATAGGAATTACTAAAGTATAAGCCTCCATTCAGTTTGGGAGGTTACTGACTTTGGTAAACAGGACCACTTTTACCCGTATACCTTAAAGGAGAAGTATGTACACATTTTTTTTAATGTTAAAATACATTCCCTTATGCCACTTTGTTAAACATTGAGCCCCCCAGGCACCATCTAAACATTCACAGCGGTTTGCTCCGATCTGTCCGTCTCTTTCCAGCTCAACCAATAGTGTGAGTTTGGGGCGAGGCTACTATAGCATACTGATCCAATGTGGGACAATGGCTGACATGTTACATGGGAAAAGACATTCTGCAGAAGTGCAAGCCAAATTTCACTGCATTTAGACCTTCAAAGATTAAACAGGTCATGAACACATCAAAGTGAACAGGGCACTGCGATGCAACACACTTCAATATAGAGGTCTTCAACCCTGCTCCTCGAGGACCCACTGTCCTGCAAAGTTTATTTCCAACCTGCTTCAGCACACCTGCCTGTGTTTTTTCAAGCAATTTTGAAGAGGTTGCCTTGGGTTAGAACAGGGGAGCAGGGATGATGACCTCTGCCATAGAGCATCATCATGCACCCTTTCAGAAAGACAAAGTACCAGTCTATAATGTTTACTTTGACATGTCCAGTGTAGACAGCTTCAAATAGTTGTGGTGTGTGACATGTCATAAAATGCACCTGGTACACTAACGTTGAATGGGTTTACTCTGAACCCAAGATGCCCGCGTTCGGTCTTGACAGAGGGTTAGCCTACTCAATTGCTTACTCATGAGACATAGCAACACAGCTAAAAGCACACCTAATATGTTGGACCTTTATTGAAAGTGGCCTACTTTTACCTGTTGAGACCTTCCTTCACAAGCACCCATAAGAACTGTATTTGTGATGTTTGAATTGGATGAGGCACGACACACGTAATGTCTATTTGTAAAATATGCTGTATTTTTGTAATTCCGCTTGGTTTCACTAGTGTCACAGAAATTACTTCACCTTTAATAGAGTGTTGTGCCACTCACTTAAATGGTCCTAAAAACAAAATTACTCAATAAGAAATATTTGAAATACACTACAACCGAATCTGGTGTAAACTTGCCCAGATTTACATAAGACAGGGATGGGCAACTCTAGTCCTAGAGGGCCACTGTCCTGCAGAGTCCAGCTCTATCCTTAATCTTAATCAAACACACCTGACTGTAATTTCAAGCAATCCTTTAGACTTGTTGTTCAGGTATGTTTGCCTGGCAATGGAGATAAACTCTGCAGGACAGTGGCCCTCCAGGACTGGAATTGCCCATCCCTGACATGACTATTAAGAAAAGGTGTTGTACAAGGAATTGACTCTAACTGGGAGGTAGGGGGCAATATGCCATTGGACACTTGTAGCCTGCAAAAAATCCAATAACATACTCTCAATCAGAAAGGGACACACTGGCAACACTTTTTAGTGATCCGTTTTGTTCACCCCTGTGTAGCTCTTGAAAGTCCATTAGATACCCGTTATCCACAAATGTTTTGGAATACCAAACTCCCTTGTGATGTACTCCTTGAACACTCAAGTCTGATCCCATTTTATACCTAAATATGTTCATATATGTGGAAACAATATAAATTATTAAAGATCATATGGTACAGATTATAATACAATGATGTACAGATATGAAAGTGCTGTTACAACAATTAGCAAATGGTGATCACCTTTTATCAGTGGGCAGAACAGTGGGTGTATTGACTACATCAATGCTTAAAGGGACTGTATGTAATTCTTTGGTACTAAAAAAAAAAAACATAATAAGAAAGAAAGGTGGGGTGTGGTATTTCAAAACTGCTTTAGCAAAGTGCCTCGGGCCGAGTACCAAAACAAACTTGTAACCAATCAGCAGTGAGGGGCGTATCTACTAATGATGGGGAGAAGAGAGCGCTCAGTGCACGACATTATTCAGAAGACACGACACAAAACGGACATTAGACGAGTGACGACAGAAAGAGAGAGAGATGGCAGATAAAAAAACAAACGTGGAAGATGTCTGTGGAACAAAAGAAGGCTTACGATCAGGCAAGAAGTAGGACCCGTGTAAATATCAGATCAGCTTTCCAATGCTGGAGAGAACTCAAGGAACGAAGGCCGAGGTTGCTCGATAGGTGAGTAACATTGATTTAGTTCTGTTTCAAAGAAATAATATATGCTGGCTTTTGCTTGAATATGCTCATGTGTCATGTTTGCTTGCTTGTCCATTTGCAATTGTATTGTCGTTCACTTCAGCTATGATAAAGACCCATTCATTTCCACACCCGATAAGCCTGGAGCATCTAAACCTCCTCTACTGTCTGTTTCAAGCGTCAGCTCCCAAAGTGTGTCCGAAAAGTAAGATAATATACTCCTAATATATGTGATATTTCGTGATCTATATAACCCTCTAATCTTGTCATAATTGTAATATGTTCGTTAGTTGGATTGTCGTGCCCGTGCTATTGAGTTGTTCATGAGAACTGTGTTTGTGTTTTTGGGATGTAAGGGATGACTTTTTCGCTGAACATTTGACCTGGATTACCACATTGCTTTCACTTATTTATGACATCATACCCTCGGCCGGCTGGCACAGCAGATTCCGCCATAGTCGTAGCCTGGGTTACGTATGTGTGGGGCGGAGCTATCAAAATAGGAGCGTGTTTGTTTTGGTGATTTGAAAACAACATCGGTTACCAGAAAGCATTTACCCCACCTTTAAGAAACATGCTAAGTTCACCTACTTGTTTCTCTGAAAAGCAATGCTACAGCCAGTTATTTTACTTTGAAATCTGAGTTCCATGTCGGAATGTCTGTTTTTGTTGTGGTCTGTATGAGTCTGCCCACTGCCAACTTACCCAATTAATATTTTGTGTATTTTGTCACCCCGGGTTGCCATTTGGCAGAAAACACTGCACATTGCAGCCATGGAAGCAAGCAAACAAACTCAGAGATCATAGATTCTACCCGACCCAAAAAGCTGCATCCATCTAAAAATCTCTATGAACGGAGGCATATTAAAACGCGGACAAATCAACTCAACTTACAATGTGCAAGTCTCCTCGCGTTCCATTTTCAATTGCGCTCACTACTGTTGCATGTCCTCAATTTGGCAACCCACATGTAATTTTGCAATTTGGCAACGAAAAAAGACTCAATTTGGCAACGAGTCCAATATTTTGAATTTGAACTATAGTATCCATTTTAACCACTAGCTGTCAATATTACATACTGCACCTTTAAAGAAAATGAGTAAGGAAAAACTGATTTCTACATAACATAAATGGCCATATTAAAACAAGATATTGTTTGATAGCCTTAAATAAAAAAGGCCTTTGTCTGATTTTATAATGTAGGAGGTCAAATAACTCTTGAAAGATTACTTATAGCCGCGTTTCCACCGCAGGAACTTTCCCCAGGAACTAGGAACTTTGGGGTGGTACTCGGTGTGTTTCGACCGCAGGAACCAGGGTCTAAATGAAGTTCCAGGTAAATATTTCCCCCTCCAAACGGCCCTTCTCACGAGGTGGTACTTTTTCAAAGTTCCGGAACTTTCGGGGGTGGGACTAGGGCGCTGAACATGCTGATTGGTTTAGCTCACGCAGCATTTTATTTCAACCGGCATTTTTAAAAGTCTTGCGAGGTTCTTTCTGCGTTCAGTGAATATCAGTCTTGCTCTTTCTGTCTGATGGAGCGGATTGTCTCAGCAATCGCACAGGCAATGTCCGTAATAGCTGATAATAACATTAAATCTAGCTTTTCGAGCTTTCAGAATACACTTTAGTATCAGTGCTCATCTTCCACTGTTTTGTTAATTACATATTTAGTAAACCACATAACTAGAAAAAAACAGCGCTGTTTGCATCTCCTCCATACTTGTTATTGTTGCAGACAGTATCGCACAAAAATTATTACTGCCCGTCTCTGACTGGGAGGAGCAGCTGCGCGCAGTCCCACGTCTAATTTGCCAAATCTTCACGGTACTTTAGACCGCAGTGGAAACGCAGACAGCAGCAGGTCTGGGGGAAAAAAAGTTCCTGTAAAAAAAGTTCCGGGTAATTTCGGTGGAAACGGGGCTTATGCCTTTTTGTGTTTGGGTATTTGGGGTTTTGCAACAGTCTTTACCATCAAAGTTGAGGTGGACACAAAACAACCAATTTATTCCAGGTCAGTTACTTGATGTCAGAGTCGCTTCACTTATCTTTGGCTGCTCTGCTTCAAATAGATTACTTTATCTTTTTTTACTTTATGTTGACCTACCCATAATATAGGACAGAATATTGCAAATAGGCATTTTCATTTCTTAATTAAGAGCAGGGGTGCCCAATCCTGCTCCAAGAAGGTCAATGTCCTGCAGAGTTCCAATCCTAATTAAACACTTCTGAACCAGCTAATCAAGGTCTTAAGGATTAGCAGAAATGTATAGGCATGGGTGTTTGAGCAGTTTGAAGATGAATGTTGGCCCTTCAAGAGCTAAATTGTGCACCCAATTTAGAGGATGATTTATCCAAAACAACTTAATGAGAATAACATATGTAGAAGCAATTGATCCAAGGGACAACACAACAGAAGTATATCACACCAAACAAATGTTTTTATTAGGTACTACAATAGTATGTTTATGCAGTTTAAGTGCAAAAACATTTTAAGCTCCTATAGAATGTGCCATTTCTTAAAGACAGCAAGGGATTGCGTGATTAGGGGGAAGGTTGAGAGTTCACTCCACCACCAAAGGACAGGAACCATGTGAAGGTTTTAGGAAGAGACCTGTGAAACTGTGATGGCACCATCATGTGTTCTGACTGCAGGGGATGGGAGAATGCAGTCTTGGTCTGTTAAGCTAGTATCAGAGCCTTGAATTTGATGTCGACCCCTATAGGCAGTGAGTCTGGGGGCATCTTGCAACATTTTGGGTGATTTAAGATGAGAGGCTCTGATGCATTCTGGATCATCTGCAAGGCATGATAGTTGGAAGGCCAGATAGTAAAGCCTTCAAATTCTCCAGGTTTGGGATGACAAGATTCTGGACCCAGAGCTATACATCATGTGTTCTGACTGCAGGGGGTGGGAGAATGCAGTCTTGGTCTGGTATGCTAGTATCAGAGCCTTGAATTTAATGTTGATTCCTATAGGCAGTGAATCAAAAGGGGTGTGACATGTTGCAAAATTTTGGCTGATTGAAGATGAGAGGCTCTGATGCATTTTGGATCATCTGCCAGGCATGACAACTGGAAGGCCAGATAGTAAAGCCTTCCAATTCTCCAGGTTTGGGATGACAAGAGTCTGGACCCAGAGCTACACAGCATAATCAGATAGTTGTGGGCTAATTTTCTTTATGTTAAAAAGTATAAACTGGGCAGTTATTGGGATGGTTGTAAAATACTACCCAAAGATGGCTACTTTATGGTTGTTGAACTATTTGGTGTTGTTGTGTTCAATTGATGGCCTGGCTGGGATGTCAAGGTTGCCTTTGCAAGATTGACCTGGACATGACATTCCTTCATTCAATCCATGATGTCAAAAAATTCTAGTCTGAAAGACAAAATAAGAACGTATGATTGTCAGGCTGGAAAGACCAGTAGAGCTGTGTTAAATGTATAGAAGAGGAGTGGGCCTCTAGAGTACTCAAGTGGTTGGCGGGTGTGATTCAGACACTCTTCCCCTCCAATGAAACCTTGAAGAATCTGCCTATAAGATAGGACTCAAAGCAGTAAAGAGCAGTACCAGTGATGCACAAATTTGAAAGAGTTGATAGGAAATCTGATGGCATCAAAGGCAGCAGACAGGTTAAGCAGATTGCGGACAGAGGATCTCAAAGTCATTACAGTCATAGGGATTCAGGAAAGGAGAGCATGGTAGTGAAGAATGGTTGCATCCTGCAGGTTGTTCTGAAAAAGGAATGCAAAAAGTTGAAGGCAGCCTTTTCAGTGTTTTTGGACAGGGGCGAAATCAGAAAGACAGGTATATGTTATATAATATTAATCGGTTTCATGTACTATTTCAATGTACTATTACTGGGTTAAGTATTGGTTTGAGTGGGGTTACAGTGGGAATACCTGAACCTGCTTAAATGGGGCGGAGAAGACTCTAGTGGACATGTTTATGATGTGTGTGAGTACAGGTAAGGGTGCGAGAGAGATAGTTTGAGGAAAATAAGAATGTTCTAGGATATTAGCCACCTTTTCACTGTTGGAAAATGGGTTTAAGAATGGTTCCAGTTGTATTTTCACTTGAGCCTGGTACGGCATGGCATGATTTCAAACCGTTGTTGAATTCTGGTATAATGCGTATAGTGACATCGCCACCCAGGATTCCTCCCTTGTCGGTTGCCTGGCTACCAGCTTTTTGCTATTTGAGCGAAGTAAACAAAAATGAATAATAAAATAAATATCTGATCCTCCTCCATAACGGTCGCTATTTATTTCTCATATCGTCTGTAAACTCTTGCATTACCAAGACAACGACTAACGCATGTGTATTACATTGCAAGCTCTGTTATCAGCCCTACAGTGGAAAATGAGACCATATCCATACCGACTGGGAGAAGGGAAGAGGAGAATGTTGTGTAGACTTTCTTGGTGTTAGCAGTTCACAGTTTAATTCAAGTTGTTGATCTGGTAAAGGTTCTCCAAAAACTAGTTAGTTATACAAAACTGTTATACAACACTGAAGGAACCAAGTTCACTACCCGTTTACAAAAAGATGCTGTCTATAACTTATGGTGAAAACCATGCAAGTGTTGTTTGTATTACATTGCAAACTCTGTTATCAGCCCTACAGTGGAAAATGAGACCATATCCGTACCGACTGGGAGAAGGGAAGAGGAGAATGTTGTGTAGACTTTCTGGGTGTTAGCAATACACAGTTTAATTCAAGTTGTTGATCTGGTAAAGGTTCTCCAAAAACTAGTTAGTTATACAGACTGTTATACAACACTGAAGGAACCAAGCTCACTACCCGTTTACAAAAAGATGCTGTCTACTACTTATGGTGAAAACCATGCAAGTGTTGGTTGTATAAACAGATTGGAGTATACAGGTGCTGGTCATTTAATTCGAATATCATCAAAAAGTTTATTTATTTCACTAATTCCATTCAAAAAGTGAAACTTGTATATTATATTCATTCATTAAACACAGACTGATATATTTCAAACGTTTATTTCTTTTAATTTTGATGGTTATAACAGACAACTAAGGAAAATCCCAAATTCAGTATCTCAGAAAATTAGAATATTGTGAAAAGGCTCAATATTGAAGTCACCTGGTGCCACACTCTAATCAGCTAATTAACTCAAAACACCTGCAAAGGCCTTTAAATGGTCTCTCAGTTCTGTAGGCTACACAATCATGGTGAAGACTGCTGACTTGACAGTTGTCCAAAAGACAACAATTGACACCTTGCACAAGGAGGGCAAGACACAAATGGTCATTGCAAAAAAGGCTGGCTGTTCACAGAGCTCCGTGTCCAAGCACATTAATAGAGAGGCAAAGGGAAGGAAAAGATGTGGTAGAAAAAAAGTGTACAAGCAATAGGGATAACCGCACCCTGGAGAGGATTGTGAAACAAAACCCATTCAAAAATGTGGGGGAGATTCACAAAGAGTGGACTGGAGCTGGAGTCAGTGCTTTAAGAACCAATACGCACTGACGTATGCAGGACATGGGTTTCAGCTGTCGCATTCCTTGTGTCAAGCCACTCTTGAACAACAGACAGCGTCAGAAGCGTCTCGCCTGGGCTAAAGACAAAAAGGAAAAAAAGTGATCCAAAGTTATGTTCTCTGATGAAAGTAAATTTAGCATTTCCTTTGGAAATCAGGGTCCCAGAGTCTGAAGGAATAGAGGAGAGGCATACAATCCACGTTGCTTGAGGTCCAGTGTAAAGTTTCCACAGTCAGTGATGGTTTGGGGTGCCATGTCATCTGCTGGTGTTGGTCCGCTGTGTTTTCTGAGGTCCAAGGTCAACGCAGCCGTATACCAAGAAGTTTTAGAGCACTTCATGCTTCCTACTGCTGACCAACTTTATGGAGATGCAGATTTCATTTTCCAACAGGACTTGGCACCTGCACACAGTGCCAAAGCAACCAGTACCTGGTTTAAGGACCATGGTATCCCTGTTCTTAATTGGCCAGCAAACTCGCCTGACCTTAACTCCATAGAATATCTATGGGGTATTGTGAAGATGAAGATGCAATATGCCAGACCCTACAATGCAGAAGAGCTGAAGGCCACTATCAGAGCAACCTGGGCTCTCATAACACCTGAGCAGTGCCACAGACTGATCAACTCCATGCCACGCCGCATTGCTGCGGTAATTCAGGCCAAAGGAGCCCCAATTAAGTATTGAGTGCTGTACATGCTCATACTTTTCATGTTCATACTTTTCAGTTGGCCAAGATTTCTAAAAATCCTTTCTTTGTATTGGTCTTAAAGGGTAACTAAACCCCTGCTCAGAGCTTAACTCCACCCACTGGCAATTTTCAAAAAATGCTGGAAAAGTGGGCAGAGCCCGGCGGACACAGAGGGGATGAACCGAGGGCGGGGCTGAGTGGAGGGCGTGCACCTGAGACCCGCAGTGACGGATTGATTGACAGATGTCAGACTCGCGAGTCGCAAAGATGGAGAATGACTGGAGTGACGCCAGCTTTGCAACAGAGCGGTCATTTCTCCTACCTTCACCTGAAGTGGAGGAGGGTGAATTGTCTGTAACAGACACAAACCCGGAGCCTTATCAATGCGAGCCGCTGCTCAAACTGCGTTAACTCCCCATGCCGACGATGCTAGTGAAGCAGCCGCGCAAGAGAACTGACCTAATCTATCTGCGTCCGCGGCAACCACTTGCGTGTCAGGGTTTGAAAGCGCGTCTCATGTATGAAAATTATCTGTACACATGACGGGCGGCAATAATATCGCTAGAAAAGCCTCACGTGTACTGACAACTGCATTATTTAACCGTATTTTCTTCAATACAATGTTAAAGCAAGTGTCAAGTCAGTTTCATTAATAATGTTTACTTCATGTAACATGACAGTTCATACTGGAGTGAAGCCGTTCTCATCATGTGATTGGGGGAACATTTCTGAGGGCGTGGTGAGCTCGTGCTAGGGGAGCGGATAGTGAGCTGTTGGAGGTACCATCCTACGTCACGATGTACACCAACCTCCAATAGGAAAATTCAACTGCAGTAGCCACCGTTCAACCTTAAGAGGGCAGCACTTTGGCGGTTTTACACCATATTTTATAGAATTAAAACACTTTCTACTCAAATGTCAAAACATTTACTCGAATCAATGAACAGCATTAATAAAGCCCCAGTATTACAGATCATTAACTAAAAAAAGTTGGTTTAGGGTTTAGTTACCCTTTAAGTAATATTCTAATTTGATGAGATACTGAATTTGGGATTTTCCTTAGTTGTCTGTTATAATCATCAAAATTAAAATAAATAAACATTTAAAATATATCAGTCTGTGTGTAATGAATGAATATAATATACAAGTTTCACTTTTTGAATGGAACAAGTGAAATAAATCAACTTTTTGATGATATTCTAATTATATGACCAGCACCTGTATTCAAAGATCCCTCTTCTAATTTTAAATGAGGTGGCCACTTCCACATCCACAAATGGAAGAGCTGTCTCTACCATCTAGATATAACCCCAAAATGGAAATATTAAATCTATTGCATATAAGCAGCTCCATTGCAAAAATCCTTGAACTAATTGGTTAATCAATGGTTAATCAATCTAGCAAGCTTTTCCAGAAAATATAGAACCAGGGCTTATGCAATACAGTTGGATGTCTACAGTTGGATACTGGAATTCCTGACAAGCAGACCTCAATACATCCTCTATAGCCTGCTGCTTCAGTCCTGGACTGTACTTATATGCCTCCTTGTTCACCTGTACAGCTACTCATAGCAGTAGTTAAGTTTGCCAATGGCATGACTGGGCTAAATAAAGCCACATTTCCACCGCAGGAACTTTCCCCAGGAACTAGGAACTTTGGGGTGGTCCTCCAGGGTCCTCCAGGGCAGGAACCAGGGTCTTAATGAAGTTCCGGGTAAATATTTCCCCCTCCAAACGGGCCTGCTCCCGGGGTAGTACTTTTTCAAAGTTCGGGAACTTTCGGGGGTGGGACTTGGGCGCTGAACATTCTGATTGGTTGAACTCACGCAGCATTTTATTTCAACCGGCAGTTTTAAAAGTCTTTTGCGAGGTTCGTTAGTTCTGCTTTCAGTAAATATCAGTCTTGCTCTTTTCTGTCTGATGGCGCGCGTTCGTCTCAGCCATCTCACGGTCAATGTCTGTAATAGCTGATAATAACATACGTTGTCTTATTTTAAATCTAGCTTTACGAGCTTCAGAAAACGATTTAGTATGAGTGCTCGTCTCTTTTTCGCCGTTTTTTTAATGACCTCTTTATTAAACCAATACATAACTACCAAAAGCAGCGCTGCTTGCATCTCCTTGTTATTGTTCCAGACAGTATCGCGCAAAAAATATTACTGTCCATTACTGACTGGGAGGAGCAGCCGTGCGCAGTCCTACATCACCGGACTAATTTGCCTAATCTTCCCGGTACTTTAGACCGCAGTGGAAACGCAGACAGTAGCAGATCTGGGGGGGAAAAGTTCCTGTAAAAAAAGTTCCTGGTACAAATTGTTCCGGGTAATTTCGGTGGAAACGCAGCTTTAATGAGTCACAATGAGTCATGCCAGAAAATAGGTGAAGGTCTTTAAAGATGTCCTTGAATAAGAATACAACAGAACTTACTGCGATGGCTTCAAAGAAGCAGAGGGTGTAATTTCAATAAGGGTGCAATAACATTACCAGCACTACAGTGGAAATAATCAATTTGAATCTCTACTGATCTGATCTGATCTGGCCCCACAAAACTGTAGCCATTCTAAAACATGTCTACCAATGCTTGCACTCTCTCAGAGTCTTAAAGAAATATTACATGATAAAGGAGTTCCTCGTGAACTAGAGTACGATATAATATATCCACACTTGCAGTATGGCTTTTTACAATAGAAGAAACACAACTTGGTGTTGTCTGGTGAACTATGTATATTATATCATATGGCAATGTCTAGTGTTTTATCTATTCCAAGACAGACCTGAGAGTTCTTGTGTTCAGCAAAAGATATCACCAATCTCTCTTAGACTACCCTATGGACAAAATAAGCTAGTAATATTGTCAGCAATGGACACTGTTGTTTTCTTAAAAGCTTCAGGTCTCTTAGGTCCTGTATACACTCGAAATTAAGGTTTTGCATTTGACCAAACTGTTGATTTAAGCCGCGTTTCCACCGAAATTACCCGGAACAATTTGTACCAGGAACTTTTTTTACAGGAACTTTTTTCCCCCCAGACCTGCTGCTGTCTGCGTTTCCACTGCGGTCTAAAGTACCGAGAAGACTAGGCAAATTAGTCCGGTGATGTAGGACTGCGAGCGGCGCGACTGCTCCTCCAAGTCAGCGACGGACAGTAATAATTTCTGTGCAATACTGTCTGCAACAATAACACGTATGGAGGAGATGCAAGCAGCGCTGCTTTTTCTAGTAATGTATTGAGTAATGTGTATAGTAATGTGTTTACTAAAGAGGTAATTAACAAAACGGCGGAAAAGAGACGAGCACTGATACTAAAGCGTATTCTGAAAGCTTGTAAAGCTAAATTTAAAATAAGACAACGTAAGTTATTATCAGCTATTACAGACATTGACCGTGCGATTGCTGAGACGAACGCACACAATCGGACAGAAATAGTGAGACTGATATTTGCTGAACGCAGAACGAACCTCGCAAAAGACTTTTAAAAATGCCGGTTGAAATAAAATGCTGCGAGAGCTCAACCAATCAGCATGTTCAACGCACAAGTCCCACCCCCGAAAGTTACCGAACTTTGAAAAAGTACCACCTCGGGAGCAGGGCCGTTCTGAGAGGGGAAATATTTACCCGGAACTTCATTTAGACCCTGGTTCCTGCGGTCGAAACACACCGAGTACCACCCCAAAGTTCCTAGGGAAAATTCCTGCGGTGGAAACGCGGCTCAAAATAGACATGGCAACACTGAAATAGAGTGCTCTGCGTAGAAGCCTTGCAAACATAAACAATACATGACGCATCTGTCAACGGCAGTTTAGTTCAAATTGTAGAACAGGTCTTTGGTTACTGTAATATTACTTTGGTCAAAAATAGCAGGTACCAAACAAACGATGAAGCTAGAACATTGCTATGGTTACCATAGTCTCAATCAACGTTTGTTTCCTCCTCAGGTGTAACCTTACATCAAAGAGTTTTCAACCAGGCTCAGGTATAAATGGTAATGGGTCTTATTTGACCACTTGTCATCAGATTAACTAAAATCCATGTGTATTAAGCGTAAACGGGGCCTCAGATTTGAAATCTTGAGTGTGCCACTCATTGCTTGCCACCCCAGGACAGTCCAGTCTTTTAGATAATTTCTGGGTGTTTTAATATTTGTAAACATGGTAGCAGATGTGTCAGATGAAATAGGTCATTTACTCATGACCATTACCTTATCTCTATAACTTGAACTAAAACGAACTTATTTGTAATTGCGCATTTCAATGCTGGTGTCATGTATAGACACTATGCCAGTTTTTATTTCTGTGATAGTTTCAATATATCATCTGCCATAGTTTCATAGTTTAAAAACATGGCTCGAGATGTGTCCATTCTTATGTGAATGCCCCCCAACAAAAGCATCTGATCAGTATGTGGCAGACATAAACCTAGATTGAACCCACACCACTGGCGGAACTGAGATTTGACAAAAAAAGAAAGATTGAAGGGCTGATATTCAGTTGTTGCGTAAAACAGAATCTGTAGCATGCTGGTTAGCACAGAAAAAAAATTGGCTTCTTTATTTAAAAACTAATGCAAAAAATCCATATACAATTTTACTAATAAAAAAATTGTTTATTAGGCAGTCACGGCTCATTGATGCACGTGGGGAGCGAAGGCTGGCTTGTGTGGTCTGATCAGACGAGCTACTGTAGCTCAAATTGCTCAAGAAGGTAATGCTGGTTCTGATAGAAAGATGTCAGAATATACAGTGCATCGCAGTTTGTTGCGTATGGGGCTGCATAGCCGCAGACCAGTCAGGGTGCCCATGCTGACCCCTGTCCACCACAGAAAGCGGCAACAGTGGGCACGTGAGCATCCAAACTGGACCATGAAGCAATGGAAGAAGGTGGCCTGGTCTGATGAATCACGTTTTCTTTTACATCACGTGGATGGCCGGGTGCATGTGCATCTTTTAGCTGGGGAACATATGGCACCAGGATGCACTATGGGAAGAAGGCAAGCCAGCAGAGGCAGTGTGATGCTTTGGGCAATGTTCTGCTGGGAAACCTTGGGTCCTGCAATCCATGTGGATGTAACTTTGACATGTACTACCTACCTAAGCATTGTTGAAGACCATGTACACCCTTTCATGGAAATGGTATTCCCTGGTGGCTGTGGCCTCTTTCAGTAGGACAATGTGCCCTGCCACAAAGCAAAAATGGTTTGAGGAGCACAACAACACATTTTTAGGTGTTGATTTGGTCTCCAAATTCCCCAGATCTCAATCCAATCAAGCATCTGTGGGATGCGCTGAACAAACAAGTTCAATCCATGAAGGCCCCACCCCGCAACTTACAGGACTTAAAGGATCTGCTGCTAACATCTTGGTGCCAGATACCACAGCACAACTTCAGGGGTCTAGTGGAGTCCATGCCTTGACGGGATAGGGCTGTTTTGGCAGCAAAAGGGGGACACAATATTATGATGATGTTATGCCTGATCGGTGTAAGCATGCATAAGCAGTTTTTCCAAAGAATAAGTTCTCTTAAAGGTGCACTCAGTAATTTTGATGTTGTGCTGGGCTAAAATGAAAGTCGTGCCAGATTTGACATCTTGCATAGTGAATGTAGCATCATCCAGTAAAAGGTTTAATTTAATTAGTTTAAGTTCTAATAAAAAAATGAATGAATATGAATGAAAAAAATTAATACTGGGTGCATCTTTAACTCATGCTAACTAAGGGAAATCTTAAATTATTGTAACAAATTAAGGGCAAGGGGAATGTGTATTCATCATAACCAATATCAAAGAAGGGGATAACAATATTTGTATGCATAAATACAAAATTTAAAGCTTTGAGTGAAAATAAATTAAACAATTGCAAGGACTTAGAGGGGGAAAACAGAATTATCTTTATTTAAACAAGTGAAACTAGACTTGCACAAAATCTGTTACTGATGTATGAGAATAGAAAAAATGTTTTGCATCACTACTAAATAAACAAACAATTTGTAAAAAAAAAAAAAAAAAAAAAAAAAAAATCTTATCTAGACAAGCAGTTATAAAAAGTATAGCTAAAATACACATTTCCCTAACTGCACCATAGGCGTGCTCTTCAATCAACTTTTAGGAAAGACTTTTTGAATGACATGAGTAATTCCAGAAGTAAAAACTTCTGCTTTGTTCTTAAGGGTTAAAGTATTTTCAATTTAAAATTCAGACACTCTGGTCATTATAGAGGTTCTTATACAGGCCCCTTTGGTTTGTGCATGCACATAGTGTCAATGCCTATTTTGAAAAAGAATTCGAAGAGCACATCCAAAAACCCGAAAAAGCAAAAGAGAATTGATGGGAAGTTTTTTTTTTATAAACAACGAATGCAACACACAAGGAAACCGTATTCATTCAGTACATCAGAGAAGTCTATAGAACACTTCTAACACTATAAAAGTACAACACTTAAAGACTAAAAAAGTGTGTTCATTTCTGTTTAACTACGAGCCTTCCATTGCTGACAAACATTATATCATCATTATTGACACTTTTAATTAACAGGTTTGGCATTTCTCCAGGTATTCCAGTGTCGCTTCCAACTTTGTTGCAACTATGTAAGGAGGGCCCGTTTCATTTGTAAAAGGACAGTGCTGGCTTGAATGAAGACCGTAATGCCTTTGGGGTAAATCAGTACAGCGAGATATCTTCCAGCATCAGCATCATAACAGCCTCCACACTCTTCTGGGAAGGAACATTGTTGCAGGGACTTGCTCAAGAAACAAGAGCATCAAGGAGGCAATGACATCGAACAAAAGAATGACATGAAACAAAAGGGTTCTCAATCCATTCTAAAGGTGTTCATTAGGGGTTAGGCCTGGGATTTGCTCATGACATTCACATTCTTCAACACCTGAATCAGTAGATCATCTCTTTGAGCACAGAGTCATTGCCCTGCTGGAATAGAAAAAGAGTCCTCACCTTTGACACGATACTCTAGAATATCACTTTATACTCGAGAATTAAGATTTGTCTTCACTGAATTTACTGGAATAGCCAAACTTGTTCATTAGAAGAGGGTGTCCATATACTTTTGACCATTTTTGCATTTCTAGGTCTGAGAACATTCAGTAGATTCATTCATTATTTCCGATGACATTTCATTATCAGCATTTTTATCAGGCTTTTCAGCATCATCATCTTCTTGTTGGTTTTCGGAATTAATTACATTGGTCTCGGGAGCTTTTGTGCCATCGTTCTCAGAGTCTCCTTTATGATGATTCTCAAGATGGCTATGTAAAGCAGAGAGGAATGTAAAGCGGCTTGGACAGAGAGGGCAACTGAGCAATACCTTGCAAGGACTTCGCTTGTGGAAATACACATGTCGCTTATAAACACTAAGTAGCCCAAAGACTCTACAGCATTCTTTGCACTTGTACTTCATCCTTGGTGTGTAAGTTCTCGTATATCGAGAACCAAATAACCGGTCATCTGCCTTGGATTCGGGCTGGTTTTCTTCTTCAAGATCCTCTTGTTCACTATCACTTTTTGTTTCTGTTGATGCTTTCGCAGGTTCCTGTTCACTGCTTTTAACCTCATGTTCGGTCTTTGACTCCCCAGAAGCCTTAGGTTGAAGCGCTGAACTGTGGTACATGGCCACATGCCTTGTGACATCACATCTTTGTGGAAAATTCCTTCCACAATAAGAACAGGCATGCAAAGTACCCTTATGGTACCGCATATGACGAGAGAGACTGCTTGAGTGCACAAACACACGGTGGCAGAGTTTACAGGAGAATATTTTACCACCAAAATTGGATCTGTTCATTCCTCTATGTCTTCCTCTCATGCTTGGTCTTAGCGGCTGCTTTTGCTGTTTTGCAACCATTTGTTGCATTACACCATGGTACGGTTTTGTTTTAGCTGGTAAACCTGAAGAGTCCTTTACCTCAACCTCATCTGGATGCTGTGTTTTATGATGCTCTCTTAAATCTGAAATTTGGTTGAAATGTTCTCCACACAGGCCACATCGACATGGCTCAACTGAATCACTGCCAGTTTTCTTACTTTCTTCTTCCCCAAGTGATTCCTGTTTTTGTGTCACCTCAGTGGTTGGCTTGTTGACACGAGAATGACTGTTTAGGTGGCTTTGCAAGTCAGACAACCAAAAGAAGCGTAAGCCACAGACTTTGCACGGATAAGACTTCTCCATGCTATTTTCTTGATCTTCTTCAGATCTACTCAAAGTCTTGGAACCAATAGATCCATGCCATTGTTTTTGGTGTGACAGCAAGGTCTCTTGTTTTAAGAATCGCTTTCCACAGTGTCCACAGCTATAGAAGCGTTCATGAGCATGGTTTTGAAGATGGCTCTGCAAACTCTCCCGGTCATTAAACACCTTGCAGCACAGGGTGCATTTGAACCCCTGCTCAAGGGCACGGTACTGCTGGTGCAGTTGTAAGCTTTTTGGGGTTTTGAACATTTGTCCACATTTTTCACATTTAAACTGAGCAAACTGCTTCTCTTGCATCTTGGATGAAGTCAAGGCTTCTTGATTAGAGGGTTGGCACCATAATGACTTGGGTGAAGGTTTTCCAAACAAGAAAGTAAAGTTAGATAACGCAGATCGATCAACCACAGTAAGCATTCCGTTTTCATGGAGAGCAACCTCAATGGATGCGTTGATACAACTACCATTACTAATGTTTAAACCATCAGAGGAAAATAAGCCAGTAAGTCCATGAATGGCCATGTGTTCGACTAGTTTATGGTACTGACTAAACCCTTCACCACACTCTGTGCAGATGAAGGCATCTCCCCCACCTAACTCTTGAGTGAAGCCCATTGGGTACGCCATCCTGACAATGCCAAATGTAGATTCTTTTGACTAATAAATTTCAATGGTTTAAGAATCTGGGAACATGATTATGCGAGATGTTTAAAAAATATATCCTTATATATGATAACTTGGACTATTGGAAATATTCTCCAGGCAAAAAAAGTTTGTGAGACATCCAATCTCACCTCAGTTGAAAACAAAGCTAAGTTCTAATATGCATTTAATAATAAAAAAAAAATTACAGCATCTCTAAAATGGCAACTCCACCAACTTCAATAAAACAGAAAATTGCATAAAGGATTAAAAATATATCCTTAAAAGTCTTTGATTGTCAAATCAATCATCATCAATTCCCCAACTCTGTAAGGAAATGTGGTCTTTGAGCATAATGCAGTGATGTAAACCTCATTAGATATGGCCTGCCTTGTTTCAGGTGCTGGCCCGCAATTCAGGTATTGCCATCTGGGGAAAAAAAAGGAAAGCAGAGGACATGTAAGACAAATAAATTTAATAGCAAGTGATATTTCTTTAAGAAATGAAAATAATGAATGTAAAAAAACACAAACTTTTTAATAATCCATTTAAGCTTAAGATGGTTTTGGGAAATGCAGCCAAGATCAGTTACTAAATCAACACCTACATGACCTAATTGAGCCATATGACCTACCATTGTGGTATTTGTGTTGGGGATTGGTATGGATATAGATTTCCCAATTTGTGGTGAATCTGACTCAAGTCTCTCAATTAAGATTAATTTGAGTACATTTCAGTTATAATATTCCTTTAAGAATCTCTCTCGTAATACTGTAAAGTATGCAGAGAAAGTTGTTCTAACACATAAAATGTTAATTTTATAAATTAACAACAGGGCCCAAACTGTTCCATTGCTGTTTATATTATATTTTGCTTTGTGACAAATATTTTACCATTTTGGGTTAAGCTGCATTGCTTTGACATTGTGGAAAAAGAATAATAGAAACAAAATGTATTAGCCTTTTTACCTGTTATTATTAATCTAAATGAATCTACTGCGAAATATAGGATCTTGGTAGGAACTTGTTAAAACTCAAACATGAGATTTTATTGGGACGTCACGTGCCCCAGTAAAATCGCCTGAGTGAACATCATGATTCAGTTCATCTGGAAGAGAAGACAAAGAAGCCGAAGACCTCAGCTGTATGGGAGCACTTTAAATTGAATGAGGACAAGACAAAGGCAGTGTGCCAAATATACTACTGTAAGTAGTACCTATAGCATATTGTTGGTGTAAAAAAACTGTCTGCTTTTATCCGCCATGTTAATCCCTAATTTTACACATGATAAAAACGTGCACTTAATTTGCTTGGAAAATATTTGCGAATACGACATAAAAAAAATAAAAAAAACAGACAGTAGCCCAGCCAAATAATTATTTGTCTATAGGAACTTCCCCAGGTATCGCAGCCATAAACATCAACATCCTCTTTAATGTGTCAGTAATTACTTTGCTGCTAATTTCTGATTTGGGAGTAATTTGTTTGTCAGAAAAATGTTAGGCTACTTTATTAAAAAGTACTGCTCTTAACAGACCTGTGTTTTGTATCACTAGTGCAGTGTCCGTTCTTGGAGCATATAAACCCTGTCCGCGTGAGGCGCGCCACTTAGTTTATTAAAAGATTATTAATTCTGAATGTGTCGCGTGTCCATATTGCACCAAATGGGACCCCAGCAACCCCCTGCTGTGAGTGAAGTCGATTGGATGAACAGTTCTCGACATAATCAAAATGCAAACAAACAGACAGACAGACAGACTAAAGCTTTCCGAAACTACTTCTGAAGCTTCAAATATTCAGTGTGGATTTCTACAGAAGCTTCAACTTTGGGTAAAACGCAGCGCTCGTTACTGTCACTTTTTTACCTAAGCATTCCAATCGCAGTGGAGGAGGTGCGGGACAAATACTACATGACCAACCATCCTACTTGGAGAGGTTAATATTGCTGGTTACTGCATTTTTATATTCATATTCTTCAAAATGAGATTAGTAACACGTTATTGCCATGAATATTCCAAATCATAGCAACCAAAGGGTCTCAGCTGGAAAAACACTACAACTCCAAAGTGCTCTTAAGCACCACCAGCTGGCCGTTTTCAGAAGCGCACCAGGCATTATTTCAGCTGGCTAAAAAAGCTTTGGTGGATAAGTTAATTTAATATTTATTGTTCGGCAATAGGCATATGGGCTTGTTACATCTGCGGCGTCTTTTGGTTTTGTTTTGTTTTTCCCCCTTTCTTTCATTCTTAGCTGTTATCACATCAATCATCATTTGCCAATGTGGTTACACCCCCTCAAAGAACCAATCCAAACTCACCTTCACAGTATAAAGACCCGGAAGTGACAAGAGGCGCATGTTTTCTCTTGTTTGACTTAGGTCTTGCTGTTTGTTGCTAGTCTCCTCAATAGTTTTGCTGTTAGTGAAACTTATTTAGTGTTGAAGTTATTTTTCTTGATTGCTTTTCTAAGTTTGTATTGTTTGATTATTTTGGGATGTGACTCTACTGTTCATTCGAAATATCTTCCGGAGAGAAGACAGGAGGGATAGTAGAATGTCACGTGACCTACACAATGCAACACATTAGAGATTGCGGATGCAACCCCATGTATTATGTTTGTTAGTTAGTGTAGTTTAGTTGTGGAAGATTTGTTTATTTTCGTAGTTCATTTCTTTGTTAGTTTAGTACTTTAAATGGTTTAAATTAGATAATGTTTTGCTTTGCTTTAGCACCGCTCATTGTCCCTCCCTCCTGTGTTCCGTGTTTTTTTGTTTTATTATTTGTATATATTCTGTTTATTTCTTGATTCACTATTGCTTTGTAAAAACACAATCTGGTGTTTTCCTTATGATTTTGAACTACTAAAAAGCATACATTCATACCTGTCTCTGCCTGATTCATCTCACCACACAAGCCATCAGTAAATTAACCCGTTTCATAATTTTATTATTTTTTTAAAATTATCTAACATTTATGTTACATACCCTATTACCCCTAGACATATTAAATAGGGAGACGTAACAAGCTATTAGTCTCTTTAGAATTTATGAAATATACTGGAGCAAAACCTGAGAAGGGAGTCCAGAAGATTCCACAGCGTTCCTGGGGCCTCATTTATAAAACTTTGCGTAGGATTTGCGTCAGAAGTGGCGTACGGATGAAACATAGAACATGCGTACGCACAGAAATATTTGGATTTATAAAACCGGCTTTGCGGCTTCATGTCACGCCCATAGTTGCCCATAAATAGTCTGTGAATCGCCCACAAGTTAATATTCATTGATTGTGAAATCATGGCAAACACCGAGAGGAAATGAAAAAAACGTAACTTCACTCAATGTGAAGTAGAAGTTATCGTTGACGAGGTGGAAAAGAGGAGAACAATTTTGTTTTGGAGGGCACAGTTTGGGCATTACTAATGCCAAAAAGGCACTTGAGTGGCAAAAGGTTGCAGACACCCTAAATGCTGTAGCCTCACAACCTCGGACCATGGCCGAAATAAAAAAGAAATGGTCGGACATCAAAGTCGAGGCAAAAAAGCATCTAGCGCTCCATCGCCAGAATGTGTCCTCGTTTGCCAGCAAGTCTTCTTGCTGTCTGAAGATGCGTTCATTCCGAATCCTTACATTTGCCACATCTTCTAAGAGCGCAAGATCAGCCATTGTGCGTCATTACGCATTGTGATGGGGCAATTAAATTCCATCGATTTAATTGCATTTGACAAGCTACAGATGTCGGTTGTAATCTATGTGGAAATGGGAAATAGTTCAGTGCAAATGTAATGTCTTGCAGCTTTCTGAATGGTTGAGACATACGTTATTTTATCAAAAATAAAAACAAACTAAACTAAAGGCATATGCATGAATACCATGATTCCGTAGCTGATGAATACATTTTTACTATGAAAACAACTTTCCCACAGTGGACAATTAATACATCTATCTATCTATTTATCTATCTATCTATATATCTCCCTAATTATCGCTCTGTCTGTCTATCTAATTGCATCTATATGTGCTCCGCCAGACGGACACATTGGCGAGAATATCAGTTTTGTACATTATTTCGTTCTGTTTACCATATTATTTATGAGGATGAATTGCATAACATGCCAATATTATTGCAGAACATATTTCACAAATATGTGTTAATTTGTATTTCTGTTGTAATTTTCGTTTGATTTTGTTTGTTTTACACTGCAGATCGATTAAACAGGTGTTCGTGTAGGCTGTTAATTGTAAGACTTGCTTTGTGAAGTCTTCATGTTATTTATGAGAGGCAGTATTGCCATTTCTTTTACACAACGGTCTACAGTTTCACACACTTTCACGTGTTTTTTCCATCTGCCGACGGTGGCGCCATTTCTCATTTCACCCGTTTTTGTGTGTACGCCTGGGTCAGAGCTTGCGTGAAGGACCGCACATTTTCCTGTCAAGTTTGCTTTTTATAAATACCAATTATTGCGTAGAGAGCGGCGTACGCCTTCTTTACGTGCGTACGCAACGTTTATAAATGAGGCCCCTGGACACGCAATTTGCATAGTTGTAATTCATAGGTGGGGATTATGCTAATTCGCCCTTCGCCGCAAAATTGATTGAGGTGGTGAGGCAAGCATTAAAGCAGGTTATTAAAAATGAGATTTTGAAACATTTGGTAGAACTAAAAGTGTTTTTATTTCCAGATGCGGATAGTGAGAGGGCTGGTATGTCGGCTGTAGAAAGGCACCTGCCTAGTGTGGGGTATGGTGAAGTGGCAACCGGTGAGAATGCTGAGGTGGAGGTGGAGGTGGAGGCCGAGCCCAAGGCAGTCTTACGGCCCTTCTACCCACTGTCTCCGTTTTCCGTGGAGTCTGGAGGTGACGCGCGACTTAAGGTCCGTTTAGCCCGACTTCAGCTGGAAGCACAGGAGCGGTCTGAGACGCGCCAAGCCGATATGAAGCTACGCCTAGAGGTCCGTAAACTGGAAATTGAGGCTGACACACAGGTAAAGCTGCGACAGCTCGAGTTAGAATCAGCGAAGGTTGGCTCTGACCGAATTGCGCAGTCTAATCCTGTTAGTCCTGTTGTTCCTTCAGTTAATTCGGCAAACTCTGTGAGTGATGTTTCGACCGCAACATTTGATATTAATAAACATATTGCTTTAGTGCCTCACTTTCGGGAATCTGAAGTGGATGCGTATTTTGCTGCTTTTGAGCGGGTGGCTGCTGCTCTTCGTTGGCCAAAAGATGTTTGGTGTCTTTTATTACAATGCCGTTTAGTGGGTAAAGCACAGGATGTTTGTTCGGCGCTATCGTTAGAGGAAAGCTTGCAGTACGATGTAGTTAAGAACGCTGTTCTTCGCGCATATGAATTGGTGCCTGAAGCGTATCGGCAACGTTTCCGAAACCATAGGAAGGTAGCTAAACAAACTTTTGTGGAATTCGCCCGTGAGAAGGGAGTTCTTTTTGATAAATGGTTGTCTACGAATAACGTGCAGGATTTGAGTTCATTGAGAGAGCTAATGCTTTTGGAAGATTTTAAAAATTGTTTGTCGGAACGAGTAGTCACGTACCTGAATGAGCAAAAGGTTGCGTCGCTTTCACAAGCCGCGGTCCTTGCAGACGAGTACGTGTTAACGCACAAGAGTGTGTTTGTGGTAAACCGACCAGAGAAAACCGTGAGTGCGTCTTCAGCTCAGAATTCGAGTACCCGTGCAAAAAGTATTTCACCACCTAATAAGGAGGTACAAGAATGCTTTTATTGTCACAAGACGGGACACCTGATTTCTGATTGTTTAGTATTAAAACGTAAGAATCAGCAAGGACAGTTAAAACCTGTTAATTTTGTGAAGACTGTGCCGGAAGTCGTTTTAGAGAAGGATGAGATTGATGCAGGGTTCAAGCCATTTGTGATGAAGGGGTTAATCTCTGTAAATGGCAAATCTGACGATCAGAAAGAGGTGCAAATTTTGCGAGATACGGGAGCGATCCAGTCATTTGTAATCTCTGATGCACTTCCATTATCAGAACAGACGTTCTGTGGGTCAAGTGTTTTAGTTCAAGGGATTGAAATGGGGGTCGTACAGGTACTGTTGCATCAGATACATTTACACTGTGATTTAGTCTCAGGTTTTGTTAAGGTGGGTGTACGTTCTTCTTTCCCTGTGAAGGGTGTCGCATTCATTCTGGGGAACGATTTGGCAGGAGGTAAAGTGTTGCCCGTACTTGAAGTCGTTGAGAGACCTAACTGTTTTATTCCTGCTGATGACATCTCTGATAATTTTCCGGATGTATTTGCAGCTAGTGTAGTTACGCGTGCACAAAAACGAAGAATTGGAGATGACATTGTGCTGTCTGATTCTTTTATGTCACCTGTGTTTAATGAGACAGATTCTGAGTTGGATCACAAGAGTTCTGAAGAGGTTAGACATGATAGACATTCTGTTGATGTTGTGACTGCGTCTGAGTTGTTAGCTGAACCTATTTCTCAGGAACGCATTAAGACTGCACAAAGGGAAGATGTGTCGCTGGCTAACTGTTTTTCTGCTGCGGAAAGTTTTAAATCTGATAACCGTAGTTCGGCTAAATATGTGATTGAGAATGGGCTGTTGTTGAGGAAGTGGCCTCCTCACACGGATGTGGAGAATGAGTGGGATGCTGTTTGTCAGATTGTTCTGCCTACGGCCTATCGTAAACAAGTCTTGAGTTTGGCACATGATCATGAGTTAGCAGGTCACTTGGGGGTGACAAAAACTTATAACCGTATTCTCAAACATTTCTTCTGGCCTGGCTTGAAGAGAGATGTATCTCAGCACTGCCGCACCTGTCACGAATGTCAGGTGATGGGCAAGCCGAACCAAAAGATTCCGCCACCGCCACTAATTCCGATTCCTGTCATTTGTAAACCGTTCGAGCATGTCATTTTGGATTGTGTGGGGCCTTTTCCAAAATCGAAAACAGTATCTGAAGAATCGCTGGAGGAAGTAGAAAAACCCGTTGCTGCTCATAGTGAGGTTTAAGCTGCTGCAGTTATCGCTGTACTTGATTCTACCGCAGGGTCTGGGAATGTGTTGGCGCCACCTTCGGGTGAGTGTGATATTGCTGATGGTGTTGCACTTCGTAATGATTTATCGACGTGTGGGAGACTTGTGAATTCAGAAGTTCTGAGAAACTTGCCAGCTAAGCTTGACAATTTGTTTGAATCCCAGCAACAGGATATGATTCAGTTAATTCAAGAATTTCGCGTGCTGTTTGGTGATGTGCCAACCCAAACCCATGTAATACAGCATGATATTCAAGTGACCTGTGATTCTGCTATCAAACAACATGCTTATCGTGTGAACAATACCAAACGTTCCGTGATGAAAACTGAAGTCGAGTATTTGTTGAGAAATGATTTAGCTGAACCTAGTTATAGTCCGTGGAGTTCTCCTTGCTTACTGGTCCCGAAGTCCGATGGTACATTTCGCTTTTGCACAGATTACCGAAAAGTTAATTCTGTGACTGTACCAGATAGTTATCCTCTTCCTAGGATGGAAGATTGCATAGATAATCTTGGTTCTGCTAAGTTCGTAACGAAATTAGATTTGCTGAAAGGGTATTGGCAAGTGCCATTGACTGCTCGAGCTGCAGAAATTTCAGCTTTCGTTACGCCTGATAACTTCCTACAGTACCGAGTTATGGCGTTCGGGCTGCGAAACGCCCCCGCAACTTTTCAGCGCCTTGTAAATATCGTATTGTCAGGAGTTCAGAACTGTAATGCATACTTGAACGATTTGGTGATCTATTCGTCTACATGGTCTAAGCATTTGACTGTTCTGCGGACAGTTTTTAACGGTTGGCTGGCGCCTCACTTACAGTTAATTTGATCAAGTGTGAATTCGGTAAAGCCACAGTAGGGCTTTACCGAAGTAGGTACCGAAGTTTACTGAACCGAAGTTTACTGAAGTAGGGCAGGGTCAAGTTCGTCCTGACAGTGCCAAAGTATCTGCCATCGCGGATTTTCCGATTCCTACGACTAGACGCGAGTTACGTCGGTTTCTAGGAATGGCTGGTTACTACAGAAGTTTCTGCAAAAATTTCTCCGTTGTAGTACATCCTTTGACCAGTTTATTAAGTCCCGCAAATGCCTTTATTTGGACTGACGTGTGTCAGCATGCGTTTGACAGCGCAAAACTGTTGTTGACCAGTGCACCTGTCCTCGCTGCTCCGAATTTTTCACATGCTTTTAAGTTGGAAGTCGACGCTAGTGCTTTAGGCATGGGTGCTGTTCTTATTCAAGAAGATGATGATGGTCTTGCGCATCCAATGTGTTACTTTTCTCGCAAATTCAACCGACATCAACAAAATTACTCTACCATCGAGAAGGAAGCTTTGGGTCTGATTCTGGCGTTACAGTTTTTCGAAGTTTATGTAGGTTCATCTGTTCTTCCTGTTACTGTGTACACCGACCACAATCCTTTGGTGTTCTTGACTCGAATGTATAATCACAATCAACGCCTTATGCGTTGGTCGTTGATTGTGCAGAATTATAACTTGATTATCAAGCACAAAAAGGGTTCTGAGAATAGTATTGCTGACACGTTATCTAGAAAATAAAAGCTGCCTTAGGAAACATCTTAAGGGGGTGAGTGTTACGTACGCTGTGCTACGTAGTTTGTTTTGTTATATATTTGTATCTGTTGTGTGTTACGTACGCTGTGCTACGCAGTCTGTGTTGAAATATATATCACGCTGTGTATGTGTGAATGCGTTTGTACCAGCTGTCTGTTTCAGGGATGGAACGTGAGTGGAGGAACCGCCTGTCAGTCAACGGACGTCAGACGCTGACGTCAGGATTGCGCAACCAATCACCGGTCCTGAGGCTGTTTATCAATGGCGCAAACTTCAATGGGAGACACACTTTGACTCTGGGGAGAGTACACACTCAGTGATGACGGTCTCTCGTTCGAGAGTCCAGTCTGAGAGGCTGATCTACATCTGGGGCTCACTGCTGTTACATCTTAGCAGTTAGATCAGTTCTCTGTTTGTTTGTGCTTGTGTGTTCCTGTGTGTTATGCTGGAGGTTCGATTATACTGTTTGAGTGACCGCTGTTCTCTGACGCTCCATTCTCAAGTTATCATCTAGCGCTGTGTAAACGGGAAAGAGAGGTTGTGAGACAGGTAAGCAGGTCGCGACCTACATTTACCACACGTAGTTCATTCATGTATTAGCCACACCAGGTTTAGCAGTGGTGCTACTATTGTACGTTTTGTTTGGGTTAGTTAGGGAGTTTAGTTATGGCGTTTTCGGACGCTGAAGATGTTTCTTTCTACATCTTTTGTTGTCAGTTAGTTTATTTCCCTTAATCTTCAGTTAGATGAGTTTTGTTATGGTTTGTTCTTTGATTTAAGCACCACTCGTTTGCTCCTTCCTCTCTCCCAGTTTGTTTGTTGACTTTTTGCTTTATCCTGCTTAAGTGTATATTTTGTAAATATTCTTTATTTTCACTATTATATTACTTTTCACTTTATTACTTCACTTTATTGTCAACACAAATTAAATCTTTTTCAATTGAAGTTATTGGTCTTGGGTCTTCCTTTTGCAGCCTCCCCTATACTGTCTGAAACGCACACACGCTCATCCTGTGTTATGTATGATTACATACTTGACAATTTAACATCTAATTAACGAGGGACGTAACAGGCAATCTGACCAATCACATCGCCGGATCTGCCGTTTTGTCCAACAAAGCAGTCAGGAGAGTTAGTAGATTAACGTCGGTGGACTTGAACTTGGAAAAACGGTGTGTACTGAGTCTGACGTCTTTCCGCGGATGAAACAACATTTCTTTTAGTGTTCATTCATGTTTATTTCGTGCTTATCTATGAACTACAAGGGAGAGATAATCGGTTCACAAGCAGCTTTAACTGAGGCGCTACAGCAATCACGACACATTAAAGAGCCATAAAACTGTATTTATTGTAGGGCTGGGCGATATGGCTGAAAACTGTATCACGATATGTGTTTCATATCGGTCGATATCGATAATTATTTATATTTTTATGACCTATTTAAAATAAGGACCAGGATAAAAATAGTTTATATTTAAACATAACCTTCCTCTGATTACAATCCCCTCTGTTATAAAGGCAGATATGTCAACACAACCATGGAAAACACTCAAATAATTAAAATATAAACACAAGTCTAAAATCGCAATGAACACTTCACACATTAAGGTGCAGTGCCCCCGTTATTTCTTTGTAACTGTTAGCGTTTAGATGCTTTGTCACAAGGCACTGATGCAGAGTAACGTTACCTCTCTATGTAGTTTCAAAGGCTGAATCTGAAATCGCCCCCTATACCCTTAAATAGGGCATTATTTGAAGGGACAGCCATTTGTAGTGGTGTCCGAAACCATAGTGGACGTTATTGAGTGCACTCATTTTATCCCACTTTGCACCGCAATAACGAGCGTACAGCCGATGTACACACAGCGCTCACTTGTTTTCATTTACTCCTTCAAGTGAACTGTATAAGTGGATTAAAGTAGAGAACAGTGATTGAGGGTTTAGGGGGCGATTTCGGATTCAGCCAAAGTCAAGAATAGCACAACAGCGAGCGTGTCGAGTATAAACACGTCCCCAAACGAACGAGGCGCGCTGCGGAGCCAGACGAAAGTATAAACAAGGCTGGTAAAACAAGTTTGTGGTATTACCAGTCTTGGTTGGGACGACGGTCTTGCATATTTTGCAGACGACATTGGTCTGACTACGGTCATACTGGCGAGCTGACTTGTTTTCCTGATTTATCAACAATTTCCTCGAACGTTGCGGCACTCATTTTCCACTTTTCACTCCACGCCGGTTCTCTTTACTGAAGAATGAATCCAACACGAGACAGCAATATGGAGCAACCAAACGTGATACAGTTACATGATTGGCTGTTAGCCTGTCACTCCCTACATTGCTTGGTTATCAGAGAGCGAGTGCCTTTGTTCATGGAACCAAGAAAAAATAATTATTGAACGTTTTATCGAACGCATTTTTTATTGATATCGTTGACATGTCTATCGCGATACGTATCGTTATCGTTTTATCGCCCAGCCCTAATTTATTGTTAAAATTTCTTTTAAAAAAATGACAATTTCAAAGTTGAGACTTTGTTTCATATCAAAAGTAACTTGCTCTGTCCCGTCGGTCGGCGTGTTGTCAGTGTCCTCTTTGCTCCACGATGTATTTTCTCTACGTGAGAACATGTGTGTGGTGTGAGAGCGTCATGGCTTGTCGCACATAGCAACAGTAACTAAAAGGGGGGGGGGGTTGGCGAATGGTCAATTGTGAATGAGCGTGCACACGTGCCCCATTTACAAATTATTGAACTCATTTACATACACATTTAACTATCCAATCTGATGTTTACGAAGAGTTTGTGAATCCGGTGGAGAGTTTTCAGGGAGGTCCATTTTTTGCGCAAATGACTTTGCCCATTGTGTTTGCTGAGTAAAATAATATGATTTTTGCAGTTATATAAATCAGTAGATGGGTAGGTGAAGATAATGCAAATGCAGAAATATAACGTTACTCTAGTAACCCCTGGATACAATGCAGCCGTGCTTATTAGAACAGCGAATTTCTCCGAAAGAATTGTGAGTTTGCAGGTGATATAAACACCATAAGGTAAACTCAAAATTCATCAACATTAAATCATTAGCAAACACCAATCGCTTGTAATTAATCTGCGATATTCATTGATTGCAAACTGCTCTGAATCCATGAGCCTGTAGAATTCGCAACAGAATCAATTATATAAATTTGTATATAAATGTGCAGTGGTTAGATTTAATGAAATCATTGCCTTTTGAAGTTTAATAATCAGTCACATTACGCCATGTCGCAATTCTTGTTTTTCCATCCCCAAATTTAAGACATCTTGGGGAGAACATTTTTTTTGGTTGCACCTTATTTTACAGTAGGTGCACTTAGCATTTAACAGTAGCGGGGATGATGAGGTGAGCGACAGTGATCACGGCCGCACCTCGCGTTTCTCATGCCCGCTCCATGCGTGGCTGCTGCACGGCGATCAAACGGGATGGATGGCGCTGTCAAGAGCGGAGATGGTCACTCCGCCAATCATGACAGTTGTTTTGTCATAAATTACGCTGCCACAATATACTCCATTAATTGATACTATAAATATATTTCTATGCTTATGAAATCCGCATGCAATGTTTTAATTTCCTGCTTGATCAGTAACCGTCTCTCTATGTAGCACTTTATAAAGACAGCTGACATTTTACATGTTTATTTACTTTATCGGCAGCTACTTATGTCAGAGAAAAAGAGAGAGAGTTTCTGGTGGTCAATAAAGAAGGAAATTGAAGATTAGTATTGTTGCTGTCAATGGCGAATCCATCATGGTGGCAAAAATTCATCGTTAATAGAGGTTTTAATCGCAGGTTAAATTCTAAAACCTGATTTGTTAATCTGGGTTTAAAATTAAGTGGTGCAACACAACTCGATTTAAAATAAAGCCTAGATCAACAAATCCTAGATTAGCTCTAAACTGAGTTTAATTTAATCCTTGTTGGTGCAACCCACCCTTAGTGTACTTACCCAAGAATGTACTTGCCAATACAAGGTAACTACATGGGTTACGGTTATGTTTAGGGGTAGGTCCAGGCAGGGTTAGTAACTAGTTATTATCCAGTTATAAAATAAGTACATGGTATGTTCATTAGGGCCGTGTGTTTAATCTAGGGATGAGTAATCGAGTACTCGAACGTGACAGCGATGATCGATCATGAAAACGATGATCGCCCTGTATATATAAAAATATATTGTCTCTTTTTTTGATTGGTTTACGGCATTTGGGGTAGTACCTAAGGTCTGATTGGTTAGTGTTAGACAGCACGCCTTCTAAACGGATCTGGATTGTGCACTGCAGTGATGCCTGGAATCACTTTGATCAAGTGTAAGATGTGCAACGCCAATCTGTCGTATACATAGCATTATAATGAAAACAAAATTGTAATAGAATGTTGCAAATTCTCTGTGCTTTTAGTGCCGCATGTATCAGCGCTGTTAAAGGAAATCCACAACGAGAGTTACATCAGAGTGCAGTCAAGTTAACGTGGTGTTCATTCTCTTCAGTTTCAGCTCAAACACAATGCCCGACATTATTGACTATGGGTTATTAGAGACGGTCATATTCTTTGGTCTATTTCTTTTTCAAAATCATTGATGATATTAATAACGTAGCAGTGGTATATTGTTCTCATGTTTTTTAGCAGTAGACCTAGGTTTTATTTAAAGTTGTTTCTCATTATAGCTTTGAAAACGTGCAGTGATAATCACTTTGATCATGAAAAATAAAATTAAGTGCAAGATGTGCAGCTCCAATCTGTCATGTAAATAGCATTATAATGAGAAAACGATTGTAAAAGAATGTTGTTTCTCTGTGCTTTCGTTGCCCGTGTATCAGCGTTGTCCATTCAAAATGTGAGTTTCTCTTTCAAACCATAGACTGTAAAAACTAGCACGGTCAAGTTCATGTGCGCATTTGCGTCCTTTTGGGCAGATGTAAATTGCATATCATGCATATATCAGATTAATCTAACATAGGATGCGTTTGGTTGAGTTGTTTATTCACCGGCTAGAAAGGCTCTGCAGGGTGGTGTTTAAACAAAGTTTCAGCTCAAATGCAAAGCCCAATATTATTGACTGGGTTATTTGAGACGGTCATTTTGTTTTTAGATGCATCATAATCTAGCAGTTATTTTTTCTGTTTTATATGTTCATGTTTTCATAGACATGTTTTCCTAACAGTGTTTTCATTATCTCCATGCCGGATGTGCCCCGCACCCCACCCCTCACATTACTCCATAATCTGGCATCGGTTTTGATATACTGTTTAATAAACTGTTAGTGAACATCCCGACGTTTAGATGAATGTATAAATATGTTCTGTGCGCTTACACTCAATAAAGCGCCATGCTTATTTAAATAGAACTTTATACAATAGATTGCTTAAAATCAGCAATCAGTGTCTTGTAGAATTACAACTTCAAATTCTACTATAAAGCAGCTCTCCTGTGTGTTCTTGTTTTTACTCCCAGACGTCTGACCTCGACTGACTGAACAGAAAAAATTAACAGATGATTTCCACAAAGAAGGCGGAGTCACACAGCACACTAACCTTTTATATAATTTGAAACATCTGATTTGAAACATTGCAGGAACACTATTCTATAATATAGATAATACATTATATAATCTTTATATATAGATTCAGTGAGCAGAAAACAAGTCTGTAGTGAATGGTGCAAAGTTAATCACTAAACTTGTATAGTCTGCTTTATTTAAAAAACAGATAGTTGTAATCCCATGGATAGAAATTAATAACTTTCATCATTTTTAATTCAGATGTTGTTATTGTTTACAAAATTATTATTTTTGTTTTGTTTAGGCTACTTCATTGTTATATTTCTGACTTGATGTGTAATGAATGAGTTTCCCAGCCAGGCGCACTTTAATGCAGAATTTCTTCAAATGAAAATAGTCTTATTTTATACACAAGTACACAAAACAGGAACTCAGGAGTTCAACTTTTACTTACTGCAATCCTGATGTTTTATAAGCGATCACTCCCTCTTTATGACAGCCAGGACGAACACCAAAATCTACACAGTATTTCTAAAGGAAAAAAAGACAAAAAACAAATGGTAAAGCTGGTATCTAACACAATTAGTACAGGTTTATCATAGAACACAACACAAGGGTTTGGCAAATTACTGTACTCTATTAAGGAAACTTTATAAAAAAATATTTTTGACAGACCTTTTACATGACTAGAAAAACAACATACCAGTACGGATATAATCTCATAAAGTGCTAACAACAATGATAGTTAGACAACAGGGTGACGCCGAAAACGTTTATTTATTTAGCAGGCTCTTCTACTCAAAGCAACTTACACAATTTGGAACTACAATGCCAAACTATGTTATTGTTTACAATAGTATATTTTATTTAAAACAAAGATTAGCATGAGTGAGACAAAATATTTACAAGATGGTTTCTGCAAATACTCGTGGCAAGTGATTCAACCAAAGTAACATATTCTGTCTAGAACACAGAAAAAAAAACTGTTTCAAAGTATTTAACATTGTTTTCTCCTAATTTAAGTATAGTTGAGCTAAACCCTTCCTTGACGGAAGCAAGAGATATTAGACTAAGAGATACAACTTCGGTCGTTTTTGACCAAACGTGTAGTTACTTCGTTTCGATTTGGCAAACAACGAATTGCATTATTTCATTTTAAGGGTTAAGGCAATGTAGGCAGTCAAGCGAACAGCCTGCTTATTGATCTCAAAGGAAGACATATAATGGTATCTTTTTAAAAAAATAAATAAAAGTGAATTGGCGGTAAATGTACACATCTATAAGAACAGGGAGATTATGGGAACATTTGAGTCTCAAACCAAATAAAAACAGCAGCGAATTGCAGACGCAACACCGTCACGTTAGTAACGCCACATTACACGCCTAAACAACACGCTACGTTAGCAAAGTTGGTTTACTTGTAATTACATACTAGTTACGCTTCCCAAGTAAAACCAAAACTGTTCGTTGGGCGTCATTTGGAAAAACTACTCCATGCTTTCATAACACAGTACATTACCTACAAATAAAAACAAACACGTGTATCCGGAATTACCTTGTCGAGTAATAGATGTCACTCTGAAGACGTTCAAACGCGAGTAGTAACTTTCCGTGTCCTTTTTATTTTGTGCGTAGCGGTAATGAGGTCATTTGCGAATTCGATGTTTATCGTACATTAGTTTCGTTTTTTTGAGCAGTCTACAAGATTAGTTGTTTGTATATCCCAAAGAGGTCTAAATCCTTGAGAAAGAGGCAACCGAAGCGGGTTGGAAAGAAAAAACGAAAGCTTCCTTTTCGCATTCTTCTTCGCCTGAGGTTGGCTTTGCTGCATTACCGCCTCCTACTGGACTGGAGCGTAGAGCGCCCCCGACTGGGAGCACCTTATGGTAGAGGAAGATTGTTAATTCATTGCATATTATAGGCTACATGTATGTGTAATACTTAAAGGTTATCAAAATCTGTCTTTTTTTTAATTTATTTTTTAGATACCTTGGTACTCCAGATCCACTCCAGAACTTCTGGAGAAAGCCTATATGCACTCCAGATTCTGTTGTAAAAAAGTTCTGGAGTAAAAAGTACTCCAGAACAAGCAAACATATAGGCTGCATAATGAATTATTTACGGCCATATATGTTTGCCTGTTCTGGAGTACTTTTTAGACTATTTCGTAATGTGAGGCTAAATAATGCACGTACAGATTTTATTTTCTGTGAAAGCTCAAATCTTTATCTTGCATGTGCTGTCCAGTGTATGAGGATAGTTGTCATGAAATACTTTGGGAAACTTATATGCCCTGCAATGTGACATGCTATACTTTTTAAAACAGCATGCAGTACATTATTTTTGTACAACCCCAAATCAGAAAAAGTTGGGACAGTATGGAAAACGCAAAAAAAAAGAAGTGATTTCTAAATTTACTTAGACTTGTATTTCATTGCAGACAATATGAACACAAAATATTTCATGTTTTGTCTGGTCAACTTCATGTCATTTGTAAATATGCATCCTTTCCTGTTATTCAGACCTGCAACACATTTAAAAAAAAGTTGGGACAGTAAAGCATTTACCACTTTGTAATGTTGCCATTCCTTTTCACAACACTTAAAAGACGTTTAGGGACTGAAGACACCAAGTGATGAAGTGTTTCAGGTGTAATTTTGTCCCATTCTTCCTGCAAACAAGTCTTAAGGTGGGCAACAGTACAGTTTTGCGCTTCAAAAATGCGCCACACATTCTCTATTGGCGACAGGTTGGGACTGCAGGCAGGCCAGTCAAGTACCCGTACCCTCTTCCTCCGCAGTCAGGACTTTGTAATGTGTGCAGAATGTGGTTTTGCATTGTCTTGTTGAAATATGCATGGACGTCCCCGGAAAAGATGTCTTCTTGAAGGCAGCATATTATGCTCCCAAATCTCTATGTACTTTTCAGCATTAATGGTGCCTTCACAGAAGTGCAAGTTACCTTTGCCAAGGGCACTGACACAACCCCATACAATGACAGACCCTGGCTTTTGGACTTGTTGCTGGTAAGTCTGGATGATCCTTTTCTTCTTTGGTCCGGAGCACACGGCGTCCATTCCTCCCAAAAAAGAAATACTGATTCATCTGACCACAGTACACGTTTCCACTGTGTGATGGTCCATCCCAGATGCCTCCGAGCCCAGAGAAGTCGACGGCGCTTCTGGACACTGTTAACATAGGGCTTCCTTTTGGCACAGTACAGTTTTAACTGGCATTTGTGGATGTAACTACGTATTGTGGTACTTGACAAAGGTTTACCAAAGTAGTCCTGAGCCCATGTGGTGATATCGCTTATAGATGAATGACGATTCTTGATGCAGTGCCGCCTGAGGGATCACGATTGTTCAGCTTAGGCTTGCGCCCTTGTCCTTTACACACTGAAATTCCTCCAGATTCCTTGAATCTTTTAATTATGTTATGCACTGTTGAATGTGAAATATCCAAATCTCTTCCTATCTTTCTTTGAGGAACATTGTTTTTAAACATTTCAATAATTTTCTCACGTATTTGTTGGCAAACTGGCGATCCTCGGCCCATCTTTGCTCCTAAAGGATTAGACCTTTCTTGGATGCTGCTTTTGTACCAAATCATAATTACAATCACCTGTTGACATCACCTGTTTCAAATCACATCATTATTTAACCATTTTACCTCATTACTAGCCCTAAATTGCTCCTGTCACCACTTTTTTTGAAATGTGTTGCAGGTCTGAATGACAGGAAAGGATGCATATTTAGAAATGACATGAAGTTGACCAGACAAAACATGAAATATTTTGTGTTCATATTGTCTGCAATGAAATACAAGTCAAAGTAAATTTAGAAATCATTTCTTTCTTTTTTTTATTTGCGTTTTCCATACTGTCCTAACTTTTTCTGATTTGGGGTTGTATAATTACACAGCTTTATGACTTTGAGGCTACATAGGCTATGCTTAACTCATTTTCAACACAACAAAATCATTTAAAATGAACTGTGAAGACAGAAAGATATTTTTTCCACCCATTCTTCTAACTAAAAAAAAAAACACTGCCATCTCATCTACTGGACATGTAGTTACAGTGCTTAGCTTTTAGCGATGCCGATGAGATAGCCTAATATTCTAACTTGATCAAAGAATAATTCAAGATGATCTTGAGGGTCCATTTAATTGGTAGGTCCATTGCAGTAATGATGGTGTGATTCAAGTCATTATGGAGTCAGGCACTACTCCCAGGGCTACCAATGTTAAAAGCTGTAGTTAAGCAAAATGAGTGCTCTCCTGAAGGTTCAGATTTAAATCAAGTGATAATAATACATCAATGCATTTTTATATCATGTACCATTTTCTGGAAATGTAGGGATAACTTTGTTTTGGGCATGCAAAAAGAGTGCAGGTATAGAGAGAGACAACAAAGAATACAATCAAATATCTTATTTAATATATATGAGATATTTCACACTATATTCAGATAATGGATTTCTCATTGCACTCTGTATTAGTTCATAATATTTCTTCTTGGTACTGTATGTGTAGTGTCTGTTTAAAAAACGAAAATTGAACAGACCATAATCTTTCATGAATCACTTCTGAGAGAGTTAAAATTTAAGCTAAAACAAATTACATTTTAAAATGTTACCAGCAGTTTAAGTATGATAACACTTACTTTCCCTTTCTTGGAAATTGAAACAGCAGTATCTCCCATTCTCAAAAAGCCTTGTTGCATTTCAAATTTTTGCTTTTGTTTTGCCTGCACTTACATTATTCTATTGCACAGTAGCACTAAAAAAACTTATTTAAATAAAAATATTTAATTATAGATTTAAATTACTGCTTTTACAAGGCTTTTTGTGGTTTTACAATTTGAGTGCAATATAGTCTTAAAAGAGATCCAAATTATTATCTTTAGTTTTATAACTGACCTCTATAATTGAGTTAAAAAAGCATAAAAAAGCATGCACAAGACTACATCTTTCCAACTGAAATATATCAAATGATTCTCAATATTTAAATTGTAATATTTACTTGCATTAATGTTCAGTTTTTAATTATATTGATAGTGATGTTGATCCAGAACTTCATAGACAACGAGACCTGCATAAGCTTAATTTGAAAGTTTATTCAGCTTCAGGTTTATGATTAATCTTTAAAATACATCAATAAACTTAATACTATTTTTAATATGAAATAAAATATGGATTATAAAAATATGTGCAGACAATTAAACAGTAAAGAATTATTGCATAAGCTTATTGCATCACATGCACAATTCATAAAAAACCTTCAACTTTCAATGCGCATATGTGGCATACAATACCAAATTTATATTTGTCAAATACTTCATGGGTATATCATTGAATCTCTCTCACACACACACACACACACACACACACACACACACACACACACACACACACACACAGATACACACACACACACACACACACACACACACACACACACACACACACACACACACTATTAGGGACATTCCATTGACTTCTATATAATGATAGTTACAGAAAACACTTTATGCATTTTTACAATAAAGGTCACTGCTGGAACCCCATTTTACTTGTATATTTACTGTCCTTAAAAATTAAAACTTCTCCAAAAGGAGGTTTTGGGAGTTTCTGTCAGATTTAACTCACTTCTGGGTACAGTTTTGTCTCCAAAATATGGTTAAGTAGGTACACACACAAATGTAAATAATAATTCTGCATTACATAATTATTTCCCCATAACAGCAAGGCAGTGTCCTCATTTAAAGCTTCAAACTAACTGAATTTCTTTTGGTCCAGTTTCTTCAGGTTAATGTGTCTCACTTTTATTTATGATGACATTAAATCCACATGAGACACTCTGTAAAGTCCTCCTTTAGAAAAAGTGCTTGATGTCTGTTATACTTCCACATCAGAGAAGGACTTGCTCCCGTTCTCTTTGGCCCGAATGGTGGGCATTGAATTTGTGCAGGTATTTGTGCGTGAAACTTCCTCTGTGAAAGCGGTTTCCAAAACCTTCAGGATTGACTTGCGCATCTTGTCTTTAAAGTCTTGTCCCATGAAAACATACAACAATGGGTTCAGGCAGCTGTTTAGGAAAGCCAAACTGGTCGCAATGGGAATTCCAACAATGTTGACATATTGCAGGCTGGAGCTGAATTCAGTTCTCACATGGTTTACCATCTCAATAAGCACCAGGATATGGAACGGAGCCCAACACAGAAAGAAGGCAGTGATCACAGCAGCAATGATCTTGAAAGGACGTCCAGTTCGGCCAGACATTGAGCGGTTTCTTTGGAGACGATGGATGATGACCGCATAGCAGGAAACAATGATCACAAAAGGCAGCATAAAGCCTAAGAGGAAACGGGTAATGTTCATGGCACGATGCCGTAGAGTACGGAGCGCCACCACCTCTGGTGTCTCGTCATCGGATAATGCAAAGTTATTGAAGCAGTGAATTATGCTTGGGCTGTAGGGGTTGGGTGCAGTGTCCTTGAAGACAAAGTAGGGTGAGCTCAACACCAGGGCGAATAACCAAACTCCACAGCTCACCACAGAAGCACGGCTCACATTCCGATGATTCTGTGCCCAGATCGGACGCACCACGGACACACAGCGGTCAACACTGATCATGACCAGGATGTACACACTGGCAAACATGTTGAGCAAACTGAGAGTGCTGTTGAATTTACACATGAACTGGCCAAAAGGCCAGTGGAAGCCCATAGCCGTATAAGCCACGCTGAGTGGGAGGAAGGCAGTGAAGAGGAAATCTGCTACAGCGAGGTTCAAAAACCAGACCGTGTTGACCGTCCTTTTCATTTTGAATCCAGTTACCCAAATCACAATGCCGTTGCCCACCACTCCAAGTACAAAAGCCAGACTGTAGACTATGAGTGACATGATGTTAAAAGATTTCGCAAGCTCTGTATGCTCATCATTTTCATAATAGTCTTCATACTCAGATGAGTTGTGATCGAGTAGGCTCTCTGTAAAATTGGATTGATCCATCATTGTATCTTCAAACCTGGGTTGACAGAACAAATATGGTATTTAGTAAATAATTATAAGCCATCAGATATAGCTAGGCCCAAGTAAGGAAAGAAATAGACAACTAACATGTTGTTCTGCTTTTGTCCACAGGAGGCCAGACTTTGAATAGTAAAGTGAGGCTTAGCCATACAGAAAAGCTCTGATACTCAATACTTTACAATCTAAAATATATCTGCATTTTAGTGTTGTCCGGTGAAGATGTGACATCTGTCTTTACAGTGCATTAAACTGAGCTCATTCAAAATGTCAATATATTTTCTGTTTGTATTTTCTGCTCATTTGGCCAGATAACAGACATTAAGGGAGTGTCATTTTTGACAGAGTTTTTATATAAGAATATAAGTAGATTCAAACTGTGTTAGGCTAAGTAATATTATATGAAAAAAATAAAAATAAAACTGTGATTGATGAAAAAATTTATTTCTTGCTAAATTGTCTCCAAGATGCTACTGTAGACCAGACTTATTCGTCATAAGTAGCCTACACTGTTAAAACATATAGACCTAAACGATTATATGAAGAATGCAAACGATACACATAACTTAATCTCAGTTGATAACTATAGAAAGATGCTCAAATGAAAGTAAAATATTCATACATTAAAAAAAGAGTAGATTTAATGACTCCTAAAAGTTGAATTTCACACTAAGAAAAACATATTAAAGCGTGATGCTTACCTAGAATTGCCTTATAAATTACTTCCACAAAATTCTGAAGAAAATAGCTCACACCTGTGACTTGCGAGAGAAAACGGCAATAATCTCTCTTGTTTCTTGTCGGAAAACTCAATCCCCTTTTGAGGTGACGTCACACCACCACCTCCTCGTTTTTTTCAGTTGTTGTTGTCACTTCTTCTTGATTGATTTACGTTTTATGTTATTTTTCTCGTAGGTTTGACCAAAGCGGTGTGTTGATGTCCATATAGCTTTAATAATGCCTGGCTAACCATTTTTGGAGGTGACAACTAAGCTTCTTCTACGGGTTATAACTTGCCGAGTATTTCCAGCATTTGAGACCCATGGAATGAGTGCGGTTTGCCGAGTGCGGTAACGCAAGATGCCATTCCTTGACAAAAACAGCATGTTAGGAGACACGAGCTAGCTCTCATGTGAAATATCGAATAAAACGACAATTTTGTGTAGATATTTTAATATGCACAGACAGTAGTATAGTTTTGTAACATGGGCTATTCCCCCTTCTTAAGAATGTGCAGTTACTTTTAAACTGTAACATATGTAGATATACGTTTAGTACAGGATGATGATGCGTCAGCCAATGTGTTATTATATGAAATAAATAGAAACATCTGCTAATTTAGTTGTTATAGAACCAAATGTTTTACATAATGTATAAATTACTTTTAAGAGGTAAAAATATTTATCTGAGAGGTAAAATTATTCTATGACTTATACAGGCATATTACTATTTACATATTTAATAGCCCATATTTTAATCGCAACACAATGAATGCAAATGTAATTATTTCACTCAATTATATGTTTTAATGAAAGAGTAAGGATGTCTGAAATGTACATCTAATTCATGGAAATACTGAATAATAACCTGATTCATTACAATAATTATTACATTAAAAATTACCCCAAGGGTCTAATTTTATGTTTTTACTTGAAAATAAAACTATAACTTTTTCTTCACAAATCCAAAAGCATTGATGTGTCCACAAATCCCACATTAACAATCAGACAGAAGAATGATTTTCAACATAATAATCTCAAAACTGTTTTGACTGACTAAATCTCACAAATATTGATATTAAGATGAAATGACAACATTAAAAATAGCATAGCCATTCATCAAAAGTGTTGAGATGAGTAATCTTACCCTACTTGTATAAAAAGTCAATATTTCCTGCATGGCCTCACCATAAATGTCATGTTTTAGATGTGCCATCAATCCATTGCCTTAAACGTCATTGTATGAACTTCTAAGTAAGCTTCCGTCTATTTTAATTATGCAGCAGCCCATAGTGAGCTTAATCTTAAACCATTAACATGTCTATGGACAGTAAAGGAATTGTTGTCTTAAACTAACCATAAAATCACATGAAAACCTACATAATTATAGTCATGAGACAAGTGATGATGCAAGCACACAGACCTCAACACTTGGTACCATGAGGCAAACATCAACAAACCAATCATTTTGACTAGAATGACAAGCACATTCTGAAATAAGACAAAAGAATACTGTAAATTACTGACAAAATCAACAGCAATGTAAATAAAACTGTAACAAATTAATTGGGGCCCCTGTGCACTGTGGGACAGAACCAAAAAAAAAAAAAAAATCCTAAAGGCTGCATTGAGATGCACATTGCGTTCTGTTTCTGAAAGTAGTAGGTTGATTGAAACTTTTAGAATAGTAAGTAATCACAAAAAAATCAAGTAAATAATTAAATTGCATTTTTACATTTCCTAATTTATTTCAGATGACCTAGTGACATATAGTGACACACACATAGTGATCAGAGAGACACCACAAACCATTATGCTTCCAGAATTCCATCTCCCAACAAATTAAGTATGTATTGACTCCTTGGGCCCTATTTTAACGATCTGAAACGCAAGTGTCAAAGCGCGAAGCGCAAGTAACTTTGTGGGCGGGTCTCGGCGCTGTTGCTATTTTCCCGGCGGGATAAATGGCTCTTGCGCCCGGCGCAAATCTAAAATGGGTTGGTCTGAAGTAGCTTCATTATTCATAGGTTTGGTTTGGGCGTAACGTGAATAAACCAATCCGAGCGTCATCCAACATTCCCTTTAAAAGCAGGTGCGCAAGTTCCATTATGGATTGCTATTATTATGGCGTATTTACCAGGCGCACGCCAGGAGCGGTTCACAGCCGAGGAGACTGATGTTCTTGTAAGAGCAGTGAAAGACAGAGAAGTGAAGTTGTCACAGTCTTTTTTTTTTCAGTCTTTCAGTTTTTTCAGTTTTTCAGTCGATTTTTGTTCCTGGTTCTTGACGGACAAACCAATTTGTCAGATGTCCTTATATACATATATGTCTTGCCACTATTGGGCAAACAGGTCTTATCCTTAATTATTACAATTAGCCTGAATCATTTGTAAGCTAGATTTATGCCTATTTTTTCACATCTTCGTGGCACACCACAATGATTTCCGTCATGTCATGTGTTAATATTTTTTTAGTGTAACAATTTATGATTTGCAAAAATAACTGTTGCATCTGTGTAGGTTACATGAGCAAAGTGTATGCGCGTTGTGCACGCTATACATTATGGTCAAGCATGCGCCTTAAAATAGCATAATGAACATTATGCGCAACGCGTCACTGACTTTAGACTAGGTTTTTTCTGGTCAGTGGCGCAATTGTTTAATGGAACAGCAAAATAGCACCAGGGATTGTTTGCGCCGGAACACGCCTCCTTTTTTGCGCTGAACCGCCCAGGGAGCGCAAGTTCATTCACTAGTTTAGCGACGTGCTTCTGTGGAGGGAAAAGCGCGCTTTGCGCGGGTGCAAAATATGAATGACACATGCGTCGGTGTACAAAGTCAATTGCGCTGGGTGCAAGATAGGGCCCCTTATGTGGTTTTCCCAAAATGTTTTGTGTTTTCTTCACTGGGCCAAGCAAAGTTTTGCTTGAGGTTCAAATACAGACCTTTGTGTTGATTGCTTAATGAGTGAATATTATGCACGTTTAATTTATTCTTCTTTGCAGGACAAATGACAAGTCTAGTCACTGCATGTGTTGACCATTTACTGTGGTCACAGCTGCCCTGTGTATCATGGTGACTCCCTTGATTTGTCTAGTTGTATTCAAGACAAAACATGACCAGCAGCTTGTAAATATATATATTTTTTTGTTTTTTTGTTTTTGAGTAGGCATGGTTCCCAAGAGGCTTGAGATTATTTATATGACACAGATACATTAAACATAAAATGTTTGGTAACCATGCCATTGTAAAGATCTCAAGATAAAAGCTGAATCAGATCCACATAATCCAGGCCAAATATTTATGAGTTTTAAAAGAGGTTCTGGAAACAGTCAATGCTGACACAACCTACAATAGGGTTTCTGTCAAAAATGGTCCTTTTGGCCAAACTAAACACTGAGATGAGCAGAGACAGTTTTGTGGTCTGCTTATTTTGGAATACAAACAATATGCTTATGTCATATCCCAAAGAGTATCGAGTGAATATGTCTGCTTGTTAAATAGACTACAATCCCAAAGAGTATCGAGTGAATATGTCTGCTTGTTAAATAGACTACAATCTTATCAAATAGCTACATTTATGCCCTTACGCCTAAAGTTTAGAAGAGGTTGTTTTACTTCAAGCATTTTACCTTTTTGTTACAAAGTGTTAAAGTTCCCTTTCGAAGTGGAACTTCAACGCTGCATCATGGAGTTGATGCTATGGGGAATACCCTCAGTGTGTCCGGTGTCTGAATACGTGTAACAAACGTCAATTTATTGACTGACGGCAGTCCATAATGTCACAAGCCGAGCGCCCGTGAGTTTAAGAGGGTACTGCAAGAAATCATCAGTTTTTTTTGTCTTCAGGAGCCACTTTGTTTGTATGCGCATGTAAGAGAATCTGTTGGAGCATGTTTAAATTTTTGAGAGAGCTGGATGCTCTCATAGCTATGCATTCGCAGTAAGAGCTTATGTTCTTGCTTGCTTGTCTCGAGGGATAGAATCTAGCATTTGCATGGAGCACATTTAGTTCTTGTGGGAGTTGGATGCACTCAATGCATTTGTAGTAAGAAGCAATGCTCTTGCATGATTCTCTTAGAGTGATGAGAATCAAGTGTTTACCCAGAGCGTTTGGCACTCGAGGGATCTGAATACATTCACGGTGATGCGTTCGCTGTGGGATGCTCCGGCCATGTTTAACTCTCTCTTGAGAGATGAGAGTTGAGCGTCTGTACTCCATGATTCGGGTCCCGCATCTAGTGAGGCTGCAGGGTGTGATCGATCGTAAAGATGAAAGAGCTTGGGGAGAAGTCTGGCAGGTTTTCCCCCCTCTTGGGCTTCTCCTGATTGCATTTTGTGGATTTGGAAGCTTGCTGTAAAAATAGAGCAATTTTTTCCCAATCCAAATGTAGATTTATAAACACCATTGTTCTCATATCGGTTTAGTCGCTCTGTGGTCACTTCTGACCTGACTCAGAGCCTATTCAGGTTCCATATCTAGTTCTGAGGGATGAGATACAGAAGCCGCATTTCCACCGGAGGAACTTTCCCCAGGAACTAGGGACTTTGGGGTGGTACTCTGTGTGCTTCGACCGCAGGAACCGGGGTCTAAATGAAGTTCTGGGTAAAGATTTCCCCCTCAGAACGGCCCTGCTCACAAGGTAGTACTTTTTCAAAGTTCAGAAACTTTCGGGGGTGGGACTTGGGTGCTGAACATGCTGATTGGTTGAGATCACCAAGAAGTTTATTTCAACCTAAAAGTCAGTTGCGGTGAGTGCAGTAAGAGGTTCAGGCTTTATTAAGTGTATTTGCGGAAGACGAAATCCAGTGGGCTCTGGAAAGTCCCGTGCAGTCCTAAGTCACCGAACTAATCTTCAAGGTACTTTTGACCGAGATGGAAACGCAGACAGCAACAGGTCTGGGGAAAAAAGTTATTGGGACAAATTGCTGTGAGCAGCAATATGCAAGTATGCACCGTTTGATGAGTTGCTTGCAAGCTATCTCTCCCTTGGTGCTGCAACCCTGTTGGAAGGTTCCCGTTTTGCCAATGGAAAGTTTGCCAAGGGAACCAAATACCAACTGTTTTAAGCTTAAGTGAGGGAGCTCCCCTATCAGTTGACTTCTTTTCTTAAAAAAGAAAAAAGGGATGGAAGTCAAGTGTTTCAACTCACGGTTCAAGCCCTGTCTGCTAAAACAGCACCACAGCTTAGATTGTGGGGTTGTAAGTGGGTAGAACCGAGGCAGATGAGTCCAAGATGGAGGGTGTTGAGGGTGGTGTCCCCCCCTCTGAGGAGGGTGTTGGGGAACATGTGTTGCGAGGTTACCAGGCCTACATATCGAGTGGTGTTATCTTCTGAGACAGTAAAAAAGAAGCTGTGTCAGCCACCGATCTAGCCATCCGTGAGAGATCTGTGATAAGGAGACAGAGAAAACCTTTCTTCATGATACTCTGTTCTCACACTCTGACCTCTTCAAACTGTTAGTGAGGTGGTTGTAGAGAAGGCTAGGACTCAGTCAGCAGCTTTCAGGAGATATATCCCTCCCGGGGGTTTCGTGAGGGTTGAAGGAGTAATATTAGAAGATAGAATAGATTGGAGAATTGCTCTCTTGCTCTAGGCTCCCCTCTCCAGCTTAGGTTGCCACGGTTGGGGTCTGCTGTCATGAACCTGCAGTGTTCTATGAAGAATTGGCAACAGGCAGACAGAGTGATATACTCTCTATCTCTCTTTGCCCTCTCCAGATTGGAGATTAAAGCGGACTAGCGAGTCTACCCGTTTCTCAAGCTGGTAATTGCTGAGGGATAACTGTTTTTATAAGAAGCGGTTGTGGTGAGATGATATGAACCCTTCACTTTTGGTTTGCCCTCCTTCAGGTTAGACTGGAGGTGTTAGCAGTGAACTGTTGAGACAGCAGGCTATTGAAGTTGTGGTCATGGTGAGATGATGTGACCCCTTCATTTTTGGTTGCCATCCCTCCAGTATGACTAAAGGTGTTATCAAGGAACTGCTGAGGCAGCAACTTTTTGAAGTAGTGGTCTTGTTGAGATGAGGCTACCTCTACTATTTTAATCTTCTTCCACCTCAGCTGGTGAAACAGATGAGAGACAGAAGGCTCTCATCAATTTAGAAGGCTGGTTGAGTTGGGGTGATGTGACCCCCTCATTTTCGGTTGCTCTTCCTCCATTTTCTGGAGGTGTTAGCTGTAAACTGCTGAGGGACTGACAGTGAAATTATGCAACCCCTTAACTTTTTAGCTGCTCTGCAAGGTACAGCTACTTTTCAGAAAGTGGTGAGAAGTGGAATAGTGATGACACTGAAGGTTGTAGCCTGTAATGCTGAAGTAAGAATATTAGCATTTTGCATGCTCCCTTTGGAGAGCTGCTTAAGTGGTGTACCAAAGACGAATCTCTAGCTATTGTCACTGAGTATAGTACCTTTACTCTAGACAGAGTATGAGGTGCTGTTCTACAATGTGCATACAGTCATGAGTTTCTTCTCAACATCGGCAGACTCACAACTCTTTAGAGATAAACCTCACGCACGCCGAGGCTCGGGCTGCACTGACCGGTCGGCCTTCAACATCCCCGACCCCCAGTACTGCATCTGGCCCACAGCGGAGGCACCAAACGCGGCGCGAGATTAAGCAGACGGGGGGTAAGCGTGAGGGTATCCGGCTAGGCTAACCAGCTATCCCCACAATAAACTGGATTACATTCGATTACTGCTGTTGTGTCTTTGTTTGCGCTGTGTACTCAATGCGCGTCACTGACGCTTTTCATATGATTGGAACATATCTAAAATAATGCTATAATCAACACTTACTAACTCGTTCATCTCGCTGTAATGGTACATTGCATGTGTTACAAAGTTGGTAGAATAATGATGAAGACGGACTCGGCGTGACTGGGACTCGTGTTTATTCAGAACTCTCAGATACAAACACAATAAACTCGCGCTCACAACTCAGTAGTTACTATAAATAACTTTGTTAGCAATCGCTCCGTCTCCGTGGTGTCCGGTTCGCGAACGAATCATTCTTTTGAACCGGTTCTTTTTAGTGAACCGAACCAGTTCACCAAATCGGACTGAATCGTTCTAAACGGTTCGCGTCTCGAGTCAGTGCTGATCCATAATTTACTAAAGTTACTAACTTTCTGACATGAGTGACAGCCCCTCCGACTAGAAATAAACGAATAACCTGAAGTATATTCTAGTAACTACAACAGTTCACTGAACTGAGACATGCTGAGAACTGATGTGAAGTGAACTCAGGTCCATCCGTCTCTCTGGCAGCAGCTCGTGCGTCGTAGACCTCGTTAAACCACGCCCCCTCCGCTCATTTCAAATGCAAAGATGTCAGCCAATCACAACAGTGGGCGTTTTTACTGAAGTCTCACAGCAGACACGCCTCTTGAAACAGGGCATTCAGCCACAGGGCAAACAGCAGTATAGAAAAATGTCTGATTGCATGAACCAATCACTGAATAGATGTCCTTATTTAAGAATATTCTCAGATAAATTCACATTGAATGGTGAAATTCCTAAGAGGAGTATACATTCAACACACATTTGACAATAAATAATTTTCAAGAAGTGAAGTTTTAGTAACTAATTTCGGGAGGAGCACGTCCAGATAATTAAACCTATCTAAACAATGGAGCATGCCAGATAATGTAACCTAATCAAACCCAAGTGGAGCACCCTCAGATAATTAAACCTAATTAAACACATGTGGAGCACATCAAGCCAATCGATTTAATCAACGATAAGAGGTGTGTGTATATATACAGCATATTCACCTTCTTTCGTTGACCGTTTTTATTTTTAGCATCCCTCCACCACCCCATCTCCTCACTTTGATTTAATTAACTCATTAGTCGTCAACACAATCCATAATAAAATACAGTCTAGTTCTAGACTATCTTTATCATGGGGGGGATACTCTGGGTTCGGGCCAAATTCCTCCCCCGGAGCCCTCCCCCGGACAGCACGCCAAATACGCATAATCTTTACTCCATTTAATTTGATGTACGTGTGAACTCGTGAATTTGAAATGAAAGATAAACACGTTTTCCACCATGTCTTAATTGCATTTTTTAAACTGGTGTGCTGTTAACTGACCTGACTATATATGGCCTAGATTTTTTGATATAATCAGCCATTATGGATTCTAAAAGAAAACCGAACTGGCAAGAGGAAGAAGCGCTACTGCTTGCTGAAATAGTCGAACAACGGAAACATTATAAAAGCGCACGTCTCTGTCTCCTCAGTGCCATCACAAACCCCTACTGGCAACTCCTAACCACTTAAGAGACCTCTTGAGCTGTCTTAAATAACTGTGAGACAGTGAGAGTAAGAGTGATTCTTAGCTTTAAGAAATGTGATAACTTGCTTTTTTACTTAAGTTTGAAAGTAGGAGTTAAGACTAAAATGGCACTTTGAGAAGCTTGATAAATACGGGCCCAGATCCACATCTACCAATAGGAATACAACGCCTATCACAGCATCCCAATATAAAGTTCATTCAGTATTAACAGCAGCTTTGTCGCATTGCTCAGGAGCTAATAACTTTCCTCCATCCCCCTCTACTTGTCCACAGTCAGGATTTGACATTCTGATATTGCTCTTCGAATCAGACTCCTTTATCTTGAATTATGCTGTTACATGAAATTATTCTCATTAAGAACATTAATGATATCTACAAAACATTTATGTTGGTTCTGTTCTCAACTCCATGATGCAGCATTGAAGATCAAATTCAAAAGGGATCTTCTAGGTTACGTATATAAGCCTAATTCACTGAACAAGGGGAACGAGATGCTTGTTGCTTGTTACATATATTCATACACTGGTCATGTTGAAGATGTAAGGTGGAAAATAATCAAAGATATTTGAAATGGAACAAAATCATCTGCTTTGCTGTTAACTGCCATCATCGTGATCACGATATTGAAATTGACTCAACCCCCTCCCCCTTAACGCCATCAGAAGGGCCAGTTAGATAGAACAAAAGAATGGCTGGCTGGCTGGCCAAATGGTTAACACCTTTGATACAATGGGGGAAGTTTTGTCTAATTGGTTACTTTCAAATGTCTCACGGTTTGGTCTGATTGGTCAGTTTTACAAGAGTCAGATTTGAATTTGGTGACATCAGGGAAGGGGATAAAAGAGGATTTCATCTGTAGCTCGCTCTCTTTTGTTTCTCTGGCTTTCTCTAGCTCTCTCTCTCTCTCTCTCTCTCTCTCTCTTTCTCTCTATCTCTCTCTTTCTCTCTCTATCTCACAGGTAACATTCTAGGCAGAGGCCTTCTGAGCATAATTAATGGTTTATGTTTACATCTATTTGAAACTATTTAGAGTGTAACCATAACTAGAATTTGTGTTTCCTTTTAGAAGAGATTTATGTCTATGATGTAATTGACATTTTACATTTACTTGATTGTTAATAAATTGTTACATTTTGATCCTTTCTGAATTAATCTGTAATTATTAACTATCTCCAATGTGGAACGGTATAATTGTAACAAAGGGTTAAAATGGAACGATCAAATGTATGATGAACTATCAAATATAGATGACCAAACAACCGGTTGGGATTCTCTTCTAAATGCGACAACTATGATTAATGGAGTCAGATAAAGAATATTATAATCAAATCCATTCTTCCAGCTGAAACACTGAACGCGTGCGGCCTCCACCGCGGTTCGCTACCGATCCTTGGAGCGAATTCATGCGGTCCTACAAAGACGTTCCCCATAACGTCAACTCCATGATGCAGCATCTTGTTCCCCTTCTCAGGGAACCTAGTTTACATATGTAACATAGACATTTTCTATGGATCTCATGTAAAAAAATTATTATAAATAATCACTTATAATCATAGAATGATTAATAAATGATATGCATTCATAATAATAAATGTAGCTTAAAACACTAAGCGCAACTTGGTAGACCTGTTATGATGCCAGTTTTTACGGTTAAATCATTTTTGTCATGTGAAATGGATATAAATCCATATGATGGTTGTCTTTAATGCACAATATACATCTGCACTACCAAAAATAACATATGACAATGGTTAATAAAAAACAAAGTAATGCAATTACAGCTTGTTTGGACAACATATTCACATTGTTCAAAAACTGCAAACACAGCTTTGACTGCATGTGTAACATGAGGAAATCATAATCCGTCCAAGCTGTAGAAGGGTACTGTGTAGGTGGATAAGTGCTATGAGATTACAGTTCCCCTTCCACTCCTTCTTCCCATGGAGGTTCCAGAAACCGGACGGCTTCTTCTAAGACACACCCAACCTACAGAGATGAGGACTGGAACCCCCCTACGTGCCTTCATTTATTATACGCCCTCATAGCAGATACTTGCACGTTGCTGTGTGGGTGTATTGTGAATATTGGCAGTCAGTGTGTGAACTTTTTTCTGTAGCCTATCTAAAGATCTCTGGGGTTCAGGATGAAGTGTTTGACCTGGACAGCTGTGAAAATGAAGCAATGGTAGAAAACCATTATTACCAGCAGTCACAAACCTTTTGGAATATGTTTTGAAATGTTTCTGTATTTAATTATAAAAGTGAACCCACAAAGAATTTGAGAATTCATGGCCGGTTTCACAGATAGGGCTTAGGTTAAGCCATTATTAAACATTCGTTTAATTAGGACATTTAAGTAGCTTTTATAAAGGTGCCTTAGAATAAAACATTACTGGTGTGCATCTTGAGACAAAACAATGGCACTGACATAAGGGTGTACTCACACTAGGCGATCTGAACCGGGCGTATTTGACCCCCAATGTCTGGTTCAATTGACTAGTGTGAGTTCTCCGTACCGTGCCCGGGTGCGGTTTGTTTAATCGGCCCTGGCCCACTTGGAAGAGATGGGCCAGAGCGTGGTTTGGTTGGGCTCGGGAGCACGGAACAGCTGTGCGCTACTGTCATCATTATGAGGGCAAACACCAAACTATTACTACTTGGATACACTTTTCAATGAATTAGAGTATATTTAGGTTTATAACGGGTCTGGTTTTCACCTTATTGACGAACAGGGGTTGTAGTTTGTAGCTGCAAATTCCTCCATCAAAGTCAGCTGCCTCCGTAATAATCTTCTGATACATGCAGTGCAATTTATGCACGTGCGGCATAAATGATAAATCTATTAGGCAGTCTATTGGCGAAAGCACTTTTCTTCCTGTCTTCTTCAAAACAAAATGTTGCATCGTGAATGACGTAAGCATGCTCCTGTACGTTAAGTGCAATGTGAGTGCAGGCCTGCGGTGTTGTGGGGATGGGGTACAATTACGCTTGGGCACGGTACAAGGCAACCGTGCCTAGTGTGAGTACACCTTAAGATATGTCAGTGCAAAATGCTTTCAGTTAAAACAATTCAAACATGTGTTTTAGTCTGGGACTAGCTTAAGCCTTGTCTGTAAAATCAGGGCCATATATTGCAAAAGGCATGACTGAATGTTTTGGTCATATAAATCTAAACCCCAAATCTTATATGTGACCGTGGACGACAAAACAGTCATAAGTCGCACGGGTATATTTGTGGCAATAGCCAACAAATTGTATGGGTCGATTTTTCTTTTATGCCAAAAATCATTAAGATATTAAAGGGATAGTTCACCCAAAAATGAAAATTTGACATTTATCTACTTACCCCCAGGCCATCCAAGGTGTAGGTGTCTTTGTTTCTTCAGTAGAACGCAAATGGAGATTTTTAACTTCAACCGTTGCTGTGTGTCAGTCATATAATGGATGTCAATTGTGACTAAATCTATTAGGGTAAAAAAACATGCACAGACAACTTCAAATTAATCCATGTGGCTCGTGACGACACATTAATGTCTTAAGACACGAAACGATCGGTTTGTGCGATAAACCGAACAGTATTTATATCATTTTTTACCTCAAATACAACACCATGTCCAACAGCCCTGAAAGCGCAGCACTTCTGGAAAGGAAGGTCAATGTACACAATCTAGTGTAGAGACATCACTTCCTGTGTGTGAGGTCTCTACACGTCTGGCGTAGTTTACGCGAACACCAGAAGTGCTCTCGCGCTCATATACAGTAAACAATGAGTGATGTATACGAGATACGAGCGCGAGAGCACTTCTGGCGTTTGCGTTAACTACGCCAGATCGTCACGAGCCACATGGATTAATTTGAAGTTGTCTGTGCATGTTTTTTTTACCCTAATAGATTTAGTCACCATTGACATCCATTATATGACTGACACACAGCAACGGTTGAAGTTAAAAATCTCCATTTGTGTTTTACTGAAGAAACAAAGACACCTACACCTTGGATGGCCTGGGGGTAAGCAGATAAATGTCAAATTTTCATTTTTGGGTGAACTATCCCTTTAAGTAAAGATCATGCTCCATGAAGATATTCAGTAAATTTCCTACAGTAAATATATCAAAACTGAGCTGGAGAGAGACGGTAATCCAGTGTCTGGAGAGCGTAGCGCCCTGCTCCTGGACACACCCTGTCTCCGTCCAGAGCCTAGAGTCATCCTCCGTCTCCGATAAGGTCTCCGTCCAGAGCCCAGTGACGTCCCCTTTCTCCGTCCAGAGCCCAGTGATGTCCCCTGTCTCCGTCCAGAGCCCAGTGATGCCCCCTGTGTCCGTCCAGAGCCCGTTGGAGGAACTCTGGTTCATCAATTTTTGGACAGAACAGGACTCCGCCTCCTGTCTCCAATGCAGAGTGGACTCCACCTCCTGTCTTCAGTCCAAAGTGGACTCCGCCTCCTGTCTCCAGCCCGCCGGATCCTCCGCATCCCCCTGGCCTGTCGGCATTCCGGCAACACCTGGGTCACCTGCTCCGCCCCCATCACTCAGCGCCATTGAGTCGTCCACCTCACCTCCACCATGGCTCCGCCCTCCGTCGGCTCAGCCCGAGTTCCTCCTGTACTGTCTGGCCACCCTTCACCTACTCCTCATCCTCATGAGGAGTAGACATGAAAATGTACAGTTTCTGATTCTTTGTATTTTGTCCATTTTACTTGCAACAATGTTTTTGGACATGAATTCAATTGAGTCTCTGTATTTGGTTACACAGAATATTTTGCTGATACTCTTCATGAAAACGGGGGTTTTAAAACCAACCATGATTGTTGTTTTGTTATAATGCAATTTATTTAAATGTTGCCAGAAACAATGTAAGAGCTTATGAGATCTTCTTTCATTTTTAAACCTTGACCACTTTATTAAGTACATCGATTTAAGGGCTTATTGCAAGAGACTATTTTAATCTGACCACATCAAACTTCTGACCAATGACAAATGCCATGTATGCTTTTGTGGTTTGTTGTGCTGTATGTTCTTTTAACCACAGGACCCCTGCTGCATGAGTTCACATCCTGTGTCCTATCTCATACATCCATTTTGAAACCGTTTTAAGTGTAACCATAACAAGTTGTCTTCCATCTTGCTGATAACGTTTCTTTAGTCATTCGGCAACCCTGCAGCCTGAACAACTGGAGGAGTCCACCCTTACAGCTAGTTCTGCTGTTTCCCTTAGTCTTTGTCCGATCTCTGTTGTGTAAAGTGGTGTGTACCTGTCTTCCTGTTCACTTTGATTAAAACTTCCAGTTTCCACTAGATTCATCTTCCATCGTCTTCCTACACACACCCGTGACAATGCGTTGCTAAGGACTTAATTTGGACAACTTTAAAGGCGATATTTCTCAATGTTTTCTCAAAATTCCAGATATTCAAATAGTTGTATCTCGGCTAAATATTTTCCTATCCTAACAAACTATACACCAACGGTAAGCTTATTTATTAAATTTATTATTTATTTATTAAATCTCAAGTTCAAAAAATGTACCCTTATGTCTGGTTTTATGGTCCAGGGTCACAAGAAAATGCACCCTGAATAATGGGGAATATAGAAAAATATTTATATTGGGCTTGGGGGAAAAGATCAATGGAGAAAATGTAGGTGATATATTTTGCCATGCATACTGTCCCAGGGATCTAACAATAGCTAAAATTCTGGCCTAAAACATTTTAATAAAACAAGATATAGGGGAGCGCGGGGCACAACCTAACGCAGAGTTAGTTGTACCACGCATGTTTTAACCCTTTCCACACATGCCAGAATGATGAAACTTAGTGTATTTATTAGTTGCCATATCAACATTATTTAGAGAAAAAAATGCTCCAAAATTAAAAAATCTCTGGAAGATATTACTGAACATGTATTTAACCATAGCAAAAGTAAATTTCTTACTTAAGTTTAGTTTTCATCTCTGTTTTTCGTGTTTATTTAAAATAAGACAAATCCGATATTATTGTAATCTTATAACTGTTATTTAACAGTTGAGATGGTTCTTTAATGCTGATCTAACCAGCAGAAGACACGAGCCGCGATTTAAATCCCAGTTGCGCAGCTGGGGTGCGTTGTAACACTGCATTACAATGAGCCCCTATTAGAAATATGCCATTATATTCTATACTTTTATTAATTATTTTGAGAAACCATGAGAAAAGTGTGAATAATGACTGAGAGTTAATGTTCAGAAATAATTAATTATTATTATGTTTTGAACTATGCTGTAGGCCTATAGCTGTATTTAGCGATGTATTTGTAGTCAAACTCAAAAATGCATTTATTTTTAATGATTAAAAAATGCCATTATTTTATTTAAAAAAGTTAATAATTGTATTTTATTGACAAAATATTTTAGTTTGTCTTGTATATATTTTTGATTATATCAGATAACATTTTAAGCTGTTATTTGGCAATGTTACATTGTGCCCCACCACATGTTACAATGTACCCCACCTACGGGGCATGTTGTCACATTTCACTTCCATTCTTTTGGGGTAAATCAAGAAAAAAGTATACACTGTATTAATGAAACAAAACCACATAATTGTACTAGACGTGTGCAATTAATGTGGAAAACAATAAATACTCTGAACCCCAATTGGATTTACACAAACTGAAAAAGTCAAAAAGTGTTAGTTGTGACCCGCTCTCCCCTACCACCTTTATGACCTTCTTACTCATTGTATAACATTATAGGCCTATGTAAAAATATAAATGTATTATTAATTCACTTTATTGGGAAATAATTGTTTCAAAAAACAGCTTCCTAACCCATAAATAAGTATTTTTAGGATCATCTCTAATGGGGGTCACTCAAGGTTCTAGTGCCTGTTTGCGTAAAGGTCTCCAAATCACATTCTGTCTTTCACACAAGACAGTACATTTGTGCCCACAACCTAAATTACATAAATCAGAGACAAATTTTGCAATAGTCTATTTAAAGCTGGTTTTGTATACAAACATGCACATGTGAGGTTGTTAGTTGCAAACTTGCAACAAACCCCTTAAGTTAAGAAAACATTTAGTTATAATTTCAAGTGTATTATCACTAACACCCTGCTATAGCCACCAGAAGTGATCGTCACGTCGCGTCAAATAAACACAGTAATTGATGTTGTCTACAGACGGATGTCCTGTTCTATTTCTGACATAACACATACGCTTGTGCTACTTCTAATTCAACATTTATCATTGTGCTGATCATTGGGGCGCTTATTTTGCCGTGTCCAGTAGACTGCAGTGCCAATGAACACGCCCGGTTCTGACCGTTTATAAAGGTTTTTCTTAACCTCCCCACTTCGGGGTTTACTGCAACCGGCTGCAGAACATTACTGATTCTTTACAGAACTTTTAAAGTCCTCTGACTTTAAAATTGATTGCACCCGTCTAGTCCTGAAAGAGCATAAGCAACCAATCAAAAAGGCATGTTTAATGCCAATACAGATGTGCGGAAGTTATACAGCGAAAAAAGACAGGAAGAGGGGAGAGGAGGAATGAGGAAGGGCATGTGTGTTATGTATGTAAATACGACTCTTACTCGTGCTAGCTTTAACTCTTTATTGTCTTCCCAACCCGTCTCACATTTTCGAACAGTCGTAAAAACCTTCAACGTTTACGTCACTTTCCGTTCCCCAACCCTTAAAGTAACCGGCGTTCATTCTATCTTATTAATGTAACAAACACATTACTTTAACTAAACATCAGGTTATTAGACTAATTAAGCATGCAACATTTCCCCTCCCCTCCCAGTGAGCTAAGTGTGAAAAGACGTTAAGTAATCATGAAAACGTGCAGGCCGAGTGTGCAGTCTGGAAGGTCTGCCTTGAGGTGCTGCTGATAGTGGCAGGGTTGTTTCTTGCGGAGCCACCGGATGCTGTGCTGGGGGCAGGGGGCACAAAGAACTCAGTAGAGAGCAGGGAAGTGCAGCGTCACGGGTATGATCCACACCAGAAGGGCACAGTACTTTCCTAAGCCGACTGGCATGCCAACGAGAACCATCAGACAGCTGGAATGTAACTGGACCTAGCTGCTTCTGTACCTGTTGTGGCTGCGACCAGAAAGTGTGGAGCTTGTTTTTCCGGTGTGGCCGCTGAACACGCACCCAGTCCAGCGGGGAGATTCTGGGAATCTGGGCCCTTTTCCTGGCATTGTATCTGTGCTGTGCTTTGAGCTGTTGTCCGCGCACCCTGGCTTCCACCACAGGGTTTCCATCGTAAGAAGTAGGGGGGCAAAGTCTGTGTAGGGGTAACTCCAGCTCCCGTCCCAGCATCAGTTTTGCTGGTGACACCCCAGTGGTGGCATGCTGAGCTGCTCTGTAGTGTAGAAGAGTCTGCAATAAAGCCTCATTGAAAGAGCAGCCTTCAGCTAAGTGTGCTCTCAGACCATTTTTCAACGACTGATTAAATCTTTCTACGCCCCCATTTGACTGTGGATGATAGTAAGCTGTTTGTATGTGTTTGATCCCTTTGCTTCGGATGTAACTGGTAAACTCAGCAGACACTAGTTGAGGGCCATTGTCTGTCGTCAAGGACCTCGGCAGACCCCAGCGGGAAAAAAGGGACTCCAGGAAGTCAATGATGGAACGGGATGTGACAGAGCCCACAGCTGCAGCTTCTGGCCACTTTGAGTGTAGATCATAAGCTACTATGAGGAAACGCAAATGATGGGGCACATCATGGAGTTCGCCGCAGATATCTAATTGAATGTGGTCCCACGGTTGAGTTGGCCAAGGCAAGGACCCCAGTGGCGGCGGGGGTGGCGGGCCAGTTTTACCGCTCACAAGACATGGAGTACAGTCCCGAACGAGCTGTTCAATGTCCTTGTCCAACCCTGGCCACCATACGAGATCCCTACAACGCTGCTTCAATTTGACTATGCCAAGATGGCCCTCATGCGCCATGGCCAGCACCCGACCTCTGAGCTTAGCAGGGATAATGACACAGTGTCCACGGGCCAAGCATGTATCATTCCAGCATGACAATTCATGTTTCACTCTGGCATAAGGCTGGATATCGGTTGTGACTTGGGCTGGCCAGCCATTTAAGACATACTCGCGGACAGCGGAGAGGATGGAATCAGCCGATGACTCCTCTGTGAGTTCCTCCAAGGACACGAAAGCCATGAGGGGTGCATGCACCAGTTGGATAAGATCCTTGTCCTCAACCTCATGACAGGAAGCAATGGGTGATGACACCGAACGGGACAGCAAATCGGCTACTACATTATCTCTCCCTGATGTGTACTGTATTGTAAAATCATACTGCTGGAGACGGTCAGTCCAGCGGTACATGCGCAGGGGCTTGTGACCAGAACCGGAAGGAGACATAAGTGCAGTGAGGGCTTGGTGGTCGGTTCGAAGGGTGAATTTTCGGCCATAAAGGTAGGCATGCCAACGCTCGCAGGCCCATACACAAGCCAGAGCCTCCCTCTCACCGACCGAGTACTTTTGTTCTGTCTGATTGAATGCCCGAGAAGCAAAAGCCACAGGCCGTTCGATGCCGTTCTGGAGTTGTGAAAGAACCGCACCAGTGGCAGTTGCTGAAGCATCACAAGTGACTAGTGTGGGGCAGTCAAGGCTGAAATGGGCTAAAACAGGGGGGCTCGTCAACAGTTTCTTGAGTGTGCTCACAGCATCTGAACAGGCTGAAGACCAGGTCCAAGGAGCATCTTTTTTTAGCAACTGGCGGAGTGGGTACGTAATAGTGGAATACTGAGGCAGGAAGCGCATATAGTATGTTGTCATCCCCAGAAACGATGCGACTTGTGCTGCGGAAGAAGGCTCTGGCACCTGATGTATAGCCTCAATATTGGAGTGTAATGGCGAAAGGCCCTCGGCTGAGACATGAAAGCCAATGAAGTCAACCTCTGGTACCGCAAATAAGCATTTCTCTGCATTAAGTGTCAGATTATGTTGACTGAGAGCAGCAAAAGTGTCCCTTAGACGCTGTTCATGAATCACTGCATTCGGGGCATGGACAATGATGTCATCAAGGTAGATGGCAATGCCAGGGACACCGGCCAGGATGGTGGACATGATTTTTTGGAAGCAGCTAGGGGCCGAACTGAGTCCAAAAGGCATCCTTGTGTAACGGAATACGCCAACATGTGTAACGAATGCAGTAAGATTCCTGCTGTCCGGGTGAAGGGGGACCTGAAGATAACCTTGGCGTAGGTCAAGTTTGGAAAAAATAGTTGAGCCGTGAAAGTGTGTAGTCAGTTCTTCGATTGTCGGCAGAGGGTAGCGATCTGGGATTACAGCTTTATTGACGGATCTTAAATCCACACAAACTCTCAGGCCGCCAGATTTTTTCTTAGCCACTGTCAAATTGGATACCCATGGGGAGGCGTCGACAGGTTCGATGATGCCCTCTGCTTGCAGTTTTTTTAGTTCTGCCGTGACGTCCTCACGCAATGCCAGCGGAATGCGGCGGAGCGGCTGAATTACTGGTTTCACTGTGGGATCCAAGAGAGGCTGGTGTGTGAAAGCAGCTAAGCACCCAAGGCCTTCAAACAGTGTTGGCCATTCTAGTTGCCGGGGACAGCTGACAGTCAGAATTTGAGCCCCCTTGTTGTCCAGCAGAGAAAAATCCAGACTCATAAACAGGTCCAGTCCAAGGATGTTGCTGCCATGACGCGTAATGTGAAATGGGAAGTTGGACAGAGCCTTATTGCCATACTGGACAGACGCATGTATAAGACCAATGACCTCGATTGCAGAACTGCCGTATCCAAACAAATTCAGGGAGGGTGGCTGAAGGGGCAAGTGTGGCAGGAAACTTTCGTAAGTGGCCTTATTAAGTAACGAGACTTTAGCCCCTGTGTCCAGTAGCAGGGGAACACAAGTGTCCGCTATATTAACAGCGCATGTGGAGAACCCTGCTGACTTAGTGTTGATTGAATGAATAATAGCAGGTGCTGTAGCGTTAACACGCGGGTTTCGTTGTGTTGGGGCTTGAACTGGAGCTGACCGACACCATTTTGCAAAGTGGTTCAGCTTCTGACAGCGTCGACATGTTTGTCCCCGTGCTGGACAGTCCGGAGCGCGTGAGGAGTGTCTAGTGGAGCCACAATTTCCGCATCTGCGCTGAACTGTCGCATATTGTATGTTTGAACACGGAGATATATCTGCCTCTGCCCCGTGAACTTGTGTGCATTCTTGTATCATGTCCCCACTTGAGTCATGTGCCATGTTCAATTTAGCAGCGCACTGAGAAGCAGACTCGACTTGAGAGGCCAGAATTACAGCTTTATCTAAAGTGAGATCATCATCTTCCAACAGCAGCCGCTCCCGAACTAGCGTATTGTTTGTCTTTTCAATTAACTGATCTCGTATCATCTCGTCTGATAAACTACCAAAACAGCACGATTTTGCCAGCCCTCTTAAGTCAGCGACATATTGCGCAATTGACTCACCAGCGCGTTGTCTGCGCTGTCGAAACTGCAGCCGTTTCAAAAGGAGACTCTGTTTTTTTTCAAAGTGTCGGTCTAACAGTGTCATCGCAGCAGCGTAATCATCCGCGTCTCCGAGTGTGCGAAACACACGCTGTCCTTCGGCTCCGAGACAGTGCAGGAGTATGGCCATTTTCCGCTTCGTCGGGACAGCATCGAGACCCATTGCTAACAGGTACGTTTCAAAGGACGTTTTCCATTGTTCCCATGGGACTGTAGGTTCGCCGGGATGGGGCAAAAAAGGGCTCGGGGGAGATAATGACAGCATGGGAAAATCATCTGCCATCCTCGTCGCCAAATGTTATGTATGTAAATACGACTCTTACTCGTGCTAGCTTTAACTCTTTATTGTCTTCCCAACCCGTCTCACATTTTCGAACAGTCGTAAAAACCTTCAACGTTTACGTCACTTTCCGTTCCCCAACCCTTAAAGTAACCGGCGTTCATTCTATCTTATTAATGTAACAAACACATTACTTTAACTAAACATCAGGTTATTAGACTAATTAAGCATGCAACAATGTGAGCTTAAGTGATTAAATGCATCATTCGTTTTGCAATAGTGTGGAGCACCACCCAAACACTAATAAAACTGAACGTAAATTTTCCTTATCATGTTATTTCTATCATGACTACTGCTGAGTGATTTCATATTGGGCAGCAGGGAAAACATGTGTTGAGATTGAATCTTTTACAGAGATTTGAGATTGAATCTCCAAGTGAGATAGAGATTGCACAATCTTTCCTATCCCATCTAATCCTATAAATGCTGCAGTAAGACATGTGCTTTTATTTAACAATAAGTTTAGGTATTTTAATAGTTTACATTTTGCAATATCATACTATCAAAAGGTAAGAAATGTTGCTGATTCATATTTTTGTAGTTATGAAATCCTGAGCATAAATAAATAAATAAATAAATATATATATATATATATATATATATATATATATATATATATATATATATATATATATATATATATATATATATATATATATATATATATATATATATATATATATATATATATATATATATATATATATATAGGCTATGTATTCATTTCTGTTTTCACTGCAAATTTTCAATACAATTTGCTTTTTTAATTGATTGTCCTAAGTTTTCCCATAAAGATGTTATGAGTCATTCATAATGATGGTGTCTGCATGGGATATTAATAGATCCTATATTTTGCGGGCACCCAGGTCTCTCAAACTTGCAATTTGGTCAGCCAACATAAATACCAATTTGGGTGTGTAAAACAACTTGTGGGACTACGGGGCAGAGAGTATGTTTGTGCCTGGGCTGGGGGCTTGGTTGGAGTAGATTCTTTTGTGCACATGAAGCCAGGGTGTGGTCATGAAATAAACAGATCCAAAGGGTTGAAAATGAACTTGCTCTGCTCTCATTTTGTGGCAGTGAAAAATCTAATGAGGCACTGTACAGACTTCCACCCTGTGTTTATGTAGCTGTTAGGGGAAAATCCTCACAACTCTATTCTAGTTCCAGCCCTCATTTTAACAGAGCAAACATACTGAAATGAGAACAGAGACGATTTTGAAACTTTAGGTTTTTGCTGCAACCAGCTGGATTTCTTTTGGAAAGTAACACTGACCAGAAACCTCTTTTCTTGCTTTCTTTCTAAAATGAACACTGTTGTATGTGCTCACATGTATTACTCATTAAAGATGCATGCTCCATTTTAGTATTCTTAGGTTCTTAATACTTATTTTTAATTATTATTTTGAATTAAATAAACAGTAGGTTACACGAATCAACTAAATTGATCAACTAGAGAGTTGCAGTTGATACTGTAGCCACCAAAAGGCCTGTGCATTTCCCATTTATGTCAACTTCAGGATTTTGTGTGGATGGGGAAGGCAGAGTGGGAGTGAAACCTGTGGTGCATTATAGCTGAGAGGTCAAGAATTTTGTTATTGAGTCAAAGATTTTCTCCCCACTTTTGCTTTGCCTGTCTGACCAAAAATCAACAGAGGGAGAATGCTGGAGTTATCCTGCCAGACCCACATCCTATTACTTGTCTCAACTTCCAACCACAGTGTTTGTAACCAGCGACACAAATATATAAGACTTCACCGCAATGGCAGCAAACAGGCAGACCGGTGTATAGATACAACATACTATAAGAAAATCTGAAAGGCTTTCTGTCTAAAACAGCATTTTGGGATGTACAGAGACAGTGTCCCTTAGTGATAATAAAGATTGAATGAAGAATAAAGGCTCTTTGTTTTTCACATGAACACAACCATAAGAAACCACACGAGAAATGAACATATGCATTTTAGGGAGTGGAAAATCGAAGCCAGGCAACTGGCATATGGACAAAGTCAATAAACTTTGCCGTATACACACAAGAGAGGACAGTGAAATTTTTTCTTCCCACTTTTTTTTTTTAACTTCCTCCATTGACCACATTCAGCAAACACTGTTTCATCATCTGAAAAAGGCATCTGTTGGGCAAATGCTGGGTTTTTTTGAGGAAACACTGAGCCATATTACAATTTCAGTTTCACATCTGTGATACAGTGTCACTGGAGAGACGGTTCTTTTACACAACAACGACTTTTAGAACATCTGCAACTTTAAAATTGGCCAACATATGCCCTGTAACTAGGACCTTTGTTGTGGATTGCATGTGCATCTGTCCTGTTGCACGGTTCTTTACTGCCACTTGATTTTTCCTGCTTTTTTCTTGTTTTCACAAAAGGTCGATTTGAACTGTTTCGAAACTTTTTGTCAGGTACAGTTGTGATATGGTTGAGTTTTAAATTTATCATGTTTTTGGACTATATAGAGAGACATTATTTGGTATAAAAATGTCGGTAACACTTTAGAATAATGGTCCGTCATTAGGTAACTATGCAGGAAGTAATGCAGGACTACTACCAGCTACTACTATTAACTAATTTAGAAAAAAGCTTAACTAATAAGTAAGTAATATCAAATTTAGGACTAAGATAGTTCCTTATTAGGTAATCAATTATTATTGAATGGGATTGGCATCCCTAAGAACTAATAGGTAAGTATGACAAATTATAAAGAATTACTAATTAATTACTAATCACAACATAAACGTGTCCGAGATGTGAGAAATTAACTTTTTTTACTCTCAATGTGATCATAAAATGCATCACTAATTACTAGGGGTGGCACGGTTCACAAAACCCACGGTTCTTTTAGGGTCACGGTTTTCGGTTCTGTACGGTTCTTGTTGTTGTTTTTTCTTTTAATCGTTAACACTCCAGAAATTTACTTCAGCATATGCTATATAGCTTAATTATCCACAATTTAGGATACAGTATTTACATTTTTTTTAATATCATGTAGAAGTTGTTTCCTAACTGACTGTCTCCTGCTTGCGCTGTCTACCGAGTCCGACACATTGGCGTAACATTTTTCATGTTAATCATGTTAATTTTGATCAGAACAACTGTGGCTTTAACCCATAAGAACCCAGACCAATTTATCCTTATAGGAAAATTATGGGGCATATAAAACAGGCTTAATGGACCACTTGTAACACGTTTCTGCAGTTGTTTTTGAAATACAACCCCTCCTTGTGAAAGATCTGTAATGTTACATATATGTGTCACAATCACCAGTGAGAGTGCCCCTGATTACCACCTGAGGGCACTCCACCCCGGACTTGTCCCTTCATCATAAACTACATTACCCATAATCCTTTGCCCGGACTCATCTTCACTCATTGTTTGCACCTGTGTCACATTACCCCATTACCCCAGCCTATATAAACCATGTTCACTCTGTCAATCATTGCTAAGTCTTGTTTGTTGTATATACTGCATTGCTGAGCATTTTCCCTGGTTTCATGACTGTCGGTTTTTGGATTTCTTGCCTTGGTGTACAAAATAGCTTTGAAGTGACAAGTCCGGGGTGGAGTGCCCTCAGGTGGTAATCAGGGGCACTCTCACTGGTGATTGTGACATTATGTGACATTGGGCATTTATGATACATTTTTTATGTTACATATATGTTACATTGGGCATTTATTTCTCAGTAAAAAAAAACATTTTATAAAATTTTTGCTAAATAACATTTTTTTTTCTGTTTCTTTTTTCCCCCACAATATATATCAAAATTATGCGTATTATTCAAAATTATTAAGAAAACATATCAAGCCATGGACGGATCTTCCAACACTTATGCCCTGCTTACTGATTTTAAGAATCATTGTTGTCAGTGAAATGTAGACATGCTAGTAGAGTCTGAAAACAGTTGTGTGACATATTGTCATCCACCATAGTATGTAATTTTGTCATTTTCCCAAGTATGCATGATTTCCTGGCATTTGGTGCAGATCAATACCAATCAATATTTCCACAGTATTTAAACAGTGCTGTTAACATTTTTAGCTTAAAATCAGTCCCAGATTTTATATAACACATAGAGAAAGTATATAACACTAAAAAAAAATAATTGAATCAGCTAAATTAATTGAGCAGCTCATTAATATTTTTCTTAATATGACAAATACATCACATCAAAATTCCACCAACTGTTGTAAGGTTAACAGCCCGATGTGACATAGATATCACACCTGTTTTAAAGGTCCCGTTTTTCGTGTTTTTTTGAAGCTTTGATTGTGTTTACAGTGTGAAATATAACATGTGTTCATGTTTCGCGTGTAAAAAAACACAGTATTTTTCACACAATTTACTTATCTGTATACTGCTGTTTTCACTGTCCTCAAAACGGCTTGAAAGATTTCCCTGTTCTATGAAGTCCCTCCTTCAGAAACACCTAACAAGTTCTGATTGTGCCAGCGGTTCCCGTGTTGTGATTGGACAGCAGCTTAGGGCACGCAGAGCGCACGTTACCGGAAAGGTCACGCCTCTCACCATAACGGGGATGCATGCGCTCAATGATCTCTAAGTACAGCGTCCCTGGGAAAGCCAAACAAAGGTGACTTGACTCCGGGATGAAAATAACAGCGTCTCGACGACATGGCAACAAACAAACTATACGAGCGCAACCGAACACAACACTTCCTATTCTCCACGCGGGAGCAACAAGACCACGCCCCCTTTTTCGCGTGTTCTTGTGGGCGGAGGTTAGTCGACATACTGCCATACTGCTCTACTGACGTAATTAAAGCAGGAAATACCAGGATGTAGTCCTAACCAGCCGTTCGCTGTAGGCTTTGAAAGGGAACTTCTGTTAAATAAAATATCTCGCTTGGCATTGAACTTTGAGCTTTATAATTTTACAGGTATTATAAATGCTCTAACAGCAACATTACACACTAACTAAAGTTTGAAAAATGGGATCACGAAGAACAGGACCTTTAAGGTTAACAGCTCGATGTGACATATATATGTCACCACTGTTTTAAGGTTAACAGCCCGATATAAAAATATAATAATATAAACAATATAAAACACATAACAGGCAAATACAAGTCACTGGTATGTATTGCAAAAACTGACCAAAAACAGTATAAAAGTATTAACTCGTTGCATTCCAAGTCTTCTGAAGTCACACGATGTCTTCATGTAAAGAACAGAGTTGATCTTAATGTTTCAATCGCTAAAATTATTATCCCGCCGCTCTGTGAACACACTCATTCATATCTCATTCAAATAATACACACAACTCTTTAGCGTGACGCAATCTGTCACGAGACACACGAGAGCCAATGGCATTTTACAATCAAAGCCGACGTAATGACGCAATTGGTCACAATTTTTTATTTTATTTACAATGAAAATAATTGTAAATAAAATTATGCTGGCTGATTAAATCAAGAATCACACTCCATGTCATAATGGCAAAAACGTCTCCGGTTACGTATGTAACCTAGGTTCCCTGAGAACAGGGAACGAGACGCTGCGTCAGCTTGACGCTACGGGGAACGCCTTCAGCGTGACAGGTGTCTGAATCACAATCGAATCACGTCAATCCTATTGACCGGCGACAGCCCATGACATCATCAAAGTGCGACCAGGAAGTATATAAGGGCGCCTTACCAACATGACACCGCCTCTTCGTCTGAAGGGACTGTTCGGCGGGCAGGTCCTGAGGCATGGCAAAGCGACGCAGCGTCTCGTTCCCTGTTCTCAGGGAACCTAGGTTACATACGTAACCGGAGACGTTCCCTTTCGAAAGGGAACTCGCGCTGCGTCAGCTTGACGCTACGGGGAACGAAATACCAACGCCGCCATGCCGAGGGGAGTGCATGCCCACTGGCAGTGACAACTGTCAGGACAAGCAAATTCAAATGAAATGCCTGAACCACTTCCCCTCTGGTCACACAAGGCTGTCAGTGACAGCATTCCCTACGGTCATAGCCCAAGCTATAAGCCTCGTCAGGAACCTTAGTGCGGCTGCACGAGGTCCTAATCAGGCCACTCAAAGGCCTGGATCCAACCCATTCAAAGGAAGGGGGCTCCTTTAAGGGAATGTGGCTAGGGGGCCCTAGGGCGCCCCAGCCAGCCACTAACGCCGCCAAGGCGGCCTAGCTTGGTGCCTTTTTCAAGGGGCACTTCGGCCGGGCCATCCTTGTCTGTTCGAGAACAGAGCCTCTGGATACTCGCCTCCTGAAGAGGCATCCAGTCCAAGGGACTGCAGAATGGCAGTGTCCTCCTCGAGCCGGATCTCAGAGACGGGCATCCTGGAGAGCAGTACTCAGCATAGCGCTTTCTACCCTTGCCAGCGAGGGGAGTCAATCTGCTCGATCCTAGGATCTACTGAGCTATTATCAAGTAGAAACACTCAGGAGGCCAGACTGGCCTAAAAGCTGATCCAACTTGGGAGGCCTCGCGAGGGGCCTACGACCATCTGATCAGGCCCAGGCAGCTTCGGGCTCACAGACGACCCTCGGAGAGAGGAGAGCTTAGGAAGGGGCTGCCCGGTAGGTAAGCCAGGTTGCAGGCTAGATTCCCTCCCATGGGAACCAAGTAGCAGAAGCGACCTCAGTCGCGCCAGGGTAAGACCATCCTCAGATGCTGCCAAATAAGGGGCAGATACCACTAGCTTTCAGCATATGCCAGTAAACAGTTCTTGAACTGAGAACCCAACCCCTCAGGGAGGCCTAGTGAGGCCTATTGCATGATAGCAGTACATGCCAAATGCTCGAGGAACCAACTCGGGAACTCGGCCAAAGGGAGGCCAGATAAGGCCCATCCCCATAATAGCAGTCGAAGCCCACTGTCGATGCAGCTGGAAACAGGAGCTCATCCCCTCAGGGAGGCCTGGAGAGGCCCGCTACCTAATAGCAGGCTATGCTAGCCGCCCGAGCATTCTGACTCGGGAATTCCCCCTCAGGGAGGCCCAGTGCGGCCTATCGCCTGGTAGCGAGCTCACCGGGAGGCAGAGTAAGGCCTACCATCTGCCAGCAGTCCATGTTAGTCCATTTTTTTGCCAGAGGCATCCTGGTCCCGGGGCTCACCCCTAGGGACAGTCAGGCAGCCGCACTGACTTATCATGGTCGACTGGCGTCCAAGGAGCCTTACAGCAGATCCGCGGAGGCGGCTTCCTGTTGTGGCAGGCACGAGACTGGCTGCTATATCTCCCGGCTGACAGCGGCTCCTCTGCTGGCTGACAAGACAACAAAGAGAAGTTATTAGTTGATAATTCTGCTACTTGAGGCCGACATCGTTGGGGAGTAAACACATAGCAATCAAAAGGGGCCGACTTTGCAAAAGGCCTACTTTCCAAAGCTGACTACCTATCTAGGTTGCAGCTATTAATCGCTAACCTCCCCAACGTCGGGACTCACTCGCAAGGAGGCCTACTGAGGCCTACCACCTGACCCGGAGTCTACTGCCCAGACTGCCCAAGTTCTCCAAGGTCCCAACCTGGGGCTAATCCATCCCAGCGGCCCACTTTTCGGGCCTACTGTATGACAGTTGCAGTCTTACCAGCAGCGCCTACAAGCTCTGGAACCTAATTACATTACTCATGACAGGATACTCGGCAAAACAACGCCCTGGACCCCCTAAACGGGGGGAGTACCACGTACGCCACCCGCCCAATGAAGGACCTAGCTTTTGAAGCGGCCTATCGTTTAAATGCAAGGGCGTCAGCCATGGCAATGCTCTGGCTACAAGGGAGCTCACTACCAGACCATTTTTTTTTTATTTTTTACAAAGGTTAAGAAGTGCCGCTCAACCCAAGCCATGGGTGAGGCAGAATGATACAGAGCTAGGTTAGCGAAATACTCTAATCTACCCTGTTTTAACAGAGGAGTAATGCCACATGCCAGGTATAATTCCAAAGAACTGGCGGCTTAAAACAACTAGCTCTGGAGGGCAAAGTTGAACAACATATACAACATCCTTACACCAAACAAAAAGGATGGCCTACCCCTCCAAGCGACCACTGGCTAGGTCGCTATCACATACTGCACAGCACCATCTGTATTGCTAGTAAAAAACCCCGAACACAGAAAAGGGGGCGGGCCTTGGCCGGACGACTCTACGTAAGAGACGGCTACATTAGGGAACATTTTTTTTTTTTTTTTTTAACCCTAGAAGCGTAGGCCAAAATAGATCTAAACCTGTCTTGTTTTAATGGGCTCTTTTTAGATCTAGCTGTAGTTGTAACAGTCTGATCCCAATTCTCTAGCCAGTCTTACACTGAGAGAGGACGCAGGCCGCTCTACCCTGAGGTGGCTACCAGTTACAAGCTTGAAGCTGGGAATTCTTACACGCAGCCTTCCTATATTCAGAGAAAAGCGCTACACACCCGCAGGAATGAGCCGGTGATATTCCCGTTTTGTTTTTTTTTTAGAGATAAAAAACATAATCAACAGCGCTTGCAAAAACCTGCTGAATATACTTTTAAAGCAACTGGCTTGTAAATTGCATTCGTTCTGGCCGTCCACAGAAATATCCAACTACTCCAAGGTGATCCCGAAATCCTCAGCAGGGAGCATGGAACAGAAAATGTATTAATATTTTCCCCACAGGGGACTTACCCGCTCGCCTGCAGCGCGCCATTGATATTCAACCACAATCTTTATTCATAATGTGTGTGCTTAGGTGCAGCATTACCACCGACCCGCTCGAGGGCGCTCTCACACACCAGGCCTGGCGGGCCGTCAGAGATTGGGGTACTTCCTTTTCCCGCTCATCACGGGCCCACCGCCTGATGTAAGAGGCGTAGGGGAAAAGGGAATTATTAGAAGGAGGAAGGGCCTGCGTTAGTCTAGCGCCTCCTCGGAGGCGGAGACTGATCCCAACGTGGCCCTCCACGGCGGTGGTTCCGGGTCACTTGTCCGACGTCCTTCCTCTTCTGAGTGCGGGAGTCACGCTTTTTCCACGCCCTGCTCCAACCAGGAGGGGGCGCGCGAGAAGCGACGCTGGCTCGCTGGTCCTGCCGCCAGTCCTCAGACCGTGACGGACCGGAGCTTCCCGCCTGTCTGGGTGCCGCCCCGGATCTCCGCGGGATGCATGATCTAAATGCCGCCGAGCGCGCCCTCGCCTCTCTAAACCTTCCCACCACCGCCTCGACGGAGGTGCCGAAGAGTTCAGAGGGCGAGACCGGGGCATCGAGGAGAAAGGTCTTTTCTTTCCCCCCGATGTCCGCCAGGTTCAGCCACAGATGTCTCTCCGTGGCTACCATGGCCGCCATCGAACGACCGATGGCGACCGCTGTTTGTTTGGTAGCCCGGAGAGCAAAATCTGTGGTGCGACGCAGCTCGGCCATCGCATCAGGGGGTAGGCCCTCCCCCTGATCGAGATCACTCAGCAGATCAGCCTGGTAAGCTTGCAACACCGCCATAGTGTGCAACGCCGACGCAGCCTGACCTGCCGACGTGTATGCCCTGCCGTTAAGGCGTGAGGTGGTCTTCAGCGCCTTAGAGGGCAGGGCGGGAGTTCTCAGTGTCGATGGCCTCCCAGACGCGAGATAGTTCGCGAACGTCTCGTCGATTGGTGGCATCGACACATAACCGGACTCGGCGGATCCCTCGACATCAGCGAAATTCCCTCGCTGATAACGAAAGATCCGGGCCGAGTACGGCTTCTTCCATGCCCCCGAGATCTGATCATGAAGATCGGGGAGGAATGGAAGGCTCCCGGGAGCTGCTGGATTGACGTCGGAGAGAAACCGATCATCGAGGCGGCTCGAACGCGCGGGCTCTCTCCTCGCGCGCCGCCACTGTAGCTGCAGTCTAGCAGTGGCACGCTCCATCACTTCCAGCAGCTCGTCATACACGGGGCAGGGCGGCTGAGAGGGTTCAGCCTCAGCTGATACTTCGTCACCACCCTGCTCAGCTACCCCTTGCTCATCCGGAAGAGCACCAGCTGACGAAAGGGAGGAAAGGTCTGACTCCTCCCCCGGCAGCTGCCCCTCGCGATCTGACCGATCGTCAGAGAGAACCACGCCTCTCTCTAGACGATGAGCCAGATCCATCTGGGAACCCCATGATTGCAGCCGGCGCTCGGCCTCAGCACCGGCGGGACCGTCCCCAGAAGCTGGACCCACTTCCCTCGAGAAGAGGGCCAGACGAGAGCGGAGCGTCCGGATGGGAAGACGCTCGCAGTTGGCACAGGAGGCTCCCTCGAGAACCTCCCGTGCGTGCTCTTCCCCCAGACAAAACACACAAAGGGTATGTGTGTCCTCAGGTGTAAGGAACCTGGGACACGGATCCGCGCACTTCCGGAAGTTATGCTTGGACTTCCCTGTGTGTTTCATTGCTTTTTATTCGTGATTCTTTCTCTCGAAGCAGACAAACAGTCCCTGAAGACGAAGAAGCGGTGTCATGTTGGTAAGGCGCCCTTATATACTTCCTGGTCGCACTTTGATGATGTCATGGGCTGTCGCCGGTCAATAGGATTGACGTGATTCGATTGTGATTCAGACACCTGTCACGCTGAAGGCGTTCCCCGTAGCGTCAAGCTGACGCAGCGCGAGTTCCCTTTCGAAAGGGAATCATAGTTTCATGATGATAATAACCATGCCCAACGCGTCTGTATACTGTCATTGACTTACATAGGCATCACTTCCGTGGACCCATCACGGAATTTTTGGCGATTCCGTGAAACTGCCACGGATTTTGAGTTAAGGGGCCCGTGTTCATTTCACGGAATTCTGTGAGATCCGGTTGTTCTTATGGGTTAATTCAGAGTGAGCAACTGACCTGATTAACATGAAAAATAACAAATTTCACCATGAAATCATGTAGTGAAGTGTTCTGTGTGTTTCACAATCACCCTGACATCCAGCGCAGTGAAAAAATTAATAAAATACACGAAAACACAACACTGCCAGAAGTTTTTCCCCAAACTTCAAAGGCCTGTTTAACCCATAACAACCCGGACCAATTTATCCTTATAGGAAAATTATGGGGCATATAAAACAGGCTTAATGGACCACTTGTAACATGTTTCTGCAGTTGTTTTTGAAATACAACCCCTCCTTGTGAGAGATCTGTAATGTTACACATATGTGACATTGGGCGTTTATGATACATTTTTTATGTTACATATATGTCACATTGGGCATTTATTTCTCAGTTTAAAAAAAAAAAAAATTAATATTTTTTTTTGCTAAATAGCAGTTTTTTTCTGTTTCTTTTCTTTTCCACAACATTTATCAAAATTATGCATATTATTAAAAAATTATTAACAAAACATATCAAGCCATAGACAGATCTTCCAACACTTATCCCCTGCTACATATATGCATGGGCGTCGGAAGCAAAACAAATGTGGGTGGGTCCTCAGAATTTTTTTACTGGAGTAGATGTCAATTACATTAAGTACAAATATACCTCTTTGCTTGCTAAACGTATAGTTTGGAAAGACAAAATTACGGAAATCGCCATATCAATGAGAGCGGCAGTAGTGTAGGGGTAAGACGCAAGGCATCTGGTTTTGACACAAATCGACCCGCGGTTCGAGTCCGCCTTTCGCCGAGCTCAATCTTCTCCCTTTTCCCATCACATATCAGATCGGAAAGGCATTTATTTTCAATAAAAATGAAGAAAATATTAAAAAAGTGGAAATAAAGTGTCTAACATGTTTAATAATAAGTGTTTATCGGTTAGGGGTAGGTAAACAGACATGCTGAATGTTAGAGATGATAAAAGTGAGTGGGTCCAATATCATTGATTGTAAAAAGTGGGTGGGTCTTGTCCCACCCACATACAATGGTTCCGACGCCCATGCATATATGTCACCACAATATTTTCATAACTTGTTTTATATCAATTTGTTTAAGAAATGTATTAAAATCAGGTTAAGTGTAATCTATGATAAGTTATTAAAATGTTAGAATTGTTGCATGGGTTGAAACATACCCTTAGTAACAAAAACAAGCGTATTAAAAAATTGCTCACACTGCAACATGTGCTAACCAGACAGACCACCATTTTGGAAATGTTGCCATGGCAACAAAAAATGACTGAACCTGGGTGTTCCTTATATGTCACTTAGGGACTTCCTGAGTTGAAATTTAGGGATATTGCTTTAAAAAGACCTTTCCAGATAATCAAAGCACGACACAGTCAGGGGTCGGAGGAGAACGCCGGAAATGTGACAGAATGGACAATATTCGTCTGTATTTGCAATATACGAGTGGCACGAGCCGCGGTTCAGCTGCGCGAGACAAACGCTGCCAGTGTGTGAATGCTCTTCATACGCACTGCTCAGTGGCGACTGGTGATCATTATTTTTTCCCCGGTGGGGGGGGGGGGGGGGTGCAGTATCAAGATGCATGTTGACTAAATTCAAGCACTAAGGAGAAAAGTGTCTTTTTACACATTTATTTCACATTTATTTCCCACATATAATTGAATGAGGAAAGGAAAAACAAAAGAAAACTGCAACAACAAACTAGCATGTTGACTACTTGAACATAAATTTTGCTCTCCTTTCTTTCTGGCCAGCAAATTTCTCAATGACTCTCTGATTAAAGTCAGTCATCTCCGTAGTGTCATGACGTTTGCATTGTTCAGTCAGATATTTGAGGTCTCTTACCCCCGTTGTTGTCCACAAAAATTCAGTACCGACACTTTGAAATAAAAGACAGCGAAAGCAATAAAGGGCATTGCTAACAACACATCCAGCTTGTGAAGCTCCGTGTGTAGCTTCATCCTCTATCACTGGCCTGCTGCTGGATTTGTAAATCGCGTTGGTCCAGTTCGGGATCCTTAATCCTTTTTTTTCTTCCAGCGGACGCCTTGTGAAAGAATTTGGTTTAACTGCTGCCATCAGGTAACGGGCACGAGGCTACATTGTGCATGCGTCGAACCGTGCCACACACACGCTCCGAACCGAACGGTTCGGATGTTTTTTCATGTACCGTGCCACCCCTACTAATTACTCAAGTGTTACCTAGTCACTATGCAGGAACTACTAGTGACTATAGTTCTTGAAGATTGTCCTTCTTTACTCTGAATAAAGTCATAAAATGCATCAGTAATTACTCAATTACCTAGTCACTCTTCAAGTGTTCTGTGCCATCATTTTAAAGTGAAAAACCATCCTTTTCACTTTAAAATAATGGTCCAGATCACTAGTAGTTCCTGCATAGTGACTAGGTAACCCTTGAGTAACTAGTGATGCATTTTATGAATTTATTCAGAGTAAAAAATATGATTGATTACGTCTCAGACTCACAATGATGTTCTTTATAATTTGTCAGTTAGTTAATAGTTATTAATGAGGCTAATCTCATTCAGTAAGTATTGATTACTTAACAAGGTACTATCTCCTAAATTCGATATTACTTACTGATTAGTTAAGCTTTTTTCTATATTAGTTAGTAGTAGTAGCTGAAGTGTTAATGTAGTACTACTCATTAGTCCTGCATTACTTCCTGCATAGTTATTAATTAATTAATTATGCGTCAAATTAATTAATTAATTAATTAATTAAAGGTCCCATGGCGTGGATTTTTATTATTATTTTATAATGTTTCCTGGTGTACTTATATTGTTAGTATGATTTTTACATCATAAAATGTCATAATTTAGAAATAAAAGGCATTTTTCTTTTCTGGTATTAACCCTCTGGCTTGAATGCTCCATTTCAAGGGGCGTGTCTGCTGTGAGACTTCAGTGAAAACCCCCACTGTTGTGATTGGTTGATATCTTTGCATTTGAAATGAGTATTAGATCTTGTGGCGTAGGGGGCGTGGTTTAGCAAGGTCTGCACGCACTGCCAGAGAGAGACGGACTGGGCACTTGTAGACCAGAAAGACAGCTGGAGAACGATTGCTGAGAAGTTATATTGTGCTGAGTTGTTGAGAGCGCTGTGAGCGTGAGTTTATTTTGTGTGTATCTGAGAGTTCTGAATAAACACTGAGTCCCAGTAACGCCAACCCTGTCGTCTTCCTCCTTATTCTACGAACTTTGTAACATGTGGAACCCCTCTCGAATACTTTTACTAAGTTTTTTTTACAGTTACAGCTGTCGAGCATTATTTTTAGATATTTTCCTATCACATGAAAGGCTGCAGTGACGATCATTGAGTAAACATGCAGTCTGTTGATCGCGTGAATGCAGTGATCTCGTCATTGCAACGCATTTTCTCTCACAAAATGCTTTCATCACAACTAACAGCAAACACAACATCGATATGAATACAGTAAGAGCCTCGTTGTGCAGCATAACAGCGTCATTCTTTATAACGGCAGTTTGGACAAGTGTGCAGATACACTCGCGACGTGTGATTCACAGCTCCGAACATTATAAAGAGAGTGTTCTTTGATTGCTAATCTAGCATCTAATCACAATTTAAATAACAGATTTGTTTCATGCTACTGAGAGAAACGATGTGAAGTTGATTGTTTAGTCACTGGCTTGATTCACGGATGCATAAACTATTTAGAAAGAAAGTCTGTGTGAACTTGAATATGTAGCTACACATCAGAAATCACTGATCACAGATCAGGCATTACTGAACACTGTCGAATCCATATCGTAAAAGCCTGTGCAAAAACAATAAATTTTCTCCAAATTCTCTGGGCGGGCAAAGCAGAGGAAGGGGAGGTAGCCGTTCCCCGTATGACGACATACAGGGAAGATTCCAGATCGGCTCGTCTGAGCTCTCATTTTCTCAAAGGCAGAGCAGAACACCCAGAACTCGGTTTACACCTATCAAAATGTCTAGCCACTTGGGGACCATATACAGGCTAGGGGAACTCATATTAATGTTAAAAAACCTCATAAAATGAAATTTTCATGCCATGGGACCTTTAATTAATTAATTAATTTGTTACATTTATATATCGCTTTTCTAGGCACTCAAAGCGCTTTACAGGGGGGGGGGGGGGGGTCTCCTCATCCACCACCAATGTGCAGCATCCACCTGGATGATGCGATGGCAGTCATATTGCGCCAGAACGCCCACCACACACCAGCTGATTGGTGGAGAGGAGACAGAGTGATGAAGCCAATCGTGTGTATATATATATATATATGGGGATGATTAGGAGGCCATGATGGACAGGGGGCAATGGACAAATTTGGCCAGGATACCGGGGTTACACCCCTACTCTTTATCGAAGGACATCCTGGGACTTTTAATGACCACAGAGAGTCAGGACCTCGGTTTAACGTCTCATCTGAAGGACGGTGCTTGTTACAGTATTGTAAGAGTGGACTCCTGCAGATGGTTCAATCTGCAGGGTTGCCAGAAGACTAAAGAAACGTTATCAGAAAGATGGAAGAAAACTGTACTTTTCTCGTCTATTTCCACCCACTGCAACTTACGACGGAGATAAGCGCAGTTACAATAGCAAAATATGTGGGAGAGCGTTGCTATAAGGTGACTATATTATATTGCAATAGGGAGCACTTCAAAGTCAATACTAAATCAAAACTAGTTAGCACAGTATTCGTAATAGAAAGGATTTAATGACAAAATCTGGTTATGGTTACACTTAAAATAGTTTCAAAATGGATGAATGAGATGAGAAACTTATACCATTAATCGTACACAGCATGAATACAATGTTACCTGAGAGAGAGAGAGAGAGAGAGAGAGAGAGAGAGAGAGAGAGAGAGAGAGAGAGAGAGAGAGAGAGAGAGCAAGAGAGGGAGAGAGAGTGGGGGAGAGAGAGAAGAAGAGAGCAAAGAAGAGAAGCCCCAATGACTTCAAGAGCCAGAGGAAAAGAGAGAAAAAGCCACAGTTCCAATCCTCTTTTATCTATTCCTTGACCATGTGACTGAAACCAAATGTATTCTTTTAAACTGACCAATCAGACCAAACTCAAACATAACCTTCAAACTGACCAATCAGGCCAAACTTCCCCCACTGTAAAGGTGGGACCCCATGTGGCCTACAGGCCTGTCTTTTTGTCTTCCAGGTGGCCCTTCTGATAAGCAAATGTGTTGACAACAGTAAAGCAAATTTCTTTGTTGTATTTCAAATATCTTTGATTATTTTCAATTCCTTCAGTATAGAGTCCCCATCACTATCCTGGGGTGTTAGAACCCACACAGACCACAGGGTGAGCACCCCCTGCTGGCCTCACTAATACCTCTACCAGCAGTAACCTAGTTTTCCCAGTTGGTCTCCCATCCAGGTACTGACCAGGCTCAGCCCTGCTTAGCTTCAGTGAGAAACCAGTCTTGGGCTACAGGGTGATATGGCTGCTATTAATGATGGCCCATTATTCTAAAGTGTTACCAAAATTTCTCTACCAGCTTTTTGAACACAATACATAAATACAATGAATTTAAAATGTTTTCATAATTGTTACATGTAGATTCAAGCTCAATAAGCTCAATTTTCAAATTGAGCAAATAATGTCTATTTATAATATAAAACAGGAAGTGTTTGGCACAATACTTTACCAAAGGCAACCCTGCTTTTTGTAACAAAACATAATTCAAAATGATATAAATAAAAATGAATAAATATTCACGCCATACATAATGAGTATTTTTCCACTGATGATATAGCAGATGCAAAGGTATGAAATTAACTTTTTCCTTAATAGCTTGCTTCTGTCAGGATTATGTGTTGTTCCTTTTATTTTGGTTTGGTTCTGTTCTGTTTCTGTTTCCCTGCCATGTGTATCATGACCAAGGCTGTGTCCGAAATCAGTAGTAGTTCCTGCATAGTGTCCGAAATCACCCCCTATACCCTTAAATAGGGCACTAAATGGGACAGCCATTTGTAGCGGTGTCCGAAACCATAGTGGATGTTATCGAGTGCACTCATTCAATCCCACAATGCGCTGCAATAACAAGTGTACAACCGATGTACGCTCAACTGCTAGAGAATACCCATAATGCACTGTGAGAGTCGTGCGTCTAATGAAGATGATGCCCGCAGCTGAATCCATCCATTCATCCATCAGCTGGTCCAATGTGGGTACAACATAATATCACACAGGTATTAATTCCTTTTTAATTGATTATTAAATGGTTTAATGAAGGTTTAAACATAGTTTCCACAACAGAGTTCAAGATAAATCTTTTCATTACTACCACAGTTTGCTAAGTTTCAAATGATTATTAAACAGAAAGCAAACTATGCAAAAGCAGCAGCCCTTCCGGCACGCTCAATATCCGAATTCACATACTCGTTTTCATTCACTCCCTCAGGTGGACTATATTAGTGGAATTAGGGGAAAAGTGAATGAGGATATAGGGAGCGATTTCGAACACCCTAGTTTCCCTGTGTTTGCCTGTTAGTAAGTTCACCTGTTGATCATTGAGTTTCTTTGTTTACCTCTGTGTATTTAAGTACTGAGTTTCCCTAGTTCATTTGTCCATTCTATGTATATAGTTAGTTGTTCTGTTCCTGTGTGCTAATAATCTCTTGAGTGTGTACAATTTTTTTTTTATTGTTTGTTAAAGTTTACTGCTGCAACTACATCCTGCATATACGCATCCTTGCTAAACAGACATTATTATTAAGATCATGCATATATGCATTAACACTTTATGGGGAACACATATTCACTATTATCTAAAACTTTTGCCTCAATAAACTCCTAATTTACTGCTTATTAATAGTTAGTAAGGTAGTTTTTGTAGCATTTAAATTTATGAATCGGGTAGGATTAAGGGATGTAGAATAAGGTGATGCAGAACGAGGCATTAATAAGTGCTTTATAAGTACTAATAAACAGACAATATCCTAGTAATATGTATTCTAATAAGCAACTAGTTAATAGTGATATTGAATAGTGAATAGTGAGAAATAGTGAAAATAAAGTGCTACCGCATTTATCATGTTTATGAGGGATTAATCTGAACATCCTCGAGAACCTGTCAGTGTCAGAGTAAGTCTCTACTCTTAAAAGTGGCTCTACTAAATGTTGTACAATTTGAATTTATATTTTTATTGTAACGTCAACTTATTCCAGAATAAGTTCAGTCTCTAAAAACATTTCAATGGGGGGGGGTGTCAAAAGTTTAAGGTTCATTGGTTTTTTCACAAAAAAAGTGGTTTTAAATTAATGGAACCACTTCATGTGATTATGAGTAATATTTCCTCTTGCCAAATTCTGTTACTCAATATGTGATTTGTGTTTTTTACAATAGGCCACACACACAAAAAAAAACTTTGCCCTAAAGTCTACACATTTTTTAACAGTAAATAACTACAGTTCAAAAGACAGAGGGAACCAAAAAAGACCATTAAAGAAAAAGCTAAATAACGTTTATTTTCATCATTATACCAATGCCCAGAACTTCTTACCATATCCTTTGAAGTTCAACAAATATAAGCAAGTCAGCTGTGACTTAAAGAGCGAAGAGAAAATAACTTGCCCATACTGGATGGGAATGTATTATATTTAAAAGTTAAGTACATATAATCAAGGGGTTAGTGAAATGTACCCCTACATCTATTTTGCTGTCTGCCACTGATAAACACCTTGACACATGTGTTTAGAGTGCCTGACAATCAGCTGCCTGAAATCTACAGCCATTACTTAAAGGGTTAGTTCACCCAAAAATGAAAATTCTGTCATTAATTACTCACCCTCATGTAGTTCGACACCCGTAAGACCTCAGTTCATATTCGGAACACAAATGAAGATATTTTAGTTGAAAGCTGATGGCTGAGAAAGGCCTCAGATAGGCCTCCATTGGCATTCAGTACATTTCTACTCCCAAGACCCATAAAAGGCACTTAAAACGTCGTTACAAAGTCCATCTCACCACAGTGGCTCTACAATAATTTTACAATGCGACGACAATAGTTTTTGTGCGCAAAAAAAATCAAAATAACACCTTTATCCAACTTGTTATTGTCTTCCGTGTATGCCTCCACGACGCATGCGCGAGAATATGACGTAGCTCCAGCGTTCGGGAATCCATGAAATGCGCACTTTAGCCCGATTTTGAGAACTACGCCGAGACCTAAAGCATGATCAATGTAGAATCCAACAGCTTAGACACGCGCATCTTCCTCTGCTTATAAACAAATCGCTTCTGGGTCATGTGTCCGAACACCGGATCTGCGTAATATTCTCGCGCATGCGTCGTGGAGGCACACACGGAAGACGATAACAAGTTGGATAAAGGTGTTATTTTGATTTTTTTTGCGCACAAAAACTATTGTCGTCGCATCGTAAAATTATTGTAGAGTCACTGTGGTGAGATGGACTTTGTAACGACGTTTTAAGTGTCTTTTAAGCGTCTTGGGAGTGTAAATGTACTGAATGCCAATGGAGGCCTATCTGAAGCCTTTCTCAGCCATCAGCTTTCACAAAAATATCTTCATTTGTGTTCCGAATATTAACGGATGTCTTACGGGTGTCGAACGACATGAGGGTGAGAAATTAATGACAGAATTTTCATTTTTGGGTGAACTAACCCTTTAATACTTGAATTAACAATTGTACACACAAGACTGATGTATTTATTTAGTGTTAGTGCAAACCTTCTTTTAAATTTTCTCTACTGAGACTGCTATCAGGAAATACAGAGGAAGAAAAATATTTCTAGGAATGTCTAAAAATAATGAATGCACTGTTCCACTAGAACTACATGCTTTTCTATTAAAGATTTAACATTTCATTAAAGTTCTCAAGAGCACCATGTGGTTTCTGTTTTTATAGAAATTTAAGTGAATTTGAAATAATAATATTGCTTTTTCGTGTCGGAGAGCTCTTGAAGTGTTGTACACCCACATTAGTCCTACACTAATAACCACCTGCTGTATTCCATAAGCTATACAATTATTGTCGTTTGCCACAAATTAGTGTTTTGAAAGACATTATTATGACAAAAATGAGATCACATTTTGAAAAAAGAGGCATTATTCACAAACTACCCGTTAAGATTTATATAAAAGAAAAAAGAAAACAAACTGAGATTGGCATTTCCTCAGTTCCTCTATATTTCATCTAAGAAACCACTTTTGGTTTTCATATTACTTTTAACCATCAGTGAAAATGCTGAAAATGTCAATGAGCTTTCTTTACCACATGGATTTGACAGTGAAGTGTTTTACAATAAACACATTCCCCCCCCCCCCCTACATTTGAGGCTGCACAACATTCACCAGGATTAAGTGAATATAAAAAGCAGTCGTTTATTACTACCAAATGAAAGGTTTGCAATGTCTATAGGGTTTTGATTTTGTTTCATGTTCTTATTTGGTTATGTTCAATGTCATGTTTCCTGTTGTCATGTGATTCCATTGTGCCCTCATGTGATCATGTCATGTACTTCCCTAGTCTCTTGTGTCATGTTAGGCTTGTTCGACTTCATGCAGCGATGCGCAGACCGATCAGCGGCTGACTTGAAGCAGTGCATACCGGTTAGAAATTTTGTCTGACTTGAGGCAGCGCTGACGCCACGTGAAGGGTCAAGGGTCAAGCCAAACATCACTTGTCTCTTCATCAGACACATATCCTTCAAGAATGATTTTATGTTCAATATTAAAATAAGAATGAATGAAAATCAAGTTATAACCATTTCCTACATTTGATAAATCAGTTCTCTATATTCAAGGAGTGATTTTGGATATTGTAGTGTTTTAGTTGCTCTGAGCTTTTGAATCCAGATTCTTTAGGTGCGACTCTGATGTCTGTGTCAAGACGTGCTGACAGGCAAATGTCCTTGGTGTTTGACACTCCAGGGAGTGAAGAGTGCTCAGCATGTGTTAACTGTATGTCTTACTAAAGTGACCCCTGGGGTCATCTATGTCACAGCTATGGGACTCTTTGGGGACTCAGAGAAATGTACCTCTCTGATATACTTTTCTTTATTTATAGAATAGAATAAAGTCACTTCTGTACTAAATGTAGTATCAGCATGTTTTGGTGAAGTGCTTTGTTGATAGTTAGTTAAGATGTTCCGACCTTGATGGAAACTGGTATTCTCTGGAGTATTGTGTGTGTGCGTTGTATGATTTGTGCAGATCCAGTATTGGATATGGGCCTTCCTGCAGGCGATGCCAGACCTTTAGACGCTTTTCTGTGACCTCCGAGGTCACTAGGGACTAATCTGGGCCTGGGCGACATCAAGTCTACGCATTTTTAGAGATATATGCTCCTATCTGTCTACGTGTGGAAAGTTGCTTACGTTGCATGTTGTTAGAACCAATCAGAATCATTCCACATGGCAGTAATGACGTGTCTAGACCTTGAAAACAGTATAACTGTTCCGAAAATTGTATGTACGTTAGACGGAGGCGGGGAGACTGTTAGAGGGAGTGCGGCCTACGAACTCCTCTTGAGCTGGCTTCTGCTGAAACTGCAAACTATTCTTATATACTATACTTATATACTATACTCCTGGTCTTCATTTTTCACTACTGGTTCTGGGTCCTAAGCTGTTACCCCAACACACGTGACTGTGACGTATGCCATCAAAGTGCTGCGAGAGCGATTCGAGAGCAGCCGGCTGCATGGTGCATTCTGCGCAGCTTCTCCAGAGCGACTGTACGAGCTCTGATGACGACACAGCTGTTCCATGATAGCCCGGATTCACCGCATGACAGCGATCACGTGTGTTTCGTGTTTATTCCAAGCGGCAACCTCCCACAGTTTCTCTTGAAGCCAATACGGAAGTGACATATACTGCAATTCATCAACTGGCTGCTAGGGACAGGCTCCAGAAGGGAGCAGAATCCATAATTGAGCCCCATGTTAAAATACCCAACTTTACAGCAGATTAAACATGTTTACAGTCTGGAACAAATTGTGGTTTTGGTCTAAACGGCTAATTTTGCCCTTCATGACAAGGGGGTGAGGGGGGTGAATTTTTTTTTATAACTCATTCATTTACATTATATAAAGCATTAAAGTTCTGCATAATTAAGGGCGTGGTCACTTCGAGTGACAGGTGGATAGCCATTTATCTGCTGTCTGTTAGTCATCGTGTCACTTCAGCTCCGCCCACGTCCCGCCTTTTTGCTCATTTTCTGTTATCCGGGAGTGACGCGCAGCCAAGATGGCAATGGTCAGCTCATCCATACTTTGCGCTTCAAAACTGCTCTTCAGAATCCTATGGGTGACATCACGGACACTACGTCCATATATTTTAACAGTCTATGGTTTATTCTGACACTTTCAGTTCCACCAATGCTAACAAATCTGTATTTTATAACAGTAAAATACGGTGGCCCAGTAGGGCACAACACAACGAAATTTAAAAAGCATACATAAGTTCACAACAAAATAAATCCACAACCACACGATATCAAGCCACAACACAACGAAAAAGCCACAACATAAATAAATAAAGCCACAACATAACTGAATCAAGCCACAACACAACGAAATCAAGCCACAACACAACGAAAAATCCACAACATAAAGAAATAACTGATAAAAAACGTAATCCCAACTTCATTGATAGTTCAGTTATGTTGAACTTTATTCTTATACAAACACACACTGTATTAAGCAGCACATAAAGTATTACATGCCAATATCTCTGAAACATATGTGCATTATATTGCATTTATTTCACTTCAGCTGTGGTAAAGTATGCAAACACAGCGCGAGCGTCACTACGGGAAGCAGAAAGTGTCCGACTTCACGTCTCCGTTTGCAGCTCCTCCTCGCCTGCACGCGGCTACTCTCGCTGATCAGTTACATCCAGCCGCAGCCGATGTGGGTTCTCAGTTCAGTTCTGTCATTGGTTCATTGTCTTGATTGTTCACAGGTGTTCCTTGTTAGTCTCTGTTTAAAGCTGCAATATGTAATATTTTTGCAGTAAAATATCAAAAAACCACTAGGCAAGTGTTATATATTTTGTTTAGTTGAGTACTTACAATATCCCAAATGTTTCCAACTATTTGTAAATTGTGAGAAAAGTGCTATTTTAACCAATTATCCAGGACGTGTGAGGGAGTCGCCTGTCAATTGTGTCATATCTGTGTTACTCTCAGTTTCCGGTTTTATTCTGCAGAAACGCTTTACTCTTACTGCAGTGTGCAACAAGTGTCATAGCAGCCGCCGAGCGAACGCACAGAGTAACGACATAACATCATTTTCAACACACTCAAATGTATCCAATATGTTACCTCATACTCATGACCGGAAAAGAGAAATGGCGCCAGCGACTGTGGCATAATAAAAGCCCTGCTGCTTGCGAGGTGTGTGTTGCGTTCATCTTATTAACAATCGCTCCAGCGGCCTTGCTCAGCTCCCACAACACTCGGTCCTGCTCTGCTTTATACTACAGTAATGTTAATAATCGCATCCATGAACATGATTTCTGCCCGAGTCCTATACCGATTATTTTCCACCAGCTGTGAGGTGAAGACCACATGTCCCAAGATTCTGCTCTCAAACTTGGTGTCATCAAGCTACGCCTTTGTTTTGAATAGGCAACCTCTAGTTACATGCACCTTTCAGCCCTCATGTTTGCCTGAAAGCGTTTGCCTCATGCGCCTTTGTCTATTATTATTCCCTGTAACGCTGTTGGTGAGTTCTGTGTCAAGGTCAAGTCAAAGTCAAGTTGTGTTTATTATATCACCTTGGTTAAATAAAATGCACTTGGGTTTTTCAACACTTGCCTCCAGTGGACTCAATCGTCAAGGTTACATAAAAACAGCTCCTAAAGTTCACAATTGCAGGTTTCCACTTTTTATAGTGTAGACCTACTCAGATATTATCATTATCCATTTGATTTATGATAATAGTTTATATATATAACATACATAGCACAATGTTGTTTCTTCATATCAAACGTTTCATGGACTTTTTAACATTACATTTTCTTTTTTTTTTCTTAGAACACGACACATCATCATTTTCACAATCATTTTGCCAATTCCTCATAAAGTTTAAGTCAGCTTTAACTTTTAATAGTATTTTCTACATAAGCTGAAGCAGCATAAACTTACTAACACAGCTATTTATACTTATTAACCCCAGACCACAAGCGCCAACATTGCAAAACTTTGTCAAAGTTAGTGACCTTTATTTCATAGAACATAACAGTTCCAGAACCGCATGTTATGAAATAGATTTTACAATCTGTCAACTACTCCAACTTCCCCAGCAAGTCAACTAATAATCTAATTTCTTGCATTATCGTGACAACAGATAAAGGAGAAGTTTAAGTTTAATAAATAGCACATAGTTTAAAACAATTTAAAACAAATAGTTTAAAACAATAGCAATAACTTCATGAAGATACACTGAATCAACTGTGCAAACCAGACATTACAAAACATTATTGGATAGAGAAGGATCCATCCTGAGAGGAGTGATGAGAGTAAAATAGTACAAATGTGTAGTTTTTTTTAATCAGGTAATTTCACAAACCAAAATATGCTTTGCTCACAGTAAGCTTTGAGTGCAAATGGGGGGAAACAAAGTTTGATCAAAGCTGATCAAAAACCCCATCCCAGTGCATTTTAGATCCTATGGTAGCCTATAAACACTTTCTATAATACCTGAGGGACAAGACTGCACTGTTTAATTTTCTTTATATAGCCCATGGACAGTGTTGTTTGTTCATTTACACGTATAGAAAAGCATTCAGAAACGATAGGGGGCGACCAAATCACCGAGAAAACAAGATGAAGTGGTGCTGCCCTCTGCTGGTATAACACGGTTATTGAACGGGATTGTTCTAAAACAAATTTGAAGACCTTACTATTCTTGTAGTATATTAGCCTAATAAAGATTTTAATCTCTGACAATCTATAACGCTAGGAAATTATCAAGTGAGCAAGCCTTCTTCTCCCTTTTTTTCGGGGAACATCCCAGAAAGTAACAATGGCAGTAAATGAGTAAGTAGGCCTTTAGCTATAATAATGTGGCAGCAACCATGTGTAGGCTAGGCTACATGACTGGCTCGATTAATTAAACCTACGTTTGTAAAATATAACCTGTGCAGGACTAGTCAAGAACATCAGAGCAGGTATCCTACAGACAAAAAATGACATTAATCTCAGGAGAACACGATACAGTACCACAAGAGGGCGACATTCTGTGTTCTTAAATACAGGCCGGGGAATCGTATGATAATTTTATTTACTAAAAACAGTAAAGGCCATAATCAGGGGCGATTCTAGGATTTTCGTTTTAGGGGGACTCAGCCCCCAGTGAGGGTATGGAAAAAAATTGGTAAGACTTTAGTTTAGGGTCCAATTCTCACTATTAGGCTAACTAGTAGCTTATTAGTATCATATTAGGATATTGGCTGTTTATTATTTCGTTTCGGCGGTATGGCCCCTCGAGAACATTTTGATTTCAATTATATATGCATTTTAAGATGTTCTGAACGCCCAAAAAATGTGATAACAATAGCTTGACAACCATGCCAGTGGGCAGATATGACTGATAAAGTTAAAGATATGTTTAACTGAAATGTATATGTTTTATGAATCATTGTCTAAGGCTAACAGGAAAGCTATGGAACTCAATTTATTAAATTAATTCACAATATGCACAAATTCATTACAAATTGTATGCCCAATGCGAGCTGAAAAAAACTGAACTTTTTTATTTACTGAGAGCTACAAATGGAATTATTAATTTACAAAATTCACACATTCATTAGCCTACTATTAATCTTATGCCTAATCTGAGGAAAACGGCTTTGTTAATATTTCTTGTGTGTTAATTATATTATAAATGACATTACATAGGCCAATTTCAAATCAAAATGGCGAAATTAGACAAAAGTTTATTAATTTGGCTGAATATTATTTTCATTTTTTTAACATTTCTGACTTAAAGAAGCAGCTGTCAAATATTAAACGTTTAGTTTAGCTACATAGCTCGCACTTGACGTCGAGTCCTGCTGCTAAAATTCGTGCTCAGTCTCAGCAGCTTCTGTGTGACCATAAAGCCCGCCTACTCTGATTTGATTGATTTTCTCAAATATTTTGACATTGACGAGCGGTGACAGACCAATGTGGCTCAGATCAACGCACACACCTCTGCTTCTGACCTGAGCTCTATTCGTCGCCACAGCGGATTGAAGAACACGCTGATTAAAAAACGGGACGAAGCTGAAGCCTCCCGCCAGTTTCATATGTTTGAAACGTTAAGCGCACATTTTTTAGGGGGGCTGGACAGAATTTTAGGGGGGCCTAGTGACGCCCATGGCCATACTTATCTCAGATAAATTGAGATATTTCTACGGAAAAGCTTACCTAATGATGAATGGGGTAGCTTATCTTTCTTATTATACATCATTGTTTCCTTGATAAGATACTGCAACAGCAAACAGTGACATCACTTACTCAGCCCAGAAAGTATAAGTCAAATACGCACATTTAGCAAAAAATAAATATCAAATATCATAGGCTATAATAATATATATATATATATAAATATATAAATATAGGTCTATACACACAATAAATTGTGGAAAGTATTCCTATAGGCTATATCATACACTCTAAAAAAAAAAAAGGTTCTATATGGCACCAAAAATGGTTCTTGGCTCGTAATCATAGGGGAACCTTTTAAAAGGGTTAGTTCACCCAAAAATGAAAATTCTGTCATTAAAGGGTTAGTTCACCCAAAAATGAAAATTCTGTCATTAATTACTCACCCTCATGTCGTTGGACACCCGTAAGTCCTCCGTTCATATTCGGAACACAAATGGAGATATTTTAGTTGAAAGCTGATGGCTGAGAAAGGCTTCAATCAGGCCTCCATTGGCATTCAGTACATTGACACTTCCAAGATCCATGAAAGGCCCTTAAAACGTCGTTACAAAGTCTATCTCACCACAGTGGCTCTACAATAATCTTACGATGCGACGACAATAGTTTTTGTGCGCAAAAAAAAATCAAAATAACACCTTTATCCAACTTGTTCTCGACTTCCGTGTATGCCTCCACGACGCATGCGCGAGAATATGACGCAGATCCGGCGTTCGGACTTATGACCCAGAAGCGATTTGTTTACGAGCAGAGGAAGACGCGCGTGTCTAAGCTGTTGGATTCTACATTGATCGTGCTTTAGGTCTCGGCGTAGTGCTCAAAATGGGGCTTAAGTGTGTATTTCATGGATTCCCGAACACCGGCGCTACGTCAAATTCTCGCGCATGCGTCGTGGAGGCACACACGGAAGTCGAGAACAAGTTGGATAAAGGTGTTATTTTGATTTTTTTTTGCGCACAAAAACTATTGTCGTCGCATTGTATGATTATTGTAGAGCCACTGTGGTGAGATAGACTTTGTAACGACGTTTTAAGTGCCTTTCATGGATCTTGGAAGTGTCAATGTACTGAATGCCAATGGAGGCCTGTGTGAAGCCTTTCTCAGCCATCAGCTTTCAACTAAAATATCTTCATTTGTGTTCCGAATATGAACGGAGGTCTTACGGGTGTCCAACGACATGAGGGTGAGTAATTAATGACAGAATTTTCATTTTTGGGTGAACTAACCCTTTAATTACTTACCCTCATGTCGTTCGACACCTAATAATAATAATAATAATAATTAATTACATTTATATAGCGCTTTTCTAGGCACTCACTCAAAGCGCTTTTACATAGAAGGGGGGAATCTCCTCAACCACCACCAATGTGCAGCATCCACCTGGATGATGCGACGGCAGCCATATTGCGCCAGTACGCCCACCACACACCAGCTGATTGGTGGAGAGGAGACTGAGGTGATGATACCGATGATACCAATCGTATATATATATATATGGGGATGATTAGGAGGCCATGATGGACAGAGGCCAATGGGCACATTTTTTTGGCCAGGATGCCGGGGTTACACCCCTACTCTTTATCGAAGGACATCCTGGTACTAAAAGTACTAAAGATGTCGTTACAAAGTCCATCTCACTACAGTGGTTCTACAATAACTTTATGAATCGGCGAGAATAGTTTTTGTGCGCAAAAACCCCATAAATAACGACTTATATAGTGATGACGATTTCAAAACACGGCATCATGAAGCTTCGAAGCGTTATGAATCAGTGAGTCGAATCATGATTCGGAATTTCGGATCGCGTGTCAAACCGCCAAACTGCTGAAATTTGGCGATCCAAACTGCTCATTCGACTCACTGATTCATTATTTAGGGTTGTTTTGCGCACAAAAACTATTATCGCCTATTCATAAAGTTATTTTAGAACCACTGTAGTGAGATGGACTTTGTAACGACGTCTTTAGTACCTTTTAAGGGTCTTGAGAGTGAACCGTGCATTGTGCCAATGGAGGCCTTTCAGAGCCATCAGATTTCAACTAAAATATCTTCATTTGTGTTCCGAAGATGAACGGAGGTCTTACGGGTGTCGAAAGACATGAGGGTAAGTAATTAATGACAGAATTTTAATTTTTGGGAGAACTAACCCTTTAAGTACTATATAGCACCAATTTTGGTGCTTCAGTGGTTCGTCAGCGGTTCTTCACCGGTTCTATGACTAAGGTGCTATATAGCACCACTACCATATACAGAACATGTTAAGATATGGTGCTATATAGCACCAAAAGTGGTTCCTCTATGATTACGACGAAGGACCATTTTTGGTGCCATATAGAACCTTTTTTTTTTAGAGTGTACACACAAACATGTTTTATGGGGACTTTCCATAGACATTATTTTATACTGTAAAACTATAACGATTTAGTTACATATACTGTACTGATAACTATACCAATAAACTATATTTTATCCCCTAAACCTAACCTTAAACCTACCATCGCAGAAAACTTTCTTCATAGTTATTTAGTATGATTTATAAGCTGTTTTCCTGACGGGGACCAAAAAAATATCCACTCAGAGACTTCAGATATTGCCATCTTTGTTGGGACATTTTGTCCCCATAATGTAGAGTTTACCTGAACCATACACACACATTGGGTTTCCATGTTTTATGAGGAAACATTTTCCTATCACAGAAAACTTTTTACATTTTCAAAAAAAATCACTTGGTTTGATTTATAAGCTGTTTTCCTAATGGGTCCCCACAAGGACAAGGATATTTTATATTGCCATTTTTGTGGGGAATAGGGTATATATACACCACAAATTGATGACGATCATCCATCTTCTGTAAGCCTCACATACCCAACATTAAATGCAATGAGAGGAGAACTGAGTTGTGACGTCTCTTGCGTGTGAGTCATGGATGGAAGTCCTGTGGGGCGTGATCTGAGCACTTTTGTAGCTCATTACACAGCTGCAGCAGGGATGTTCCCTGAGCTCAGAGCGAGCCTATAAGTTTTGAGGTCCTGAATGAAGAGTTAGATCTGGAGGAGAGCAGGCCAAGGAAAGGGTGTCTGAATAGGTATGTTAATAACAGCTGATTGATTTAATACTATACTATTTACATGTGTAATTTTACATAACCTTATATTATGTGTAATTAAAAAAAAAAAAATCAAGTTACTTTACCTGATGTTTTTCTAGGTTTCCATTTTTGTTGATGATGATAAAATAGTGTTTTTCCTTCTAAAAGTAATTCTTTTTTCATACTTTTCTTTTTTTCCACTAGCTCTAGCATTTTGATAATAAAATGGATCTCAAGCCAGTATTCAGGAGTTTTATTTCTCTGTTCCGAGCCATTTTAACATTTCTTTTTGCCCTCCTGGTCCTCGGGGTGATGTTATGGGCGTACATTGATGGTTTCCACATAGTTACATCTCAATATAACATCATCTCATTTGGTTTCTATGGACTGCTGCTAAGCTTCCACGTCCTAATTCAGAGCCTTTTCGCCTTTGTGGAGCATCGGCGCATGCATGCACGACGCAAACCTTGCTCTTACACAAAATCCATCGGCTTTACTATATCAGCCTATCAGGAGGACCCTGCTTATCTCCGGGAGTGCCTTCTGTCAGTACGGGCTCTACAGTACCCACCCGAGCTGCTAAGCATTGTCATGGTGGTGGATGGAAACTCAGAAGATGACCGCTACATGATGGAGATGTTCCGTGAGGTCTTTGCAGACCAGGACCCTGGCTGTTATATATGGCAGAACAACTACCACTCTTGGAACCCCATGGGCCAAGTTAAAGATGCAGCTGAAGGTCCAGAAGGAAATGAGGGGGTGATGTTTGAAGACCCCCAGCGCTTGGAGGTTGAAGAACTCATTAGGACCAAGAAGTGTGTGTGCATCATGCAAAAATGGGGAGGAAAGAGGGAAGTGATGTATACAGCATTCAAGGCACTAGGGTCCTCCGTGGATTATATACAGGTTAGTGATATTTACAAGTACAAACCGAGCATTGAATTTTAGTGTAACGAGAAACGTGTTAATCCATTTTCTTCATATTCTACTTTTTGAATCAGGTATGTGACTCAGACACAAAATTAGACCCTCTGGCCACAGTGGAGCTCTGCAAGGTGCTGGAAAGTAACCAGAAATATGGTGCCGTGGGAGGCGATGTGATGATCCTTAACCTTAAAGAATCCTATATCAGCTTCATGAGCAGCCTGCGCTACTGGATGGCGTTTAACATCGAGAGGTCCTGCCAGTCCTTCTTTGACTGTGTCTCCTGTATCAGCGGCCCCTTAGGTAATAAAGAACCTCTTAGACCAAAAGTTTATACAAAATTGACCCTATGTATAAATGCATGTTCTTGGTCTTTTATTGAATGTGTCATCGCCGGTGCATCTTATTTTAAATAACAACGTTTGTCTTCATAATCTTTAATCAAAACATTTTAATCCAATAACTTGTGCTGCCCCTGAAAAACATTCCTTTTCTGCTGATGTCACTACAGGCTATTGGATAATATTAAAAGCCAAATTGCTATTTAGGCATTGTTTTAGCAAACCATAACATTCGGTTCCATTTTAGTATATAACAACCTTTGCAATCTAAATCAACTCAAGATGGATAATACATTACAAAAATAAAATGTGTTACAAACTTGTGTTCACTTCTGAACTGTCTAATGTACAAATGATTCATCAATGATTCCATGAAGAGCCTTTCCATTCCACAAAAGGTTCTTCATAGTGGAAAAGGATCTTTGGATTATTTATATGTTCTTCACATTAAAAAAAAAAAAATTCACTAAAAGGTTCTTTGGAGAACCAAAAATGGTTCTTCTATGACATCTGCGAAAACCACCATTTGAAACCATTATTTTTTTGTGTGTAGTATGAATAAAATGTTTAAAAGTATTTAAACTATCTTTGGTTCACTCAGAGCACTGAGAAACTTAAAGCTTAAAATGTTATTGTAGGAGTTTGAATAATCAGTTCTCATCTGATCTAGCCTAGTAGGCATATTTTAGTTGTTACTCTGATCTAAGTTTTAATATTTCGTTTGTAGGAATAACTGATCTTTATTCTTTTTGCTTCAGGTCTTTATAGGAATGACCTGCTGCAGCAGTTTCTGGAATCCTGGTACAACCAGAAATTTCTCGGCACCCACTGTACTTTTGGGGATGATCGCCATCTCACCAATCGAATGCTGAGCATGGGCTATGCTACAAAGTAAGTGTTTACCATTGATGATTTAGAAGTAAAATCATGATCGTTCTCCAATAACAAGCATGACATTCTTTTCCTGTCAAATACTTCTAAACTGTCCTTCAGAATCATTTTTAACAGTGAGTTTATTTTCCTATAAGGTACACTGCCCGTTCTAAGTGCTACACCGAGACTCCCGCCCAGTTTCTGCGCTGGCTCAATCAGCAGACGCGTTGGACCAAATCATACTTTCGTGAATGGCTCTATAATGCTATGTGGTGGCACAAGCATAACCTGTGGATGACCTACGAATCCATTGTCTCAGGCATCTTTCCTTTTTTTGTTACTGCCACCATTATCAAGCTCTTCTGGACAGGCACTCTGTGGGACATTTTGTGGGTTTTGTGCTGCATCCAGTTAATTGGTCTGGTAAAGGCAGCCTATGCTTGCATCCTACGACGAAATGCAGTAATGCTCTTCATGTCCTTATACTCTGCCCTCTACATGACCAGCCTGCTGCCTGCCAAATACTTTGCCATTATCACCATGAACAAAAGCAGCTGGGGGACATCGGGCCGTCGTAAGATGGTGGGGAACTACATTCCCCTGGCACCCCTTTCGGTGTGGGCAGCCATCTTGTTAGGAGGCCTGGGGTACACGATCTACAGGGCATGCAAAGAAAATTGGACAACAGATGGAAAAAAAGAAGAGGTCAAGTTTTTGATATTTGGATCTGCAGCTTATGTGTGCTACTGGCTTGTAATGATCTGCCTCTATTGGATGTGGTTTCGGAGATTATTCCGAAAACGCTCACAGAGTTACACTGTGAATGTATAGGACAATTATTTGCGCACATTTTCTTTTATTTATTTAAGAATATTTGCACTTTTTCATGCTGTTTTATTTATAGATTGTTTTTAAACTTTTATTTATGACATGTTTTGTAAATATTAGTATTGCACATGATATGATGTCCATTAATACCTTTAAAACTACCTGTCTTTATGAAATACAATGACTATATTAAATGTGCAGAAAGCAATCGTGTCAACATTTGATGCTCTAAAGTTTTAAACAAATATAGCCTAGCAGTGAACCTGCTATAACTTTACATCATTGAGCTTACTGAAGTGATATTGATTTATTGTTGCGATAACTGAGGAAACACTAAGACATTCTGTTACACATTATTTATAGTATGCAGGTAAAGAAATTCATACCTTACACAGTGAACATCACTGATCATGGGCTGCTGATTATATATTAACATTTGTTATTTTCAGAATGACTACGAACACAAATATGACTGTGTGCTGATTTACAATGCTTGTAATTCTTTCTGATGTAATGTGACAGGGCATTTGTTGTCTCTTAGCACTTGAATAGAGTAGACACTTGTACCGTTGAGTCAGTATATTTATTGCCAGCAATATTTTGTATGAATTTTGTGAACTCAAAAATGTGTTATTTAAACAACATGTGAATAAATTATTTTTTAAGGTAAAACATCTGTTTGACAAAATTATTCTGCCATGAATTATTATCCAATTAGAAAAACAACAGTGCTGTCAATTGATTCAGAAACAGGATTGTTCCAAACCCATAAGACCTTCGTTCATCTTCAGATCACAAATTAAGACAGAATTTAAATTTTTGGGTGAACTATCCCTTTAACTAATTAATCACACATTTTTTTTCCGTGATTTATTGCGATTAAAAGCTCTTACGTTTTTAATATAATTTGTCTTGAAAGAATTTCACAGTTAATCATCAAATTAATGTAGAAACAACATACAGACAGTATATTTTAAATACTTGTTTAATGGCATCTTTTTATGAATGAAGGCCAGTATCACCAATACAAATACTGCTACTTATGTCTCAATGAAATCGATTAGTTTTTTCAATTGTAAACATCAATTATAGCCATTCAACATTTAACATTTATTAGGCTTCAAAAAATATATAAGTATATATATAACTTTTAATTTAAGTGAACTTAAAACAATCCTCACATAAATACCCATAATAAGTCATATTTACCTGTGCCCTAACAGGTCTAACAGGTAGGCTAGGAAATATACAGTTATCAAACAGTCTGCACTGCATAAATTATAAATGAAAAAGATAAATACTTATTAAAGCTAAAAGTTCTTTAGTCAAGAGCAGCGAGTGATTTTCTCTGTTACCTTTATTCTTTGATTAACAGTAATGACAGACAGCATTAGTGGCTGCTGTCACTTTAAGAGTTGCCGCTGCCGCACATGATGCGAATCTCACACGCGTCCCATTTTCTCACAACTCTTTACTTGAAGACTAATTTTACCTCTTTTAAGACTGCTCTTTTGAGGACACTCGACAAAACGGTCATTTTGGCATAATTGTTTGTGTGTGTGTTATTGTTCAAGTGCTGTCTGTACTGGCGCGAGTCTTTCAATGCGTCACAGACAAGACATTCACTGTCAGGGCGTTCTCTTTTGTCTTGTCGAGCTTGAATGGTTTAAAAGCATTTGCATGAATAAGAGCATGATCATATAATGTAACGCTAGCCAAAGGATGACAGAAAAAACAGATGCTGTGTCAATTACATTAATACATTTTTATTTATTTATAAGTTGACAGCACTAATATGTAGACAACATAGATTGAAGTAATGTTTCTCGTTCTGCACTGCTGGAATGATCTCAGCATTTACAGCTCTTGTGTACAGTAAAGAAAAGTATGTATAGTTTGTTTACTTTGATGGACAAAAATACATAAAATGACCTAAAACTGATTTGAACTTGACTACATTTTAAACACAACATTGCATTTTCCAGCAATGTAGGATGTGGACTGGGGTGCACCTCTAAACACAGTTGTGCAATGTATCTGAACAAAATACAGTATAAGGGAGGATTCCCTGACATACAAACCAGAGCTGACATAAATCAGTTTGAGTGTCATTTACGGCAGAATCAATAACACTGTAGGATAACAGCCCACAAATAAGTTATGTTTGCTCATAATTTACCTATGCGATAATGTATGCATGATCAATTCAAAGTAAATGATTTACCCTTTTGTGTGATTTAAGGCATCTGGTCACACAAGAACACAGGGTGAATCAGAGAGGGGTGGGAGCCATTTGGGGGTAATTGTCTCATGGAAAACATTTTATGAAGAACGTTTGAATGTTATAGCATGTTTAGACTGTTACCAAAGGCAACCAAGGTGGATCCCACTTATAGGAGGTTCAATTAAATTTTGTTTCAATAAAACTATAAACAAAAAACACAAACAGCCAGAAACTTTGCTTAGCAAAAACGCTGTAATGATCTCTAAACCAATAAACAATATATAACAACTGCTTAAATGACAATATAAACTAGATAATTTTATCCAGAACCAAACAAAAAATAACTTTAGGTTTATAAACCTTATAAAATAAAGTTTAAAGACAAGGAAGTTACAGTAACGGTAACTTTTGCCATTTCCATTGCTGTCATGTTCATGACTTAAAAAGACAACTGACTTCGTTCCATTCGACCGTAAGTGGACTGCGAAGTGGACTTCAGAGGGTGTTCCGCCATCTCAAGTGAGATTACAATCCAAAGGGAGCGAACATGTTCAGTTCGAAGGGTACTGCGAACGGCGTAGGGAAGAAGGGAACATCGATGCATCACTTCACAGGAAGTGGAGAGTGAAAAACACCCAACTGTCATTGTGTGTCGCATCACTGATGGAGCAGAGCCGTTGAAAGAGTTTTTAAACAGCTCTGCGATGGAGGAGTTTATAGCATTCGAATATTCATAGTTATTATACAAACTAGAGGATTTATGAATGGTTATGGAAATAACTGTTACATTCGCATATTATATTTTATGAATGTGTAAACAAATTAAAAGTGTTGAGAAGCAGCTGAGGGCTGTCATTTTTTTTTAAATATTTTAGCCTACTTTATTTACCTCAGGAATGTTTACTATGTAGCTGCACTTGGGAAAGAAAGTGCACTAGATGAGACCACTACAAAGACCATTGATTAAGAATAGCCTACATTTATACATAGTTAACCAAATCAAAATTTATTTTCATATTGAATGACAGGTGCAGCTTCAAATGTGTTCATAGTCAATACAACTTAACTAATAAAACTAATGTTTTGATTATATTTTTTTAGATAGGCTACATACTGTGTTTTTTGTAAATGTACATACTTATTATATGGTTTTAAATTAAGTAAAGTAAATTACAATATTAATTTATGTCATATCATAATTTGCGCGACCTTTCTTTGATGACGTTGCAGGGCGTTCCAAATGAGTGATTATTGTCAGCGAAGTCCACTTCAACTGATATCCCGTCTCAGGGAGTAGGGAGTAGGGAGCAGTGAACAGTGCGTAGGGACCCTGTCGAATGGAACGCACCCTTACACTGATGACATCAGCATTTTGCTTTAAAGTGGGTGGAGCTACTCAGACACATCACAATGCATGAAAGAGTGATGTAAATGGTGACAATGACACCTTAATGTAATATTATCATGGGAGGGTTTGGTAAATAATTACCAAAGTCGTTTAATAAACCATTTATCATTGTAAGAAAATTACCTGCAAATATAAGTCGATCACATGTGTGTTTTAGGTCATACAATATGTTTAAAGCAAGACAGATAAAACATGTGGAAGCAAAATGGTCTTGACTGAGAACTCTGCTGGCAAAAAAAAATGTCCACTGTCCACTGTCAATAGTGATACACGAAGCACTGCTGACACAGAAGTCACTTTCAAACTAAGTAGCATTATGTTGGTCAATGTTCCAATTTGTGTGGAAAAACTTCCCGATGTGAAATGCGAATGGGGAAATGTTTTGTCCTCATGCAAAAATCGCCAATTACTATTGGAACGACTGGATTTTACCACACAAAATTGAGCAGCAACGTTTTTGGGAGATTTCGTGGGCAGAGCCACCTACAATGTTCTTCCCACACCTAACTACAAAAATGGAATCGACTCTGCCCAGTACTGGAAAATGCAAGTTGATCTAGACCGGAAGCTCAGAGGTAATCCCAACTAACCTCAGGCCAGACCTGATCCTGTGGTCAACCTTGCAAAAGTCCCTGTTCATTGTGAAACTAACTTTGCCATGGGAGGCTACAATTGGTGAAGTGAATGAACGTAAAAGGCTGAAGGGCTCAGACCTAGCAGCCGAAGTTGTACACTGGAGCTGGCGAACCCAGTTGCTCCCAGTAGAGATTGGTTGCAGAGGTTTTGTAGCCACAGCAACAACCAGGCCGCTGAAGGGGTTGGGGGTCAGAGGACAGGCCTTTTGACAAGCTGTTAGGTCGCTGTCAGAGGCTGCTGAGCAAAGCAGCAACTAGCTGTGGCTAAAACGGAAGGATCCCAAATGGGCTGTAAAATGACCAAGAGGGGTAAAAGCAGAGGGGAGCGCACCTGGGACGCCAGGTGTTGCTGTTGAGCCCTTTAGAGGTGTCGTGGACCTATCAATGAAACACTAAGGAAGGAGGGTGCCCACCTGATGAACCCAATGGAGTGATTACCCCTACCCACTCCATATGTTAAGAAAGTGCCGATTATTCTTAGGGATTTTACTATCAAGTCCAATACGCTCAACTGTCAAAAGTGTAGTGTAGTATGAAGCACAGTTCACCCAAAAGTCACTTTCAAAACAAGCAGCTTTCTAGCATTGTCAATTTGTGGGACCAACTTACAAACGAGCAAAATCTGTGTGGGGAACTTTATCGCACTCACACAAAACTCCCAATCGCACTGAATAAGCTGTGTTCAAACTAGACTTTGTCGACATATAATTTCTTTTAATTCAGCTAAGAGAGTCACGCTGTGGCATATAAATATTAAATTGACCACAAACCTTCATTCGATACGAATTTACTGGTCTGAGTTCCCCAAATTTGAACTTTGGAACGTAGCAAAATGCGAAACTTCTCGCTTGAGCATCCTGTTTCCCGCATTCTCATGCGTATAAAAGAGTAGTGTGACCACCCCTTCACTATTGAAATTATTGTGCAACATCCACATCTTTAGGCATTTAAGTGACTCAGATGACCAACTTGCGCTTTTCAGTAATATATAATGAAGTTCTTCCGTTATTCTTTGTTTAAATAGTGAAATTCCAGTAATGGACCTGCCCTGTATCATTCTTACTCATTCAACTTTATCAAGAGGTCAATAAAGCAGTGACTACTGATATCAACCAGAGATTTTCCAACCAGTGGTTTCTGTTTTGTATAGTCATGTATTCTTTGGCCTCATATACAGATCGCCGATGATATAAAGATTCAATGACCTAAACTCTCAACACTCACTTGAGAAAAATGAAGAAACCTCCGTCTGTTACTGGCAGTCAAGCCATGGTAAAAATGATGCTTCACCCTCAACAAATGTTTGCAATTACTTAAATCCTGCCCACCCTGTCTCTTTTCCCCTCCTTGCGTCAGAGGGTCCAGACCACACATCTGGGAAAAATTAAAAGAGGAAACAGATTTCTCTGAGTAAGAGGAGCTGTGTAGGCCTCCTACAGCATGTTCATGCTCCTGTCATTTCTGCTTCACTTCTCACACACGTCACTCACCACAACAAAGCTGCATCACAATAGCAACCACAAATGAATCAGCTTCATTGATAAAGTAAATGCCTGTAACCGCCACCATTCACTGTGCTGATATTCGTATACTACAACTTCACGGGTTCACACGTACAAATAATCAGATAGAGTAAAGAGTATGCGTATTTGGCATGCTGTTTAAGGAGAGGGCTCCGAGCTCTGTATTTTGGCCCGAGCCCAGAGTACTCCTACCGTATTCCTGGCTGTGGTAGGAACTTCTCTTGGATAGATGTGTTAATTGCTGAAAAAAATTTGAAAGATGTGTTGATTGGATACATAATTTGAACGTGTTCCTCCCGAACCTAGCTAATGAAACATCATAACAAATAATGGTAACACTTTATTTTGACGGTCCCTTTTGAAGACTCTGTTGACTGCAACTTTGCAACTACATGTCAACTAACGGTCCTTAGAGTATTAGTAGACTGTCCCTCAACAGACAGTCTACTGACCATAAGTAACTTTGCCAGTACATGTCAACTTATTCTAACCCTTCCAATCTACTAATACTCTTATGAGAGTTAGTAGACATGTAGGTGCAATGTTACTTAGTAACTGAATGTGTTAAAGGGACCATCAAAATAAAGTGAAACCCAACAAATAATAATGATTAATGTGTGATCTTGTATATAGGTTTTGCAGTTGGTTTGGTTTTTGCTTAATTCACGACTTAAAGTTAATATACACACAAAAATGAAAATCATAATTTACTCATCTTCATGTCGTACTGTGGCAAGCAGTACTAGGCTGAGGGCCGTGGGAGAACGGCACGAGGCCGGTGGCGTGATTGATAATGCGTGCCAGCTGGACCAGGCCTGGACTTTATGCTTGTGTTTTGTTTATGTTTTATTATGTGTGTGCGTTATTACTTTCATTTTATGTTTAGTTTTGATTAAAGTGCTTGCACGTTCGCCGGTTCCCGTCTCCTTCTTCCTTCATACACATACCAAACCTTGATTACTTTTTTATTCTGTAAAGAAGATATTATGCCAAATGCTTCATTGTTTTTTGTCCATATTTGGGGTCCAAATGTTTTGGAGCTGATTGACTTTCATTGTATGGACAAAACATCTGAAACATTGTTCAAAATATCTTCTTTTTTATTTCAATAAAGTAAGTCATATAGGTTTAAATGTGATGACAATGATGAGTTTTGAATCCATTCTGTTCATTAGTTTACTATAGATAGCCATAAATAGATCCCCCTAAATATGCCTATAAGTCTACAGTTTAGAATACATACATACAGTCCTGAATGTAATAAATACAATGTAAACGAAACCAGAATGAAAACATTTACATATAGATATTTCTAAATACTGATGAAGTGACGGAGGATCAACAATAACTTGCATGTTTGGCCAGTCGAAACCCTTTTTACATAGCATTCACATTACTTTTGACACAGCATTATCATCTGATCAGAATTATGGGGTATATATTTTTACCCCATAATATTATATTGAGTTGTAGTTTATATATATATATATATATATATATATATATATATATATATATATATATATATATATATATATATATATATATATATATATATATATATATATATATGCAAAACTAGTAAAGCAAGATCAAAAACTTTTTAGGTGGTGTCCAGTGTTTATAACATACTGCCAAATAATTGTTTATATCCTTTTTTGTCCATTTTGATCAATATGCTCTTGATATTGCTGCCTGCAGTTGGCAGACTGTTTGTTGTCACAGGATTGGGAGTTTCTTTTGTTACATAATGTGGTATTCCCGTACACCAAGACGAGGAATAATACAAGGAGATAACTTGGAAACCGGAATAAAAGCAGGAGAAACACACACACACACTAACATTAACATTAACGAGAACCGACAAACACTGGGGGAGAACTGAGGACTTATAAGCAGGAACCAAACAAGGGAGCTAATGAGGTAATTAACAGAAAACAGGTGGAACCAACTTAACTAATCAGAATTGAGGAAAACTGGGTCACAGAGAACACAAAAGGCATCTATGTTACATCTATAGATAATTTTTTTTTTCTTCAATTGACTACCAATTATGACGCAGTGTTTTATAAAAAAAAAACAAAAAAACAACAACCGTGTAACCACTGTTTTTTTTTTTTAAGTATCATTCACTACTAGTAAGGATAGTTAGTTCTCTCAGGGAAAGTCTTGAAAGAGAGTAATTCCAAATCTGACATTTTTATTTATTTAGCACTTTCAACTGTGTAATGGTTCTATTAAGGGTAAGAGATATATAGAAAATAAATATAAAAAGATATATAGAATATTTACACCAACATCATATAATTCTGTATAAACGTATTTGTTGCACCATACATGTACCAATTATTTTAGTTTGTGATTGAGACTGGGCTGACAATTGTTGTCGGTTTTGTAGTTTAAAGCTCATTTTAACAGCCAGTGAATAGAGAAGCACTTTTTTTAAAGCTGTATATAAAATTCTCAGACATAAAAATCCAGAGGCACGGGCATGGATTGCGTCTTTGAATTAAAATAAACTATTTTCCACTTTACTAAACGTAATTGTGGTCATCTTTTTTTGGGTGTTTTCTTTGCCATGACCTCAGCATTGAGTTGGCGGACATCTTATCTCAGAGAAGATAAAGAGGTGCCAAAGGAGACGAGAAGCAGAAATATGACCGGTGGTAATGATGATAATCAACAAAAGTCATCCCTAAAAACCTTTATTTAAAAGTATTTGGAATTTATAAAAAAACAGGTCTTTAAATCTGAAGCACTGTGATAAAATCCAGACATTGTAATAAAATTTGCTCTAAACTACACATTGTCCTAGCAAACATTAAGGAAAATTGCAGTGCTGTACAATGAAGTATTTCCCTCGCCCAGTTTGGCCTTAATGAGTTGTTGGGACAACAGAAGCAAAACACTGAGTAAAGACTGTAAAAGGAGAAACGCCTTGGAGTCACGTCTATATTTAGTAGTATAAAGGAGGCTTTATAACATGAGGTAGTGGTACAGCCTCACTCATACGCTCAGATTCAATGCATCTACCATGTTCTCCCAGTCATTTAAAAAAACTCACTTCTATATAATAATATTTAAAGTATGTTATTATTAAATCATTTGGTCCTGGTTCAATTGGGAATTGCCTTCATTAATTGCTTCTCATATTTAACAGTGAATCAAATATTTCTTCTTTTCTGTGGATTTTGTTTCTTGGGCTGGATCAGAATGATTGGTCCCAATCTGATTGGATAACCAATACAGCACCCTATGGACAAGGAGAGATAAAATAAAACAATACGTGAACACATTTTTTGAATGAAAAAGAGTTTTGAATGGAAACAGGTCCAGGTCGCATTTCATAATGTAACCAAAATCAAGACAAAATATAAATTAATCATATTGTGCATTAAGGCTTTTTTTAGCAGGATTTTGTGCATAAGTCTAATGTTAGGACCACTAAGAATTTATTTTGCATAGTGACAAATTTCAAGACAATTTCACAGACATTCCCTCCTAATCTCCATTACTGTAATGCAGGGTTTCCCAAACTAATGGGTGTGTGATGGGTTTGTGAGTTGAAGAAAAGCGAATAATTGATTAAAGGATAAAATTCAAATAAATTATTTAAATATAAAAACAAAATATATCACTGTGGCAGGCAAGGCAGGGGCCGAGAGCCGTGGGAACAGAGCAGTCTCACGGAGGAGCTCCGGGGTGATAAAAGGAGGAGGACAACAGTGAGAGACGAGAGAGGACCAGGGGGGTATTCCAGAAAGTAGGTTGTGTGACATATCTGGGTATTTTTAAGAGTAAGTAAGCGGAGAACCTCAACTCTCGGTTCCAAAAATGGAGGTAACTTTCAGGGTATGTAAGTAGCCATAGCAACTCACTCTCTGAACATAGCCTGCTCCACAGGGTTAGTTTGCTTGAGAGGTATTCAGATGCATGTTATATAATTAATATAGTTATATTAATATAACCAAATTTGTTATGTAGTTACAGCAAAAACCACCAAAAAGGTGGCGATGTGCACTAAGTAGGTTATGTAAATCGCCATTAAACAAAAGAAGAAGGAAGAAGTAGAATGGCATAGCGTCTGTTTCCATGGTGAATCATCGATTCGTGCCTCTGTTGAGAATGTCTTGTGTGTTAACCGGGAACATACTCTGAGTTGTTTGAACTTACTCACAGACCCGTTTTTGGAACAAACATACCTCGAGTAAGCAAGATTTGGGTCAATCAACCGAGAGTTCATGATATATATGACGGTAAGTTAACCTTGCTTTCTGGAATACCCGCAGGCCTGGGTGTTAGTATAAAGGTATGTAATATTGACAGCTAGCAGTTGAAATGGGTACTGCAGTCCATATAAAAAATATTGGAGAGGGTTGTTTCTCTCGCCTCCTCCTCCTCAGACTTGCCGCTCATACGGGTTGCCAGATTAAGGACACGCAAATAGACGAGCGCAATTGACACTGGAAGGCGAGGAGACTTACACATATAAGTTGATGAGTTGATTTATCTGCGTTTTAATATGCTAGCGTTCATGCAGAGGCTTTTTGGGTCGAGTAGACTCTACAATCTCTGCCCCAGTTTGTTTGCTGGCTTCCATGGCTAGAATACACTGTGTTTTCTGCCAGCTAGCAACCCGGTGTGTCGAAATACTATTGGGCAGCAGGCGGGACCACACAGACCAGAACAAAAACAGACATTCTGACACGGAATGCACATTTCAAAGTAGAATAACTGGCTGTAGCGTTATTGATGCGAGTTACGTAATCAGATTACTTTTTTCAAGTATAGAGAAAAGTACTGCATTGCTTTTAAATTATTCCTCAAAATGAATAAAAACAGCGAAAAGCAAACTCAGAATATTATGCAAACCTGCAATTAAATGTTAAATAATACCAAATATTCTTTATGTATTTAATCTCAATTCATTAACAAATGTCTTTGCTGCTGATAGTCGATGATCCAATTCAACCGTACCAATAAGCAAAAATGACTTCCCATAAATCACACAGACTTATTTACACTGTTAAAGAGTTGGATTCTCATGCTAAACATGGCCAAAATTTAATTAAAAAAAATTGTTGGATGTATGACAGAGTATTTCTGTGCCAAATACACTCCATCAGGATTCGAACAAGTTTCAGAAAGTTTTTTTGGAGTATGGCCCTGTATGATGTCATACAGGGTGGAATTCCTTGTATTGGCACTTCTCCCCGATGAGCGCGTGCACATCAACCAGAGCGAGAGCAAGAGCACGTCCATCATCAGCAAGCTTTATCAGCGCTGTCATTTTATTTTTAGACCACGACATCAACAATGTCACTAAAGAAGTTTGTTTTTGGTTGTGCGGGAAAGAGAACCTTGTTAAGCTTCCCAAATAACCCAGCATTAAGGAAACAGTGGATGCAGTTTGTTTTCCTGGAGCAGCAACAGAGTTCTGCAAGTGGGTTTGTTTGTTCCCGGTCATGAGTTGAAACCGCAGGCAGTGAGTGAAACTGCATCAAATGTCTGTGTTTTGTTTGCAATCGCTGCGTAAGTGCATATAATGTAAACAACACGAATGTATAGTGAATCGAAATTTATCCAGGGATAAACTCAAGATTAACATAAGATTGGCTGAAACTATGTGTTATGTACCCATTAAGTAACGTAATTAGTTAAATGTAAGTAACATCTTATGGGAGTAACAATATTGTAACACATTGCTTTTAAGAGTAACTTTCCCCAATATTGGTGGCCATTAATTGATATATGAGAACTGTGAACATTCAATTGTGATCATTTGAAAAAACGCAGGGGTATACTTCAAGGAAATATTTTAGAGGTTTAGCTCACAATTATTTTTGGTTATCCCTGCTGTAAGACATTCTAATGTTTATTTTTTAATCAAATTAAAAGAAATGAAATAAAATGGGAATTAAAGGAATTACAGTGAATAATTAATGAAAATATTACCCTAGCATGAGGAAGACAAGCAGGAACATTGCAGTCAGACAGGTGGTGAGAAGGACAGGACTGGGCACCCATAAGGTGAATGGATCTTTACGGGACAGCGGAGGGAACTGGCCTCCTGGGAGGAGGGCCTGTTCAAATACATCCTGTAGTTCTACATGGCCTAACTGTGCCAGAGGGATCACTGAGATGGAAACCATAGACATTTGGTATATAGGGAGTGAGATCCGTAATAGCAAAAGCATAGGAATGTCATTCTTTTTTCATATGTACTAGGTCACCTGTAAGGTAGTAGTAGATCCGGACGAGAGAGTGCTCCTGAGAGAATATTTCACACTGGTAGGTGCCTGTGTGCTCTGGCCGGGCAGAGGGGATAAAGTAAAGTGGATCCACTCCAGCCGTGACCTCATCAAACCGATCCATCAACACTGTGCTCTCCTGTATGTCAAGGTCAGCGTTTGTAAGTACAAAAAAGAATGGGAACGAAAGTTTTGAAAATTCTGATCCCTAAAGTACGATCACATTTAGCAAGTGGGACTATATAAAAGATATAAATATATATATATAAATGATTAGGGCTATATAGCCTCCTCTAATATATAGCCTCTAATATAGCCTCCTCTAATTTTGTAAATTATGCAGGAAACTATACTATAGTATTTCTATATTATAGAAATACTATACTTTTGTATGCAATTGAATTAAATAAATAAATAATAAATAAATGTAAAAAACCCCCCAAAAAAACAAGATGAATGAAAGAATTTATGACTGTAATTTTGTCGTTATAAAATAATATTTAAAAAGTATTGCTACATTCCCCACAATTTTGGTAAATTCTACAGCAAAAAATACTATAATTGTGACTGCATTTAAATAAAATATAAAAAAAAAAATGGATGGATGCATGGATATATAGCCAGTCTGCAGGAAACGTACTGTAATTGTGTCTGCATTTGAATTAAAATAAACATAAATAAATAAAACAAAAATCATGATGAATAAATTAATTTATGCAATACTGTAATTTTGTCAGCATAAAAAATATTTGAACAATTATTATAGCTACATTCCCCTCTAATTTAGGTAAATTCTGCAGCAAACATACTACAATTTTGTCCGCACATTTTTATTTTTAATAGTAATTATTATTCATTTTGGTCATTTTAGAACTTTGTTAGATATTCATGCTCTGTAGTGATTAACTCCTCACCATTGCATATCTCCAGACAATCTCTGCATCTGTGGGCAGAAGGAAAGGGACCTTACACCACATCTGAGTCCTGTTGTTCTCCTTTATAGTGATTTCCTTCACTGTAAAAGCACACACACACATACATACATACATACATACATTGGACACAGATCTGTAACAATTCACCTTGCAATTGAATGCCTTTTGTCAACAGAAGGACAGAGGCAGCACAGTCTGCCCACCATTCACCTAATTATAATATTTAAACAGAGCCTCTGGTGAGAGCAGCCAAGGAAAAGATACGTTAAACAGTAATTGTAGCTGTGCTGAGTGGAAATGAATACCACGGTGTGTGGGAGAAGGCTTGCCATCTTAGGTGACCCACATGTGTGAAAGTGTGTCAATGCCCAAGGTTTCGTTTAACAACTTTGCTGTGCTCTTAAGTAGAGTTAAAAGCTGTAGATGTCTGCGCCGTGTAAATGCCGTTACATAATTACAGAGGTGGTTCTGTCAGGTTGAGTTATAACATATCCATCATGTCAAGTGTGGAGAGTGTGGGTGGGGGGCTGCATAGAACTACATATTCTATTAGATTTAACAGAAAACTGTGCAGATGTAAAGGAGCCTGTCAACTCACCGGGGCAATCTAGCGGGAACTCACAGGAGTCGTACTGACAGGTCATGCAGTTATAAACAGCACCTTGCGCCTGGAAACCTAAACAATACATTTTATCCCATTAATATTATAGTAATTTCTTTTTATTGAAAATCAAAAGCACCTATGTGATGAGATCAGCACACTGGCGGAAAACTTCAAACATGTTTTTTGGTGCCATGGACCCCTGAATACTGTATGATGATCCCCTTGCAAAGGACCCTTTTTCTAAAATATAAAGGCAGGTACATATTCATGTACAAAATTTATACTGGGAAATATAAAACTATTATAAATATGTGTAAAAGTTTATCTGGAACAAGAATCTGTATTTCTTTTTTTGTATTGTCAATAGAAAAAAAATTGATTTCTGATCAGTGTTTAGACCGCAGAAAGAAACAATAATAATAATGTCAGATTCTATGAATTTAAACTATTTGTTATTATTGTGGTGATTATTTTTTCTTTGAACCTTTCAGTCAATGCCCTAGTTTAAAAACCCTGTTCTAAAGAACCAACATAGAAAAGACGGAACCCATACATTTCTATGAGAACTCTAAAGATGGTCAGTGGTGGTTCTTAAGGTTCATTCACACTAGGGCTGGACCAGAATATTCAAATATTCGTTAGATGGGTTGGTATTAGATTTTCAAATTTGGGATTCGAATATTCCATTTTTATTTCCACGCACACCTGGCATCTCCCTCGAAACGGTTCTCACTCGCGCTTGCATATGTTTACACTATAAAATCTGCCGCAATACAATACTCTTTTGGCTGCTTTCCCTACTCTTATCCATGCTATGCTGAATCTTGCCCAGAACAGATCCATACCGCCAATCCAAACTGTATGCTAATTGTCAATCCTCTTTGATGATAGTGGTACTGACAGAAGTGATGCCGTCAGTTGGTGTGAATTGGCCTTTACAGGAACACCATCATAAGGGAAATGAGTTTCTTGAGTACTTAGTGGGATATTTGAGGCACCTTAAACTAGGGGTGTACGATATATATCATCTGCGATAATATCGTAATTGTTGTTTTAATGATGTGCGATCTGACATTATCGAGTATATCCCTCACACACACCTAGTGCATGCATACACTACGTGATGTAGTCTTGTAGATTAGACTGAATGCTTGATTTAGTGATTTAGTCTATATTTATATAATTTAATATAGTTCACTGATTCTTGAGATAAGGGACAAAACTTGTTTTAGAAACTAACACTACATTATTAAAAATGGGTATTTTTGTAGACAAAGGTCTCAGATAATGAACCATTTAAGGGAACAGGTTTATTTCTAAATATCTTTTCTATAAAATTATATTTATTCAATCCATGTCCTTCAAACACACACAAATGCTAATTTAATTGATTCTATTCAAAAACAATGTAAAATCTTCAGTTATGTAATACTGGTGTTCAGTAAAGGATCCAAATCATAAAATACATGCTCGGTTTATTTCTTGTTTGTTTTCACACTATTATGAACAACCCAGTTTCTAAATCCTCCTCCCTCCTTTTAATATTAAACATATAACAGCAATGTTCTTAGGTAAAAAGACATAATATCATGTAGTTCCATTGATGTTTTAACATTTAAGAAATTGAAAAAGGAATAAGACATTTCTTTCAAAATTAACAAAAACCTTCACCTGGCGGTGTTGACAAAGGTCGAGCTGAGGCCAAATATACTGTATATGTAAATAGAATCATGACACAGCATTAGAAGAATTCCCCATATGCAAAAAACATATTCAATCACATTATACAGACTTTTTGAGAGCATTTGTCAACTTTCAGACATAAAACCTGATGGAGTTGACAAAATTGAATTTTCTTTCCACATTAATCACGTGTTGTACAGTGGAGCAATTTAGTTTTTTTCCTCCGTTGTAGCTGCCTTAATAAAGATTTATCCCACAACTATTTACAGAAACTATTACACTGCGATGACAGAGTTGACATGTTAAGGCTGTGACCGCAGAGACTTCAATATTGTTTTGTTTAAAATCTATAACTTCCAGGACTATGTGTCCTACTGTGAGACTGAGCACAATGAGCAGGAAATAGCAAATGCTCCTCAGAGTTAAAGCTGCCCATGACACTGCCTGATTTATTCAGAATTATAAACTTTGACGCAAAGTGAGGACACGACTTTTATAGCTATTTTTTAATGGAAAATATAATTCAATATTTACTTGTTGCATTGTTTGCATCTTAAAGATCTCCGCCTTTAATGTAACTGTGTATTTTTTTTAAAAACACTTTTACAGCAGTTTTAAGCAGTTTTACAGTGTGACCTCATGCTGAGGACAGGTTATATTAAATGTGCTTCCAAGTATAGAGTGTGCTTTTAAAATAATACTAAAGAAATTATTTAAAAGAATAAGCAATAAATGTCCTGAGTATACAAATTTCCCTTAGAGGTAACTTTTTAAGTGTTGACATTCTTACTTTTTAACATAAATAGGGCTTTTGTGTTTGGGACATGTTTTGCCCCTTATCTCAAGAATCAGTGAGTTAATAAATATCACACGAAGAAGAATGCAGTGTTTCTCCAAGTATCAGCATGATACCAAGTATGATATTGATTTTATACAAGTTTACTTAATAAAGTTAATATTAAAGGTAGGGTAAGCGCTTTCTGGTAACCGATGTTGATATTTCAAATCACCAAAACTAACACGCCCCTATTTTGATAGATCTGCCCCACACATTCGTACGTAACCCAGGCAACGACTATGGCGGAATCTGCTATGCCATAAATAAGTGAAAGCAATGTGGTAATCCAAGTCGAATGTTCAGTGAAAAACTCATCCCTTACATCTCAAAAACACAAACACAGCTCTCACGACTCGATAGCACGAGCGTGACAGTCCAAATAACGAACATATTACAATTATGACATTTTTAGAGGGTTATATTGATCACGAAAAGAGGAAGCAAAGGAAACAAACATATATTAGGAGTTTATGGTCTTACTTTTCGGACACACTGCGAGCTGACGCTTGAAACAGACAGTGGTCTATAGGATGTGGAAATGAATGGGTCTTTATCATCGCTGAAGTGAACGACAATACGACTGCAAATGGACAAACAAGCGAACATGACACACGAGCATATTCAAGCAAAAGCCAGCATATATTAGTTCTGTGAAACAAAACAAAACCAATGTTACTCGCCTATCGAGAAGAAATAAAGCAACCTCTGCGTCCGATTGCAGGCCTCCTTGAGTTCTCTCCAGCGTTGGAAAGCTGATACATCTTGCCTGATCGTAAGCCTTCTTTTCTTCCTTAGATTTTTTCCACGTTTTGTATCTGCCATCTCTCTCTTTCTGTCGTCGCTCAGCTAATGTCCGTCCTGTGTCGTGTATTTTGAATGATGCACTGAGCGATCTCTTCTCCCCATCATTAGTAGACACGCACCTTTACTGCTGATGGGCTACAAGTTTGTTTTGGTCCACGGCCCGAGCCGGCACTTTACTAAAGCAGTTTTGAAATAACACTTACCCCACCTTTAAGTGACAAAGCCACAGGGCTGTAATTGCGTCTCTGAGCAACACACGGTGGTGTTTCCTTACATTGATTGAACGAATCAGTTGAATCAAAGTTTCAATTAATAAGAGATATTAAGATGGTAAAATGCTTTGTTCCTGAATGAATCAGCTGTTTGAATGAATGGTTGAATCTCAACGACTCACTTGCTGCAACCTGCTGGCGGTTTTAATTTCACATTTAAACTATCTTTTTATGTTTTAAATCATTTCAAATATCAATATTCAACATTTTATGTTTAAAACATAACTGCATTTGTAACTGAAGGTTATTCATTTGTCACCTCTGAGCTGCATTAAACAGTGTAAATGCAACTAAATGCCACTTCAGATGCAGCTGCTGTGTTTCCTCTCCATTGCAATGAATTTTGTTGATACTTATTTAATTTGATTGGTAACAGTCCTTTTGTTTATTATTATAATAAAATTTGATTACATTTATGAAATTGACACAAAAGATGATGCATGCATTTAATTAGGTTTAAAAATACATTTATAAAAATCAATCAAATTTTATTTTTAATAAAATCAATTTAAACTTTTTGGAAAAGATGATTTCTGTCACTGCAGTGAACTGACCACCACACAGAATATGAACAATATCAAAAACTTTAGGAGTCAGCTGTCCACAGCAGCCCTAAACCTGCCAAAGTGCAGCACAATAACACACACAGCAAAATATTGTCTGATTATCGATAAAATCCCAAATAAATATTCAGATATATTTTTTTGTCAAAATAGCACACCCCTACCTTAAACACCTAAAGATTCTCCAAAGGTTTCTGACAGTCTAGAAAACTGAGAGACCTCAAATTACATCACAAGCACTTTTTTTTTATCAGGAGGGTCATGACATAAATGTAACTCACCACATGGGGGGAAACATCCAGAGGCTGCAAGAAAAAGAAAAAAAACAAGTTTAGATACTTCAATATCCATGTGCAAGGAATGTACAGTTTAGTTATTAAAACTGAAACTGATAGGTGAGTCAATTTTAAGGCTGGAGAAATTATGAAGAGAGAAATGAGGAAATTGTGATGAAACTTATAGAGAAAAGTGAGAGCTGCAGTTTAAAGATTAAGGCTCAGGTCCAGTATTTCATGGTTTACCAAGCAAAAGAAATGAAGTTATAATCTAAGTCTCACCTCTTGGCAGCCTTGAGGCTGCTTCAATGAAATTGTTTGCTGCTGCCTGTAACCTGAACTCATACACTGTATCTTAAAAAAAAAATGGGAGAAGGACAGAACCATTTAACTTAATTTCACTCAATGTGTGCATGTCAATGATTGTATATGTCTGTTCAATCAGGCTCTCTTCCTGATCTTTCATGTCAGTCTCGGCCTGTCTTTTCTGATTTCCCCAGTGTGAAATAATGGGCTCTTCTCAAAATGCTGCATCAACAACTTAACTATTGAACAATTGGAAATCACCTAAAGTAAGCACTTCTTTTTGAAAACTTTCATTGAATAAAAAACAAACAACAACAACAACCACCCATCTTTATTTTTTCTGAAGCAGATCAACAATATCTTTTTTCAAAAGGATAAATGATTTTGTACTTGTATAAGTAAAACTTGTAATCAAACCACTAGAACTGACAGGTTTACAGCTTTACCACATCCAACTTGTCATAAAATACACTGCGTTTCTGGGTGCGGAAAGTGTAAGCAATCACTTCACATTTGTACACATCAGTTTTCAGAATACGTAATGTAAGAAACTCCAGGCCTGTTTATACTTTGTAATCTAGGTACTGTTGGAGTTCACTGATAAGATTATCCTCACATTTACTATTACAAACGAACCATATCTGAAAGTAAATATTTATTCTGTTGTCTCTAAGTAAATCCTAGAGGTTGTTGGTCATTATAGCCTATAATGAATTGTAAAAGGTCTTTTCCCTTCCCAAACAAACAGTAATCACTTTGCTGGATATATTTATATGAATTAATATGTTACCATAATTTGTCTGCTCGTCAAATTCCTCCACTATAGGCATAATTTCAGCCATCAAGATATTCTTCAGCTTCACGTCATAGCCTCTCCCTGAGAACCAAATCCAAAACAATAATCTGTAAGCCGCTATGTTCTTGTACACATAAAACAGTAAACATATAAAAGAAAGTAACATTTACTTTTGCTGCCTTAATTTGAAAGTAGGCTAGGCTAAAATCAAAATAGACCAACGTTTTTTTTTTTTTACCCGCACATTAAATTTGATAGGCAATTGATTAAGAAAAACTATCTGAGAGTAGAAATGACAGAAATTAGTGACAAGTTAAATTTGAATAGGCCTAACGTTAGCCTACATAAAGAAGAAAACATTGTACGGTGTTGGAAAACGTGAATGTGATCACTTCTTCCAAACGATGCACATCGATGACATTTTTAAACTTCTACATTTCATTTAAGAAAACAGAACCAGTCCTGGACTTCAATAACACGAAACCCCATAGCGCAGCTCCGGTAGTTTTGTTGCATAGCAACTTTTAAGTTAGTAACTACTAGACCTTTATGTAGCCTAAAACAGCGGAAGGATATAATTAACTATTTTACTAATTAAAACAAGTTTAAATAATATTTCGGTTGTTAATATTTGTATTATATAAAGCAAAGACACTCGTGCCATGCCGAAATATGTCACGCTAGGCCTAACGTTACACTACAGCACAACTTCTCGCACGGAATAATAGGCTATGTGATTTCATAATTCTTACCTACTTTCCCTGCCTCCGTTACTCTTGGTTCATTGTTGAATATGCGATCCAGTGTTTTGAAACAAGAGTCTACATTCCTTATATTATATTGGGTAAGAATATGGCCCCAACACAAACGAAGACTGTCATCGACATCGATAAAGCATTGATAACAATTCAAAGCTCTACTAATAACCGAGCTGAAAAACAACAGCTTCGCAATTAACACAACCATTTCTGTTTTTGTGTTCTTTCTGAACCTGAGAAGATAATATGAAACTAAACATCTTAAGAAAATTCAGTTGAATGATGACATCGTCGTGACAAAATAGCCTTTGAGAACCGTTGAAAACGGGTTTTAACTGCTCTACGTTAGCACAGCAATATAACATGATGGTGATTATTTGTGTTACAATAAATATAACAAACAATAATAAATAAATAAAAAGCTAAATCAACTTTTTTTCCTAGTCAAATGCAGTTTAGCAGAGATGTCTAATCAACCCCAATTAAACACACCTGAACCTAGTCAAGGTCTACTAGAAACTTCCAGGCAGGTGTGTTGAGGCAAGTGGCCCTCTAGCACCTAATTTGGACACCCCTGGATTATAGGCTCATGTAGCTTTCTTAAAGGGATAGTCCACCCAAAAGTGAAAATGTATTCATAAAATACGTTCCAAACTTGTATGAATTTCTTTTTTCCCCAGTGAAACATAAAAGAAGATATTTTGAAGAATACTAGGGGGTTCCCATTGACTTCCATTATATGGGGGAAAAAATGGAAGTCTATGGGAACTGAAACATTTTGGTTACCAACATTCTTCAAAATATCTCCCTTTGTGTTCCACATAAAAAAAAATTAAGTCATACAGTTTAGGAACGACACGAGACTGAGCAAATGATGGCAGAATTTTCATTTTTCGGTGAACTATCCCTTTAACATAATGTGAGGTCGTGATCATGCAATGTCTCCAGACAAAAGCAATACATGTGATGTTCATGTTGGTCTTGTGTTCCCCCCACTATTTCTTGTTCCTAATTTACTCCAATTGTCTTTTCAACCCTCTTATGCTCCCATTATGCACCATTTTGCTGCAAAGAGAAGAGCTTGGGAGTGTGTGTGTGTGTGAAAGGGAGATGGAGAGAGAGAAAGAAAAAGGGAGGGAGAGGGTGATGCCTGTGTGCCTGTTGATGGTGGTGGTGGGGTGCCGTGATATTGCAAATGATCCAAATTGACCGGAACAAAGAGAAAAGAAAAGGCATTCTGCGCATGTGATCGATCACTGATCTCTGAGCAGCAGACGAAAGAAAGGAAAAAGACAAAACATAAAATTACAATAATGAGACATTAGAAAAAGCGTATTTACCATTCATAACAGATAAATATAAAGGTTGAAACATACACAAATATGGTAGGATGGGGAAGGACTCCCAACATTGTCAATGTGTGTGTGTGTGTGTGTGTGTGTGTCTGAGAAATAGAGAGACTACCAATCAAGCCCACAAGCTTATTGCATCCCATATCCCACACCCCTCCCCCCCAATTCCATCACCCCAAAACACCCTCTCCTCCCTCCACCCCCTCTTCCCTGTCTTTTCCAAAGTGTCGCCATGGTAACGAGACAGGGCGCCTAATACATGAAGTTAATATATTTCCAGTGGCAGGAGCGACTTGGGTACTAATGCATTCATCTGTCTCTGCAAAGACAAGCCAATCAATAGTGAGCAGGAGCCCCACCGCAGGCCTGCCAGAGAAAAGACGTTGTAGTCAGTCAGTCGGCCTATAAGCAATGATCAGGAGACAGGTAGCATTGCGCCGCACTGTCCTGAGATGCTTATTCTACAGCTGGCCCTCCAACGGGACGCCAAAAAGTCACAGAGGGTGTGCTGAAAAATGAACATATCATGGAGTGCCAGTGTCCCTTTTTTCCTGGGTTCATTTTTCATTTGTGATTTCGAATGTGCATCGTGTGTGGGACAGTGACATTTTTCTACAGTACGAAATTTTATATTTTGGATTTATTGACAGCCATGAAAAAAACCTTTGCATCTAACATGTTCCGACAAGGCTTTGTTGGTTGTTTCATTTCAATTCAAGTTTATTTGTATAATGCTTTTCATTGTTTTAAAGCAGCTTTACAGAAAATGCTCGTTTCAATATACAAAATTAATTTGCCAAAGTAATGTCCATATGACAAGAGTATACAGCTATAATATAATGCATGTTATGTGGTTAGTTAACGCTGTGTATGCATTTAAGCTGACACAACAAACATTACAACTGCAATGATTACATTATGAGGATTATATTTGAAAGTTTTGTATGTTGATCCAAAGATGGCATCATTTGAAATCTCTCAAATTTCTTTTGCATCAATTTAAAAGAGGACCATTGTTGGACTGCATTGCGCTGCTCAGATTCAGTTACATTTTCACACTCACTTCATTCACGCTGTCACACATAATAATTGCATCAAACAACATGTGGGATGTTTAATTTCACTTTCATTTATTTGTAAATAGCTCCATTGATAAGTATGAACAAATTATGCACACATGAACGTTAGAAAACTATATTTAGAAACAAGGTACTATGAGAGCATCAGATAGGGGAGAAGAGATGCGTATTGACATATATGGATACGTATACCTATAAATATATCTGTCTTGTCTTGTATGTACCGAATGATAGTATGAGTGTTGATAATATTATGGGGTCACCACCCTTGGCTGTCTTCTCATTGGATCATTTCTTTGTGTAGAACACAAAGCCAGCCAATAGGGTGTGTCCCCAGTAGTCAATACCTCAACTGGAGTACAATCTAGTAATGACTTACAGTATAACAACTCTAAATCTGCTCTTTTTTGGCATAATCGTCATTCATCGGGTTTTGTAAATACAGCTAAGATTGATTTAAAGATACAATCAAAAGGTAAATGTTTCTCCTTTGTTTGACTTGTTGGGATGATGGCGCATGCAGCCCTGTTCCTGAGGACCTCACCTGTGACCTAGTTTGACCTCACAGGTTAAGGGTCTCAGGGACAAAGAGACATACTGTAAAAAACAGGACCATGTTGCTGGAAATAATACATCACGAAGTCTTCAAAACCTTAAACATTTAAAGCACCTGGAAAAAGGGGCTCCGACTGCATTGCGCTGTTCAGATTTTCACCCTCACTTGGTTCAGACAGTAAGGGCACACAGAGAGCAGTAAACACATAATGTTTGCACCAAACTGTGTTGTGTCAGTCATAATAAAACCATGGGGTGTTGTTGATGGGTACTTTTACTGCAATATGTTTCACCGCAGAGGCATCATCCTCTGCACGACTCTACCAGGAGCATTAGTAAAACCTCATCTGCTTGAGGAGCTTTTCCTTTGGAAAAATCAAAGGTGCATCCGCTGACTCCTGAGACAAAGAATTCTCCGCAATATTACATAACAACCAGGAGAAAAACTAAGATCAAATAAAATGAACTTACAGTGTAAAGTAATTCTTGGTAAACCATTAAACAAAAAGCCATAAATCATCACCGAAAACAGCCATGTTCACACTTGAACAGCACCTTGAGCTGTCACCAGGTGACATGAGGACAGGGCTAAAAGGAATACCTACAGCAGCAATTGCATATGGAGGTAATCCAATTCCCCCCCCAATGTTCAGGTGTTTGGTTGAAACCTGTTAAGATAAAAAACAATACAAATATGAATATATACAATGCAAACATTTTAGGAGGCTAAACAAGTGGTTAACTTAATATTGGATGGATTGTACACAGTGCATAAACTGCAAATGGGGACCCGAAAAAGGTAAAATGGTGCAATAGTGCCCCTTCTTGGCAGACAGCTGGTACAACTGACACAGTGACAGTGAGTAGACACCAAACTGTTCAAATTCTTCATCCTGACGATCACCAAATGGGAAAAGATTACCAATAATGAAAACGATTCTTTTCAAAGATGTGAGTTGACAAACTGATTGAGACTAGACGGTTGTAGACATGCAATACTACAGACTGTACACAGTCGAAAATACTATGACAATAAAATATTTCTCAAACATCAGTGTCATGAATTATGAAAACGACTGCAGCAGTAGTTAGACCCACAGTCCTATTGTCTTTTAAAAACATACAAGCGCACTTCAAAGCATCACTCCATCTCGCCATTAGAGAAACATCATCTGTCTTGCATACATGCATGTGCACAGGTGTGTCAATCACAAGCGCTACAATAAACTGTCTACGGCAAATAAAAGCCTCTGCCGTGCCAAAAAAAACGCATGATGATGTAGCAGAGGGCGAATGGCAAAAATCCAAAAGGAGATATACTACCTCATCATGGCATCTGGAACATGCAGACTTTGACATTGTCAACCTTTGCGGCGACAAAAAGTGCATGTCGACACACGAAGTCTGTCGAAAACTAAGCAAATAAGACGAAAAAACGGCTCACGTGCAGCATGAAGGATGCGGAAATGTGTCTGGCTCAAAAAAGTTAAACCTGGTGAGACAAAGACAAAGTGAAAGAAAACGAGAAAACGTCCATCCTTTACCACTCTCTATGGGTCCAATCTAAGTGTCTGGTCATCTCTCCCCCTTTCTCTGGAAAGAGAAAAACAGTCAGACAGCCAGTCAGACACACAGACAATGAGCTCACAGGCAGGTAGAGCAAAGACAATCACACTGATCCCATAGGTAGCACACAACCTACCTTCCCTACAGCAATCCTATAGTCTACAGCACCACGAGCCCCTCAGACTGTGTCCTCCCTGTCAGACAGACACTCACACACACATACATTTTTTGCCTTTGAGTCTTCCATCTCTATGTCTCTCTTTTCAGCATCTCAAGCACTCACATCCCTTGTCCCCAATCTCAAACTCTCTCGCTTTTTACCTCCCAATCCCTCCCTAGCCTACAACATCCCTATTCTCTCTCTCTCTCTCTCTCTCTCTCGCTCTTTCCCTCGCTCACGTTTTTTCAGGCATCGTGTCTCCGTTACTACCCCTGCCCCCCTTCTTTCGCAGTCTGTGCGCTCGTGTATGCATGCGTCTGAGAGAGGAAATGTGTGTGAGAGACAGAGGGAGCAGGGAGGGGGCAAAGGGGAGAGGAGAAGAGAGTCGAGAGTAAGAAGGAATGGGAAATGAAGGGGGAGGGTCAGAATCTCAAACAGGGTGAGAAGCCACAGAGCATCAGGCTAGCAAAATGATAACGCGCTGGAAAATATTACTCCCCGCGTTTGCCGCAATCTTCAGTTAATCAATCTGCGGGTACGCCTCATCAGATTACGCTCCGTCTCCCAGACGTGCCGCACGGCTGCATCAGTACAGCAAATAGGCTATATCTACTTGTGCACTAATGTGTCTTTCAGCACTCAAAGCACTGCGTTTGAATCCACTTGCATCAGGTTATTAAAAGGACAGTTCATTCAAAAAATTATAATTTTGTCCTCATTTCCAAACCTCTATGACGTTCTTTCTTCTGTGGAACATAAAAGATACTTGAAGTGAACTTGAATAGAAAAAATTATTTTGTTCATTTAATGAAAGCCAAAGGGGTCCAATGTTGTAGGGCCCAACAACACTGACTTTCAATGCATAGACAAAACATGCTTCAAAATATCTCTTTTTTGCAAGTTTGCAGAAGAAAGCAAGTCAAACAGGTTTGGAACGACATGAGGGTGGGTAAAAAAAAAAAAAGACAGAATTGAACCTTTAAAAAGAATAATATCGTCATAGACATTGTGCCTAAAACTGTATTATCCTACACTTAACGTGAAATGCGATAAAAATGTGGTATCCTTTGGAAAATAATACTATATTCCGTTCATGCGTCACAGAAATGCATTGGTGTATATGTGTTTAAACAATGTATAATCTCGCATTTATAGACATGTCAAGACGTGGCAAAATAATACCACATCAAGAGTTGAAAAATTAAAAGTTAGAAGCAATTTCATCTGCTTAAAATGCTAATTTCTACGACTAAATGCTGCATTGTCCTCGCATGGCCTCTTTAGCCGGCCACACTCCATTCCCACAGCCTCAGTGGAGGTGTAGCGTTTAAATATGATTTATGACATGCTGGTACAGTGAGTGGGGGTGGCTACTCATTTTGCTTTGAGAGCGAACAGTAACAAAGACAAAGATAGGCACAAATAGCAATGAGGAAGAGCTAAGAAGGAATAGCCCTTTTTAACCGGCGGGTACGAAAGCCCCTTGTTCTGTAGCCAAAATGTCTGCTGCAGACATCATTATTAGTACAATCTGGGATAAAGACATTCAGACATTGATGCGCTGGAACATGAAAGGGCCCACTAGTATGGATCAGCTGTACATTAGCTTTACAGTAGCTTATTCAAAGGGAATGCTTAATAACCTCCATTTCTACAACAGAGGCAACAGCTGTTATTAGTATTGCTGACTGCAGGCAGTCTTATTTGCAAAAACTTGTGCTTTATCTGGTTCTCTTTTATGTTCATTTCTATGAATCTAATGTTTCCCCCTTACTTCTGTCTTGTTTTACGGATGCTCTAATGCTGTCCAGTGTAGGCTACTGCATGTCTGCAATAAGGGAGCAGAATAAGACAAAGCGCTGAGGTTCTTGCTGGAGGAATGACGTCACCGTGCTCGGTGCAGGTCTCCCCATTTCAGGGCCCGGATGGCCACACTTCTAAGTCACTCTCAATTGAACCGCTTATCACGTGGCAAGACATCCGCTTCCTCGAGTCACTAGACAAATGTCAGGAAAATTTCCACTCAGGTTTAAGTTGAAGAAGGATGATCGTACTGCAGTATAGGAAAGACTGGGGCTAGTTAGGACTCTAGGTAACATTTTTCAGGGTAGGTTAGGTTCATATATGGATAGGTTTATATATACACTAGCAAAAGTTTGTGGTCGGTAAGATTTTTCAATGTTTTTGAAAGAAGTCTCTTATGCTCACCAAGGCTGAATTGAACTGATTAAAAATACATTAAAAACAGTAATAGTGTAAAATACGATTACATTTCTAAACATATTTCAAAATGTAATTTATTCATGTGATGGCCAAGCTGGAATTTCAGCATCATTACGCCAGCTTTCAGTGTCACATGATCCTTTATAAATCAGTCTAATATGCTGGTTTGCGGCTCAAGAAACATTTATTAGTATTACCAATATTGAAAACAGTTACGCTGCTTAATATGTGTGGAAGCTGTGCCAAACTTTTGTAACATTTTAAATGTCACTTTTATCACTTTTGATCAATTTAATGTGTCCTTGCTGAATAAAAGGTTATTTTATTTTATTTTATTTGAACTCAACCCATACTCTTGAAAGTAGTGCATATATGAAAAGTGATGAATATAGCAATAAAATGTCAAATGCACCATTCATCAGCACATATTTGAATATAGTCAAAAACAATTATGAATGAATAAATTGTATAAAAGTATAAAATATAAGATAATCAGTTACAATGAAAAATCTGAATATTTAAAAAGAATATCCTTGTGCTGAAAACACAGATCAACCTTTCAGTTAAAATGTACCTTAATGTGGTTAAATTGTGTATACTGAAGCTAATAAAATCAAATAAATTGCATCAAAATTGAAAAATTGCATATTTTTTTAAACTAACATACAAAACCACTGCTGGAAAAACACATTTTTTAAGTAACTGGATTTTGGACTCAAACCTTGTAGTTACTGAGATACATCCATTGAGACAACTTCCTGGAGTGACAATTTGCCCTGGTTTCCCCCATTCAAACACACTCAACCACAGGACACACACAGTTTTAAATGCACAATCAAGTGTTTGCAAGCACATACACACCACATGTATCATAAAATTCAGATTCTGTAACAAAACGTGCCAATTATTTGATTGCAGCTGATCTGAGCAGCAGTAATAGAGCAGTGGAAGTGGGTGAAGGGCATGAAAATCAAAGCAGAATATATGGGAAGAATTGGTCCAGTCTGTGCATGCGCACAGCAATGAAGAACAGACACTGAAACATATCCTAACACATACCATTATGGTGTGTGAACTCAACACCAAATCCTCAATATACAACAGAAACTATCGACATCTGACCGCAGAACAACCTCTCAGCACACCTCCAGTAGGATATATGCTGATACATGCCCTTTTATAGGTGAAAGAGGAAGAAAGAGACAGAGTGAGGGAGAAAGAGAATAAAAAGAGAGTGAGAGAGACAGAGGGGGAGTAAAAGAGAGCTACAACGCAATGCGGATGCTGGCTGTCTGAGCCACCAGCCAGACACACAGGGGGAGATGGGGAGGAGGAGGAGGATGGGGGTGACTTGGATGGTGATGCAGAGATAGGAGGCACAAACAAATAAACACACAAACAAAGCTTTTTGCTTTGTTAAACGTTTCTGCTGTTTCGGAGTGAAAAAAAAAAATTTCACTCAAAATTTCATATCAGTATTCCTCAGCTAGAAAATACTTGGTTAATTTAGAAAATGAATTAGAGGAAAATAAATATTTAATCTGATGTAAAATATGTAATCTAATAAACATTTAATTAAAAAAGGCTGATCTAGAATATTTTATCTAATTGAATGCCAGTGGCAATAAATCCAAACTAAAAGGTTCTCAGCATTTCTATAAAGCTGCTACATACACAACACCGCATACCATTGGTCTGAGAAAAAAAAAATCAGTTTTATGAATTCATTGCTTTTAATCTAAATATGATAGACTATGAAGGGCTGCTGCTTTTGTCTCCTTTAAATTCATCAGCCTCCGCCACCAGACAAAGAATGACTTTGACTTCACAACATGCAAACTACTTTAAAAGTACCTGCTGCTGAAGTTTCCATTTAATAAAAAAAGCTTTGGTTAGGTGCATGCAGTAATAGAGTACTCTTAAAAATAAAGGTGCCAGGAAGAATCAAAAAGGGGTTTTCACTGCGATGCCATAGAATAACCATTTTTGGTTCCCTGAAGAACCGTTTTTCTAAGCATTTTATAGTCTAAAGAACCTTTCTGCGCAAAAAAAAGAACCTCTTTTTTGTAATGGAAAGATTCAAGATTCAAGATTCAAGAGTTTTATTTGTCACATACACAGTTATATACACAATATACAACTGGCAGTGAAATGTAAACAGGTCCGCTCCATGGACAGTGCAAATAACAGTTACAAGAACACAAGGGAAATTAAAATAGAAATAGAATAAAATTAGAATAAAAAGTATTAACATAAGTAGAGTTATAAATAAATCAAGTAAGATAAAAATAGGAAATAAGATAAAAATAAAAAAATAAAATAAAAATATAAAATATAAAGTAAGTGGATATGATAAGTGAGATAAACTGTAGACTTAAAAATAAGTGGTTAACATAAAATATATATATATATTTATATATAGAGAAGTATGATGTGCATGCAATAGGTATAATTGCAAATCGGAGTATAATGTGCAAACAGGAGTATGATGTGCAAACAGGTTTATTACAGGTTGTTACACAGTAACAATAGGAACGTAAAGTGCAGTGCAATGGCAGTATGTGAATGTTAATGTATAAACTGGATGTTTATGCGTGTGCGGGGTGAAGTGAAGTCACGTGACTGAGTTCAGGAGTCTGATGGCCTGGGGGAAGAAACTCCTCCTGAGTCTTTCAGTCTTTGCCATCAGGCTACGGAAGCGCTTACCAGATGGCAGCAGGGTGAAGTGAGAGTTTGCAGGGTGATTTATGTCTCTGATGATTTTGGTAGCTCTACCTCTGCAGCGTTTGGTGAAGATGTCCTGCAGAGACGGGAGAGCTGAGCCTGAGATGCGCTCGGATAAGCGCACCACTCTTTGCAGGGCTTTGCAATCGTGACTGGTGCTGTTCCCGTACCACGCTGTGATGCACTGAGTCAGGACACTTTCTATCGCCCCTCGATAGAAAGTTTTCAGGATGGCTGGTGAAACCCTGAATTTCCTCAGCTGGCGCAGGTGGTACAGTCTTTGCCTGGCTTTTTTCACCTGTGTCTGGATGTGTGTAGTCCAGGTCAGATCCTCGGAGATGTTCACACCCAGGTATTTGAAGCTGTTCACTCTCTCTACCGGTGTCCCGCTGATCATGAGAGGGGAGTATGACCGATGCTGTCTCTTCCTGAAGTCCACAATCAGTTCTTTGGTCTTGTTAACATTCAGAGAGAGACAGTTGTCCTGGCACCATGATGTCAGTTGCTCCACTTCGTCCAAGTATGCCGTCTCATTGTTGTTGGAGATGAGACCCAGGACAACAGTATCATCAGCAAACTTGATGATCGAGGTGGAGCTGTGTGTGGACAAACAGTCATGGGTGTAGAGAGAGTAGAGCAGGGGACTCAGCACACAGCCCTGTGGAGCTCCAACACTCAGGGTGATGGAGGTGGAGGTGAACTGGCCTACTCTCACCGCCTGGGGTCTGCCAAGGTTCTTCATGGAACCATACACCCCACCAAAGAACCTTTATTTTTAAGAGTGTACAGGCACATTTAAGCATCCCCAGTCGAAGACCACTGAAAGTGCTCCGTTTTTTTCCTTTTGCCTCATTACAAATGATATTATCCGCACAACAATTTGTGTGAAAAGTTGAAATTACAAATGAACATTCCACACGTTTGTGTAAAACCTAATGATCACGTTCTCCTGCATGATTTGACAATGATCCAAAGACCATCTTGAGCTTCACCAGAAGAACATTGACTGTCTGTACAAGAGTTCATCTCACACATTTACATATTTGATTAGCGACCTAGAAATAGTGCAGATGCTTTAATATTTCTGATTCATTTTAGATCACATTGATTGTTTTATTGTATTACATATTTTCAACATCCTACAACTTTGTTTACTTCCAGATTTTAAATGAGAGTTGGAATCCCCGATGCTCAATCTGGGACCCCTAGCAGGTCTTTAAAGTCATATCCACTACATAACCATGCTGTAACTGAATCTTTGCTCCTGGCTGTCCACATGAGCTCATCCCATGCTGCTTCTGCCGCCATGATGAGTTCTGATAGCCGTAAGCGTGCAGCCGCAGGGAAAGCTAGAAGGTTGTACAGTTATCTCCGGGCTGTTTATTATGCGAAACCATACAACCAACTACCTCACACCGCAACGCACATGCAGAGCCACATACTTCTCTGTTGAAAAGCCCAGTAGAGATTGCAGAGGACATTATTACTCTGTTGCCAGATAAACTGGTGAATCTTCTTCTGTTGCCATCTTTACCATTACCCCCCCCCCAATCTCTTGAATGTTGATATCTCAAATATGCGTAAGAAAGTTAATATATCCTCAAAATGTACAAAATGGGTGTGCTGCCGGAGTATATTTATGACCAGTGGTGCTCATTGGAAACATGACAGTTAAAACTTAAATTTAAAAGGTATTCAAGCGTTAAAAATGAAAAGTAGGGCTGTCAAACAATTAATCGCGATTAATCACATACAAAATGAAAGTTTTCATTTACATAATCTGTGTGTGTACAGTGTATAATTATTATGTATATTTGAATACAGACACATACATGTATAAGACATATTTACATGTGTATACTGTATATATAATATTTAAATCATTTATATATTATAAATATGTTATAAATGTTTTTTTTCTTAAATATATACATCCATGTGTAAGTATATACACAGATCAGGGATAACATTATGACCACTGACAGGTAAAGTGAATAACTGATTAACTCTTCATCAGGGCACCTGTTAGTGGGTGGGATATATTAGGCAGCAAGTGAACATTTTCTCCTCAAAGATGATGTGTTAGAAGCAGGAAAAATGGCCAAGCATAAGAATTTGAGCGAGTTTGATCAGGGCCAAATTGTGATGGCTAGATGACTGGGTCAGAGCATCTCCAAAACTCCAGCTCTTGTGGGGTGTTCCCGGTCTGCAGTGGTCAGTATCTATCAAAAGTGGTCCAAGGAAGGAACAGTGGTGAACCGGCGACAAGGTCATGGCTCACTGATGCACGTGGGGAGCAAAGGCTGGCCTGTGTGGTCCAATAAAACAGACGAGCTACTGTAGCACAAATTGCTACAATACGTGAGCATCAGAACTGGACCACGGAGCAATGGAAGAAGGAGGCCTGGTCTAATGAATCACGTTTTCTTTTATATCACATGGATGGCCGGGTGGGGAACACATGACACCAGGACGCACTATGGGAAGAATGCAAGCCAGCGGAGGCAGCGTGATGCTTTGGGCAAAGTTCTGCTGAGAAACCTTGGGTCCTGCCATCCATGTGGATGTTACCTTGACACATACCTCCTACCGGAGCATTGTTGCAGACCATGTCACCTTTTCATGGAAATGGTATTCCCTGGTGGCTGTGGCCTCTTTCAGCAGGATAATGCGCCCTGCCACAAAGCAAAAATGGTTCAGGAATGGTTTGAGGAGCACAACAACGAGCTTGAGGTGTTGACTTGGCCTCCAAATTCCCTAGATCTCAGTCCAATCAAGCATCTGTGGGATGTGCTGAACAAACAAGTCCGACACATGGAGGCCCCACCTCGCAACTTAAAGGACTTAAAGGATCTGCTGCTAACATCTTGGTACCAGATACCACAGAACACCTTCAGGGGTCTAGTGGAGTCCATGCCTTGACAGGGCTGTTTTGGCAGCAAAAGGGGGACCAACACAATATTAGGAAGGTAGTCAATGTTACGCCTGAGTGGCGTATATACATAATAATTATACACAGTACAGAGAAATATATAATGTAAACATAAACTTTTATTTTGCCTATAATTAATTGCGATTAATCGCTTGACAGCACTAAAAAAGACACAAAAAAATCATTAAAATTGCTTTTAACCCTTAAATGCATACCTCGGGTCTTTAGTCACCTGTGACTTAATTTACTACCCTCCCCCTCATTCATTATTTAAAGTTAGACATCAACCTTCTTAGTGTTCCTCAATCAATTCATTATAAACAATATAGATAAAACGATGGGGTTTTCCCATCCATTTTTGTAAGAATTGTATAGGGTCGATAACGACCCGAGGTGTGTAACAGTGCAAGTATATTTTTTTTCTGCACAACAATAATTGAATCTTTGATCATTAAATAAGTGCAATTCATCTTTATTCCAGAAGGTGGCGATGTCTGATACACAATGATGTAGTGACGTTTGTCATAGTTACCTCAGGCAGAAAACAAAAGAATAGGAAGAATCATCAGTAAAACTTAAAATGGCTCAGCAATTTACTGCAGAGCAAGTACTGAACACAATCAAATATTAGTGTCATTGTCACTTGATGGTGGATCTGGTGAAGAAGCTGTCAGCGATCAAAATATTGATTTTGAAGATGCTGAAAATTATTGTTTTGAGAATATGTTGGACAAAGTGAATATGAGCCAGATGCTGAATGTACAGGGAAATGAGCTCTGATGAGGACAGTGATGATGGTATAAAACATCTGCTCAAACTGAACCCTTCAAAGCACCAAAAGGTAACAAAATATGCTTAATTTTATTCTTCTGTAACTGTTACACTAATATCAGGTGAGTTTTATATTATCGCGACAGGTAGATATCCATCTGTGTTAAATATAGATCTGGGTCGCTAAAGACCCGAATATGTAATAATGATTAGCGAAACATTTGTGCATTTAAAGGTTAAAGGTACACTATGTAAAAAAAATACTTCTGCATTTTGCGGAAGAACATTGATTTGGTTGTTCTTAGGCTCTGTGTGAATGTGTGGGTGAATAATGAATATGACCCTTCACAATAGATAATAATGCTTTACAATAAACTCTGTTAAAGAGCTACATATGGCAATTTATGGGCCCTATTTTACAGATCGGAGCGCATGGTCTAAAGCGCATCGGTTGCCACCTTCAGTGTGGCAAAATAAGGGACACCCATTCACAACCGAAAAAAGCTGATTATTGCAACAATAACAACTCAACAATAAACCATTAGAAAACATGAGATCAAGTATGTGAACTTGCAACAGAACACAATTTATATAATTTTACATTTGATTATTTCATTTATTATAAAGAACTCTTTAGTAGCCTATTTGGTGCACTCTAAAGGGATAGTTCACCCAAAAATGAAACTTCTGTCATCATTTACTCGCCCTCATAATGTTCCAAACCTGTATGAGTTTCTTTGTTCTGCTGAACACAAAAGAAGATATTTTGAAGAAAGTTTGTACCCAGGCTGCTTTGAGGGCACCATTGACTTCCATAATTGGAATGTATGTGTTCAACATAAAGAAATGTATACATGTTTGGAACAACTTGAGGGTGAGTAAATATAATTCATTTTTTGGTGAACTCTCCCTTTAAGCAGTCATTCAGAAACAGTAATCACTTTTTTGACTATTCTGAAATTCAAAAATGTTTACTTAGATTATATTTACTTAAATTATGACTATTATTATGTAATTATTTGTCCCATTTTTATCTAAATATTATTTTTATTATAATTTAAATATATTTGTTATTATGTATGATTAATATAGCCTAGCTAAATGATAAATTAATAATAACATTAATTAGGCTGTAATCTATTAATTAACCTGTCTAAAAAAAATAGAATAATTCTGTCTGCCAAGCTCGGATAATGTATGGAATATTATATTAATATACACTCACCTAAAGGATTATTAGGAACACCTGTTCAATTTCTCATTAATGCAATTATCTAATCAACCAATCACATGGCAGTTGCTTCAATGCATTTAGGGGTGTGGTCCTGGTCAAGACAATCTCCTGAACTCCAAACTGAATGTCAGAATTGGAAAGAAAGGTGATTTAAGCAATTTTGAGCATGGCATGGTTGTTGGTGCCAGACGGGTCGTCTGAGTATTTCACAATCTGCTCAGTTACTGGGATTTTCACGCACAAACATTTCTAGGGTTTACAAAGAATGGTGTGAAAAGGGAAAAACATCCAGTATGCGGCAGTCCTGTGGCCTTGTTGATGCTAGAGGTCAGAGGAGAATGGGCCGACTGATTCAAGCTGATAGAAGAGCAACTTTGACTGAAATAACCACTCGTTACAACCGAGCTATGCAGCAAAGCATTTGTGAACCCACAACACGCACAACCTTGAGGCGGATGGGCTATAACAGCAGAAGACCCCACCGGGTACCATTCATCTCCACTACAAATAGGAAAAAGAGGCTACAATTTGCACGAGCTCACCAAAATTGGACAGTTGAAGACTGGAAAATGTTGCCTCGTCTGATGAGTTTCGATTTCTGTTGAGACATTCAGATGGTAGAGTCAGAATTTGGCGTAAACAGAATGAGAACATGGATCCATCATGCCTTGTTACCACTGTGCAGGCTGGTGGTGGTGGTGTAATGGTGTGGGGGATGTTTTCTTGGCACACTTTAGGCCCCTTAGTGCCAATTGGGCATCGTTTAAATGCCACGGCCTACCTGAGCATTGTTTCTGACCATGTCCATCCCTTTATGACCACCATGTACCCATCATCTGATGGCTAATTCCAGCAGGATAATGCACCATTTCACAAAGCTCGAATCATTTCAAATTGGTTTCATGAACATGACAATGAGTTCACTGTACTAAAATGGCCCCCACAATCACCAGATCTCAACCCAATAGAGCATCTTTGGGATGTGGTGGAACGGGAGCTTCGTGCCCTGGATGTGCATCCCACAAATCTCCATCAACTGCAAGATGCCATCCTATCAATATGGGCCAACATTTCTAAAGAATGGTTTCAGCACCTTGTTGAATCAATGCCACGTAGAATTAAGGCAGTTCTGCAGGCGAAAGGGGGTCAAACACAGTATTAGTATGGTGTTCCTAATAATCCTTTAGGTGAGTGTATTATCCATAAAAAAAACAATAGGCCTATCCCTTTAGAAGCACGGATGTGTCTGTCACCGCATACTGCTTTAAGTCAGACAGTTTGAGCAGCTGAAATGCTTCTCTGCAAAGTGTGCAGTTCGCCTGAGGTTCATCATGAGTTACTGGACAGACCCATTGATACCTTTTTTTCTATTCAGCCCTATATCTGGAGAACCTCTTGCGTTCAAACGGTGGACGCGAGCTCTACATGTTTTTAAGAAAACGCACAAGTTTACAGCGCATGTTCTCGAGACTCTGCCGCTATGGCAACAAAGCCGCTAAAACGCAAATCATGCGCAAATGAGCTTCTCTACTACTTATTGTGAAATTGATTTCTTTATATTTGCTATCAGTAATCTCCACACAGCAAAATTCTTATGTGTTTATTGAACTATGTGTGGACCTATGTAAGTCATTTTGCTTGTAAATACAGGACGATTCCGTATTTCACGGGACGGGTGGCAACCCTATGCACCAGGCGCATGGTCCAAAAGGGTTGTACCTAATCACGAGTCATGGGTGTGTTTTGGGCATAATGTGCAATAAACCAATCAGAGTCTCATCTCCCATTCCGTCTACAACATTTACATAATTTAAAATCCCTTAGTTCTCGTCATCTCCCGAAAATCCAAGCAGATGTTGATTCTGGTTTTATCACGAACTTTGTTGCATTTTCTTTTTGCCAGCAGACTCTCCTCTGTTCGGTGTTTTTTTCAAACGGGTTTCCCTGGAGGTTCAAGATTTAGCGGCTCCATGTCGACCTTTCTCACTCGTTGTGACACTGACAACTAACCTATTCCACTCCCACACTATGCAAACCAGAAATGTGTTTCTCTATTTACGGGTATGACGAGACACACACGGGTGAGTGATGTATGCATGTATGCGATTTCATGCAAAACCCATCCCGTTGGGTCTAAAATATAAACAATAATAGGCTTACCATAGGCAAAAACACGTTTTGGAAGAAGGATTGATGATATATAGACCAAAAAAAAAAAAAAAAAAAAAGTTATTTAATATACCTTTAGTTATGAAAATATTTATTTAAAAAAAGAAATGATTTAAGGTCTATTTATTAAAGCTTCAATAAAGTTTTACTCCTAATATATGTTCGCTATTGTATTCAGAATCACTATAATGGCCACACTTACAGCATATATATTTATTTATTTAATAACAATGTTTGGGTATACAAGACATACTAATGCATGTAGGCAGACAACACAAATACCAAAAGCACCGTCAACAAACTGTCTTACATATTTAGCAAACAATATGAACACAAAAGCCTTGTCCAAAGCACTTTACAATCATTGTTGTGACATTGTTGCCCTCTGCTGGTGATATTGTGCACTGAAGCGACTCAGCCCTGTCTCCTGCATTGTCTCTGCTCATTAGTGGCTTCACATAATACACACGAAGCAAACATGCAAACACCCACTCACACACACACACACGCACGCACGCGCACACACACGCATCCACATGTACGCACACAGTCTGACCTCCTTGGTAAAACCACCCACTCTCTGCAACTACTAAAATATTTATGGTGCCCTGATAATGTTTTCTTTTATCATCATCATCAACCCCCTCATAAATGTATATAAACTATACTTAATATACTTATTAATTTTATTTAATGACAACGAAATGCTACAATTATCACATAAAAGTGTGTGCGTATATGTGAAGTGTGCTGTGCAAATAATGCTTGTATTCCATCAGTCTAGACTGATTCTGCAGTCCTAGCAATATAGTGGCAGGAGTCTGTCTGCTAACAGAGAAGTTAATGCTCATTCAGCAGGAAAGCAGTGGTGTAGCACTCCTCTGAGACCTCTCATTTTCACACACAGACACCAAAAGCCTACGAGAGCCATAGGTTAAAGCCGTATCACTTTGCATGCCGACTACACACGTTTCACAGATGGCATGCATGCAAAGGAATGCAAATGTGTTTATCTACACTAGCATAAGCTGCTCTGTCTACAGCCTGGCTTCTTTGTGTTTGTTCTCTACATTTGTTTACAGTGCTGTGAATTCATCCAAGAGGTTTTAGCTTAATGAGTGTATAGGTTCAACTAATGAGTTTATAACCTTCTGTGTAGTTACAGATATGAATGCTAAAAAAAAACAGGCTTAGCTCGATTAATTTGCACAATCATAAGAAGCAAGAAATTATTTTAGGAAATAATTGTGTATGTGTGGGTCTCTCTCTGGGTTATATGTGAATGTGTTAGTTTGTGTGGTTTAAAGCTGAAATGTATAATTCTGCACCTCTAGCGTCACCAAATGGGTACCGTTAATATATGATTATAGGTTTGTTAAAATTTTGAAATAAATTGTATTTTTATATTTTGTTTTCTTTTAAAAGTTTCTTTTGTTAAATGTGTTTTAAAGAAGTTTTTAGTTTATTTTTGTTATTTTTGTACTTCAGCTTTATATTTTATTTTAATATTATTTTGAGATATTTTAGTTAGTGTTTATATTATTTTAAGCAAATTTTTTTTAATGATTTTAGTTTTAATTAATAATAAGGTGGGACCGTTTTTAAAGCAAAACATTTCAAGCTAAATTTCACAAAAATAATTTAGTTAGGTTTCAAATGATAAAGTAACATTTATGTATTTTCTGGTTGAGTAATATTAGTGGAATATGTTCATAGTTTGATAAAACTGTGGTTTATCTATGTTATATATGTGAAAGCTGAATTTCTGTGGCCCTAGCGATATGAACATAATGGAAAGAAAAAAAAAACGTGTATCCGATACTCTCCATGTCTGCCATTGGATAATAATCCGATAGTCCCGCCTCAGACTCACACCATTTTTGGAGCAAATGTTGCTTTGTCAAGCTGGTTGCTCTGCATATTAAGAAGGGTAGGAGGAAGTATTTTAAAGGGATAGTTCACTCAAACATAAAAATTCTGTCATAATTTCTACCATCATCCTCATGTCATTCCAAAACATCTATGACTTTCTTTCTTCCATGAAACCTAAAAAAAGATATTCAGAATATATCATCTATACGCTAAAACCCAGTTAGGTTACTGTCACTCTTCAAAATATTTATTTGTGTGTAAGTGTGTGTGTTTCACAGCGAGCAGGACAAACTACACAAGCTCCACTTAAAAACTGCACAATATGTCAGGCAACCCCTGCATGTACCTTTACATATCTGTATTTTTGCACAGAATAGAAAAAGATGAGCGACACGTCAAAAACCTGTGACAATCCTGTGGTACGTTACCATGGCAATACTCGGGCCTCCTTTAGAGTGTTGCCAGGAAGATTATTTGGTTCTCTGTCCTTTTCGTCTCCAGACTCTTGCCCTTTTTACTTTCCTCTCACACCACCATGAATGTCATCAAGTTGCCTCCCTATTTCTGCCCCCACCATGTCCCTCTTTCTGTCCCACTACTTTTGGACCACCTACGTCTCATCCGGTTCTCATTCTAACACCCTGCCTTTCTTCGATTATCAAACCCCTTTATTTTCCCTTCCTCGGTTGACCTCTGCACCCCCTTGTTTTCTTTTAAAATCAAATCATGCATTGATGTTAACTCAGCGTCCTCCTCACACGATGCGTTCCTGCTTTAATAACACCCCCTCTCTTCCAGTCTATAGTTTTTTAAAATCCTATCTCTCCACGCATCTCTTCCTTCCTTCCTTCCTTCCCTGCACTCCAACTCACCCTTTCCAGAACCCTTACGGACACTTTCCATATAAATCCCAAAACTGGATACTGGAAAAGAGTGTTAATATGTAACTGTGTGACTGACTCAAGGTGTAGGTTAAAACGCATGTGTGTGAACATGTGTGTGCACTAGGGGTTGCACAGACTAGATGGTTTAAGCTTGATGTCAGTCGATGATCATGGCGTATAGAGGGCACACCTCGAAAATAATTCTTTGAAGTCCACTTTGACGTTCCATTTCCAAACAGTTAAAATGATAAATAAATGCATACTGCAAGAGCACTCCACAAGATATGTTTGATTATACCATCTGGATGCTCAAAATTGATCGGGTGAAAGCATGTTTTACATGTTAAGTTAATCGCCCTTCTCCGCTGCTTCATTGTAACGCACACAGATTGCGCACACACAGAAACATTCAGTAACACAGAAATGTATTGTCAACACTGTTCTGTGATTTATCAATAAAATAGCTTAGGAACTGAAAAGTTATACTAAAGCATATACTTCTTAGTAACTAAAACCCACAGCTTCACTATTAGTAGAGAGACACTGCAAGGTAGAATTAATTCACATGCAATCACTTTCTCACCAATACATTCATATGTAATATTCACTGTGCTTCTTTATCTGCATCTGATTTAGAATGAGCAGAAATCTGTGAGAAATATAACAACCCAAAGATAAAAGAACTGATTAAAATAAGCTGTTATGTAGAAGCAATAGCCTTGTGGACAGTGCTGTGTCATATTAAAGGGATAGTTGACCCAAAAAATGAAAATTACCCCATGATTTACTCACCCTCATGCCATCGTGTATATGACTTTCTTCTTTCAGACTAATACAATCGGAAATGTAAAAAGAAGTCCTGGCTCTTCCAAGCTTTATAATAATTTTACTAAAATAACTATCTTTCGACAGACGGCTATACATATCGATTTACAGCGAAAAAGTAACCCCTGACCTGACGCATGACGTATTGACGAACACGGAAGCGCAGAGGATAGAGCAAAAAAAAACACCGGTCACAAATTAGAAGTCTAAAACGATATTTTTTAAAGAGAAATTTCGATATAAGAGAAGAGGAGCTTGGGTTTGTTGCCCAGCCCTATTTGTTTGAACCGCAAGAGGCATAAAAGCTTACACTACTGCTACATCATGTCAGGGGTTACTCCTGCTTAAAGTCGACTGCTGTAAGTTAGTTATTTTAGTTTATAAAGTTTTAAATATGGATATTTTTCTTACACAAATGCATCGCTTCGCTTTAGAAGGCCTTAATTAACTCACTAGAGCCGCATGGATTACTTTTATGATGGATGGATGCATTTATTTGGGCATCACATTTTTAGAAGAGCTTAGAAGAGCCAGGACATTTTTTTATCAATCTCCTCCGATTGTATTAGTGTCTAAAAGAAGAAGAATGTCATATACACCTAGGATGGCTTTAAGGTGAGTAAATCATGGGGTAATTTTAATTTTTTAACTATCCCTTTAGGCGTTCGAATCTCAGTATGAGGTTCAGGCTTATTTATTCATTAAATGATGTCATTAGTGTCTAGTCGTCGTCGACTTGACTTTCATCACATAAATGTTTGGCTTTAAAAATCGGAAGTCATTCAACACTTAGTATGCACCCTTGAACTTGATTAACTAAAACGATAAACCATGATATAATCAGGGAGGTTAAATCTGGGAGCTTAATATTGACCGTTTTTTTTTATACTGTATGCACTGTTTGACTAATGTAAGCCAGTAATGGGCTCTTTCTACACCATAAAGGCAAAATTAGATTTAGTTAAAATCTGACAAAAATAACAACAACAACAACAAAAAAAAAATCCTGCCTTTAGCACAGCTCCTCAAAAACTTAACAAATAAATATAAAATTAAATACAATTCTCAAAATTCATATCACCTTTCCACACATTTTCATCCTGGGCAAATTTCAGCAGTAATCCCTTTCTGCCTCTTTGCAAAACCTTCGCTACATTTCAAGGTGGCAAATAAAGTGGTTAAACGTGTTGCTATGGGAACATATTCCATGGCAACCCTGGGCAGCCCGGCAACATGCCAAGCGGTTGCTAGGGCAGAGTTGTCAATCACGTCAGAGGGGTTAGTGTGTATGCCAGGCATGTTGTTGGGACTGAGAAAACAGAGAGCTCAGCTCTGGTCACACAGCACTGGTCAGCTGCAAAATATTGAAGGTCAGCTGGCATTGTAAGTGCACAAAAATGCCATTGATATTCAGGAACAATCAGAAATATTCAAAGCAACTTGACGTCAAATTAAGTGCTTCTCCCGTTTAATGTAAGAAACGACTGAGAAGCAAAACACGATAAGGTAGTTAAAAAAATATTTCAATGATAAAAGCTGACTTATAAGGAGACCTACAAACCATGGCAGAAATATGATAGATGTTAAAGGGGTGATGAATTGAGAAATCAACTTTCCCTTGAGCCTTTGATATATAAAAGTTCCTCGTGATAAGAATATCCTGTAAGTTTCGGAGCTGAAAACTTCCTTGTTAGTCAAAGATAAGCTTTTATTGACACCAGGCCCAGCAAACGCTCAATCTCAGAATATGTCGACCCTTGACGTCATCGTATGCTGAAACGCCGCCTCAACAGATAAATATGTACGCCTGCTTCTGTAGCTCCGCCCACCGACTCGTGGAGCCAAACGGATCGCGCTACCGAGCAATAAACATGCAGAAAAGAGTAATATATTGCGCTGTGTCTGGTTGTGGAAGAACACAGTCGCTGCATAAGCTTCCTTCAGATCCACAATACTGTGCCTTCTATATTGGATCCGACAGGAATGGTGCAAGACACTTATGTGAGAAAAACATGTTTTTTATATGTGATAGTATTGCATTGTTACAGATCGTATCGATTATGTGTACGTGTCTAACTGAACATTAGCACGCTGTCAAAGGCTGAAGAATCCTTTATTTGTGGTGTTGTTGGTTCATTGCGATTCGGGATCAGACTCGGACATGTATGGGCCAGTGCTCGCAAAAGCCCAACGTCCCGGGGCTATGTGTTTTTCAGACAGGCTATCTTAAATAGTGAAATAACATTCCTTTCTTGATGTGCGTTGTTCACGATCTTGCATTGATATTTGAAGCGCACGTGTGTGTGCGGTTTGCGGTTATATTCACAGATCGGCGGGCCAAGTAATAAAAAAATAACATTCCAATCAATCGTGGGTGGATGAGAGACGAATCATTGTGTTTGTTTGATAAAGATCTTTTGCGAGCCCTGTAAGCGAATCATTCTGGTTGTCGTTTCCCCTGACGCTTTCAAAACAATTCCCACATGTACTGACAGGGGAATTTACCATTAAATATGCAAATCTTATCCAATCCAAAGAGCGTTTCTTGAGAGAGCCTCAAATCCACGGCAGAAAATAGCCAATTACTTATTCATTATGATGTTTTTTTATGTAAAAACCACACAAAAGTCATAAGTTGACCTCAGACAACAGTATAAAATGTTTTTAAAAAGCCAGTTCATGACCCCTTTAAAGGGGTCCTATTATGCCCTTGATTGTTCAAAAAACACATTCTTTTTCACATCATTTGCATTATCACAGCACCTCTCTCCCCAGTCTGGGCCAAACGCACCGTTTATTTCCGGTTTCGATGAAGCCCCTCCTTCCGAAATGTGCTGTGATTAGTTAGCTGGCCTAGTGTGTGAACTCGGATGTAAATATTAAGGATGGCATCAATTTCAAACCAATTCAAGACTGATGTTAACAAATAAGAGGATCGTGCAGAACGGATTTCCTGCATGGACTTTACAAGAAACGATTTCACAGGACATTTCAGAGCAGTATGTTTGTTTTGTTTCGTTTTTTCGTATACATAAATGAGTTTTGAAAATAGGGTGGAAAAAGACACTGGGTCCTATCATACACCCACCGCAATACAACGCCAGGTGCAACGCAAGTGTTTATTGCTCGACGCAGTTATCATTTTCACGTCCAGCGCCACGTTGTTTAAATAGCAAATGCACTCACGCCCATCTGTTCGCCCATGGATGAGCTGGTCTGAAAATTAGGTGTGTTCAGACCATAGACCGTAAAAAAATATGGACGACGCGACTTCATTGACTTCCGCTGACCAAAGTTGAAGCTTTCATAGGCCCGCTCACGGCGCTGACATCTTGGGACCGAGTCTGCGCAGTAGCGATCTCGGGACCGGAGTTGCGCAGTAGAGAACAGGAAGTAGAGGCGCGATTATCAAAAGCCCGCCCACACTCTCGCAGATGCAGAACAATTCATTATGTTGGTGTGAAATAAACAGTTATGGAAGTGTAGAAATTAAAGCTAAAGCTCCAATCTCCTCCCAAAAATCCAGAAAAGTCAGTTAGTGCCTCAGTGACAAGTTCATTCAGAGAAGCCGTCAATCTCAGCTGTCAATCATGACGTCACACCCCTCGTTTTTATAGCATCAAATAACTCACTAAAACTAAACTTATTTAAAAAACGAACACTTGAAATGAAATTATTGTAATAAAAACTGCCTAAAATGACAGAAACCATCTTTAGGAAACAATTATTTGAAGTGTAATTAAATTGTTTAGTGTGTCTCGCGCCCATTCTAATACATGGAGGGGTGGGGTTTAGGAGCTATACTGGGACCGGCCACCGGGGGGCCATCAAGGCGCGAAAGCTTCAATTTCTGACTGAAGCACTACAGGCTTGGTTCAGACGCATTGTTGGTGCGTTGCCATTTTGAGGCAACTAAAATAAACTGTGCCATTGACCAACTGAAACCTGGTCTAAAGTCAATAGCGCAGTATTTTTTGTTATTTAAAGGGCGCGTTAGTAACATGCACCTATAGGTGGGTGGTCAACATGTCAAATATTAAAAATAAAAGGATTACAATGTAAAAGATTATTATTATGTACATAAAGATAAAAATGCCTACATGTCATAATGGATAGTCCTTGCATGTATCAGAATTACCTATTTGCAGTAATGACGAATGAAATTGGCTACTTATATAACCAATCGTGGTAATACACACATGTATTTAAACTGCATCGTCAGGTTGAGGGTGTCTATATTCCACCATGTAAATAGCGAATCCGCCATAGTGCAAGAGCAACTGGCTTTTAAAGGGAATGGGAGATGCGACTCTGATTGGTTTATTGCACGTTACGCCCAAAACACACCCATGGCTCATTAAGAGAATAGGGACAACCCTTTTGGACCATGCGCCTGGCGTGCCGACAGTTTTTTCCGAAGTTAAACTAGCAAAAGTGGATTCAGACACGCCCAAAGAACACCTGCGCCACGAGCTTCAGACCATTCATTCAGATGGTTAAAATAGGGCCCACTGTCTTCTCTAATGCAGCTCAACCAGGCCTTGTCCCCTTTTTTGTGTATTCCGTGAGCTGAGGTTATTTAAATTAGTAACATTGTGACTTCACAAGATATTGTAAAAAAAATATTGTAGTCCAAACAAAGCTGTTCGTTGTAGTTCTTGGAAAGTGGATTCTGTTAAATAAAAGATCTCCCTTTGGAGGGGACTTTGATCAACATTACAGACTAACTAAAGTTGAAAAAGTGAAAAAGCATAATAGGACCTTTTTAAGAAGATATGCAGAGGAACACACAACTGTCATAGAGGAACTGATAATAAACAATAACAAAATAACTATTTGGAGCTGCCACAAAGTAGGCTGAGAGCAGGTTCTAAGAGTTTAAAGTTTCGAGGTTTCAGCTTGATTGTGTGAGCACTGTAGGTATAGATAACAAAGGGCGGAGAATGATAGTGGGAGAGAAAAGTGTGGTTACCTGATCACGGACCAGCTGGTCTCCTTTGAGCTGTATGTTGCATGAGGAGTGAACACCTGAAATCCCTGAGGAGGACCAGAGTGGATCTCAGATCATGCGTCCCAGCTTCTGAAAAGACAAAAGAGCGAAGGTTCAAAAGATATAACAAATACACCAATTAATAGCATTGTACATACAGTGGCCACAGAAACGGTTTGAACACTTTTGGACAAAAATGTTCCATTAGATTTCAAATCAAACAAACCAACTGTTAATTTTCAAAACCTTTTTCTCAGAACTAAACAACTAAGCTTGGGGTCATAATTTTTTTTTTAAAGAAATGAATACTTTTATTCAGTAAGGAAGCATTAAATTGGACAAAAGTGACATTTATAATGTTACATAAGATTTATATTTAAAATAAATGCTGTTCTTTTGAACTTTCTATTCATCAAAGAATCCTGGGGAATTCACAACATTGATAATAATAAGAAGAAATGTTTCTTGAGCAGCAAATCAGTAAATTAGAATGATTTCTGAAGGATCATGTGACACTGAAGACACTGAGTAGTGATGTTGGAAAATCAGCTTTGCCATCACAGAAAAACATCACATGTTAAATTTAAAATCATAGAGCTAAACAAATATCTTAAAATCTTTTTTTGTGGAATGTGTTGCTTGTAAATAGTCTTTCTTCAAAAAAAAAAATCCCACTTTGTTTTATAATTCAAAGGCATTGAATTAATAATTCTTATGCAACAAAATCAGCTAGAAGTTATTTTCTGCCTTTTGCTTGCATGCATGTGTTCTCATTTTTTATTTTTATCCAGACGCAGGGTTTTCCCCTGACGCATCATCTTACCCAGATAATTGTGACATCATGCCAAGAATGCACATAAGTGTTTAAATATAGACAAACTCCAGCCCCAGATCTCTGGTATGTATTTCATATTTTATGTCTGTTTTGACAGGCTTCTGTGTTCATCTGCATGAGGAAAAAATGCACCCTTCTGCCTGGCAGTAATCTTATCTACACACGGCATATTAAAAAGGTCACATACAGGTCAACGCTCACGACGGAAATAAAACTGAAATGAAAGGAGCCGTCAGAAATCAAAGTAAGTTCATTTTCATCACCCATTATCTTCATTTATGCGGCTATCAGGGAGAGAAAACCAAACAAATTCTCTGTTCCAGGCCAATTTCATAGTCTGAAGCATAACGTATCTAACACCATTAAACAGAGCAACATAAATTCCCATGAGCTGTTATTCTGTTCCACATACTTTGTGTCCTAGGGTGAGAACAGAACCCACGCTAATCTTATCAGTCCTGACGAGGACTCACAGCGAGTCACAACAATTCTCAGAGGAGAGGAGGAAGCATGCTGCAGTTCTGGCTAGAGAGGATTAATTTCAAAGGCTTGTCAGGCCTAGTTCACTCGAGTCAAGTGTAAATAGGACTTATATTATGCTTGATAGTCCTTTTACTATCCATGATTGCCAAAGTGGTCCTTCTATACGCATATTTATATGATTATGTTAATAGTTTGGTGGTATCTTTAGAGATCAGACGGCAGATCGCAGTAGCAATCTGTCAAAATAAACCATTGAGACAAGATGGACTGTAATCACTTTTTCTGTCTTTTGATTGGTGGAGTATTATTCTGTTTTTCTCCATTAATAAATCTTCACCAAAACTGAAATCTACAACAACAACAAAAATACAGTTGACTTCTAAAAACATAAAAAAAATAATGTCTATTCATCAATGCTTTACTCATTTGCCACAATAATTCAATGATCAAAAGTGACAGTAAAGACATTTATAATTAGCCTAAAAATCTAGACAACCTAGCGGCAGCTAATATAATTTGCAGCTAGGGCGTCTAGCAACTCTCCGTTGGCTTGCGAGCTGGAAAAAACAAACTCTAGTCAGGCCAATAACATCGTGTATAGAGTCAGTGGACGGGCTAAACATAATGACGGCAGATTTGCGGCGGTTCCGCGTGCTACTTGAAAACAAAGAAGCTGGTGAACATTGGTCTTGAAACGGCTTTGGCCATGACTCTGGAAGACTTTGAGTTAAGCTTTTCTTTGAGAAAAGAACAAAGAACGGCACTGAAGTCATTCTTAAAAAAAGGAAGATGTGTTCGGAGTTTTGTCGACCGGATACGGCAAAAATGTAATCTATCAACTAGCTCTGCTTTATCATCTTTGTTGCTCTGGTTGGTTGTAGCGCTATCCTATTGCGTGTAGAGGGAATTTGAAAGACAGCTGTTTATCCCGCCCCTTGGATTGAGCCCTGCCAATGGTGTGTTACCAGACCCAACATCTTGATGTGGGTCTGGCTTGTCAGGCTAATATTACAAAAGATTTACATTTCCAATAATAATTTGTGCTGTTCTTTTTGAACTTTCAATTCATCAAAAAATGTATCAATGCATCCACAAAAATAGCACAACTGTTTTCAACATTGATAATTAGAAATGTTTCTTGAGCAGCAAATCAGAATATTCAAATGATTTCTGGAGGATCATGTGACACTGAAGACTGAAGCAATGGCTGCTGAAAATTTAGTTTTGATGAAAGGAATGAATTACATTTTAAAACAAAAATGTTAGAAAATGTTTAAATGGTAGTGCATATTTAAAAAAAAAAAAAAAATTCTATAAAGTGCTTTCATTTTCTCTAAAAGCCAAATTTTAAGCGACCATTCTGAAATTCAAATTGTCCAATTCTAATCTTTCCACTAAGCATTTGTCTGAAATTTTCTGGTAGCTGCTTTAATCACGAGCACAAGCCCCATATACACAAGGGACCTCATAGACCCTTTCATTTTTTTCCCAAGGCAGAACTGTGCCACGGATACATTCATCTGTGCCTTTTGTTTGTGTGTGTGCCTGTGCCTCCCCATAACTATGCCGGTACCCCTACATACAACGGATGTATAGAACCTTTTGTACCTCATTTTTAGAGAGGAAATGTCGCTCCATCTTTCCTCCCTTGGTTGGCCCCTCACGGGTAATGCCTGATTGACCAAAGCACCTCTTAAAGGGGTCAAAGGGCAGACAAAACAGTCTGGTGTCATGGCAACCTGACTCTCAGCAACCAGAATGATAGGGAAGGCAGGGAGGGCTTTGAGCAGGCTGTCCGTCAAAATATTCTCAAATCCCTCTGCTGGTTTTCAGATAAGAACACACAGGCAAACAGCAACACACAAATGTCAAAGTGTGATGATTGACAAGCATTTTTTAAAGCATTAAGAGTAAAGAGAATGAAGACTCTAAATAAACAAAATAAATGTAGTAAATATAATATTTAAATTCATAAATGGCAAATATGACATCAAATACATTACCAGCATACATCAAAAGTATATAAGAAAGTATATTCATCACAATGCACATATTTTCGCTATTTGCTTATTTTACTTTACATAAAGAAAGTGCAAAACTGTCAAATGTTCTGTATATTTTTGATTGGAATGCCATTTTCCCAGCATCAAATATTATGCATGTGGCTCCTTTAACTCACACAACCAATTGCATCATTTAATTATTATTTTTTTTCTCTCACACTCACCACTGCATGATATATAGTTTTCATATTTCTTGAGTGTTAATACCTTATGCTTCAATATTAACTTTTATTATCTAATTAATGTTTCTCTGCTGGTGTGCAGCAATATGTAATTTTGCATCACGCTGCCCAATAATGTGACCTCAAAACATATGACCAACAGTATGCGACATGTTGTCAATTAATTTAGAAAAAAGAGCAGGAAAAAAGAAAAACAGGCTAAAGATGTTGCAGAGTACATTTTCATTGACTAACGCTTACCCTAAACCTATTTATGCATGTCTATGGCAAGCAAGTGATCCCTCCCTAGATGGATTTGGGCACAGTACCGGGTGAGTTCACAGTTCTTTGTGTTCAGTGGATAAATGGAAGGCAAATGCATTCAGATCAATACTATGCCATGAGAGGGGCCCATGAGTGTGTGAGAGAGGAGGGGGAATTGGTGAAATTGGACAATGGAGCCACTGATTAATCATTCCTGTGCTGTTATTGACTTTCTGTTAAAGGGGTGAGTCAGAACCGAATTTATGTGAATGTGTGCGTGTGTGTGTGTGCTTACTATCCTATACTTTGGGTACAAATTGGTTTGCAGTGTGCTAAATCTGATAAAACCTTTAAGAATGCCACATATATATACATATACATACATATATATATATATATATATAATATTACACACACACACACACACACACACCATTCAAAAGTTTAGGGTAGGTAAGATTCGGGTTGGTAAGTCACTTATGCTCACCAAGGCTCAAAAACAGTAATATTGTGAAATATTATTACAATTTAAAATAACATTTTAATATATATTAAAATGTAATTTATTCCTTTAAAGGAAAAGCTAAATGTTCAGCAGCCATTACTCCTGTCTTCAGTGTTACATGATCCTCCAGAAATCATTCTAATTTGCTGATTTGGTGCTCAAGAAACATTTATTATCAATGTTGAAAACAGTTTCGGTGCTTAATATTTTTGTGGATGCATTTTATATATTTTTTATAAATTAAAAGTTCAAAAGAACAGCATTTATTATTGGAAATATAAATATGAACATTATATATGCTGAATTATGAATTGTTTTTATCTGCATATCAGTAGGCTATTTGTTGAGAAAAGCCTGCAAATGAAGAGAATTAAAGACATTGAATTATTGTGGCAAATGAGTAAAGCATTGATGAATAGACATCAGAAGAAGTTTAGAAGTCAACAGTATATTTTTAGTAGATTTCAGTTTTGGTGAAGACTTATTAATGGAGAAAAACAGAATAATACTCCACCCATCAAAAGACAGAAAAAGTGATTACAGACCATCTTGTCTCAGTGTTTTATTTTGACAGATTGCTACTGCGATCTGCCGTCTGATCTATAAAGATACCACCAAACTATTAAAATAACCATATAAATATGCTTATAGAAGGACCACTTTGGCAATCATGGATAGTAAAAGGAGTATCAAGCATAATATACCGGTAAGTCCTATTTGCACTTGACCCCATGAACTAACTGCTAATTTGCTGTTCAAGAAACATTTCTTATTATTATTATTATGTTTTGTGTGTGCGTGTGGAAACTATGATATTTTTCAGGATCCTTTGATAAAAATTTAAATGGAATAGCATTTATTTGATTTTTTTTGTAATATTATAATTATATAAAAACTTTACTGTGACTCCTTGCTAAATAAAAGTATTAACTTATTTTAAAAAATCTTACTGACCACAAACTTTTGAATGGTAGTGTATATATTTATAAACATTTTGTTAATTTTTTTTTTCTTTTTTTTTCCCAAATGTATTTTTATGTGATATTTTGAAAGGAGTCTGAATGGTTTCTCAAACAGGATGAAGAGTTTGACTGTGTTAACTGCACATGATAATGGGCATCCCATAGGGGGTTAAATACAGACACATATCAGCCTACCAGACACAACACAGGAGGTCGTCGGTCAAGAGTTGGGGGGGAAGGGACGTGTCACATTTCCCTGGCTTTGACATCTGACCTTCCGGCTGTGATCTTGTACATTGTCTGAGAGGGCAGACGGAGCACAGCTAAGCACAAAAAAGAAAGATATCTATGAAAGATTGCAGTCAGGATTCAAGCTTCTGACCAAGGCTGCACATCAATACTAGTTTTACTTGATCTAAGTGCTGCGTTTGACACCATTGACACTATGGATCATGACATACTCTTAGATCGATTGCAAAATTACAATTAGCATTAGGTTGGTTTAGATCATATCCATCTAACCGTTACCATTTTGTTTATTTAAATGTGGAATCATCCAAGTTAACATCGGTCAGTTATGAGGTGCCACAAGGGTCTGTTCTAGGCCCTTTTCTATTTTCAATATGCATGCTGCTTCTTGGTAATATTATTAGAAAACATGGAATTATTTTCCACTGCGGATTATACATTTCATCACAACTAGATGAAATCTCTAAATTATCCATGTTCACAGAGTGTATTAAAGATATAAAATAGCGGATGACCAATAACTTTCTTATATTAAATTAGGATAAGACTAAGAGTTATTATTTATTAGACCAAAAACCTGTACACAGAATCTCTTAAAATATGATTTGCATCTAGAAGGATGTACTGTTACTTCCTCTACATTTAAAGACCTGGGTGTTATATTAGACAGCAATTTGTCTTTCGATAATCACATTTCAAAAGTTACAAAAACAGCCATCTTCCATCATGTTATCCGTTTCTGATGCAGAAAAGATTACTATAATGCTATACTAGGTGGTTGTCCTGCATGCTGCATCCTCAAAAAACAAGCTACATTTGGCTCCTAAACTCTGGAATAGCCTTCAAGTGGCTCAGACACACCAGTTTAAATCTAGATTATAGATGATCTCTTTAACTAAGCATTCACATAATTCACCTCATAACCTTACACTACAGTTATATCAGATGAAATGAATATGATTATCTTTGCTTGAAATGTCAGCAGCTATGCTAATTATTTTACACTTACTTTTCTGTCTCTACCTTGTGATGCCCATCCCGAGGCCAGTAGACGCCAGCTCCAGTTTGAATCCAGCCTCTTATGAAGATTTCAGATGCCCCAACACCTGTGAAGAGAAGACAGCAACCCCCGTGAGGGCTTCAGATGACGCCAATTCTGAATCAACATGCACCACTGCCAAATTTCCTACATACTGTAATCATTATGATCACAACTTATGATCATTGTTTTAATGAGATCATCGTTTAGGCCTAAATGAATACATGATATTATCTAACTGCATGATTTGTATTATCTAAGAACAGTACATTTTTGACATAAAGACATTACTCTGATTCTGATAACAGATTAGTAAATTGTAATGTAGAAACAAGCTGCTTTGAAATTGTGAAATTGCATTGTGAAAAATGCTATACAAATAAATGTGAATTGAATTTAACAAATTCAAAACCTCCCTCACCAGAGGATGATGTTGTATGATCACTTGTTGTGTATCGAGATAATCTGTGACTAGTTTATTGTTAGCTATTTCTCTTGTTCTCTGTTAAACAGCTATTGTATTGTACTCTTGATAAACATCTATTATGTCAACTTTAACCGGTTAACTGTAACCATTTGAATCCACTGGCAAAAAAACAGGTCAGACTGAAATCTACAGCTTGGTTAAAGCCAACAAACAAGTTCATAAAGTGACTCTTTTCCAGAATTCAAGTCATTAATGCACACAAATTGAGAGCATTTGAGAAGCTTTCCATCATAGGAAATACTACAGCTGAAGTGCTATCAAAAATCATTTAAGAGCCAAACATGCTCTCACTGTGACCAAACCAAAAAGTGAAACTAAATACATCATACTACATCCCAAACCTACTCATCTTATGAATGTTTTTTAACCATGTTTTGTATTAAAATTCACCTTGAACTTGAACAATGCACAAGTGTTTACGCTTGATCTGCTTCCTGACCTTTCTTTGCTCTAAGCAAACGTCTTGAGGAGGGGAACCATGGTTACGGCTTTCATCTTAAAGTGTAGTTCCTCTACACTGCATGCACCCAAAAGCCACAGCTGCTTTTTAACCAACCATCTCATCACTTTTAAGCATTACGGTCCCTCAAATATTTTTTTAATGATTTAAAAAAAATAACTTTTATTCAGAAAGGATGCATTCAAATGTTCAAAAAGGAACAGTAAACCAATTCTAATTTTTTAAAAATGCTGAAAGCTGTTCATTTGAACTTTCTATTCATCAAAGAATCCTGAAAAAAACTTATCAAGGTTTCCAGAAAAATATTAAGCAGCACAAATGTTTTCAAAATTTATTTAATAAGAAATCTCTCTTGAGCAGCAAATCATCATATCAGAATGATTTATGAAGACTGGAGCCATTATGGTTTAACAAACAATTAAAGTTTAACTTGACAATATGAAGACCTAATAAAACAAAGATGAGATGTCTTGGACTAGATGTCTAAGCTGTAAGGTCAAAGTTCTCCAAGAAGGAAAAAGCATAAATCTCCATAGTTTAACCCTCCGTTGCCCTTCGGTCATTTCTGACCAGAACATTTTCTGTTTTGAAATGTAAAAAAAAAATCACTGCTTCATCGGAATATGAAACTTGGTGACTTTGTTGGCATTATGTATGTGAACACACGCTAATTGGTCGTAAAAAAAAAAAAAGTAGCGTTCATTGTCTACGGCCGACCATAGGAAATGAATGGGAAATCTGCAAAAACACAAAAATTCTCTGAATATTTGTGTGAACAATCTACCAACCGGCCACGATGCTGAAAAAAAGTACACAGCAATTAAGGGGTGACACTCTAAAACATCAAGAGTGTGATATTGACACATCCACACACACACACACACACACACACACACACACACACACCTATGAAAAACTGAACCTATGAACCACATTTTGAATAAAAAAAAAATAAAAAAAATAAAAAAATCACAGCTTCATCAGAATGATATGAAACTTGGTGACTTTTCTAGCATTAGGTATGTAAACACACAAAAAAAATTGAGGGCATGATTTGAGCATGCTAAGTGGTCGTAAAAAAAATACTCCCACTTGTGCTCTTCGGTCAAAAATGACCACCATAGGAAATTAATGGGAAATCTGCAAAAACACAAATTCACAGAAAAAAAATCTATATTTCTAACAAAAAAAATTTATCTAAAACTTTATAATAAATAGTCTTTGAGATGTTTTAAATATATATTCAAATCCATCAACAACAAAAAAATCATTAAATGTGTTCAAAACAGAACTAGGGAATTCTCAAGCCTCTCCATAGAGACCTCTAGTGATTACACCATAGACCGTAAAAAAATATGGACGACGCGACTTCATTGACTTCCGCTGACCATAGTTGAAGCTTTCATATGCCCGCTCACGGCGCTGACATCTTGGGACTGAGTCTGCGCAGTAGCGATCTCGGGACCGGAGTTGCGCAGTAGAGAACAGGAAGTAGAGGCGCGATTATCAAGAGCCCGCCCACACTCTCACAGATGCATAACAATTCATTATGTTGGTGTGAAATAAACAGTTATAGAAATGTAGAAATTAAAGCTAAAGCTCCAATCCCCTCCTAGCCTGACGTCGTCATACTCAATTCTAGTCAGAATATGAGTCTGATACTGCTCCGTTGGGCTGTGATTATGGGGCGTGTTTCAACCGAACCAGGAAAGACCTCAATTGGATAGACCTACAACCAATCAGAGCAACGGAGCGACGCATAACGTTAGTTGTCAAATGTCAACAGAACTCAACTGCACTGTGTTGCCATGTCCGTGGGTTGAAGCGACCCCAATTATGTGATATACAGACCCAGGAATGCGATTTTTAGCTGCCAGCCCTGCCAACATAACACATATTTTACCCCCCAAATGCCTTTTTTCCCGGAGAAACCCCCCTGGAAAGTTATTGGGCTTGTTTTTGGCTAGTTTTGAGGAACGTTAGCAATTGGGTGGGTTTTGTTGTAAAAATTTGGCAACCCTGTACCTGCACGCACGCACGCTGGAATAAGTAGCCTAACGTTAGAAGAAAAAGATGAATGTAAACGATCTTTGCCGGTGTTGTAAAAAAAGAATTTAAGGATACACAGAGTACTTACCAACACGATCATCATTTCTGAGAGAAATAGTAAAGGTGAATGCATATACGAACAAGTTCTCCGATTAGGATTAGAACAAACTCAACCCAAGCGCCTTTGATGACGTGGATGATTACGTTAATGTTTATCATCTGTCCATCATCGTCTAAAGCCCGCCCTGACAATTTCATTGGTAGCATAATTACTTCTCTATGGATCAAGTCCAGACCGAACTGCTCGAGTAAAAATGTTGTGGGCGGGGCTAAATTCGGCTGGCATCCAGGCTAATCCCCTCCCAAAAATCCAGAAAAAAGTCTGTTAGTGCCTCAGTGACAACTTCACTCAGAGAAGCCGTCAAACTCAGCTGTCAATCATGACGTCACACCCCCCGTTTTTATAGCATCACATAACTCACTAAAACTAAACTTATTTAAAAAACGAACACTTGAAATTAAATCATCGTAATAAAAACTGCCTAAAATGACAGAAACCATCTTTAGGAAACAATTATTTGAAGTGTGATTGAATTGTTTAGTGTGTCTCGCGTCCATTCAAATACATGGAGGGGTGAGGTTTAGGAGCTATACTGGGACCAGCCACCCGGGGGCGATCGAGGCGCGGAAGCTTCAGTTTCTGACAGGAGCACTACAGGCTTGGATTACACCCATGGTTGCATGATTTCTTAAATAATTCCAAAAGAGGGCGCTAATCTGCCTTCAAAAAAATTATTTTGAAGGCCTAGTCTCTATTTTAACCTGAAATACTGCAATAATTTAAAAAAATACAAAAAATACAAAAAAAACGTGTATAATTTTCAATGGCAAAAATAGACCATAATTATTGCATAAATATTAAAAAATAGAATCAAACTATCTCAAAATATAAAATTAAAAAGAAGAAATATTATTGAAGAAAAATAAATTGCATTGGTTTTACTGGGGTGGAGGAAGTTAAATTTTTAGGTGTCCGGTCACTTATGATCGGGAAGACCACCAATGCAACCCCTAAACGAAGAGCACCAGAGGGTTAATACATTTTAAAACCATTAAGGCAATTGTTAAGATTTTCTTAATGAAGCTCAAAGCTTGAGTCCTAGATTTTGATATTGCAACAATAAAACGCAAGACTAATAATGTAGTTGATTAGCCAAATCTAAATATAACAATTTATCATTAATTCATTTCAGATGTTAAAATAAACCTAGTTACATATTCTCTTCCCCTTTTGAATCAGGAAATGGACTAAAATATCAATCGAATCCTTTGAGACGCTGCCTCTCTTTTCCCTGATTCCCAGAAGGGCATAAAGACACATATTGAGCTTTGGGAGTGTGACATAAATACAATTTTCTGGGAGCACACACACACACACACCAACAAATAAGAGCAGGATAACAGCCTGGACAGTGTAGGATTAGAGGATAAGATAGCAGAGACAGACAGGCAGGAGATAGGGATGCAGACAAGAACAAGGAGCAGACACAGATGGGAGTGAGAAAGGCAAGAAAGAGAAAGGTATCTCCACAAGAAAGACAGGGATACAACACAAATAAAAGAGCAGAGGACACAGGAACAAAAGTACAATTGAAAGAGGGTCCACCCTGAAGCTGCAGGCCATATGTTCAACTAAATTTCTAAAGTTAAAACCAAATATCGCCCTGTTTTCGCTGGTGAATATGTACATAATACCCCAGTTGTGAATCAGTGCATGTGGCTACCTGTGAGGGTTGATAAGCGCACATGTTGTGCATGGCTTATGTCGTTGCCTCCTTGGCTATGTTTCCATATATTTCACTTAAATGTATGAATATTTAGTGAATAAAGAAATCCTAAAAGAATAGTTCACTCAAAAAAGCCAATCATAAAGTTTTGAAATTACATGATGACGAATGAGAACATTTTATTTTTAGGTACTAGATACTTTTGGATAAGAAGAGCACATTATCATACCATTCAAAGGTTTGGGTTCGATAAGATTTTTTATGTTTTTGAAACAAGTCACTTATTCCTACAAAGTTTGCATGTATTTGATCAATAATACTGTAAAACAGTAATATGGGAAAATATTAGAAATAAGATGTTTTCTATTTGTATATATTATAAAATGTATTTTATTCCTGTGGTGCAAAGCTGAGTTTTCAGCATCATTACTCCAGTCTTCAGTGTCACATGATCATTCAGAAATCAATAAAATATGCGATATGGTGCTCAAGAAACATGTTGAAAACAGTTGTGCCGCTTAATATTTTTATGGAAACCATGATATATTTTTTTCAGCATTCTTTCACAAATAAAAAGTTTAAGAAGCAGCATTTATCTGTTTATAAATATACTCATTCTTGCTGAATAAAATTGACACATACATTTCTTTTGAAAAATCTTACTGACCTCAAATGGTTATGTACTCCCTCTTTACTTTATCAGAGGTAAGTGAAATGGGCGGCATCTGGTAATAAGAAAGATCTTCAACATAAATCCTACACAAACACAGGCACCAGACGGCAAGAGTGAAGTGTGCACGTGGTTACATTTATATAACACAAACACACACATACATTCAGCCTTTCCTCATTTTCACCCAACCCCCTACACCTCAGTCATCTTAGCAGGAGAGAGGGGAAACAAAGAAAGAATGAGAGGATGTGTAACAATTTCACGTTGGAAAAGTGAAGGTTGAAAAATGAAAATCAGATCTAGCTAAAGGAAAAGAAGGGCGAAGAATATTGCCAGTGAGGGAGTTTGCTGAGGCAAGCAGCAGCGCTGTGACCTACTAATGCAGAACTGAGGAATTCTCATTGCTGACCCGAAACACATTCCTCTGGACTGCAGATATTAACCCCCACGCGACCACTGTACGCACCCACACACATGACCGCTTTACACACACTAGCAAACCTCACATACTATCACAGTCAAGACATAATATAACTGTCACTTGGTCATGCATACTAACACTTCTATGCCAGGATAGTGTAAACCAGCATAGCGCACACACACTGAACACACAATAGCCACGGTGCCATTTCTTCTCCAGCAATTTGTAAGTCAGCACTCCAGGTAAACACACAGTACTACAACAGTCAGGCAACTGTTAATTAGCCCCATACTGTCAGCACATTTGACTATGCAGGTGCAGAATATCATCTGAAAAACAGCTCCACAGGAAATACTGCCTCGGAGTTAAAATAAATATTATTCTTAAAGGTATAGTTCTCAAAAAAAAAAAAAAAAAGATTCTGTCATCATTTACTCATCCTCATGTCATTCCAAACTTGAAAAACTAAAAAAGATGATATTTTGAAAATCTTTAGTGCATTTCTTGGCCACATAAGCAAAGTCAGTGGGGGTCCAATGTTTTGGACCCCATTGACTTTCATTGTGTGAGCAAAAATGGCTAAACGTTCTTCAAGAAAGAAAGTCATACAGATTGGAATGACATCAGTGTTACTTCTTGTATTATTTCTATACTTTTATAGCATTTTTAGTACATTATAATTTTATTTCAGTAGGCCTATTTTAATATAATTGAATGTGTAGTTTTAATAGATCTTAGCACTTCAACTGAAAGGTATTCATTTCAGGTAGTTGCAAAGGCAAGTTTTTCATCTAATACTCATCTAGTATTTATTTGATTAGCTTTATTTAAAATTATCAAAAATAATTTTGAATAGCTTTTGTTTCACTCTTACTTAACAATAGCACTGAATGATATGAGGTATATGAGGAGTTTTTTATTTTTATGGTAACCTATCCATTACAATTTAGGATTACATTTGATGAAATTAAGTGACTGAAACACCTAACTGAAAAAATATACTGAATTAAGGTTTGCATTCAGTATCTCGGGAATCAAATTCAGGAATCACTCAATGAGAGCAGTAGCATTGGATCCTTTTTTCAATGCAAGAAAACTGTTTAAATAAGATAGAAATGTTTGCTTGCCAGACAACTGAACTTTAGACCAGATATTTTATCATAAATGTACAATATATATATATATATAAGATACATTTTCCCCTCTATTTAACTTACTGCACCTCCACCTGTCATTTAAAAAAAAACAAAAAAAACATCAGCTCTCCAACAAATGTCTTAATTCAGCCTAATTTAGATGGTGAAGTGGGCTGAGATTCGATGAAAGAGCTATTTAGATATGAGTCACTAAGGTTACCTAAAATGTGTACACAATATCTAGAAACCACTACAATTTAGGCCAATTGAAGTATTTACAGGTACATTTGATACCAGAAGAACTAGGCAAATTGTCATTTCTGTGCCATTATATGTAGACATAATATCTTTATACATAGGAGGAGCCCATAAGAATGTAGTTTTTCATCTTAATAACAAATGCTGATGGCAATATACAGTATAAGTCATGAAAACATCAGTGGAGGTGCACTACGACTTTGTGGGGGGGGGGGTTCACAGCAAAATGAATTTTCCACATTCTATTCCACAGCGAGAAATTGTAAGACAGGAGGCAGTGCTGATGTCAAACCTATTGATTTCCTGAGCACTTCAGTAAGGGTGGGCTCAAGCAATCTGAGACACTTGAACATATGGAGAGTCAATGGCCATTACACTGTTTTGTACTGGTAGAAGTATTCAAGACTGGAGGGTCAAGGTGATTTAGTTGATATACTGAAACTGATGTGATATAGTATAAATGCACTTGCTGCCAATGCAGAATTGCATATGGCATTTGAGATGGAATAGAAGTTTTGAAACACTAAAAATAATAAAGAAATAAAACATGCTATTATTTAAACAAAAAGATTTAACAAAAAGTATATTTACAAGCCTATATATTTTTTTTTTCCTTCTTTGAAAGAAATTAATACTTTTATAGGATGTGTTAAATTGATAAAAAGTGATTTATATTGTTAGAAAAGATTTCTTTTTTGAATAAATGCTGTTCTTTTTAACATTTTATTCATCAATGAATTCTAAAAAATGTATCGCAGTTCCAAAAAAAAAAAAAAAATTAAGCAGCACAACTGTTTCCAGCGCACACAACGGCTCTCCAATTACTCCCAATTTCTCTCAGCATGGGGACAAGAGAGGTGTCGGTCAATAAATATGAAAACAAAATTAAATTGCATTACTTATTTGAAAAGTAACTCAAATATTTTGTTTTAAATTTAAAAGTAATGCATTACTTTATAGATACTTGAAAAAAATCTGATTACGTAACTCGTGTTACTTGTAATGCGTTACCCCAACACTGTGTGTTTTATATAATACACTAACATAAATGCAACTGGAACATTTATTCCTTTGTGGTTTGCCTAACTCAGACCATGCAAACTTGAGAGAATCAGGGATGGTCAAATATAATCCATATTCTGTATGAAACTATAACCTAAAACAGACAGTCAACCAAATACCCCCAAAACGCAATTTCACCCCTTTGTGGTGCTAGCTAACTGACAGACGTTATACCAGTGTTTCTCAACATTTTTGACTTTCAAAGGCCAGTTGTTTCCCAGTTGTTCGTGATTTACTGAAATGGATTAAGAATAGAGCTTGGCATAAACAGAAAAAAAAGCATATTCTTAAATATAAAAATGCCCATGGTGTAACAATTTTATTAATTTACATTTTTCCAGGTCTAGAAATCTCACTTTTTAAATGAGGCTTCATCATAAATTAAGCCTTTTGATTTCAAATATCTTGTTTTTTAGTTGTATATTCTTATTTTAATTTATCTTGAGGCTACCCTGGAAGATTGCTGAGGCCCCCTAGTGGGCCCCGGACCCCAGACTTATCCGTTCGCTCGCCATTTCTAGCATGGATTTATGGTGTGGATTGAGGAATAAAGTGCTTGAACAGACCCTGTGTTTCCCATTATTTTCTCCTTTAACACTAAACCGGATTGTCATCTGTGATTTTAAAGCTTTCAGGTAGTAAAGGGAAGGAATGCACCTTTGTGATTAAATGATACACGATTGAAGATCGCATAGTACTTACAAAAACACACAAACAAAAAATAAAAATAAAAATAAGAGTGCCAAAACACAAAAGCTATTAAATTCCTCTTTATAAATTTATGCTGAAAGCAAACATCATTTTAGGACTGTTTTTGACTTCTAAACTGCCATTACGCTTTTATATGTCGGCGGGAACCATCAGGTTAAGGGCAGTAGAGGATAATCACCGTGGAGACAGCTAGGTATGCAGTCAGATATGAGATATAAAACACATTGGAGAGAGAGAGATAGGATGGGATAGCACACGGTTACCAAATCGTTTTTGAGGGATGATTTAAAAAGAAAGAGAGAAACGTTTCACTGTTTTATTAATTGGTTTGATAAGCGTTACAGTGGTAAACCTTTTCGCAAGGGCGCAGACGGAGGAAGACAGACAGCGGGGATGAGGGGGTGATGGGAGGAGCGTGGTACGGAGAGAGAAGAGGGGACACCCCAATAAAGGGACTACGCTACATTTCAGACCGATTGAGATGAAACAAAAGTGCCGCAAACCGAGGAGGCCAGGATTGACTTTGCATAAAGATCACACTCTCTACAAGTGCATAAGTGCAGAACTAATTTAACTGATGCAAAACTGTGAGTACCAAACCTTTTATGCGATCAACTTGACCGGGCCACATTTTAGCCTTTTGGAGGAGTCATGAATATTAGTCTACGATGTTAACAATAAAATCTCGAACAGAAAAACACAACCAAAGCTAATACGTGTCGCACAAGAAAACAGCGTGAACATGAGCGCTGCAGGGATGAAAATGTGATGGAAGAGGAAGGAAAAGTACTTAAAGTCTCCAAACAAACGCATGGTTAATTTTGCACATGAAGCAGAAAGCGCAGTTATAAGCTAACAAAACACCCGGCAAAGATATTGGAACATATTAGCATGAAAAAAATAGAAGAACCAGAATAAGACGGATGAAAAATGAAGGCAAGAAATGACCAAAACAAAAGCAAAGTGAAAAGCAAAATACCAGCAAGTGTTGGAAAAGAACGGTGGCTTCATTTCCCCCCGATTTTGCCCACTTCCAGGTCAGCCATCCCTCGTTTCTCCTCTTACGGGTTCCTCTCCTACTTTACTCTTCTCCCTCTCGTATTTCACGTTTCTGCCAGTCCACTCTCCTCAGTCCTGCTCTCTTCTTTTACCCCCTCCTTCCTTCTCTCTCTCTCTCTCTCTCTCTGCCTTTTCATCATTCCTCCTCACAGACACCACTCTCTTCCGCTTCCTTCCTTTCTTTATGGATAAGTGTAGAGAAGAGGGAAGGGGGAGGGAACCTGCTCCGTAAAGAGAGCAAGACTCGTGTGTTACAAGTAAAAAAAGGGCCTCTCAATGAGAAACAGGCTATCCCAGTGTGTGAGACACAGCTGAGCGAGAGAGAGAGAGCCGCATTGAGCCGGTTTCTCCACCCGTTGAGAGAAACAGAAATACTAGAGGCTCTTAAAGCGGTGCATTAAAAGACGACCTGATGAGAGACGAGCTAGGCAGAAGAAAAGTGGTGTTTAATAGTATGTGCATGTGTAGGAGAGAGTGAAGGACAGGAATACAGGACTCGAGATGGAGCGAGAGAGAAAGGGGGGTGGCTTCAGACAGAATATCTTAGTGGTTGGGAAAGAGGAGGAGAGTAGCAGTGAAGAGAAGAGAAAGCAATAGGGGTGGATTTTTCTCCCTGTCGTCTCTTGTTCACTTTTTCTCTCATTCAGAATCAATGTGCTGTCAAGGATACAGCAGCATACAGATGACTCCTCTCGGCTTAGTTACCACACATTTTTTTCTCAGCTCTTCCACTTGGTCAGGAACATGTAATCTTGCACTTGAACTTGAAACTCTCTCCCTGGTCTGCAAGCTGCAATCCCCTCCTGGCCTCTCCATGCCTGAGAACCTCCTGCAGGAGAAACACATGAACTGAGTCTGGGGGACAAGAAAAGGAAAAGTGAACACTGATACTGAACAATTATCCGAACACGGCAGGTTACATTGTGGCAAAATACCCCATATACTGACAACATGATTTGCTTTTGGTTCAAAATAGCTTTTAAATTTTAGTTATATTTTTAGTTATACATTTTAATTATAGTTAGAGTAAAAAGTGTGACAACCAGCCGAGCTCTTCAACATATGTGCTAATATTACTTCCTCACCTCTTCGATTTGTGCAGAAAGGTGACTCTTCAGATTTCAGAAGCATATTCACGTGTGTAATAGTTGACATGGTCTTGCTGGCGTTCCAACACCGCTTGAATAGAACATGCAGGTTTGTCACGTTTTTTTTAACTAGACTCAAAACCGATCCACGTCGAAAGTCTTCATCAACTTGATGGTGGTTGTAAAGATGTAAACAAGACTGAAATGGGGTTACTTAACATAAAACGGCCAATCAAAGGTAGGGTAGGCGATTTTTTATAAACACTTTATATTGGTTGAAACTCTCTTTACATAATAGCAATCAATAATAGAAGTGGTCTCAATAATTACAACATGCCAAGACCTATATCTTCTGTGGAAGTCTCAGGACCAAAACTTTTCGTCCAGTCATTGCATTCAGTTCGATATTTATTTACTTATTTAAAATAAGTAGCTCAAGAAAGTATGCGATTTCAGACTCAGCCAGACAGTCACTGAGCACTACCGCCTCCTCCTGAACCAAAACAACGAGCTCATGCCGCGGTCACACCATGTCATAATCTTTTTCTTTTGTTTTTTAAAGACATAACAAGTAGCCATCATAGCATAACATACAATAGTGCAATACAAAATGTGGCATTAATTGGTAACAGGGAATTATATCGAACTACATTAAATTGTAATATTTTAAAAATTTTAAAGCAGCACTAGGTAACTTTTCAACCTTTATAATATATTTTCAAACCTCTTGTGATGATACATCGACTTACAATAGGTTGAATGACACGTCTGCCATAGCCTGACGGGGTCTGTATCGTTTTTAATCGTACTTTTAAACTTCGGGTTTCGGGTAGTAACCCGATAAAAAAAAGAACTACAAAATTCGACTGCTTTACGGCATATACGTCACTTCCACCACCACCTTAAATTCGGACGTGCGAGCCCAACTATCATTTGTTTGCCGAATGTTATAGTCATGGCCGAAGCAGCACAGAAATATAAGAAAGCAAAGGTTTTGTCGGAGGAAAGCGAAAAGAGGAAACGAGAAAGTGATCGAATTAAAGGCAGGACGAGGATCAACATTGGGCCAGATAATGCAAATCGATTTTTCAAATTTGCAGATTCATCTATGGTAGCTTGATATTATAATATTGACGATATATGGTTATTACCTACCACTCAAACATTGAATTTAAGGATCATATAGATTCTGTAAAACAGGAACCAATAGACTAGGCTACTATAATGACGCTGGCTTGTAAACGTTAGCATCGCGATCATTTGGCGTTTGAAAAAAAATTTAATCCATGAAATTATATTCATATGACATGCTGAAACATATGCCACTGTACCTGGGATGAACACATTTCACACGCGACGCAAGCAGAACACCTGCATGTGAACTCCAGCAGTGTTCAGGGCTATCATGGTTGTCACGTCAATAAAATGCATGTGCGATGCATCCCCTGATGTAGAATGACAGTTTACGACAGTAGTAGAGGACAATACTGTTTCCCAACTATAGGGGGACCCCGAGAGCGAAACCTACCACTGCTTTAATGACTTTTTATTTTTTAACTACTTCAGAGAAGAAAGACATAAAACAATCAAATTCCACCATAAACATTAGGGATGAATTTAAGCATTTTTTGTTTATGTATATACAATTTTGCCAGCAATATAAATAAATTAGCAATACATGAGCAAGTACACAACAAGCCAGTATTCAAAACTATCTCCTTACCTAAGCCCCATTCACAACTGTAAGCGTGTAATAATGTGTTTTAATTAGAGTGGTATGGTGGATTTCAGCGGTAAATTCAAGCTTGTATTTGCGTCACTTCGCCACGTCCGTATATATAACGGAAGAGTCTGGCTAGTAGTAGTAACGCACGTGAGGAGCATGTACACCGTTCATGTGTTATTCAGCGGATTTTATCATTTTGATGGCCGATTGTAATCCAGAAAGGCCCAAATGACATCATCAATAACAACTGGAGATTCACCCGTAGTCAAAGTAAGGAATAATTGACGACGGGCCGTTGAATTATTAGAAAAATAATGCACACCCGAGGTGGTGATGCGGTCACGACACGAAGCGGAAATATTAGACTAATCACGGAAATTGAGATCTACAGGTAAAGCTAATAAACACTAAATACACGTAGTCACGCAATGCTAATGTTGTTAACATTAACAATTTGAGAACAAAGTATAACAATAATAATAATTTGCACGGTTTGATGTTATATGAGTGATCGTAAGATTTAATCACCGCGATGTATTGTAATGTTTCGTTCCCAAAAGTGACAGACATGTTACTTACTTGTTCAGATGACTTTTTCCGGGGAAAATTCTTACTTGGGTTTCTCCAAGACATAGAATTTGTGATTCTGAAGAACAGTATCCACACACCGATGCGGTGTCTGACAGCAAGCACCACATACTCCTCAAAATATTAGATTCATCCGCGCTGAGGAGCCGCACCGACGCACAACTCACGTAGAGATGATAACTCCGCAAATAACTGCAACTGCATGTTTCAAACAGAGATGGCGACACAGAGGCAAAACTTACTGCAGCTCTGATTTAACAGCGCATGCATAATTTATGCATGGTGTGCATACTTTTAAACTGTATTTCTTTAGTTTTATTATTAATACAATATTTAAAGGGGATTGACCAAGCAGTCTTCCAATTAATATTATCAATATTAGTATTTTTAAAAAATCCTCTAGGTGGTATTTGTTTATTTTGTTTTTGAAAAATAGTACAGTTTGTTGTTCCATTTTATATCAAACATTTCAACACTGTTTAATATTACTTTTGGTTTTGTCATTATAGAGGGTATGCATCGACAATTTCCCGCCAGACAACGTCCTCTCAGCCGGGACTGAGTGGCAGAAGAGCCGCTGCATGACTAGATAAATCGGGGAAAGCGTGAGTAAAACAAACGGTTATCAGTCTAAACTAATGTTGGACTCGATATAGTGTTCCTTTACCACTTACCAAAGATCCAGTGATTCATGGATATTGACATGCAGCCAGGAATCGTGTTTTCCTGACATTTATATGAGTCTGATTTCGATACATAAATATTTATCACTGTCAGTCATCACAATTTCGAGAGTGAATCCCGCATGTATATGCGGATGGGCCTATGCTGCGTGTATATGGCCGCTTGTCAAGAATGGAAAACAAAAGTTTTATTCAAATTCTGAATATATTATAGGCCTATTAATTTTTTTTTTTTTATCGCCTAGACAGTGCACAAAGAGCACTCCGTTTATAATCACTAAAAGCTGTCACTCATTCAATGAACGCGATCTCACAAAGTTCCGTTACATTAACCAGTGAAGCAGACTATACAATGAATCTCTTCTTTACATAATGTCTACACTTAGAGCACACGTGCAGAACAGAACTCAGCACTGGACAAAAACTTGAGTGTGGTGAGTGGATTCTAACTTCAACACCTGTGATTGGCCATTGCATTGTAAAAATAAACAAACATGTCTGTGATTGGCTACATTACTCACCGAAGCCAAAACACATTGGAAACTGAATCCTTTGACAAGTGCAAAATACAGATGCTCTGGATCTTTTGCCAACTCTTTTTCGCTAATAATATGCTATTATTACGAATTCTTACAGTGGATTACAGATCCCAGACCAGCAGTTATGGGCAGCATTTCCCTTTAAAAGCAATCAGTAGCAGAAGCAGCAGGCGTCAGTGGTCTGAGTGAAAAAATTACACACTATTTTCAAATCCGTCTCCCTCGGTCCGGAGGGGGGCACATGGATGACCATGGGGTCCGTGGCCAAGCAAAAATCAGTGGGCCGTAACCGCCACTCAGTGGGGCGTAACCACAGTCACTCCAGCTGACGGTGACGTCACGTGCATACCCTCTATTGTAGAGTTATATTGAATATGAGAGTTTTAACTAGCTAAACCATGGTAGAAGGAATAGCTTTAAAAACAGAATTCAATGCCTTAAACTGCACAGGGAAACTGTGGGTTTGCATGAATTGTTCTTAAGTTAAAAGATTCACATAATTATCAAACATATTCATAAGATGATTAATATCCTGTTAAACCAGTTCCTTAAAAATAAAGATTTATTGCCAAACGCCATGTCGTAATCGTAATCGAGATTGCAACCCGTGATGTTCACGTCCTAGGACTCGGATTTTGCATGTCAACAGCAACACCATCAACGGCGAAATGAATCTGCAGCAGTGAGGTGGTACAAGTAAGAGCTCTTTAAGTTGTTAACGTTCATTATTATTGTAATTAGGGGTGTAACGGTACACAAAACTGACGGTTCGGTACATACCTCGGTTTTGAAGTCACGGTTCGGTACGGATTCGGTACAGCAGTTTTACAAAATTGCTTTTTATAAATTTTTATTCAACAGTGGTTTAATGAAAAAAAAATTGTGTCTGTCCTTAAATGAATTCAGTTATAACTAAAAGTTTCTTAAAGATAATGCTGTAAACTATATAGGGAGCCCTTACTTACATATTGCTATTAAAGATTAACAACAGAGCCCAAACTATTTGCCTAAATTCATTTGCTATTTATTTTTAGATATAATAATCAACACTCATAAGCTTCACATAAGGCAGTTTTTTGCATTAACTTCTAAATCTAATTATTATTATAATTTTTTCTCCAATTCGTTGTTGAAATATAATCATTTAGTGCCTGTAATTTTCATGACAGGTTTATTTAAACATACATTAAATAAACAAGACATCACTAACAGGCTAAGTAGTATATAATGAATATATATAGGCTAATATAACGAATATATAGGCTAATATAGTGCATGTATTCAGTGAAAGAGTGAACTCACAGCTGTGGACACTGAATGACTTCTGAGGTAAACGTGATTCTAAATGACATTGTTTACAACCCGTTTTATTATCTTTCCGCGGTTGAAACACAGATGGAGCGATTACACAAAATATGATACGTTTCAATAAGTTGTAATGGATCCTCAACATACCTTAAGATATTAATTTATGTTTATTCTTTAGAAGAGATGATCGCGTTCACTCGCACGCCGCTGCTTGAAGTTGAACTAATTTGCGTCTATCAGTCATGTCACATTATAGAGCGTTAAAACGGCATTTATCGTTTGAATTTCGTGATAAAATGGACTGAATACTCAATATGTTCATGTGGGAACTCGGATTGAAGTGTGTTCCGCGTTTTAAACAAGCCGACTGTTAACTGTTAAAGATTGCATTCATAACCGTTCGGTTCACACGCGCACCGTACCGAAAGCCCTGTACCGAAACGGTTCAATACGAAAACGTGTACCGTTACACCCCTAATTGTAATGTTATGTGCTTAATTGAGAAATGAGGTAATTGATCGTCCTCTCTCATCTTGTGGCGATAAAGAGGCGTGGCTTTGGGGAGCGTTCTTAAGGGAAGGTGGGATCTCATGCTTTCAAAGCTAGCTTGCTATTATTAGCCTCTGTGAAATTGCCTACCCTATCTTTAACTGAAATACCCTGTGTAGAGAAAAAATTTGTAAACCACTAAATCATATCATACACTTTACTCTTAGAGGACAATATGTCATATCAATATGCCATTTTTACCGTGAGCAGTGTAAAATAAACTGCCTTTATATTAAATAGTGCCCAGCTTTGCAGAGTAGCCTACACATCATTCAAGCTCCACTCTTCACCACAATGGTAACCCCTAAAACACCAACATAACAATCATTTCTAAATTCCAATATAACAGAAAAATAAATACAAACATCTTTTCGCATCTTATATAAAGACACATAAAATGACACTAAACTTTCAGTCTTCTTATTTGGTCCCATACAAAGCATGCTGGGAACTATGAATCCCCTGCCCAGTTTACGTGCAGATTCCATTTTACAAATATAAGTGGACTGCACACAAATTAACATTCAATGGTGTTGCATTATCTAATTTTTTTTATTATTGAACAAGACTCAAAATCATTTTGAGAGAAATCTTCTCAATGAAATGCATGGTGATCAATGGCTGCCATGTCAGTAGGTGAATGAAGCCCCTCGCTTTGTGGGTGGTCTTCTCTCTATTTTGGTTTTATAGAGAACTAGGTGCTTGATGATTTGGCACAATTAACTGATTGTGCTATTCTGTTATTTGAACTTTTGCTGAAATGTCACAACCCCTATCACAACTGGAACTGACTCGACATTTTTTTCTCACCACCACCACTTTTACCCCCCAAAATAACAACGATTACAAGCATTTTCACAAAATATTTGCATTTCAGCACATGTAGTTCGTAGTATTATACAGTACTTCCACAATTTAAAGTCCACAGAGCTTTGCGCTGTTGATGACATTGAGCAACCATTCAAAAGTAATCAAAATCACAGTCTCACCTCTTTTGATTGCCCTCACCCAGAGTAACAAGGACAGATCACACCACACATTATCTCAACACAACCAACGAGGCAGATCTTTGAGCACACTGCAAACATAAACAACTATCGATCTGCTTCAGAATTGGTGAGGGCTGAGGTGGGATGGAAGGAAGGAGGAGAAAAGACCGGGTAGATAACAGAGGTCAAAGAGAAGTGTGCTGCAATCTCTTTCACCTTCATTATAGAAAGCAAACTGGCCCTTCATACATAACATCATTACCAGAGTGGGAGAACAATCCCATTAGGAACACTTCACTCCTAATGCAGACAAACTGTTCTTTTGCCCAAGGACAATCATTACCTGCGGTGTGAGGGGGATATAGAGGGTGTGTGTGTGTGTGTGTGTGTGGCTGTGTAGAGGTAACTGCATGAGAGGATGGTATGCTTATACTGGTGCTGATCTTGAAAGGCCATCGCTATCGATTGCATTAAGCTTGCTGGGAGCCTGGGAAATCGATACATTTTTAAAGGCGAAGCAACTAGCAGACAGCATTTGTGTTTGAGGACTTCAGTGATACAAAATGGATTCTAAAGTGGTTGTTTTTAAGAGAAGAACATGCGCATAATCAAATAAATTAAGATGCAAAATTGTAAAATATTTCACATTAAAATACTACAGTACATCCAGCTGTAATTAGATTGCAAACAAACTTTATTTGAATTGTTGTCTAATTATTGAATATATACATATATAATATATATATTATTATAATAATTTTTTTATTATACACTGCCTTCAGATATTATGTGCCAGTGTGGAAGTCGTTTATTGCTGCAAAGTTCGTGCTGGGCAAGAAAGAATAGCCTTGATAATTTCCCATGGCTACAGATGAAGCACCTGTGGTTTCTAATATGAGGTAATATGATCTATTTTGCCTTGGTAGCAATAAGTGAAAGAAATAACCATCAAGCTACTTTTCAACCTCTGTTATTGTTGTGGAAAATTGTGTAGTCACTTTTGTGTGTTTTTTTTATGCAATCAAAAACTGTTTGAGAGCAAAATTAATTATATTGTAATTAAAAAATATATTGCAAATAAAAAGTTTTCTTAAGACTTTAATTGCAAAAATAAAGTAGCCTAATTGATAACAACTCTTTGCATTGCAAATAAATATTCTCTTTCATGCAGTCCCCATGCTTTTCATTATACTGTATGTACCCATAAATTGTATACTTTTTTTTTTTTTTTTTTTATAAAATATTATAATTATTATAATTACAATTAAATATAATATAATTAGTTTTGCTCTCAAATTCAGTATGTCTGACTGCATAAAAAAAGACAAGGGCTTGTGGGCATCTGGGATAGCATGTGGGGCGGCAGTACTTTTAAGGTGAAGTGTAATTTCTACGGCACTATAGTCAAACTGGCACAAATTTTCACCAAACTAAATTATAATTATTTTATAAAATGGAAAAAAATATGACTGAACACTCCCTGCTTCTGCAATTGGTCAATCAAACAGATAGCTCCGCCCCCAAACTCACGCCATTGGTTGAGCCACTGTTGCTGGGCTGGTTGGGGTACACAAACAAACAAAATATTTTGATGAGAAACAATATTTGTAGAAATTATCGAACGAATGGCGAAAATGTCACATTCAAGACGTAGTTCATATTTAAAAAAAAAAAGAAGAGAAAAGAAAAGAAAAGAAAAGAGAGAATCAAATGCAAATGAACCAAGTAGGTTTCCTTCTTTATGATTCACATAACACCAACCTCTCAAGGGCTGATCGAGGTGCCAGGCCAAAGGAATGCATCACACTCTTAATTCAAGTGGGATGCCAAATCACCCATGGCTCTTTGACCAAATTAATTGCTTGTTCGAATGCATCCAGGAAAAATCCAATCAGTCCACCAGCTGAGGACCGGAATTACCCACTGACAAGGAATCTGGAGCCAAGAATGTATCAGGTAGGAAAAGACCATGGAAGAAGAAGAAGAAAATGAGAAGGAATCACACTGTTTTCCCATTTGTGAATTCTAGCATGGAGGCAGATTGATTATTCCCCTGACTGCACTGTCAGTAAAAAAACGTATTGAATATTGGTTATGACCATCTGATCCTCTTTCTCTTTTTAAATCTGTGTCCACCTCCCTTTCTTTTAGCTATTATTTCCTCATCATTTAACACCTGGGACATTCTAAATTATCTGACTGTTTGTAAAAGTGACTTATTGTGACTGGGAAGGAATTATATAAATGTATCTCATGCTGTTTTCTAAGGTGTTCTTTAGAATTTACCTAGAGATACCTATCAGGACGTTTTCCATTTTCAATACAAGCAAGCTGATCTAACATGCAGCCTGATGAACACGCTCTTACATCAGATCCTTATACCTTGAGAGGGCAACAGAAGAGAAAGCAGCAGAAATGACAGAGAAAAGAAGGGATCAATTCTGCCATCTGCTGCACATCAGGAGAAGCGCATGCTTCTTCAACAGTTGATCAGTCTGAAGTCTATTCCAAACCACTATTGCTTTTTATATACACTCTAAAAAATGCTGGGTTAAAAACAACTCAAGTTGGGTTGAAAATGGACTAACCCAGCAATTGGGTTGTTTTAAGCAAACATTTAACCCAACCGCTGGGTTGAAACGACCCATTCACTGGGTTAAAACAACATAATTGCTGGGTTAGTCCATTTTCAACCCAACTTAGTTTGTTTTTAACCCAGCACTGAATCATTACATAGCCTATAACCATTATATAGTGTCATTGAACAGGTGGTATGCCGAATTCAGACACCCACCAAATGATTACCCCCTGTAGGTATTGGTAGGTTTAGGATTAGTTGTGGGGGAGGGGTAAGAATTAGGGGTGGGGTTGGGAATAGGCATTCAGCGAGGTTGCTGATTGAATCATTTGAATCAGTTGATTGAATCAACTTCAACAATGGGGGTAATAAATTGGGTTGTTTTAAGCAAACATTTAACTCAACTGCTGGGTTAAAACGACCCATTCACTGGGTTAAAACAACCTAATTGCTGGGTTAGTCCATTTTCAACCCAATTTGGGTTGTCTTTAACCCAGCATTTTTTAAAGTGTAGTGTCGAATTTCGACCCCCTGCCAAATTATTACCCCCCTTGTTGAAGTTAATTCAATCAACTGATTCAAATGATTCAATCAGCAACCTCGCTGAATGCCTAATCCCAACCCCACAACTAATCCTAAACCTACCAATACCTACAGGGGGTAATCATTTGGTGGGGGTTGGAATTCGGCATACCACCTGTTCAATGCCTCTATATAATGGTTATAGACTATGTAATGATTCAGTGTTATTGAAGAGACCCTTTCCTTATACACGTTCAAAGGACTTTCTCACTTTCTTTTTATAAAATAATTTGATTAATTTAATTTGGATATTTAGTAATTTCATCATAATTTATTAATATAATTTAATAACTTCTTAATATGTTTTTTTATTTATTAACTGTATATTTTTTTCTGCTTTGATGATTGGTGCAGCCTATGTTTGTTTTGTTTTTGTGTTTGGCAATGTATAGCCTACTTTTTATTTAAATCCTTTCCACAAAAATCAGGTTTAGTGGTACATTTAATATAGACCACAACAGAAAAGAAAAAACCCACAGAAAAATATATATTTTACAATTTTAAATTTGAAAATGAATAATATTTCAATATTTTACAATTAAAATCATCATAGGCATATTAAAGGGATAGTTCACCCAAAAATGAAAAATGTCATCATTTACTCACCCTCAAGTCGTTCCAAAACTGTATGAGTTTCTTTGTTCTGCTGAACACAAAGGAAGATATTTTGAAGGATGTTTTTAACAAAGCAGATAGAGCAACCATTGACTACCAGTAGGGAAAAAAATACTATGGTATAGTCAATGGTTGCTCTATCTGCTTGGTTACAAACATTCTTCAAAATATCTTCTTTTGTATTCAGCAGAACAAAGACACTCATACAGAATTATGACAGAATTTTCATTTTGGGTGAACTATCCCTTTAAATATTCTGACCAGTTTGATTTCTATATTTTATTCTTACTTCCTGGTACACTAGTACTGACCATATTTGGGTTTGAAGTGAATCATAACAGACATGACTGCTTGTAGTAAAAAGGTTGTAAAGCTGTACTGGATAGACAAGGAAGTGAGTCATATGCTAATCACTGACGGTAAAATGACGTGTTGGTTGGCCGACCTACCCCAACACGAATGAAGAAACGTGGTCGTGGTGGAACACTGGTGTACTACAACAAGGAAGCAACGTGCTTACTCAGGTTATCAGCCTATTTGGACATAACCGTTTTGAGGAAGTAGAACTAACAAGAACGAGACATCGAGTCGTGGGATTGAGTTTATATCGGTAAGAAAGTGCCTTAAGAACAATCCATTATTAGAACAATTGTTTAAGTTTTTCTTTCTTATTTGTTCAGAAGTTAAGGGACCAAGTTGTAAAATTGCCAAAACATAAATGTGATGGTATGTAAAATGTTAAAATCCGAATATCTTGATCGTAGACTACTTGTTACTCCAATTGGTTAGCACCATTATCATATTCATATATATATATTAATATAAAAAATCTGGAAAAGATTATATTTATGTATGTAGCATATATTCCTGACTTTTTTATATTAATATAATGACGATAATGCTAACCATATATTATAAACACACATGATTTGGGGGTTTCTCGTTGGGAATTTCCGATGATCACTTTCCCTATCGCTTGCTTGAACATCTTTAGTGTTGCGTGTGGAGCGCGTGTAGTACGTGACTGAAGTGCGTTCATTAAGTATAGTCATATCAGTTTCAATAGACTGTAAGAGTGGAATGTTTTATTATTGTAAATAACGCCCCGCCACCCTACATAAGACAAGCGGTTTGGAATATGGATGGATGGAGATAGACATGTCTGGAACACATGCCTAAAATGATCTACACTGAGTTTGTAACGTGCGCTTCACTGTGTGTAAACATATGTAGAACGGGGTGACGTTCTTTAATTTACAGAACATGTCGATCATTTCACCTTTCATTTGGCTGCTAGTTAATAAACATAGCCTAGACAAAATCTTCAGCACCTGTTGACCTGCTCATATTCTGTCACCTATCTGAACCCATGCAAATGACATTAAGACATTCTGCTATACTTTAGTTTGCAGATTCTGTCAGAAGGCCAAGAGTTTTATGTGTAGGTGAAAAATAGAATTTATTCTGAGCACTATTTCAGCCCCTTGAGCATTGTTAAAGAGACTTACTCTGAATGACTTATTGTGTCAATGTGTCATCAAATCAGCATTCTGACTAATGTCTGAGTAAAATCAGCGTGTTGCTCAAAGGTTGCATAATACAACAATCAGTTTTATGTAGAGTGGCAGATATTTATTTGGTTTAAATAGTATTATATGTAGCCTAAATCAGAATTTTTTTTTAATTTATTTATTTATTAACAAAGACTGAATTGTCATAAGTAGGCCAGCATGTTTTGCAAGGTAAATCAAAAAAGTTTCGTTTGAACAGCTGTTAATTGAAGAATAAAATGTTATTAGATAAGTAACTTATACAGGGTTTAGGTAACAGAAAAAAAAAGTTAAAATATTTACACATTTTATGTTTTTCTTAGTGAGAGTTTAGTCTATAGCAGGGGTTTTCAAACTGGGGTCTGGGGACCCCCAGGGGTCCACCAGAAGGTTCTAAGGGGTCCCCAGAAAATTTCAGAGAATAAAAAGACAAAGCAAAAATGGATAAAGTCTACCGAACATTCTAACTAGAGCTGCGCAATATATCGAAATATCGCAAATGTACATACATATCGCAAGGGCACGCAATATCTGAATGATTTTAATAAGCTACTTCAACATTGTGAAAAGTGTACGTTTTAGGTTGTTGCATATAGCAGAGAATAGACTGAGCTCATGACTGTTACTTATGTGACTTGCTTGACGTTAAAAAGAGTTATTAAACGCAATAACTTGCGAAAAACAACAACTTGCAGTCTCGTGCTGTCTGACACACACAACGAAACGTGCGCACAAGCCGTTCTTTTTTTCGTGTCTTGTTACACACTCGAACTGTCAAAATCAAATACACACACAGTCTTGATGAGTATTCATGTAACCACAGTCGGTTATGCTTTAAGTGAAAGATATAATTTGGGGAAAGAAATGTTACACACTTAAAGCAATATCGTATCGCATATCGAATATCGCATTATTTAACAAGGATATCGCATATTGCATTTTTCTTCAATATCACACAGCCCTAATTCTAACTGTTTCAATTCTAAATGTTTCTCTCATTTCTTGCCGTATACATACTTTCCAGTATTGTATATTTGCTTTGTATCTTTCTAGTGAGTTTTTCTCAATATAGTCCCCTTTATCTTGCTCACTGGGGATGTAAGGTGGTATTCTAAACACAGTAGGCAAGCTGCATGCTTACATACATTTATTGTAAAAGTTGCTTTTACAAATAATTTTTAATTGAAAATGTTCTTCTTCAGGTTTATACATCCAACATTAAGTATAGCCAATTTAAGTTTGGAAACAATATGTTGCGTTATGTTACACTTACTATTTAGCTAATAGTTTAAATGTTTTTTTTATGTTTAAATGTTGATTTTCCATACTTAAAAAATATATAGATGGATTTTAGGAAGGGGGTCCCTCATATAAGGTTCATCATATTAGGGGGTCCTTGGCATCATAAAGTTTGAAAACCCCTGGTCTGAAGGACATCAGTATATGACTACATTTTAATGTCTTGGAAATAAAAGGATATGATAATAAAATTCGCATTTTGCCTCCAAAGGATGCATGTTTATTTGCACTATGAACCTTATTTAGCAATATGCTGTTGGAAAAAGAGCAGCTCTATTTCCTTATTTGTATCTTATTTGCCTTTAAATGCAAATTATGACTGTGGCATTCTTTCAGTATAACAAGTCTTTACATGTGGCGGAGCTGAGTAACAGCTGACACAGTTTCAACAGTTGTCAGAGGAAAGAGAAACCGTGCATAGGGAAGTCCCTCTATCAGAGATGCTTAAAGAGATGAACTATACAAATGCGTGAATGTTTCAGGTTGTGGTTAAAGGCCTGTATATTTGCTTTATATTTGTAGTCTTTTTGCATTGCTCACATTTACACTCAATACAATATTCTAAATAAGAATGTTAGAACTTTTCGACTTAACCAAGATGTAAATCAGAGATTATGCCCTAACTTTGTGGTTTCTGAATGTAATAAAGTCCCAAAAAGGAATTCCAGCTTTTCACGTTTTTTTTTTCTTTTGTTTTTCCTTGCAGTGGCGAGAATGAAGAGAGAAGTGAGTGCTGGAGTGAACTTTCTGAAAGGTTTGGCAGTGGAGCGTGGAGGTGTGGATCAAATTAAAGCCAAACTTTTCGCTACTAAATTACAGGAGCTTCTGCTTGAAAAGTTCTCAGACCACTGGTACCCAGACAACCCCAGTAAAGGACAGGCGTACAGGTAACCCTAGCCATGCATGTCATAATCCCACACTGTATTTATGTTATTCTCAATTCAAAATAAAAGTTCTTCATTATGCCAGGTTGTTATGGCCACGTGAGTTTGTTTAAGCATTAAACTCATGGCCATGACAAAACTAAGTGATCCGAACATGTCCCTTCCTTTAACCATAGTAATGCATTGATCAAAGCGATATTAAATAAATACGATCTAAAATAGCTTTGTCAGCATTATCTCAATATACACTATCATTCAAAATTAGGGGATGGTAAGATTTTTTCAAGACTGCATTTGTTTGATCAAAAATACAGTAAAAACTGTAATATTGTGAAATATTATTACAATTTAAAATAAATGTTTTTTTATTTTAATATATTTTAAAATGTAATTTATTCTGTTCTGGCGAAGCTGAATTTTCATCATCATTACTCCAGTCTTCAGTGTCACATGATCCTTCAGAAATCATTCTAATATGCTGATTTAGTGCTCAAGAAACATTTCTAATTATTACTATTAATGTTGAAAACAGCCTGCCTAATATTTGTCTGGAAACAGCGATGCATATTTTGAGGATTCTTAATCCCTCTGGTGCTCTTCGGTCATTTCTGACCGGAACATTTTCTGTTTTGAAATGTTAAAAATCACTGCTTCATCGGAATGATATGAAGCTTGGTGACTTTTCTTGCATTAGGTATGTAAACACACAAAACAATTGGGGTCATGATTCGAGCATGCTAATTGGTCGTAAAAAAAAAGTAGCGTTCATTGTCTTCGGTCATAAACCGACCGACCATAGGAAATGAATGGGAAATCTGCAAAAATTCACAGAATTTGTGTGTCCAATCTACAAATCGGCCACAATGCTGAAAAAAGTACACAGCAGTAAATGGGTGACACTCTAAAACATCAAGAGTGTGATATTGACACATCCACTCACACACACACGCACACTTATACACACACACACACACACCTATGAAAATCTGAATCTATGAACCACATTTGGAATTTTTTAAAAATCACAGCTTCATCAGAATGATATGAAATTTGGTGACTTTTCTAGCATTAGGTATGTTAACACACAAAACCATTTAGGGCATGATTCGAGCATGCTAATTGGTCGTAAAAAAAAAAGTAGCGTTCATTGTCTTCGGTCATAAATGACCGACCATAGGAAATGAATGGGAAATCTGCAAAAACACAAAAATTCACAGAATTTGTGTGTGTACAATCTACAAATCGGCCACAATTCTGAAAAAAGTACACAGCAGTAAAGGGGTGACACTCTAAAACATCAAGAGTGTGATATTGACACATCCACTCACACACACACGCACACTTATACACACACACACACGCACACTTATACACACACACACACACCTATGAAAATCTGAACCTATGAACCACATTTGGAATTTTTAAAAATCACAGCTTCATCAGAATGATATGAAACTTGGTGACTTTTCTAGCATTAGGTATGTTAACACACAAAAACATTTAGGACATGATTCGAGCATGCTAAGTGGTCGTAAAAAAAATACTCACACTTGTGCTCTTCGGTCAAAAATGACAACATAGGAAATGAATGGGAAATCTGCAAAAACACAAATTCACAGAAAAAAAATCTATATTTCTAAGGGGAAAAAAATTATACTTTATTTATAACTTTATAATAAATAGTCTTTGAGATTTTTTAAATATCTATTCAAATCCATCAACAACAAAAAAAATAATTAAATGTGTTCAAAACAGAACTAGAGAATTCTCAAGCCTCTTCATATATAGAGACCTCTAGTGATTACACCCATGGTTGCATGATTTCTTAAATAATTCCAAAAGAGGGCGCTAATCTGCCTTCAAAAAAAATTATTTGGAAGGCCTAGTCTCTATTTTAACCTGAAATACTGCAAGAATAATTTTTTTTTTTTATTACAAAAAAATAATTTGTATAATTTTCAATGGCAAAAATAGACCATAATTATTGCATAAATATAAAAAAATACCATCAAATCATCTCAAAATAAAAAATTAAAAAGAAAAAATATTATTGAAGAAAAATAAATTGCATTGGTTTTACTGGGGTGGAGGAAGTTTAATTTTTAGGTGTCCGGTCATTTATGACCGGGAGGACAACCACTGCAACCCCTAAACAAAGAGAACCAGAGGGTTAATTATTAGAAAGTTCAAATGAGCATTTATTTGAAATACAGCAGAATCCACAAACTTTTTCCAGTCAAAAAAGTGAAGAAATAATGTCAAAGTGGAAATTATTCATATCTGAAAGATCTACAAACCTACTGTACATAGCAACCATTCATAATATTAAAATTTTTACGCTCTCCTCTGATTTCTCAGATGCATCAGAATAAATGACAAAATTCCTTGGGATGAATCAGTATCACAAGCATGCATGGAGAGCGGCTTAAAGCCAAGCAAGTTGGGATTTCCTCGGGAGATCACAATGTGGATCGACCCGTTGGAGGTGTGTGTGCGGTAAGTTCTATGATATTTTAATGAAATACTTGTTTGATGAATTAATGAAGAACTGTTCCTATGGGCCTTGTTATGAATATTATATTTTCTGTGAAGTGCAATCTAACACTAGTTATATTAAAGTTTATATTCATATGTTCCCACAGGTCTGGGGAGAACGGCAGATACTTTACAGTGGCTCAATTTGCTAAAGTGGAGGATGAGGAAAAGCACTCGAAAAAGGATGACACTTTTAGCCAAGTGGATTCTGTGAATCTGGATACGTCAGACTACCACTCAGCGACCTCTTCTGACTGCGGCTCAGCAGTCTCAAGTGATGCAGAGGAGGACGAAACGAAAAAAGTGGAGGAGAGAACGGTGGAGAACACAGTTTATACAAGAAGATCTAAAGCAAGGGAGCCAAAAGGGCGACGCAAGTTTCCCACAGCTCAGGTAAATACCATGATGCATTGCTTCAAGTTCACATCAGAAAACTACACTCGAGTTGAGTGAGGAAGGCTGAAATGTTGGCGTTACTAGTAAGAGCAACCCCCCCCCCCCCCCCCCCCACTTTAGAAATCATCTGTTTTTATATTCCGTTCTTGAAAGATTTGTTTTCTCAGGCACCATAGTTTGTGTTCAAGAAGTGTTAAGACTGACATTGTAATATATTTTCTCTGTCATTAACAGATCCCTGGCCAGCAGTACTTTTATAACCCTGCACCGATGTGGCCCCAGTACAACAAAAAGAGCGGCGTGTTCTTCACGACCGTATGCGCACCCGCACCTTCTCCTTTGTTCGCTTACTATGTCCTACCCAAAGCCCCTCCTCAGTTCATTGTGCCTCACGCCACCCTGCAAACCTGGGGGACAGTGAAAGGGTAAAGAGCTCGAAACCAATTAGCACATACACCTGGTATGTTAGAGTATATTTATAATGTGAGACGTATGTGCCATTCTGCAAGGAACTTTATAGCTTATCATAACGAAATCGTAAACTTGAGATAGCATGCCAAATATTTAACTTTTTATTGATATATTAGACATATTTTAAATCTTTTTTCTTTTTATCTATTTAATCGGTTTTCTTTGACCAGTCAATATATTCAAACTGCTCTTGCACAAAACACTGAATCTGTTATTACTTGATCAAAAATTTGACAGGAATTTTTTCTCAACTTTGCCAAAAGTTGATTGCTGCATACTTGACTGTTTGTTTTTTTATTCATCGATATGGAAATCACAGCTTTTCCACCAACTTCTGTTTAGATGTTTTGGTAACTTTTAAATCAAAGAATGTTTGAGGGGTATTTCATGTCATAGAAAATCTTGAGTGAATGTAACTATTGTTTGAAATTCAATGAGCATTCCCAAATATCACCAGCAGTTCAGCTCAGGTCTTAGTTATAAGTCAGTACCTCTGAAAACACCAAGCATCCTATAGCATTTCTATACAAGAATAAAAAAAATTAAAAATCAACTCATATACTGAAGCCAAAGAGTGCTGTGTGGATGTGTGGTTTCAAATTCGCTGCATTTAGAGACAGTTCCTGGCTAATGTGAATGAACCTTTTCACTTTCACTAAGAATAATCATATCTGTTTAAGCTGTAGAGAGGACTGCATTAATAATAATAATAATACATGTAATTTCATTAATTATACTAGATTATGTGCACAATTTTACCTTTGCTATATGGTAATGATAATTTTATTGTAATGTATTCCAATACCACTAGGTGGTAGTATACATTGCCTTAAGCCATATGTTCACATTTTGTTATCTTTAATTTGCTGTAGTCTTGATCTTTTGATTGTACATTTTCTTCTGGTACTGGTAGTATCTGTTTTGTAAAACTGCATGTATGTTTCAAAAAGAAATGATTTGAACCTTCCTTTTTAGGTTTATTTAGTTGGTCATGACTATTATAACACATAAGTGTCTTTCAGCACTGGATTTTTTTTACCTTTGTTTTATTTTTATAAAATTTTGTATAAATTAATCATGTGCAGTTTTGTATGCTGAGTTTATAACACCTTTACTACTTTTACAAACTTTTGCCTGTTTTCTTTGTTCAGTATTCAAATGCATATTTATTTGTGCTTTCTTTGTCTGTATTCTTTTTGTAGTTATGCAATCACTGTAAATATTGCTTCTGTTTTAAAGCTATGTCCAACTGATCTGTCACAAATATATATTTTATTACTAAAACGGTAATAAGAATTTTGTATTTTTATTTGTTTATGGTAAAATATAAAAATGTACCCAACACAATTTTTATTGGTTTATTTGATTCTTGAATTCTGCGCTTTATAGTCTTCATCATTGATGTCAAGTCACCTGTATTTATATATCTCGTTATAGATCACAGATTATTTTAAAGTAGCTTTACAGTAATAACAGGAAAATGATCCAAAGGAAAATAGTGTCATTTTTCAGCTGAAGTCAGTTCAGTGTTGATTCAGTTCCTTTTTAAAGATCATCAATCATATATAGTCCATTTCATCTATAATGCAGTTCTGCAGAAAACAGTCATCGTTCAGTTTGTTTTGGTTCTCATCCAATAGTGTCAGTGCAGTCAAATCAGTACAATTTTTGAATATTTAAGGGGTCATGAAATGAGAAATCAACTTTTCCTTGAGCTTTTGATATATAAAAGGTAATGTTAATGTAAGAATATCCTGTAAGTTTCAGAGCTGAAAACTACCTTGTTAGTCAAAGAAAAGCTTTTATTGACACCAGGGATCCGTTCTTCGTACCTCGCTAACTCAGTTAGATGGATTTGATTGTTGAAAAAATAACAGTGCACATTTAATTTATCCATTATAACTTTTATGTTGGTTTGGTCATTTAGCTGTTTCCTTATAAAGGTCTGGAAATTCATAGTTTTTTTTATGTTTTTTTTAAATTATTATTTGCCAGGTGGCGTTTTTAATTCTAAGATGTCATTACGTTGCTGTCGCTGCATTGCTGATCATAGTTTTGAGTATCGATACATCTGCCCTCTTCTGGGAACACACGAACGCACAGTATTTTAATCCAATATGCAAATTAGTTTGAAGAACCAAATTAGCCAGAGTTCAGTTATCACGATTAAAAGATATGGGATCTGTCAAATCATCTCAGATGTATTAAGCGAGGTACGAAGAAAGGACCCCAGGCCCAACAAACGCTCGATCTCAGAATGTGCCAGGCAATGACGTCAGAATGTAGTGAAACACCCCCTCAACAGAAAAAGTACAACACCTGATTCTGTAGCCCCGCCCACCGACTCGTGCCACTGACATGGCACAGGCCTACATAGAGCTAAACCGCATTGAATTTCTAAGCAGCCAACATACCACATAAGCTTCATTCGGATTCCAATATTATGAATGCATGGATGAACTTTATTTTTAATGAATATCCAGCTCACGTGGGGAAGACATTGCGCGTCTGTTCCTTCAGATTCATTTGTAAATGAGACCTGATTTGCAGGTAGGATGAGATTACATGAATGAAAGAAGCAACACACTAATGTGAGTAAAAAAGGTTTTATATGTGATAGTATTGCATTATTACTGGATAAGGCTGGATAATCCTTTATTTGTGGTGTTGTTGGTTCATTGCGATTCGGGATCAAACTCGGACATGGGCCATGTCCAGGGCTCGCAAAGCACAACGTCCCAGGGCTATGTGTTTTTCAGACGGGCTACAAAACGTAAGCCTGGCCTGCCGACGGACTATCTTAAATAGTGAAATAACATTCCTTTCTTGATGTGCGTTCACTCTCTTGACTTGATATTTGAAGGGCGCGTGTGTACGGTTCACAGTAATATTCACCGGGCGTGCGGGCCAAGTAATAAAAAATAACATTCCAATCGATCGCGGGTGTATAATGAGAGATAAATCATTGTGTTTGTTTGATTAAAGGCATTTTCCCCACATGCTTTCAAAACAATTCCCACATGTGCTGGCAGGGGAGCCGAAGCTCATTAAATATGCAAATCTTAATGAGCTCCAATCCTAGCCGTGGGCGTTTACTACCAAAGTCTTCAGTGCGGCACGCCCATAAAATCTGAGCGTTCTTTGAGAGAGCCTCAAAACCAGGGTAGAAAATAGCCTATTACTTATTCATTATGATGTTTTTGAATGTAAAAACCACGCAAATGTCATAGGTTGACCTCAGACAACAATATAATTTTGTTTAAATGAGCCCTTTAAGTAAGTCTACTGTGAAGTCTAGGTTGGATCTCTGAAACATCTCTTAAGACCCTCTGACCTCTGAAAGCAGACCAAATTTATGGTGAAAACTTTCTAGAAATGTGTTGCTCTTCATGAGTTCATGCGCTTCTAGAGTGAGTTGGACTAAACATTTATTGGGATGGTTGTTGTATGTTCTGTGCTACAGGATGCCCTGGCGGAAGGATCCACATGGGGTGAGTGCGTCACATGGCCCAAGGTCATTACGTCATTCCTAGAGGAAGACAGGCAAGGATTTCAGCATAGAAATAGAATCTGCTTCAGTTCATTGAATTTGAAGGAGCTGGAGTGTAAACGAAGAGGAGAGAGCAACAAAATGTGTGGCCATGATTGTCTAGTTTCTGAATTCCAGTCCCTCCTGAGTTCATGATTAAGTGGCAGTTTAATATTTAATCTTTCAAATGGTCTATATGCTCAACTGAGGACAAGGGAATTTCATTATCAAATGCTTTAAATCAGCTGTCAGTCTTTAAAAATGTTACCTGTTTATCTCATGCTTACCATGGAACAGCAACTGTTGTGGGCAGTAGTTAGTTAAGGTCTCCCTGCAAGCAAATTACGGGGGTCTGACCCCAATTTTGAGGCTTGTCCCCCAACAGGAACTCTAAACAAAGGCTCAGAGTCTCAAGTACATAATTTACGCCAAATGTTTCAACCACAAAAATAGCAACATGGTAACCATAGTTTTATGCTACTTTCAAACTTTCCGTCACTATTGGACTGTACATGAACAAACATGACAAAAGCTGTCAGTATCACTTCGTTACAAACTTACCTAGCAAAAAATATATTTTGTGTAAAAAAATAAAAAGTCTAGCAGTGCCAAAATGACAATTTGAGTCATGTGGGAAAAGGTTGCACCACTAAAATAAATAAATAAATAAATAAATATACACAGATCAGGCATAACATTATGACCTAATAATGTTAATTTAAACATTATGATAATATCGTGCTGGTCCCCCTTTTGCCACCAAAACAGCCCTGACCCGTCAAGGCATGGACTCCACTAGACCCCTGAAGGTGTTCTGTGGTATCTGGAACCAAGATGTTAGCAGCAGATCCTTTAAGTCCTGTAAGTTGTGAGGTGGGGCCTCCATGGATCGGACTTGTTTGTTCAGCACATCCCACAGATGCTCAATTGAATTGAGATCTGGGGAATTCGGAGGTCAAGTCAACACCTCAAACTCGTTGTTGTGCTCCTCAAACCATTCCTGAACCATTTTTGCTTTGTGGCAGGGCGCATTATCCTGCTGAAAGAGGCCACAGCCACCAGGGAATACCATTTCCATGAAAGGGTGTACATGGTCTGCAACAATGCTTAGGTAGGCGGGACGTGTCAAAGTAACATCCACATGGATTGCAGGACCCAAGGTTTCCCAGCAGAACATTGCTCAAAGCATCACACAGCCTCCGCCGGCTTGCCTTCTTCCCATAGTGCAACCTGATGCCATGTGTTCCCCAGGTAAGCGACGCACACACACTCGGCCATCCATGTGATGTAAAAGAAAACGTGATTCGTCAGACCAGGCCACCTTCTTCCATTGCTCCATGGTCCAGTTCTGATGCTCACATGTTTGGTGCTTTCGGCGATGGACAGGGGTCAGCATGGGCACCCTGACTGGTCTGCAGCTATGCAGCCCCATACGCAACAAACTGCGATTATTTGTGTATTCTGACACCTTTCCATCAGAACCAGCATTAACTTCTTGAGCAATTTGAGCTACAGTAGCTCGTCTGTTTGATCGGACCACACGGGCCAGCCTTCGCTCCACATGTGCATCAATGAGTTTTGGCCGCCCATGACCCTGTTGCTGGTTCACCACTGTTCCTTCCATGGACCACTTTGGATAGATACTGACCACTGCAGACCTCACAAGAGCTGGAGTTTTGGAGATGCTCTGCCTCTGACCCAGTCGTCTAGCTATCACAATTTGGCCCTTGTCAAACTCGCTCAAATCCTTACGCTTGCCCATTTTTCCTTCTTCTAACACATCAACTTTGAGGACAAAATGTTCACTTGCTGCCTAATAAATCCCACCCACTAACAGGTACAGTGATGAAGAGATAATCAGTTATTCACTTCACCTGTCATAATGTTATATATATATATATATATATATATATATGTATATATATAGGGCTATCAAATCGATTAATCACGATTTATCGCATCCAAAATAAAAGTTTGTTTACTTAAAGGTGGGGTAGGTAAGAATGATCTAAAACACTTTTGTCCAAATTAGTTTAAACTTTCTTTATATGTCAATACATAATTAAAATTTAAGTACTCTGAAAAAGAGAGTATAAAAATCGAGTGACTCTAGACTTTTTAATCTGCAATAAACACCGCTCATTATTTTCGTTCGGGCCGAAACAAGTGATTGGCTTGGGCGACTGTCACTCTCTCTCGCTACCATGGCTACCACCGCTTTTGCTCCAGGATCTGCCCACATGCGCGCACCCCAGTGTTGCCAAGTCGGGCTACTTCAACACTGTTGCCGCATTTTTCATGTCCACGGGTTGAAGCGACCCCAATTATGTGATATTTTGCCCCGGGATTTGCGAATTTTAGCAGGCAGCCCTACCAAAAAGACACATATTTTACCCCCTAAACGTGATTTTTACCGGAGAAACACGATTGGGCTTGTTTTGGGCTAGTTTTGAGTAGCAATTGGGCGGATTTTGTTGTGAAAACCTGGCAACCCTGGCGCACCCGTTTGATTTGAGTTCAAGAGGCTGTATTTCTGCTGGACAGGTAATCTTTCATTTTGATTATAAATTTTTTTGGTTTATGTTTTCATGAAGCATGTCTCACTAGCACACGTAGCTGCCTAATATAGCTAACATAACATTACTTAGCATAAAGTTACAATGTTATACATATAGCGAGCCATTAGTAGAGATGATAAATAGGCCTACTCAATAGCCTATGCTTAGCTCAAGTTGATCGCTGTCGTGTTGAATTTCGCAAAATGTAACTTTAGATAACAAAATGCATGTGTAAAAGCTAGTACACCGCATCCAGGAACTTTTTTTAGAACTAAGTTAGCTAGCTACTACCCTCTGTCTAAACTCTTTTACCATGTTCACCGGGAACTTTACCTGCGCGTTTATTTCGGCCCTTGGTTTGTTTTTATATACTCTACCAATGTTTTTATCTTGTATTTGTGTGTCGTAGACACTGTGTTGTGTGTGTATTTTAAACTTTACCGTATCGTTATTCTAGCTTGATAGTGAGTACTAAGAGACATCTTATTTGTTTATATTCATAATGATAAAGTTAGATTTTGTATTACATGTGATTCTGACATGATGTCCCTACATGCACTTCTTCTCCGCTCATCTCAGGTAAATAATGCGTCTTTCAGCTGAGCTGATAACGGTCGGCGTAGCGCGTACATGTGTTTTGGGGGCGTGGCTTTGGAAAGAGCCCAGAAGGGAGAAGGTGGAGTGAACGGAAATAATGAGCTGTCTTTAAAACAGTCGTGAGAGGTCTACAGACACTCAATTTTTATACTTTCTTTTTCAGAGTACTTACATTTTAATTATGTATTGATATATAAAGAAAGTTTAAACAAATTTGGAAAAAAAGTTTTTTAACCAAATCCTACCTACCCTACCTTTAATATATGTGTGTGTACTGTGTATAATTATTATGTATATATACGGTAAATACACACACATGCATGCATATAGTTAAGAAACACTTTATATTGTATTTATTTATATTATTTATATTTTATTTTATATATATTTAAGAAAAAGTGTCATATTTATTTATAATATATTTATATATAATATAAAAGATTTAAATATATTTATAATTTTTTTTAATGAAAATAAATAATGTGTATGTATTCAAATATACATAGTAATTATACACACACATATTATGTAAACATTAAACAAACTATATATATCTACTATATAAGTCTACCATGGTGTAATTGGAGCACTGGACCTATACAGTTAACTAAACCTTTAGTCTTGCACTAAACGACTCTCCCACTAGAGGTACCCAGTGGCTATATTGACTGTATTTAGTATAGCTTTGCTATGAGAGCAAATATGAGATATTAAAAACTGAATTCTAACACTTGACAGTGTATGAGGATTTGTTCGGAGCTTCACTCTGCCATTTAACTTCCTTCCTTAAGTCGCGCGTTTCCACTTATCTTGAATTGTAACTCTTTTAGAAAACTTTGTCAAAGTGTGAACAATAGTTTTCTCGAGAGAAAAAATTACACTTGCAACAGACAAAGAATAAATGTATGTGCACATTCATCATAATATGAGGCAACACTACTTCAAGATGAAGTTGCTATAGTCCATCCACAGCATACGTAAGAGCGCTACTTCATGGTGATAAGTTTCAGAGCGCCTACCCACAGACCCGTGTGGCTGCAGTCAAATGTTGAGGCGCGTACAGTGTGAGTGAAAGATCGCAGGTAGGAGCGCACACTTCCCTTTGTGCTTCGTTATACTGCTCGAATCCAACGTGCTATGCCTTCCGAGGTTTTGGTTGGAGAAGGGGAAGGATAGGATAGGATGGAGAACAAGGCGACTGAGGTCTGTGTGGACTGAAGACAAGAGCGTGCTATGGAGATGACCGCTCGCCTCGCGCACTTGGACACCAAGGTGGATGGCAGAAACTGTGATGGGGTTGTCAACCATAACGGAGAAACAACGGAGATAAGAGTGCCGCTTTCTCACACGGGAAAAAGACTCAGTCCGATCGAGGGGGGAAATCTTTACAGACTGCGGGACAGAAAGTTCCTCTTGGAGGACAAGAAGCGCCTCTGCGCGTGGGCACTGGGAACCGCGTTGTTAGGCATCCTGCTGATGGTGTTGCATGCTGAGCTGTGCCCATTAGTGTATCGACCAGTAAGTATACAGCTATAACGAAATACAGGTAACGGTAGCGCGCGTGGCGTGGCGTGAGACAAGTGGTGAAATGTATGGATGGAGCATCAGCTCTGGGCTTTAAAGGGTGAAATTATATTTAATAATAGGAAATATCACCCAGATTTAAAAGAAAAGCTATTTACTTAATTATTTACAGTACTTTATTTACACTAATTTAAAAAAAAACACATCTAAAAAGTGCCAAAATTACGCACGGGTGGAATATTCTAATTTAGTTTACTAACATGTCTTTGCTCAAGTAATATCTTAAAGATAAATATTTGCATGTCTTACACTGTAAAAAGTGAATAAATATAGTAAGCTTAATTAACTTTTCCTACCTAAGGTTGATTTATTGATATGCCTATTAAATCTGGGTTTGGCTTGGATAAATCCAGTTAATTGAAATGTTAACACATGACAGACATATATCAGACACTTGACAAATCTTATTCCCAGGGTAGCAGGTTAAACAAAAGAGAAAACATATCTCAATGATAATCATAACTCTATATAGCTGGTCTGTTTGGTCAAATAATGTTAAGGTGAAAACAGAGCATACAAATGAAGCCCAACGCAACAAGAGTTGGCATGTAAAACCACCCCTGTTAAATTCAGAGCTGATGTCTTTATCAAAACGCATCCCCAAATAGTCCATCTCAACTTTAGCACATAAAAAGACCTGTTGGTCAGTGAGGTCCAAATAACGCAGGGAATCCGATATCTGCACTGCATTCATTTATTACCTGTTATGTGTCCCAAAGTAGTTACTATATTGTCTGACTGTTTACATGTTTGCATTTAGCAGGCACTTTTAGCCAAAGCGAATGACAGTCAAGGTTTGCATTGTATCCGTTCACGCATTCCTTGAGATTTGAACCTATGACCTTGGCGTTGCTAGCACCATGCTTTACTACTGTCTGAGCTACAGAAATGCATGATTATTATGTTTTTAGACATTTTGGATTTTTTTTTTTAAATGCATAAAAAAAATGTGTTAATAAATCTTGCCTGGATTTATTTTTGATAAACATATGAAAACACTGATTTGAAGAATTCATTAAAAGTACTTTTTATATTATTGTGAAAAAACCTCATCTGAAAACATCACCTGATTTTCAAACAACTCTTCAGATATATTAACTGTATTGTTACATGTGTCCGAAAATAGTAATTATTTCTTTAACATTATAACATCATAAAGTTTACAAAACCTTTAAACCAAGTATTAATGTTTTATAAAATGTTTATAAAACATTGATGTTTTAATGTTGATTACATAACACAAAATCTTGATAATAATCTATTTTTTTGCAGTCTCACCCTGAAATAGGTGTGACTGAAGAGTTTTAATGCCCTGACTGACAACTAATCAGTGTTTTCTTGATTTGTTCTAGCAAGTTTCCTACAATTATTTCTGGTCACACTGCTTCAAAGTTATTTTTGTTTTTTTAGACAATTTAGAGAAAGAATTAATTTGCACCTCCAAAGCATAGCCTACTTTTGCAACCGTGACTGCTTACCATACTCATGGAAACCAAATTATACAGAAAAAGCAGCTATTTATGCAAGTTTTTCCACATTTTGTCCCCCCTCCCTTTGTGCTGCTCAGACTGCCTATTGCATCTTTCCACACCATTTAGTGCATAATTAGCGCCTGTTTGAATAATGGATTTAAGTGTTGACCTCAAACGGGACATAAGCACTATGCTGATTTTCACGCGTTATCCCGTCCACATACCGTGGTGATTGGAGCGGTCAAAACAGACTTCAACTTTACCCCCCATAAGCTTTACCTACTGTTTCCTTAATGTTGGCGTATTGTATGTGTACACATTAACATGAACACTGCACAAAGAAATCATTATTTTCTTTCTTAAAAACAATATTTGTGAGAAAAACTATATGTGTAATCAATACCAACAAAGCAACTTTATAATGTATATTCAATATCACTATAAATTGATGCTTATCACAGTTATGTAGTTTTGGGCAGAATTTGAGCAGAACTGTGTACAAGAAGTTGCCAAGTCTTTATACAACCAAAAGCATTAAATGATTGGTTATATAAGCTGTACAATGGAAGTTTCCATTTTTACCTGGTCTTGTCTGGTTATGCTATAGATTTTAGGTAACATTTTAGTTTAGGGTCCAAGTTGCTTATTAGCATGCATATTACTAGGGTATTGGCTATTTATTAGTACTTTTAATGCCTTATTCTGCATGACCTTATGCTACATCCCTTAATCAATACCTTAACTTAACAACTACCTCACTAACTAATAAGCAGTAATTAGGAGTTTATTGAGGCAAAAGTCATAGTTAATAGGTAGTTAATAGTGAGAATTGGACCCTAAACTAAAGTGTGACTGATTTTTCTCTATGAAATGTTCTCTCATTTTGTTAAATTCAGCGTTAATAACATTTTCAAAATACACAGTAAAACAGTCAGACCCTCTCCAACTTTAGTGCATAACATGGTCTGTTGGCCACAGAGATGATTCACAGAATTTCACAGAAGCCCTTTTGGTCATTTAGCAGATGCTTTTCTTCCAAAGAAACCTGAAGTGTACAATATGGCTCCTCAGCTTCCTTGCTCACAAAAGTTGTGGCATTCTTTCTGGTTTTTATCTCACCCCCATCTGAGATTTAAAGATCTCTTTAGTATTTACACTGTAAAAAAAGAGGGTGCTTACCTTAAGGAGCTTCTTCTACCTGGTCAATCTCTTAAATTTAGATTTGTTAATGTAACATATTTAAGTTTATTCAGTGTTATTCAGTTCTTCAATGATATGTTTGTCATTGCAGTATGTTTTGATGAAATCTGCTCAAAAATTGACAAGAAACCTGATGGAACTATAATACTATCATTTTTTTCAGAATAGGTATAATGATTCTTCTGGATTTGTTCTTGAATTTGCATAGCAATGCATATATTTGTTTTATGTTATTTTAGTGGAATTGGTGTGGAGAAGGACCACATGCTAACAGAACGATCTTCCAGGCACGATCATTTATTTAAGCCCACCATTCTCTTGGAAAACAGGTTATGCAGGAAATTTGGCTATTTATGCAAGTTTTTCCACATTTTGTCTCCCTCCCCTTTGTGTTGCTCACACTGCCTGAGGTCATATTGCATCTTTCCACATCATTTAGTGCATAATTAGCGCCTGTTTGCATAATGGATTTGATTTTTGACCTCTAATGGCATATAAGCTTGATGCTGATTTTCATGTCTTATCCTTCCTACATAACATGGTAGTTGGAGTAAGCAAAACAAACTTCCTTTTGCCATCAAAAAAACATCTAATCTTACATTTTTAAATAAAAGATTTGTTAAATAGAATGTTAAATTGCTCATTGTGTTCACATGTAATAATAAAACAGCAAAAATTACAGTGAAATACTGCAACTTTAGACTAGTAGAGTTATTAAATGTTTATCCGTCGTATTTAAGTAATTTTTTTCAGTTCTTACATTGAAAAATAGCATAATTCACTGTTCTCTGTGTTTTGTCTGTTCTCTCTAGGGATCCATATATGCCCTCTCCATAAACGGTCTCATCAGTTTCTCCACTGGGTGTCTGCTCATTCTCATCATCGCCTTCCATTATAAAGACATCAGAGTGAGTGTTTTTGTCCAATCTGTATCCGTTGAATTGCCTCTTCTTAATCTCTGAATGTCTGAAGATATTACTCTTAAAGGGACAGTTCACCCAAAAATGACAGTTTTGTTAAGATTTACACACCCTAGTTCCAAATGTGTGTGACTTATTTTGTTCTGTGGAACACAAAAGATCTTATTTTGTCCATAAAATTAAAGCTGACTCATAAACAGTTTGAATTTTCAGTCAGAATTTTCAATTTTAGGTAAACTAATCCTTTAAGTGTTTTTCATCTGTTTTTACTAGTTTCTTCTGTTGCGGTGTCAAACTTGTTTGAATGAAATGCCACTTGATGTCACTATGTTGAGTCCATATGATTACACATTGGCATATAATACTTATAGCAATAAGAAACAGATGAGACTTCACACAGTTGGGATATGTTTATCTCATGATGTGTAATGTCATGTCTCTATGAGAGGTGTTAAAGTAGTAGGATTAGATAGTGTAACCCAATACATGTGAAGATTCCTACCCTTAACCAGTGGTGGATCCTGGCATAGGCAAAGGTTGGCTCACACAGCTTTTAGACACGACTTTGTTCTCTTATTTATAGTTCATTTGAGGCAGTTTATGGCGTTATATTGACAAATGTCGAGAACACATTGAGCACACAAAACTGGACCTTCGCTTTCAATTTAAAGTGGTCACATGGCTCTGCTCTCGCTCAGATGTTGCGTGAGCACGCTCAAACTTTGTCCTGTGCTGTCGTGAAGGGGGGATAAGTCTTATTTCGCCCTAGGGCACCAAATAAGCCTGTACCACTACTGCCCTTAACCATTACTATCTCAACGTTATACTGGAAAATACGCATTTGGTAGTGTGACTACAGTTCCTAACTGTGGTGTATGTCACATTGGGTTAAGCAAGAAAGAATAATTGATAAATAGAAAATTGATTGAGGCCAGTTAAAGAAAGTTGACTAAATTTGAACAGTGTCAAGTTCAGAAAACGTTTCATAGCATCTACAAGTGCAGTACAGAGATAAGAAGGCAAGTGTGAGGAGCATGTGGGGCTTATCTGAACTCCTCACACTGAGTCAGCAATATGAGGGTTTTTAAAGTTAAAACATTGAAGTAAAAAAAGTCAGTTACACTTCACTTTGTGATTTTTTTGTGACCCATTTGTTTAAAGGATCTTGTAAGCAAAAGAAGAAAAGGAAAAAGAGGAAAAAACAAGGGAAATGAGAAAGTTAAAAAAGGATTATAGAACAGAAAAAGCCTTTCCCTTGTTGTTTTCAAAAAGTGTCATGTAAACGTCTGTCTTCTGAAATCTGATGTACTTTGAAAAAGCATGTAATTTGGCCAAAAGCCCCCTGCTATACTTAAAGCTGCAGTCCGTAACTTTTTTGGGTTAAAAATTATCCAAAATACATTTTTGAGCAAGTACATAACCAGCCAGTGTTCAATACTATCTGCTTACCGTAGCTCGATTTACAACGGTAAGCTTGTAATAATGTTTTTAATTCCAGTGGTACTGGTGGATTTCCGCTGAATATTCAAGCATGTCTTTGCGTCATCACGTCACATCTGTACACATAAAGAAGGTGTCCCGGCTAGTAGGCTACATTGCGTGTGAGGATGTTGGAGGTGGAGATTTATAGCCTTTTCTCATAGCACTTCATATAATTAAATGTATTAATTTGATGGCGGATCCAGAAAGGTTCAAACGACAATCACCAGTGACAACTGGAGATTTACCCGTTGTAAAATGCAAAAGACTTCGTCTCAATCAGCTCCCTAAGTTCAGTAGTCAGGGCACTGTTCAGGACATAAGTCAATGGGCTGACTCCCTGATCAGTGCCCTGACTACTGAACTAGGGAGCTGATTGAGACGCTCCCTCGGAGTGGCTACAGAAAAAAAGAGACTGCAACCGGGCCTATGCGAAAACAAGAATAAAAAGGGCTTTTGAAAGGTGGCGTGAACTCCGTGTTTTAAAGGGGTTCAAAACGGACGCAGAGATCGTTTTTTTCTGCTGGACAAGACATTTCAATGGTTAAATTATGTAATAGAAGCACACTTGTTCTCTTAATTCATACACTTACAGAGTTTTCTTTGTTGTGACTTTCTCGTTTTGCTATGTGCATTATGGTAAATATCAATTATTTTGTGCTAGCTATGAGAGGCAGCAATTCACCTCTACTCCACATTAATTTGTTGGTATATGATAGTCCGAAATTAGACTGCACAGAAGTGGAAACTAAACTACAGGTAGCCCTAATACACATTAAATGTAGTTACGCTATGCTGATGTTGTTAACATTAACAATTTGAAAACAAAGTATAATTTGCACGGTTTGATGTGATATGATAAGCGATAGTTAGATTTAATCATCGCGGTTTACTGCAATGCTTTTTTCCCCTTAGTTGGTCAGAACAAAAGTAGATGTTATCTACTTACTTGTTCAGATTACATTTTCTGGTGAAAATTATTATGTTGGTCATACTTTCAAAAAGTATAACCTGTGATTCTGAATGACAGCATCCACACAGCGCGGTGACTGACAGCCGCACATTCTCCTCAAAACATTGGATTCCTCCGCGCTGTGCCATGCCGAGGCACAAATCACGTTAAGTTGATAATTCCGCGGATAACTGCAATTGTAGATTTCGAACAGAGATGGCGACAAAGAGGCAAAACTACGGACTGCAGCTTTAAAGGGTTAGTTCACCCAAAAATGAAAATTTTGTCATTAATTACTTACCCTCATGTCGTTCGACACCCGTAAGACCTCTGTTCATCTTCGGAATACAAAGGAAGATATTTTAGTTGAAATCCGATCGCTCAGAAAGGCCTCCATTGGCACAATGTACGGTACACTCTCAAGACCCATAAAAGGTACTAAAGACGTCGTTACAAAGTCCATCTCACTACAGTGGTTCTACAATAACTTATAAAGCGACGAGAATAGTTTTTGTGCGCAAAAAAAAACTAAATAACGACTTATATAGTGATGAACGATTTCAAAATAATGCATCATGAAGCTTCAAAGCGTTATGCATCAGCGAGTCGAATCATGATTCGGATCGCATGTCAAACCGTCAAACTGCTGAAATCAAGTGACTTTGGCGATTCAAACCGCTGAATCGACTCACTGATTCATAACGCTTCGAAGCTTCATGATGCCTTGTTTTGAAATCGGTCATCATGATATAAGTCGTTATTTAGGGTTTTTTTGCGCACAAAAACTATTCTCGTCACTTTATAAAGTTATTGTAGAACCACTGTAATGAGATGGACTTTGTAACGACGTCTTTAGTACCTTTTATGGGTCTTGAGAGTGAACCTTGCATTGTGCAAATGGAGGCCTTTCTGAGCGATCGGATTTCAACTAAAATATCTTCATTTGTGTTCCGAAGATGAACGGAGGTCTTACGGGTGTCGAACGACATGAGGGTAAGTAATTAATGACATAATTTTCATTTTTGGGTGAACTAACCCTTTAAGTACCTCAACATCTCCATCAGCCCACTGCCAAGACATAACCTGCTTTTACATGATCTCACATCTCCCTCAGTTCCCCCCAACCCCCATCCTATTCCCTGTGCCTGGAAAACCCTTAACTGTGTTCCCATGGGACTCATATCGCACCCCTCATCATCACCGTAAAGGCCTCATTTTAGGGATGGAAATCGCTTACTGTCTGCAGCAGGATTAATGGACTTACTTAACCTGAATGGCGGCAAATAAATGCAGGATTTCATGGGCTGATCTATTTAATCTTTTGAAAAAATCCCAAGAAATGGCATGCCCAGACTAAAACATATACAGTTCATGAATCCTTTGCACTAAAAGCATAAGTATGGTCTCATTTGAAAGCAGACACTTGGCAGTTTATTGTTAAGTCAAAGTTAATTATTTTTATAATGAAAAAATAGCTATAATAAGCTTCAAAGGTTTGTAAAGTTATTAGAAATGTATTTTTATGATGACATCTTTTTGAAAATAAAATTGAAGTTGGCCTACATCTAAAGCCACAAGTCTGACCATGTTATATTTCAAATCTGAAGATGATAAGTCTAAAACTCTGAATTTTATTAAATGTTTTTCAAGATCATGTCATGTGATTTTATTTTGACAAGACTCTAAAATGTTAACTGATGTGTATCTTCTAAGCTTAAATTCAGTGTATTGTCTCTATTGTTTAGTGGTGCAAACTGCCCCATTCAGTTTCAATCTCCCCAGCACACATTCACACATCTTCGGGCTGGTTATGGCTCTAATTATTATTCTTTTGTCTTCATTGTAATCACTGTCGACTCTCTATTCAAACTGTTCTATTCAAACTTAATTTCTTTGATCAAACTCCTCACTTCACCTTCTAAACTGTATCAAATGCCCTTCTTGAAAATAGAATCAGTGAGTTTCTGTGAGTTTTACTATTCAAAATTTTTCATTAAAGTAACGTATTTGAAGCTAAATGTCCATTACCATAACCGTACTTCAGCTCCATCCGGAGGCTTATACTTAACCCAGACCGGACTGTCGGGCTATAAGGGGTTAATATGTATTACACAGCAAGAAGCCCAGCCTGTAAGGCAGGGACATTCAAATTATAAAACCTGATAAAAGTGGACGTGGAGGCCCAGCCTGCCACCGCACGGATATCATCCAGTAAAATGCCAGTAGACCAAGCCCATGACGAGGCCATGCCTCTAGTAGAATGGGCTTTGATGCCTATAGGGCAGCTGAGATCTTTGGACTCATAAGCCAGCGAGATTGCATCCACTATCCATCGCAACAAGGTCTGCTTTGTAACCGCACACCCGCGGGTGCGGCCCCCAAAGCACACAAAGAGCTGTTTAGTTTGCCTGAAAGCAGCGGAACGCTCTATGTATATTCTCAGCGCTCTGACAGGACAGAGCAAATTAGCATCTTCCTCATCTAACGATGATGAGAGTGCTGAAAGTGAAATGACCTGTGCTCTGAACGGAGTTGAAAGCACCTTAGGTACATATCCATGTCTTGGTTTGAGGACAACTTTAGAGTCGTTTGGCCCAAATTCCAGACAAGAGGCGCTCACTGAGGGCGTGTGCAGATCACCCACTTGCTTAACTGATGCGATTGCTAGCAGAAAAGCGGTCTTGAGTGATAGGAGCTTTAAGCTCACCGAATGCAGAGGCTTGAATGTTGAGCCTTTCATAGCATCCAGGACCGTGGACAGGTCCCATATAGGGACTGAAGGGGGGCGAGGTGGGTGAAGCCTTCTAGCCCCTTTGAGGAAGCGCATGATAAGATCGTTCTTCCCCAATGACAGTCCATTCACTTGAGTGTGGTACGCTGCTATGGCAACCACATAAACTTTGAACGTGGAGTAGGAACGACCCGCATCCAGTAGCTCTTGTAGAAAAGTGAGCACTTCTGACACTTCACAATTATGTGGGGTAAGGCTTCGTGCTTTACACCAGTCCGAAAAGACTGACCATTTGCCTGAATAGAGCCGCCTGGTCGCGGGACTCTAGCTTCAGAAATAGTGTTTAATACACTTTCAGAGAGGTTCTCATGTACCCGTTGATGGGCCAGACATGAAGCGCCCATAGATCGGGATGGGGATGCCAGATCTGCCGTTTCGCCTGCATGAGGAGGTCTCTCCTCAGCGGAATTGGCCACGGGGCTGTATCTGACATCCGACTTAGCAGTGAGAACCATGGTTGATTTCTCCAGAGCGGGGCTATCAAAAGCACAGCGCATTTGCTCTCCCTGATCCTCTCTATGACCTGAGGTAACATTGAGATTGGGGGAAAAGTATAAAGAGGAAGGCTGGGCCATTTGTGGGCCAACGCGTCCTTGTGCTTGGAGAAATATATTAGGCATTGAGCATTGTCTTGTGAGGCGAAAAGATCCACTTTTGCCACGCCAAACATGCCCCTAATTGTCTGAATCGTTTGTGGGTGAAGAGACCACTCTGCTGGGGACACTTTTCCCCTGGACAGCATGTCCGGACCCAGATTCAGAATGCCTGGCACATGAGTCGCTCTCAGCGAGCTCAGGTTGTGCTCCGCCCATATTATGACTGTTTTTGCCATCGTGTGGACACCAATAGATCTTAGACCGTCCTGGTGATTTATATAGGCTACCACTGACCTGCTGTCCGTTCGGATCAGGACATGGTGATGCTTTATGTACGGAATGAAAGGTCTTAGCGATAGCGTGACCGCTTTCATCTCTAGACAGTTTATGTGAAGGCTCTTTTCCGAGTCTGACCAGAGACCGGAGACTGGCCTGCCCTCGTGAAGGGCTCCCCAACCTAGGTTGGATGCATCTGTCGAGATAACTTTCCACTTCGTAACAGTGCCCAAACTCACGCCCATCTGATACCAGACGTGATTTTTCCAAGGAGCCAGAGCCAATACACAGCTGTGGTCTACCTTGATTTGTAATCGGCCCGAGAGCCATGCGTGAGCTGGAACGCGGCAATTCAGCCAGCGTTGGAGAGGGCGCGTGTGTAACAGACCTAGTCTGAGGACTGGCGAGACCATGAGACCCAACATCCTCTGAAAGTGTTTGAGAGGAGTGTATGCACCGGACCTGAGGGAAACCGCTCGGTTCCGAACAGAGAGCGCGCACTGTGACGTCAGTCACGCGTTCATCTGTAATGAGTCTAACACTGTTCTTTTTTTTTTTTTTATGTACATTTATGAAATGCACGTTCTGTAAAGCTGCTTTGAAACAATGTGTATTGTGAAAAGTGCTATACAAATAAATTTGAATTGAATTGAATTGTTCCCAGAAACGAAATGTTCTGTGTGGGAGACAATGAGCTCTTTGCCACATTGATTCTGAGGCCCAAGCATTTCAAATGGTTGAGAAGCCAAGATCTCTGGTTTAATAACTGTATCTCTGACTGAGCTATTATGAGCCAGTCGTCGAGATAGTTGAGAATTCTCATTCCCCAAAGCCTCAGCGGGGTTAGCGCCGCTTCCATGCACTTCGTAAACGTGCGGGGAGCCAGAGATAGACCAAAGGATAGGGTCTTGTTCAGATGTCTGAGATCTAGAATGGGCCTGAGACCACCGTCCAATTTTGGTACAAGGAAGTAACGACTGTAAAAGCCTGACTCGCTTTGTGAGGGGTGTACGGCTTCCACTGCCCCTTTCATTAACAGTTTCGATATTTCGGTTCGAAGCATGTGACTTGTCTCTACCACGGTGCGAAAGCGCGGTGGTCTGCGAGCAAACTGTAGCGAGTAACCTTGTTCTATTATGTTCAACACCCATTTTGAAATGCCAGGAATGGCCTGCCAGGCCTCGGCCTTCGAAGCCAGGGGCTGAATTAATTTGTGGGGCTCAGCGACTCGGTGGCCCGATAATGTTGTGTTAGAGTGGCGCTTATCAGAGCGCGTTTGTTCACGGGCTCTTTGACTGCGAGATAATTGTTTCCCGCCGCCTGAGTGCAGGGGGCCGGGGGACATAGAATATTGGTGCTTGTGTACAGGGGAGCGCGTTTGTGTACGGGCTCGTTGACTGTGGGAATAATGTTTCCAGCCACCTGAGTGCAGGGGGCTGGGGAACATAGGGCAGTGATTGAGTGTAGGGGTACATGCTGGCACACTGCCTACAGAGAAAAAAACGTTTTTGTGATTCATATGGGTCGCCGTGAAAACAGCGTTTGTGTACAGGCAAGCGCGTTTGTTTGCGGGCTCGTTGGCTGTGTATGTAATGTGCCCAGCCACCTGGTTGAAGGGAGCTGGAGAACGTTTTTGAAAGAGAGCGAGGTGGTAAACCAGCCAAAGCGGGTATTATCCACCTTCTCTTTGTGCCTCTGGCTAGGACACGCGGGGGAAAGGCCGGCGTGTGCTCGTCAGAGCGCTCCAGGGGCCTCTGGTCGCGGCGTTTCTTCTTACGCGCTCAAGAGGCTGAGTGCAAGGGACGGGATTCGGATCGAAACTGGCAAGCCGAGACCGAAGGGTCTGCAGCGCCATTTCGTCGCACTCCGGTCAGCCGCCCTGGTTGAGTGCGGCCTGCGCATGGTCTCATCCAAGACATGAGATGCAGATGATGTGCCGATCCTCGTCCGGGAGAAAGCCTATACACGAGACGCAGGAGGAACGAGACATTTGCAACAACGTCCCGGCTCTTTTCGTGAGTGTGTAGCAACGGCAAACACACGGATTGGTAATAAAGGATATGTGCCGGATGGCGCAGCTGGAAGGCAGGTTGAAGGCGGAGAGTCCGACGTCCTCAGGCTGCAGAGTTCCGCTGGGTGCGTGTCGACGGCAGGCTTCAATCTAGAGCTCAGCGAGGTGAGTTGCTGAAGAAGACATAATCTGACGAACCTGGCGAGACAGGGTCTCTTTATACCCTTGGCTATGCAAATTCTGCTGCCCCCTGTGGCGGGAATATTAGAGAGACCTGATTGGTCCTTCCCGCCCAGCGATCTCGCCATTGGTTCCTGCAGTTGCAGCAACACAGCCAATCAGCGCGCAGCTGCTTCCTGCTGAGAGCTGTGCAGCTGCACTGCGTTTTACATGGTATTTTTAGGATAAAAATTTGCTTCAAAATCTTGAGGAAAGGAAATTCCCCTAGCGTTTAGCAAAACGCAATACGAGAGTACTCTCGAAAGGGAACGAAGTGTATATTTATAATTTATTGTGGGAACTGTATAAGTAATGGTGCATACGTTAGCGTAGCACTAACGTGAATGATCGATGTAACATAAACATTTGTAAAACAAATCTTGCTCCATCTTTACTCAAAGTAGTAAGAACGACAGACAATCTGCATTAATAGACAGTTTTAGGTAATAGTGGCCCACAGCTGATTAGCAGTAGTGTTTCAGTATGACAGTAATAACGTGAATGAGCCGGTTAGCCAGGAAACTTACACAATATAAAAACACAAACCTACATATTTCGAACACCCGGTAGAAAATAAATAAATCAATATTTATTCATAATTACAGGTTGTGATTCTGAGGAGCAAGCTGGTCCAAATATCCTGGGTACTAACCCATCTTTCAAGAGCAAGTGTTTTTCTGAATCCCGTGTTGAACTCTGAGATTTGAGAAGCAGTCGTCCGTAAAATAAAATAAAAAAAATAAAAAATTGCGGGCGGACAACGAGCAACATAGACGGGCATTATGCAAATGTATTTTCTAGTGATGTAGAACCATCACGCAGTGAGATTCGAATTACAAATGACTCGTATAGGCAGTTCATAGTCTATTTTTTTCTTTTGGGAGACAACTTGATTTATTGTGCACTTTTGACTTTACAACTTTGCAGAACGTTTTCATTCACAAACAGCTATATTACACACTGCATGAAAGGGAATACTTGAAAAAACATAATAGGGGCACTTTAAAAATGATGACATCTATTAATTTACGATGGTTAAATGTTACATATTTTGTCATTGCATCCAGTGACCTCATGGATGAGGAAAATTTCGCAGTCCAGAGTGACACACTTTTTTTTAGATTTTACAGCAGCTGGAACTGGTACAATAAGTGTAGCAGGAAAATGTAGGGAACAATTACACTTACAACCGAATTCTGGTCCATGTACTTTTCAAACTGTCTGATGTAATCCAAGGCGGCTGTTGATTAATATGGTGTTACTCATTTTCTGCTCTAAGTCATGTTTAATATTTTTTTGTGTCATGTAATTAATGAGGCATTCATTTGTGATTTATGGTTTTGAGTAGTTTCACTGACACACTTGTCCTTCACAAGCAAAACAGTTTACAGCTGGACGTCCTATCAGGGAGGGCAGGGCTGTGTTTGTTTTGGCTCCGATCTTACAGTGAATCAAGAATGTCTTGCTCACTTTCTCGTCTTTGCCATACTTTGTTAATCATTGCTTCCTTATGAGATCAATCAAGTGATTCTCTTGTTGATACACATCCTGCCTCTGTTTTTCTTTCCTTTCTTCAAGCTTTTCATCATTGACCACAACCAGGTGGACTGGCGCATTGCCATGACCAGTAACCGGGTGCTTGGCATCTCTCTGGAGCTCATTGTCTGTGCTATCCATCCTGTGGCCATCTACCTGAGGCCAGATATGGGGGATAGACTGGGGGGGAAACCGGAGCAAAATTCCTCGACCCCCCTCTGCTTGTCCTCTAGTCACAAAGAAGTCATGCTCGATGTGGAGCTGCTGCTGTCGGCCTTAATGTTCCTGAGACTGTATCTTGTGCACAGAGCCGTCCTTTTACACAGCAAGGTTCTCCTCAGCGCCTCTTACAGGAGCATCGGCTCCCTCAACAACATCAACTTCAGCTTCCGCTTTGTGCTCAAGGTGTTAATGAACAAGTATCCGGCCCGCACGCTTCTGGTCTTCATTATGTTCTTCTGGCTCTCCGCTGCTTGGATGCTGCGACTGTGTGAAAGGTACAGAACGTGCAATATGCAACAGTATTTATTATAGTTTTTCCATTCGCTTCCTCTTGCTTCACTCATTACAGCTCATCAAGTGTTATCACGCTGCTTCTGATGTTGATGGTCAATTTGAGTTGTGGTCATTTCTTACGAATACATTTACTTCAGGAACAAACATGTTGTTCTTCAGCACACAGAACTCATTTTGACCATCAAATTTCAAACAAAACATTCTGGTGTGTTTTTTTAGGTCTTAGATAGTTACTGCTATGAGTCATTCATTAACATTGTTGTCTTTTCATTCAGTTTAAGTAGATGTTCTGAGTTTTTCTTTTGTTCTGAGTTATTTACACAGCCGCTCTCTGTCTCCACCTATAGGCAGAAGCAGGTAGAGACAGGTGGCATGGACACAGCACTGTGGCTCATAGCCATCACCTTCCTCACAGTGGGCTATGGAGATGTGTCCCCTCACACCAGCTGTGGAAAGGTGGTGTGTCTCTTCACAGGAGTCATGGTAAATATAACTATAACTATTATAGTCGTGTTTGTACCGGAATATAGGTCTACTGGTGCTAAGTTTACAAAAGAGTAGTTTGAGACAAATCTGAAAGTGTGGTATTTGTTAGACGCGTTCAGTAAAACATATGTTCGCTTAAAGAAGACAAAGACTCCTAATGTTTCATTGAGCTCCATAGCTTTGGTTTAGTAAAGTAATAGAATATGTTTAGCATTATCATATGCATTGTTATCTGAACACATTATAGGGCTCCTGATAATGTGACAATAATTTAGTTGTGCGTCTATATGTGGTTTAGTCAGCTATATCTGCATGCAATATACAGGTGCTGGGCATATAATTAGAATATCATCAAAAAGTTGATTTATTTCACTAATTCCATTCAAAAAGTGAAACTTGTATATTATATTTATTCATTAAACTCAGACTGATATATTTCAAATGTTTATTTCTTTTAATTTTGATGATTATAACTGACAACTAAGGAAAATCCCAAATTCAGTATCTCAGAAAATTACAATATTGTGAAAAGGTTCAATATTGAAGTCACCTGGTGCCATTGTGTGCCTCTCCTCTCTTCCGGGACCCTGATTTCCAAAGGAAATGCAAAATTTACTTTCATCAGAAAACATAACTTTGGAGCACTCAGCAGCAGTCCAGTCCTTTTTGTCTTTAGCCCAGGCGAGACGCTTCTGACGCTGTCTGTTGTTCAAAAGTGGCTTGACACAAGGAATGCGACTGCTGAAACCCAGGTATTGCATACGTCTATGCGTATTGGTTCTTGAAGCACTGACTCCAGCTCTAGTCCACTCTTTGTGAATCTCCCCCACATTTTTGAATGGATTTTGTTTCACAATCCTCTCCAGGGTGTGGTTATCCCTATTGCTTGTACACTTTTTTCTACCACATCTTTTCCTTCCCTTCGCCTCTCTATTTATGTGCTTGGACACAGAGCTCTGTGAACAGCCAGCCTCTTTTGCAATGACCTTTTATGTCTTGCCCTCCTTGTGCAAGGTGTCAATGGTCGTCTTTTGGACAACTGTCAAGTCAGCAGTCTTCCCCATGATTGTGTAGCCTACAGAACTAGACTGAGAGACCATTTAAAGGCCTTTGCAGGTGTTTTGAGTTAATTAGCTGATTAGAGTGTGGCACCAGGTGACTTCAATATTGAACCTTTTCACAATATTCAAATTTTCTGAGATACTGAATTTGGGATTTTTTTCCTTAGTTGTCAGTTATAATCATCAAAATTAAAAGAAATAAACATTTTAAATATATCAGTCTGTGTGTAATGAAGGAATATAATATACAAGTTTCACTTTTTGAATGGAATTTGTGAAATAAATCAACTTTTTGATGATATTCTAATTATATGACCAGCTCCTGTATGTATACAACATATTGTCACTCACAACAACAAACACAACACAAGCCGTGATAACGTGAAAAAAGGACTCTAATGCACCGGTTCGTTTTAATGATTGAGTCAAAATGATTCTCAAACTCGCTCGTGAACCAGTGCTTTGAACCTTGGCTGCATCCAAAATTGCATACTCTCGTACTTTTGGATAAATAATTACTTCACGACCGCTAAAAAAGTGCATTCCTATATATAGCATGAGTGTGTGTAGTATTCGCCATGTTGTCATTATCATGTGACCTACCAGCGTCAGTTAAGTCGCTTCTCTGCCATTCACAAATCCTCTCCATCATATGCACACTTCAGAGTCTCACCAGAAGAATTAGGTCATCCGGGTACTTTTTGTCTACTCTTTTATGAGTACTGTGAATTTGGACGTTTACTGTTTAAAAACATACTGTTTTTCGGCTACTATATACACTCTAAAAAAGGTTCTATATGGCACCAAAAATGGTTTTTGGCTCGTAATCATGGGGGAACATTTTTAAGTACCAATTTAGGTGCTTCAGTGGTTCTTCAGCGATTCTTCAGAGGTTCTTCACCGGTTCTTTGACTAAGGTGCTATATAGCACCGCTAACTAAGGTGCTATATAGCACCGCTACCATATACAGAACATGTTAAGATATGGTGCTATATAGCACCAAAAGTGGTTCCTCTATGATTACGACAAAGAACCATTTTTGGTGCCATATAGAACCCTTTTTTTAGAGTGAAGTAGGGAAATATGTGATTTCAGATGCAGCCAGAGTCACTCTGTGAATCGTTCAGAGCCATCCACAACTGGCTCCACATGAACCAAGTCGAGTCGTTTTCTGGTTGTGTCCTATTCTAAACGAATCAGAAACTGTGTTGTATAGCCTACTTTAGATTCATTACATTTACATATATACTTAATCATTGTTCATGCAAACACTAATGAATAATGTGTACATAATTCAATCAATTTATCACAATTTTCTTAAAAACACATTATTAGCAAGCGTGTATGTAATTTGTAAGACATTTGGCTTCTAAATGGCCCCCACCTCTTTAAAGAAAATCTAAATCATCAGTGTCTGTAGTTGTCAAAACTTCAGCTTCATCACACGCAAAGTGTTGTGACTGAGTTATGAGATTCATGTCCATCTGGACACATTTTTTGTACAGTTACAGCTGTTCTTCCACCCTTACTGACAGAGACACTGGAGTCTGACTATGATGCTGTGCTGACAGTTTATGATTTTAAAGAGAATCATGGTTTGTGACATCTCTCATACAGAGGCTGTTCAATCCTGATTAACAAACAAGTATTGAGAGGTGATCTGAATGAATGAGTTGAATTTTAACAAATATCCAATGAGTATTTTTTTTGTTAATTTGCCTTATGTTGTATAATGTTGAAATCTTTAAGGCATTATGAAGGTATTTAAAAAAAAAAGATTCGATACAAACTCTCAAGGTTTGTGTGCATCTGGGTGTATCTGAACATAGAGTTCAGAAAGTGAAGGAGGGAGGGAATGATTTAGTAAAACGATACACAGATTGTTTTGTCTGTAAACCAAGTACTTTGGTTACACCCGTACAAGATCATTTCAGACCGAATGACTGAAAATATAGTCGATACATATCAATTTCATGTAAAAAGATTACAACAAGAAGCTTATTAAATAATATTATTATTTTTTTAAATATTAAAGTATTAAATATAGGTTTTATTACATGAAGTAGTTTAAAAATAAGGTAATTTTAGTTTACTAACATTAATAAAAAATGCGAAATGCATTTGCATCTGTTCTTTGTTAACAGATAATGAAAAATGTTAACATTAACTGAGATTAATAACTTTAGAAGTATTCTTCATTATTAGTTCTTATTAATTAATATTAACAAATGAAACCTTTTTGGCGAAAGTTTTAGCGAATGTGACGATAAGAGCCTGTGCCAGTATGTGTTGTGAATTTGTGGGGTATGTTCCTGAGGGTTGGGTTTCCAGCCTCGCTCTGATTCAGGCAGCTGCATCTGCACCGGACTGTCCGCCCTTCTCTTCTCTCCATCCCTCATTTCCGATCAGGGCAGATAAGCCGGCAGGATAGGAGCATGGGGCTCACACGACAGGAGCATGGGGCTAAAGCCAAAGCCAGACACCTCCCTGACACAGTGGAAAATAATCCTTCACTCTTCTTTCTCTCCCTCGCTCAGTGTTTTTATAAGCTTTCCCCTTTTTTTAGGGAAAACTTTCCACCATTGCCATTTTTAGGTGGTTTATAGCATTTGGCGCCACTAGATCAGGAGGGTGTGCCAACCTGTGCCCAAGACTTGGAAAACCAGAAAAACAAAGTTTCCTAATCCAGTTGGAACAGTATACAGGGTGTTCATTAGTGGGGGATTGCCTCTCACCTGTAGCTCATTCAACCGTAGTGTTCAACATGGCTGGTTGCCTCATGCAAATGCCTCCTACTTTCTCCACATAAAGATGAGACTTTAATGACTTTCCAATGGCACGATCAGCTTCCATCATCACCTGTTACCCATTAACTGGAAGTATGATGGAGCGTCTGTGTTTTTTCCTTGCATGTCCACCACCACTTGCATGTAAAAAAACAAAAAAAAAAAACATATATATATATATATTGATCAGTATTTTTCTTTTTACAAAAAAGATAATTGTGGAATTTAGTGGGGGGAAAAATCGCTCTGGTAAATGAAAAATAGTTTTTACCTTGCTCTAAGCTTAAACCTCATTCATTCTAATGAGAAAGAAAACTATAAAAAAACCAACAACTGCCTATTGTATAAGAAACTTAATTCAAGATATATTCCCTGAAAACATTTCCTAATATCTTATGCCGTTTTGCGTCCCAAGTAATCTTGGTTTAAATATGTCGATTTTTTTTTTAGAAAAAACAAGGGAAAAAATACTAACAAAGATTTTTTTATAGTAGTGCATCGTTTTGCATCTTGCATGAATTCCAGAAAATTCTGCTTATGGGGTGGGGACAGTTCAAAAGATGAATGTGTCTCTCCATATTTTAGATTATAACACAGAGGAATTCACACCGTCTGCCAGCAGAATAAAAGAGTATTTAGGGAGAAACTCTTGTGAAAAAGGGTTGTACTAAAAATGTTGCCCGTTGAATGGATTCATTTTGGCTTACTGAGATGATTGACTAAGGGGAGTTCTGTGATTATACTTTACCATTTTCCTTGACTGCTGTGAATAATCAACTATGGAAAAACTGTAGGCCTTTGTGTTTTCAGGACTTTTAGTCAATACCATGAAGCAACCAGCGAACAGATTAAACCATTGCTGGCTAACTGGCTCTCTCTCTCTCTGTCTCCCTTTCTTTATCTCTGAATCATTTTTTCTCTAATGCGACAAATTAAGGAGCTCAGGTAAATGAACTGTTGAGTGTAAAATGACATGGAAATATTCCTAATATAGACACTTTTTTATAAAGTTCTTCCATTATTTTATTTGATTTCATTGTTTTTTGAAACTGATTTGAATAGAATAAATTCCATTATATTCCATCCCCCTCAACAATTATGTATACACTTGTTACAAAGAATTCTGTGTACTGTCTGAATATCATTAAGTCTGAATACTTTATGCCTGAGTACATGTTTGGGATAATGAGACAGATGGTAACCATGCTCATGTGTGTGTGTTTGTTGTCAGGGTGTGGCATGTACTGCTATGTTGGTAGCGGTCATGACTAAGAAATTGGCGCTTAACAAAGGGGAGAAACATGTGCATTTCTTCATGATGGACATTCAGATCTCCAAGCGGGTGAGCACACAGACCACCACATACAGTAAAACACGCCATAAATGCCACTTTCTTGTCTTTTTGTCCACACCTGTACTTGGTCATTTCCTTATGATCGATTTGGTAGTAATAAAAAGATATGTTAATGATAATTAGACTCAGCTTAGCCATTTGGGAATGCTTCACTTAATCTTTAAAAATATCTCTCTGTTTCGGATGAGAAACATAAAAAGCAGTGACCCAGAGGATGCAGAGGCATGGATGGAAGTAGCATTATTTTCCGCATTGAACGTGTGTTATGATTTCTGAGGCTTTTTATAATATTATGTTTTCCTTAAATAGGGAAGTCCAAATAGCAACACAGTGTGGGAAAATGCTTAGGACGGCCAGGCAGAGACGGCCGCTGAGCTCTTAATAGCCGACAAAAGGCGTCAAAGGGAGGAAACAATCAGGTCCCTGTCAGGAAAAGAGCTTGTGTCAGTCCATGAGAAGTTTAACTGCAGACAGGAAATAAGATGCACTGATGTGTGTCCTGTGAGTAGCGCCTTAGCATATGCACTGGAAAAGAGTGGAGGAGAGAAGGTGCTGAGGAGCGGATCTTGATGCTGAGGTGGGAAGGCGGGTGACTGCACTCCTCGAACAGGATCCATCTGTTTGCTTATCAGAGGGAAGGAGGAGAGACCCCAAAATAAATGCATAGAGGAAGATGGCTAGAGTTTCAACAAATGGAAATGAAATCATACTGGTTTAAGGAGGCAGGAATTTACAGGTGTTTCTGAAAATGACATCTGATCGTTTCCCACCGCTGAAAACAAGTTCTTAAAGGAATATTCATTTGTGACATAATATTGGTTACTGGATATTGAGCACATAATTAGTGCTTTAATTGGACAATATTGATTACATTATTAAATTTGACCTTGTTCCTCGTTTTCAAAATGATCTAGGATCCGTATGGGAAGCTGAAACAAAATACTTTTGGAAAGCTGAAAAAGTAAAAAAAAAAAAATGTTAATAATAATTTAACTTTTAAAATGTTATTTTATTAAATATTTGATTTATATATAAGTTCATTATATATTATGTCAGTGTTATATGCACAAAAAGGAAATTCTCCTGATAAAATTTGTATATTATTTGAGTTGTAAAGCTTATTCTGTTTAAATAATCATTTTAGGGTTTCTGGTGTTGCATTGGTAAATTTGTAAAATTGGGTAAAACTTTATATTTTATTTTATATTTTTTTTAACGTTTACATATTGGCCGCATTCACTTCTATCATTGCCTCACTTTCAATCAGATTTTAATTCAATTTTTTTTTTAAAGAAAAGGAGGGAAAAGTGGACAATTGTGTTTTTTGTATGACATATGGATTTTTCTATCAATATTATGGCACAAATGCTGTTGATTGAGCTAAATTCAACTGAACCAAGAATATTTCTTCAACATATTCATAAAGGTCTGGACCTGTGCTTTAAACTTGGCAAAAGCCATATCCTGTCACAAGTTGTTTAGTTGTGTTGATGTGTGCGTGCATGCGGGAGCGCGCGCGCGCGCGTGTGTGTGTGTGTGTGTGTGCATGCCACAGGTCCAACTCATCAAGTCCTGCAATGATTTACCTTGATTAAAGTATCATCAGGAAGGAAGACATCTGGACACAGTTGGACACACTAATAATAACCTCAAACACACAAAATTGCCAGGGAGCTTGTGACATAATTATGAGCAGCTCTTCAACAGGAAGACACAGAGACAATAGTAGAATCAAAGAAAGTAGAGAAATGTGTGATTAAAAAAAAAGGAAGCCCTTGACCGTCCATAACCCATATATAACTTTATGATAGCAATTCTCATCCTCAAATCATCCTCAAAATAACCAATACTTGTCCTTCCGTTCCCATCTTTCCATTTTTGTTTCCATCAAGGCCGCTCCTTTAATAAACCACAGCAGTTTCCTTACATCCTGTCCAGAGTTTCTAGTAATACTCTGATGTGCTGTATTTTGTCATTTACTGGACACATCACAATCATCATATTACTGGCACTGAGAGTAATTTAATGGGCAGTAACATTTACAATAGTTTCAGTACTTTATCTGCTGAACAATTTAAACAGGCAACAAACATTGACTTAAGGAATGACTTGCAGACTGTCAATAGAATATCATTGTATATTTATGATTGATGGATTACTTATTACTGAAATCATACTCTCTGTGACGCAGATCCGGCACGCAGCAGCCGATGTGCTAAGAGAATGTTGGCTACTGCATCGCACCACCCAGACAAAGGACAACAGCGGAGAGCATCGTCATCATCAGAGATGCCTGCTGGAGGCTATCCGTGTGTGAGTGATCCATTACAGTGTGCATTCAACTATTAGACAACAGACATATAGAGATTCACTAGAAGAAAAAGGCAGAGGGTTGTTTTAGAATCTGTGGCTGACACAAACTACTTTTGGGCAACTGAAAAAAAAAACAGGAAGAAATAAATAATTTAACAATTTAAAAAAAGTCGACCGCCAAATAGTTCAGAGGTCATTCTGGTTTGTGCTTTCTGGTGTGTTCCCTTTTTACTCCCATAACACATGGACACGGTCATGTCTGCGTGCTTCGGCAGTTGCTGATGGTTCCCCTACAATAACTGGTTTCTGTTTGACTTTTTTGGGACACAACATATTCAGAGACATCTGCCTGTTGCAAAACCTGACATCAACAAATCAGTCAGGAAAGACACAAATCTACTGCTAAAACTTTCATTACTAGACGTTACAAAAGTAATCGAAACTCATGCATTTAACCGTAAAAAGACCCAAAAGACATGAATGCATAAAGGGGATCAAAATTATGTTATTATATTAATTTGTTCGCTTAACATATACATACAGTGGCATGAAAAAGTATGTGAACCGCTTGCAGAATCTGTGAAAATGGGAATAATTTTAACTAAATAAGAGGGATCATACAAAATGCATGTTATTTTTTATTTAGTACTGTCCTGAATAAGATATTTTACATAAAAAATGTTTACATTTAGTCCACAAGACAAAAAAAATAGCTGAATTTATTCAAATAACCCTGATAAAAAGTTTATGAACCATTGATTTTCTAAAAAAGGTTCAAACATTCACTGATGCTCCAGAATGAAACAAATGCATTAAGAGCCGGGGGGTGAAAACTATTGAATTTGAAAATTAAGGTTAACTGTACTTAATTTGTCTTCCGGGAAATATGCAAATATCTTCTGTTGCTTCTGAAGGGCAGTACTAAATGGAAAAAAAATTATATTTAAACAAAATAAGAAAAATTTGGACATCTTCATCCTGTTCAAACTTTGGGCAGTTTAACTGCTCAGGACAAACAAGGGACTCATGATCAACCATCACAAAACAAAAAAACAGCCGTGGATCATCCAGGGAACGACACACAGCACTGAGAATCAATGGTTCATAAACTTTTTATCAGGGTTATTTTTAACAAATTCAGGTATTTTTTTGTCTTGTGGACTATATGTAAACATTTTATATGTAAAATATCTTATTCAGGACAGTACTAAATAAAAAAATAACATGCATTTTGTATGATCCCTCTTATTTAGTTAAAATTATTCCCATTTTCACAGATTCTGCAAGCGGTTCACATACTTTTTCATGCCACTGTATATATATATATATATACACCGTAAGAAATAAAAACGGAAAATGTACTGGTAATTTTCTGCCAGGACATAATCCAGTAATTTTACGGAAATCTCCGTTAACCCTTAAAAAGAATGCAATGTGTAATTCAAAATACAGGTAAAACACCTGTAAAAAACGAATACGGAAAATTCCTTCATATTTATACAGTACATTATGCCCTATTTTACGGACTTCTTTTACAGTGTAAATATGTAAATCTGAAGCGGTTATATATTATAACCACTTCAGATTTATATATTAACTCCAATATGTATGATATGCTTACTTACTGTAACTCATTAAAGCCATTTCATGTACATGAATATATGTAGATGAAATGTCAAATATGTTTAATGAATTAAACATAAGATATGATAATGCTTATATGAGAAAATTCATGCAATAGTTCACCAATCTGGACCATCACCTGGACTATTTTACTATTTAAACCCCATGGACACTGGGGTAGAACACTGCATTGCTTCAAGGGAACTGTTAATATTCCACTTGGTCATTTTCTATAAAAGTATACTTGACATCTCAGTTATACAGTGCAAACTATAATATGCGGTCTTGCTGTGTTTATCTTGTGGTCATTGCAAGAATGGCAGTTCCCATCTCTTAGTTGATTGTTGACCACTTTATTGTTTATAGTATGTCCTCACATCTTCCTGCAGATAAGGGCTGAGTTTGGGGAGAGCTGCTCAGCTGGCTGCCCTCTTTGGCTGCAGTTCCTTTATGACCAGTGCATAGGAAGCTGCGATGTGTGAATCTATACCTCAGAGTTTAGCATCGTTAATGACTACAGGAATCTGGCTCTTAGAATGTTCCATGTGTGTATGCATGAGATCTGTGGCTGTAAGGGTGGAGGGATTTCAGACTTCCTGTTTTACAGTTAGCACCAAGAATACTCTGGAAAGAAAGTGGGTGCTGCAGTGACAGCTAAAATGGCTTGCCAGCAAGTAGACAGCTAAATAGTTCAGAGGTCATTCTGGTTTGTGCTTTCTGGTGTGTTCCCTTTTTACTCCCATAACACATGGACGCGGTCATGTCTGCGTGCTTCGGCAGTTGCTGATGGTTCCCCTTCAATAACTGGTTTCTGTTTTACTTTTTTGGGACACAACATATTCAGAGACATCTGCCTGTTGCAAAACCTGACATCAACAAATCAGTCAGGAAAGACACAAATCTACTGCTAAAACTTTCTTTACTAGACGTTACAAAAGATATCGAAGCTCATGAATTTTACCGTAAAAAGACCCAAAAGACATGAATGCATAAAGGGGATCAAAATTATATAATATTATTATTTTTTTCGCTTAATATATATAATAAAAAACTATATTAAGTGCAACTAATTCTAAATATAGCTAATGTATGTCTGTGATAAATTTAACTTAATGTTTGACTAGTGTATGTACAAACAAGGCCTATCCACTGATCAACATAGAAAATGATAATGATACATAATAATAATAATAATTTTGGACAATATCCTATAGTAAATACATTGACTCTTTTACAAATATAGAATTTAACTTAACTTCTGACTTGTAGTGTATGTATAAAAAAGCCCATCAAGTGATCAAATCACTTTTTTTTTTTTAAAGATAGAAAATGATGAGTAATAAAATAATATAACAAAACCCATTGGGACAATATCATAAGTAAATACACGGACCCCTTTGCAAATATAGATTTGTCTTTTCCTAACAAAAAAATATGAAATTGACAGTCACAAAACTGTGACAAATCCAGGGTGTCAATAACTTAAATATTATTGAAAAAACTTACAATAAAAAAGTACCAGTCAATATTCTGTAAAAAACGAATTCTGTCTAAAAATAAATGTAAAACCATACATTTAAAAAATAAAAAAGAGAGAAAAAAATACAGAATTAATGAATCTCAAACTAAAATGAAAATGAAAACTAAAAAAAGCTCATTCAAATTTAATATATACTATAATAGTATATAAATAATACAAAAATAACACTATTTTTACAAACACTTTATTATTCTTTATGAACCTATGATCAGCACATGTAAATGACATTACTGAGGCTCACATGCAAGATTAATGAAGATTACATGCATATTATGCAATTAAAGGATTATTGAAAAAACAACACACAATTGGTCATTTTGCCCAACTTTTCCATTCTAGGGTTAGAGGATTAGACAATTGACAACTCCAACTTAGAGGAACCAAGCTAACTAGAGTTCCTTTAAAACCATTGTACCATACGATGAATGTAACTAGTGAACACATTCTGTCTCCGACTAGATTTCGTCACTTGCGGTTGAAGCAGAGGAAAATAAGGGACTATGCCAGTGAGATGGTGGATCTCTCGAAGGTAAGTCAAGACATACATCGGACTGGTGTCTAGGTCCGTTTGCCCTAAAAAAGAGGCATTCACCTAACCCAGACATATAAATGTTCTGTGAAACCATAAAAATCTCTGTAAAAACTACCTTAATGTCTGACAGTGTCTGGTGTGCTACTTATGGCTGTGCACATAAAAAGAAAAACAAGACTTTGACAGTCATCTTCCAGACACTGTACCTCCCAAATGTTTTGAGTGAGAAAATGACCAAATGTCCTGTGTCTTATTATACCTATGTGCTTACACTCGTGAAATACAGCTGTAGCAAATCTAAGAAAAGGATATTGTCTGGAAATGGACTTTGTCCTCAAACAGATGCAGATGATCATGTGTGATCTGAGCGCAAACTGGAACAGCTCTTATCATGAGCTTGAGCAGCGAATCATCTCCATGGAGCAGAAGCTAGACGAGCTGGGACGCTCCTTCCAAAGCACCTCTGAGCTGCTCACACAGGCGCTACATCGCCGTAGACTGGACCACAGGTGAACATTGTCTCTACACCAACAGTCTGTCTTTATATGATGTTTTATTACAGTTTTTCTTTAGTGCTAAAACACTAAACCCCATTGACTGAACCAAATTCTCAATATCCTAGACCAATTTGTTGAATAAACCACTCTTTCTGTAAAACCTTAAACAAGTTCAGGTACTGTTCGCAAATCTCATGCACTCTTTTTTGCAAAACTCTAAACACATCCTCACCCACTAAAACACATTTCAGACTGTGATGCACTTCAAAACGCTAAACACAGTCAGGCAAAAGTTGAACACAACTAAAACACAGTGGTCATTGTTTACAAACGACGACTCAAAATTGTTCACACTTATTTCTAATGATGTGATCAAACCAACTTTAAAATATAAGCCATTTTGGAGTGCACAGGTGATACAGGTGCATTGAATGTTGATACCAACAATAGGAAACCATCTGAAAAGGAGGTGGTGGACGAGGAGGAAGTAGATGAGGACGAGAAAGAGTAAGGTGAGGGTTTTTCCCTTTGCCTGGCAAGAGACGGCATTGCCTATGACATGGACAAAGTCCTCAGGCCTGACCCAACACAAAGACGTGATGCTGAGACAGAATGAATCTCTCACTGACTTTGATTTTGCAGTTGCACAACATTTTTGAGTGTACAGTAACATGATTTTCATTTGGAGGTTTTTTTTAACCTTTTTGTCTTTTGCAGTTGGACTACTGTATTTTTACAGAATGCAAGTGCTGAATATAGGCTACAGACATTCATTACTATACAATATCCAGTACAATCCTACTTGCAGTGCATACAGTATACAATTTATTGACCTTACTACTTACTACTGTAAATTAAGATTACCACTTTTTTTACGTAATTGCAAAATTCGTTTACTGTGTTACAATATACTTTTTTTTGTAACTGCATACTTTGGATGCTGTGTTCTCCGTTTTTGATGTACTGTCTAATGAATGATCTGTAGTGTTTATATTTTGACTGACTGTGTGTAAGATTTGAAAGCATTATTTGATTTTGAGCACAGATAAAATGGTCAATTCAATTGTTTGATTTTGACAGAAGAATTTGGATTTGTGTTTAAGGTTTTGAGAAAGTGGGTGATGGTTTAGAGAAATGTGTTTTAGCACTTCAGAGAAACTAACAAAGTTTGGGAGGAACACATTATTGCCTATCCAATCAACATGAGTGGAGGCCTATACATAACTGACTTGCCTATATGTTCAAGTTTTCTGCATACCTCCAATATCCCGGCTTCTCTCTCTCACCTGGTTACTTTCCTAGCCAGGGATATGGGGGAGAACTCTGGGTTCGAGCCAAATTCCAAGCTCAAAGACCTCCAATACTCACAACGCAACCAAATACAGACACGCTGCAAATATTCACAACGAAACCAAATACAGAAACGCGCTGCAAATACTCACAACACAACTATACAGAAATGCTCAACGTGCTGCAACTGAAGAATTTCTTTTTTAATGTGTTTTCTTCAGCACGTTGAGCTCTCGCAGCCACCGTTGGTAGCTTATCCTTAACCTTAAGTGCGAAAGTTAAGTCTGGCTGTGTCTCTACACAGGTGACCTGTGACATCTCTTTGGAAGGCTATCCTCTGAGCGTTCTTCAATCAAACCACTTGAACCGAAGGAGGAACTTTATGATGAACTTTCAAGGGATTAATTAACAACCACAGCGGACATCTTGTTGTATTTTTAACACAAGTTCTGCTATGCGTATTTATGAACATTTCCTCAATTCTACAAACATGAACTTGAGAAACTGGCATTTTTGGTTGCTTAAACCTTTTGACTTTTGATTTAGAGTTTCAGTTCCTAATTCAAACAACTAAGAGATGGAAATTCTGGTGTTACACTAAGAAACTAATGAAGTGAAAGTCACAGAAAGGATGTGAATTTTTGTTTAATTATTTCTTACAAAGTGTCAGTCTCTCTTAAGTTCCTGTTTCTATATGATACTGGGGAAGGTAGTCAGACGTTTATCTCAGAATTTGGAAGTCACACTGAGCAACTTGATTATAATTTTATATCTCTAATTTTATACACTATTTTCCAGTTATATTTAAATGTGCGTACAAACTGGGAATGACACTTTGATGAAGGTCTGTGTAACTTGCTGGCAATGTTTTAAAAGGCAAGTCAGATAAATTGTAGTTAGGTGCCAAGGATAGGCCAGACTTCCTCACTGACTATTGCCCTTGTACACCGTTATTTTAAAACAACCCTAATTTAGGCAGAACCACCTGCACCCACAGCTCCCTAATAAAAAAATATGGGAATGACTTGAATTTCCATCAGCCCTTTAACCTGACAGGGCATCTGTTGAATGATGGTATGTGGCGGTTCTAATTACACCATGAAAAGGCTTTGTATATTATGGTCTTCAGAATATTGGTGTAATGGAAAAATCTTTATTGCTCGAGCCTGTTCATTAAGACAGAGGCTGTCAGTCCTCTCTGATAACTCCTCCTGGTGGATAAATGTATGTTCTGCATGTTTGGCCATCATTCCTAAGACTATGCTTGTCCTATATTGTTTAGGATAAATAATATTCAGACCAGACTGAATACCTAGATGTATATGCAGCATAGAGACTGCAATGGGAATAGGGAGAGAGGTCAGATCTGTTGTATGTATTTCTTTTCCAAACAAACAGGAACTTCATTTTAGTCGTACTGTCTTCACCCATTTGAAACAGCTGATATGAGGAAAGCATATGAATGACTCCTGACTAATTACTTGACCAATCATTAACTGTTGCTCATTATACTATGCTTGTTTATTAAAAACAAACATAGTGAAGCAAACCAGAACCTTTTTTATTTCCTAAGATTCAAGATAAGTTGATCAGGAATTCAGTTTTGCACGTTGTATTGTGAAATCTACATAAAAAAAAATGCCAGGAGAAAATGACTGAAACAACGTTTACAGCATTATTTTTGCACATTTTAATAAAGCCATCTCATGTTAACACAACTTTGTGTTTTCCCAACTATATTATGATGAGTAAGCCTAAAAAGAACAAGAGATGAACTTCTCTGTGTATTTATGTGCAGTTTTATTACAAATGGGTTAGAATCAATCACTGACGCATGACACAAAAACCCTATAAAAATGAAAGGGAAAAAAAGTGTTTGCATGTTTCTTTGGTCATTAATAAAAGAGAGCTTGCTTAAAATAGTGAACATTATTTTAGTAGTCACATCCATTCAACTTATAAAAGAAATCTATAGACACAGATTCACCAAAGCTACCAGATTATACCCGTGCTCACATTACATGACATTTCTGAAACATAAATCTTATCATTGGGGTGTCACAATTTACCATATCATGGATTTGCCCTACAAAATCTTCTGTCTACAAAAAAAGATCAGATCCACCACTGTTGATTAAATTATAAATTGTAGATCAATTAGGGCCAAAGAAAAACAAACAAGTGGCAGTTGATTGGCAAAACAGACAAGTTTTTAGTCTAACTTGTGTCTCAGTTTTTTTCTAGTGCTTTTCGAAAGTTTGGCGTTTTTAAGCATGTGCCACAACAGCGCAGACGGCCTTGCAAACATCTGTCCACAGCTACAGTCAAAAGCTGCCTTGCATTTCTTTTTTGCTTGCCTGCCTTTTTTATTCTTCCGTTTGTGGCAGGTCAATTTATGTGCCCCTTCGAACGTATTTCCACACCGTGAACAAACAAATCGGACCGACTCTGCATGCTGGACCTGGTGTCTCAGCAAATGCAGCTGCTGCTGGAACGACCTTCCGCACTGACATCTGTACAACCTTGATCCGCGGTGTAAGTAGCGATGACGCACCCTCATTGATGGTTGTCTCGAGACGGCACCGCAGTGACGGCAGGGGAAGATGGTCTTGGAGCGCCAGCTCTGCTCGCATGGCTTCTGGAGAGACAAATCCCTGCTTTTGTTCATAAACATAGCCACTACTTTTAATGGAGCCTGAACCTGGGCAGGAGGAGCCTGAGGAGGGTTGTTCCCGGTAAGAGCATTCACCAGGGTGGGAAAGGTTACTGAGGTCATCGGCAGGACATTTACAGGTAGAGGGCTAATATTAGCCATTGATGTTTGTCTCAGAAAAGGTTTGTTGGCAGACACAAAAGTGGGTGCAGGGACGTTCACAGTGGGTGAGAAAGATACGATGACTTGAGTTGAAAGAGGTGGATTGAAAGGGGTAGGGATACGAAGAGTCATCCTGGCCGGATTTGACACTAAGGGACGCACTACCGAATGTGTATGGATGGGAACTCTCGGGCGAGCAACACAAGAACTTGGAAGGAAATTGGGCCTAACAAGAGTTTGTGGCATAGCCACAACTTGTGGAACCAAATTAGTCACCTTAGCAGTGCTCAGAGGAGTTGTTTGAACACAAGAACTTGCAAGGAAATTGGGCCTAACAAGAGTTTGTGGCCTAGCCACAACTTGTGGAACCAAATCGGTCACCTTAGCAGTGCCCAGAGGAGTTGTTTGAACGCAAGAACTTGCAAGGAAATTGGGCCTAACAAGAGTTTGTGGCCTAGCCACAACTTGTGGAACCAAATCGGTCACCTTAGCAGTGCCCAGAGGAGTTGTTTGAAGCAGGTGTCGCAGCTTCAGAACATTGGTTGATCCCAAAGTGGCCACCGCAGGTGGCGGATCAGGTGCCTTTGAAACTGTGTTTGCTGTCGGAGTTATTTTGATGATTTTAATGGTATTCTGATTGGCATACAAAGAAGGGGCAGAAGGTCTTCCCTGACCGCTGCTTTTAGATAAAGGCACGATGGGTAAATGGGATACTGAGGTGGCCGGCAAGTTCATTTCTCCTGTAGTTCTTTTCCCACAGATGTGATTTTTGAAATTGTCCTGTCTAGGGAAAACAATGTGGCAGTACGCACAGATATACCCAGCTGCTGGGTGTTTTTCGATCATGTGCTTCAGCAGCAAATCTTCATTCTCACACGCCACACTGCACAGACAACAAGCAAACATCAGCTTGTTCCTGCAATCATCCATGTGCTTCTCCAAATTAGCGAATTTGCCATAGCAGCAAAAGGGAGAATCAGACTGAAAGCCAAATTTCTCTGCAATGTTGATTGACCCTAGATTTATATTTGCAGATCTTTTCCTGTTGGGCACCTGTTGCTTCCCTTGCTTTGTCTTTTGGTAACGCCTGGAGATGCATTTTGAGTCACTGTCGGCAGAATCTGAGCTGAGGTCCTCGTCTGGGTTGTACGCTGTGTCACCAGGGGGTAGTGAATCAGGGTTTGCCTCGTCATCAGTGTCGGTACCTTCTTCATCCTCTTTTAGCCCAATTTCCTCCTCAGCAGCCACCTCGTAAACTACAGTTTCTCCAAGCTCATCCTCATTGTCGTTCTCTTCCTTCAGTCCAAAGCAAAGATGCTCTGGCTCTGATTGGCTCAAGGGGAATGAAGATAAGCTGAAGGTATCAATTGGTTCATCTTTAATTTGAGGCAATCTTTCAGTTTCTGTTTTGATGAGGGAGCCTTGATTTGTGGAGTTTGTATCATTCTCAATGCGTTTCTGGATGTCACTGCAAGTGTCATTTGTAGATGCTTGCTCTGAGGCACAATATGAGTGATCGCTCAAGATTGTTCTTTTCAAATCAACGCAGCTTATGGTCTCTTTGATGCTAATTTCTCCTTTCTCTTCCATTTTAACCACAGCTTTTACCTCCATTGCAGCCTTCTGATGCTGTCCCATATGTCCGTTTAGATGCCATGTGCAGCTAAAAACTGCTCCGCAGATTTCACACAAGAGACTGTGCTTTGGGTGGGCATTTTTTAAGTGTAGCGCCAACGAGAGTACACGTCCAAACTTTGCTCGACACAGGTGACAATGCACCTCGACTGTGTGTGTGTTAAAGTGCTCGATCATGTTACCCAGAAAAGGGATGCTGTCTCCACAAACACAGCACATAGAGCTTTCCTCACTTGTAACTCCCAGAGGTGCTTTGTAGTCATCCTCATCACTAGAGTCGTCCGAGAAGCCGCAATATGTAGAGAGGATGGTTTTGTAATACTCCTAAAAACAAAGAAAACAATTCAGTGAAAACTAGTATTTTCTGCAGTGTGCATTTGATAAAAGAGCAGAAGACATGATGTCAGGCTTTCACTTTAGTTGTTTGGATGGCCTGGAGATTGAGTGAAACATCAAAAATAAAGAAAAATATTAATTATTTTAGTGGAGAAATGTAGAAAACTGTTAAACTGAGATTAGCAGCAGCAGCAGCAATGTAAACATTTATTCCTGTGAATGCAAAGCTGACTTTTCAGCATCATTACTCCAGTCTTCAGTGTCACATGATCCTTCATCACTCTAATATGCTGATTTGGTGCTCAAGAAAAATGTCTTATTATTATCAATGTCGAAAACAGAAAACAATATTGAAAGCTTAATACCCGCTCTACCTTTTTTTAGGCTTCTTTGAGGAATAGAAAGTTTAAAACAACAGCATTTATTTGAAATAGAAATCTATTGTTACAATGTTAAAGTCTTTACAATAATTATTCAATGGCTTAATGCCAAGTTTTTGAATATAAATACTTTAATAAATACCAAAACAAATTTTGAACGGTAGGGGAGTGTGAGGTAAGATGAGCCAGTGGGTAAGTTGACCCACCCCCTTTATCTTGGCTACTGTACACTTTTATTGTCATGTGATCGTATATTTTGAAACGTCATCATTTCTGCCAGACTGTGAAAATGAGAAGCACATGGGAGGAGTGGAAGGCACACATTTACTTTAAAAACAGTTTTTGGCTTGTCAAAGTAAAAATTTTGCATAACAGATGTAATGGATGTTACATCAAAGCAAATTTGTCCAGGTCTAAAATATTTATGATCCATATTTGTGATTTAGTAATATATAAAACCATGCAAATCATTTACCTAAATATTAGCCTGAATTGGTAAGCTAGCTAGTTTAATCCAAAATGGCAGCTATGGGGCAAAGTGAGCCAAATGGGGTACATTGAGCCAGCGTTTTAACTTACCCTACCATAAGGCACTGTAGTTAAGGTAAATATCTGAACTATAAACTGGTATAATTTAAATGTAATGTTACACAACTGGTTTAGTTTATAATTTAACATTTTTGTTTATTTGATAGGAACAGTGTACAAGTACACCCAATCCTTCTCTGATAAGAACCAGAAGATGCTTAATCATATATCTTTCCACCTGTAGTCCCTAATGACCTAACATGTTCAATATCGCAGAAATACTACCATGCCAAGAACCTTTTGACTAAAATGTTTATTAGTTTCAATGACTTTCATTCATTCTAGTTTTGATTTAATTTCATTTTACTCAAACTCGGTTTAGTCTGTTTTTTGGAAGGTTACAACTTTGGTGTTCAACATATTATTTCAGAAATGCAAACAATTAAAGATATTGAAATTTCAACTTAATTTGGTTGGTTTTATGTTCTTTAATTTAGCTTTAAGAAAAGAAATGTTACTATTTGTAAAATGAAATTTGATTATTGAAGGCGTTTTTAAAAGAGGTGAATTATCTTTACAATTTCAAATAGGTTTGATTTTGATTCAATTGAGCCACAGGAACACTTTTTTTTTATAAGAGGCCATATTTTTAGAACCCTTTGTTAGAGATGTATTCTGAACATTTAAAATGATAGCAAACATCCTGAAATTACTTTAGAAACTTTGATAGTACTTTTGCCTTATTTGATCTTTTCTTGAGGACAATACAAGTTAAACACATTTTTCTTTTTTAAATAGTCTCATCTTACCCCACTCTCCCTTACTGTATATATCCGTAACAACATTTGCATTTCTTGTCAACTCATTTTCCTAGTGAAAATGATACTTATGTAACATAATAGATCAGTTTTCACGATGAAAGTTTCTATAACAATCCAGATTGTGTGTTTCACTGAAAGACACGAGTCTTGAGATGTTTTCACGTGTAGGGGGAATTCATTGCACCACTTACAGACTTTTGAGTGCAAGCGTCACCACTTTGCTGCAAATGTATTTTGGAACCAGTAACACGCTCCACCTCCTCACATGGTAAGATTTCCATGCCAACTCTTGTGAAGCTCTGGAAAAAAAACTATAGGTAAACAGCACACAAAAGTAGTAACATTATTACATTCTAGATATACATTAAACATACATCTGCCTTACAGTATCTCAGCGACCTACAATACAAAACACTTTCCCTTCAATATAAAATCAGTTTGAATCTTGTTCCAGGAACTTTAGAGGGTGTGGTCTGTGTTTGTGCACTTATAGGTTTTTTTTTTTTTAAATAGTTTTTTGTTAAATCATAAGATACGGCGGATATCACACTTTTTTAAATAATTAACATCTCTTAACCTGTATAAACAACCTGTCATTTAAAAGAACAAGATTCAAGCTAGTGCCAGAACTTTCATTGAAGTATATTTCTCACATATTTTATAGTATGTAAAATGAGTAGAAAACGGGAGACCGTTCTTACCAACGCGTATACTTACAATATAACGATTTCATTAATAATTTTCGTGTTTTGGTTCTGGCTCCTCCCCCAGACAATATACGCACGCGCGAGTCCGTCTCCTAAATTCGTCCGGACAACAACTCTATGTATTGAGCATGCGCAACATTTTTGTTTTATTCATAGTTTTTTTTGTTTTGTTTCAGAAAAGATTTCTGATTACAGGTGTTAACAATAAGATTTTATATGCACTTATGTTATGTTGCTGAAACGTTTAATAAAAAAAATCAATGCATGTATTAAAAAAATATATATTTCAAATAATTTGTCATAATGTTATCCTGGAATTATGATAGCTTTGACTAATAATATCTGATAATTATTGATGATTGAGCAATTTCCCACAAAAAGAATTGTAGGTGCAAATGGAAATATTGATCGATGACTGATCATATGAAATTAAACCACCTAGAAATCAAAGATGAAACAAATAACATTTTTATTTTTAATCTCATGAAACATTTATATAGAACAATCATACTGCGATTGCATCTAAGTTTTTGTTCAAACAAAAGCAACGTGTGCTGTATCATACCGTTTTATTTACATCAGCTGAATAAAATACAAAAATCACAGGCCTCTTCACATTTTTACCATATAAAGAAAAATGTTAACCACTGAATCTTTGCACGTCATCTCTTGCAATAACACTGAGTTTAGCACATGACTTTGTCAGGCACCTGCTAATTTTCATAAAAGAACTCAGAATACAACTCCTCCCACACTGCAGAGCACTCCACCGTTGTGATACAGCCCTCACAGAAGCAGCTGGTTAGATCTCCTCCAGCGCTACTGCACTTCAGTGGCCCAATCTTCTCTCCGAGAACTGCCTCCTGTCTGAAACCATCCGAGAAGAGGCCCAGTCCTCTTTAACAATGAACCCACAGGTTTCGTGACACCATCATGACTATGACAGCAGCCGGCTATACTCAGAGAGTGCAGATGACTTCTTAACACCATCCCAAATTCTAGCTGCATAGTGAAACCTGTAAAAACACATACAGCCGTCCATCTTCTTAATATGACATCAAATGTACATGCGTAAATGGAAATAATATTGTTTGATCTCTTCTTAATTGAAATATTTCATTCAAAATTATGCCAAATGTACATTTAAACAAAGAATACAGTTCCAAAAGGAAGAACAAAAGCATTATGCCTCCGACGTGCTTTACCAGTTTTTCTCAGTGAGGATTGTGTGTGAGAGCTGACTGCGGGACATAGCCAGGATCTGACTGCGGAATTTAGAAACCAGTGAAGAAAAGCTGGGATGACCTCTGTAACCAGGCAGCAGAGAGAAAAGAGGGGGGCCTGAACCTGGTGCACAAAATATACAGACCAAATGCAACTGAAGTTAGTAGGTTCATCAAGGACAATAGGGAATCATGGAAAAGCACGCTTGCTATAAATGAAAATATCTATCCATAGTGTTCATGAAAAAGATATAAAAATCTGTTGTGACATTTTAAAGGCCTACTTGCATGAGCTATATATAGGGGCTTTCGCACTTTTCGGTTAGTTAAAGGAACTAGCCACCAGGACGGTCCCCCAAGATCTACAAGTTCCCCGAGGGCCATTTTCCTGGTTGTATTTGCACCGTCAGAGGAACTCTGATGTGACGAAAGCCGGCATTCAACAATGCCAAGAATTCCGTAGCGGCTGAAAAGTGCCTGGACTTCGGCGCCGGTCCATCCATCACTGTTTTGCATGTTCGTGGAGTAAGTACAAGTAACTGAAACTGTGCGTTTACACTACTTTTTAAAAATGGCAGGTACCGGTGTTTCGTATGGCATACGTTCAGCTAATCAATGTACACTTACCTCACTGGTAGTTCCTGTTGTGCTGGGATAGAACCTACTCTGAAGTAGAAGCTCATTTATTCGCCCCAAAAGACGTTTCTATTACTAAAATTGTTACCTGTTCCTGCAGAGCGGACATGCTCCAGGTTTCTCAGAAGCGGAAGTCGTCATTAGTTGGGTTAACTTTTATAGCGATGAATGAGAGTATACATTAAATATATTTTTTGTGTCCCCATTTGCTCAAATAGCAAAAGAAAAACTCCACAATAGTGATTTCATAACTTTCAAAAAGAGGGAAAAAATAGAGTGAGAGTGATAATGGCAGTCAAAAGAGAGAAAGATGTTATTTTTTTACCATCACTCCCATAGACTCTCACCGCAGCGGTAACTTGTTGGAAAAGTAATATAATACAAAGTGAAAATACAAAAAACTTTGCAAGATTTATTGATGACTGTTAAAACGCGCCATCACAGTCTGTGAAAAAGGGTCTATAGTTATGAAAACGTTCACATGGTGCAAAAGCCCCTTATAAGTAATAAAACATGTTATTAAAGACATAGCAGAACAGCAGTATTTATCAGTAAAATTGTATTTCACTAAAAAGAAAAATTAACAAAATAACAGAAAAATTACTCATGACCTCCAGGAACATTTTTGGTTATGACACACAAGATTATTTCTTTGGGCTTGTTCCTTGAAATGATGCTACAATCCTGAACATTTAGCTAAACAACAATTCTAACCTGCTCTTGTCAACGCATCTTCCCCATCATTCTCCATCATAGGTAAGAGGAAAAGATTGACTTCTGTCTCCAAGTAGTCTCGATTCAGTCCTGGGAATATGTTACAATCCAGCATGGATAATGTGCCTTCAACAGGAAGCAAAAAAACAAAGTCAATCAGCCAAACGCCAAATCACAAATCACATGGCGTTAAAGGGGCACTCCAGCACTGGGAAGATGAATGTGTATTTAAACTGTGTCATTTATGTAGTAGAAATGTGAAATTATTTTTGAATTTGGTGCCTTCTAGACTGAGAAAAGACAGAAAATTTATTTTTGTCCATCGTGGATGAAAGACAACAACTCCCAGAATGCACTTGTTTCGCTCCCTACACCACCCCCAGCGTTGTTTTAATCTTCATAATAATACAATAATTTCGTTCAGTTAGAGAATAAACGCTACAATTAAAAACTGAACGTGTATTTTCAATAAAGTGTGAGTGAGCCGAACGAAAGTCACAGGACAAACGCAGCAGGAGCACGAGAGGGAAGTAAGAGCTGAGCAGAGCTGAGGTAACGTTAAGCGCGGCTGTCATTCTCAGCGCGTTTCCAGCCTGGCGCGTTTTCTGATCGCATATGGAAGCTAAACTTTCATAAGAATTCAATGAAAAGTTGAAACACTCACTTTGCTCCGCACCGCTTCGTTATGAATGCCCGAGGCCGAGCCGCGCAAATTTACATTCTGTGCGTGTGATCTCTCCCCTGTGGGCGGGTTGAAAACATGCGGAACAGCTCCCTCTACTGGCTGTAGTTTTTAGTCTCTGGCCAAAAAATCCTCAGATGACGCAAAATGACGATATTTGCGTCATCTGAGGATTTTTTCCAGAAATAAAATGCATAATTCTCTCGTCTCAGGGGGACATGAGGGGGGGAAAGTACCATAATTCAAATATATTACGGGGTTTCTACTGATACAAAGCTTAATGCTAAATCACTGAAGTTACTCTTTAATGAATGTGTTTACTGTCACGTAAAGAGGACTGACCTTTATATTTCAGGTGGGAATGAGCCATAAGCTTGTCAACTGTCATATGCACCTTCTTCAGGTTTCGTGGACAGAACTCCTCCCTTCTCGCTTTGTTCTGCAAGAAAACTATGAAAATAGAAAGAAAAGACATGCGTTAAACCCTTACACACAATAAAATCTGTGGGCATTTGCCAGCAGCTTCACACGTTATGAACGTCAAAGTACAATTTATTATAGCCCAGTAAATGATTCAGAAAGAATAAAAGAACATTAATAGTTTTCTTACCTATGTGGGGGTAATACTCAGAGCCATCATCTGCCCCCGAGGAGCCGGTGCTGTCATGACTGGCAGATGGAGTCGAGGGTTTCAGCATCTCAGCAGTCTGCAAAAACCTGGTTACGGACACAGCTGTTAGTTTTATGCAACACAGAGTCTCAAGTTTCATATACTGGAATTGTGAATGTCTGCAGTCCCTAAGATAATTTATTGTCTATTTATTACTAACTATGACAATTGAAGATAAAGTGTAAATGATATATATATATATATATATATATAGCAATCAGGCATAACATTATAACCTAATATTGTGCTGGTCCCCCTTTTGCTGCCAAAACAGCCTTGACCCGTCAAGGCATGGACTCAACTAGAGCCCTGAAGGTGTGCTGTGGTATCTGGCACCAAGATGTTAGCAGCATATCCTATAAGTCCTGTAAGTTGTGAGGTGGGACCTCCATGGATCGGACTTGATGCTTGATTGGATTGTGATCTGGGGAATTAGGAGGCCCATGTTGTTGTGCTCCTCAAACCATTCCTGAAACAATTTTAACTTTGTGGCAGGGCGCATAATCCTGCTGAAAGAAGCCACAGCCACCAGGGAATACCGTTTCCATTAAAGGGTGTACTGCAACAATGCTTACCACTGTCAAAGTAACATCCACATGGATGGCAGGACCCAAGGTTTCCCAGCAGAACATTGCCCAAAGCATCACACTGCCTCCATCGGCTTGCCTTCTTCCCATAGTGCATCCTGGTGCCATGTGTTCCACAGAAAAATGATGCACACGTACCCGGCCATCCATGTGATGTAAAATAAAACGTGATTCATCAGACCAGGCCACCTTCTTCCATTGCTCATGAGCCCACTGTTGGCGCATTTTGCGGTGGACAGGGGTCAGCATGGGCACCCTGACTGGTCTGCAGCTACGGAGCCCCATCGCAACAATTTTTTGACACCTTTCTATCAGAACCAGCATTAACTTCTTGAGCAATTTGAGCTACAGTAGCTCGTCTGTTAGATCGGACCACACGGGCCAGCCTTTGCAATTAGCCTATCTTGACCTACTGTGGGCATGATGGGTGGAGCTGCATCCACTAATCACACCCTAGCCCTACCCATATCTCTCCACCCATTAAACAGGTTAAGCTCCACCCCTAAGCTAACACATAAACTTTGAGGACAACATGTTCACTTGCTGCCTAATATATCCCACGCACTAACAGGTGCCGTGATGAAGAGATAATCAGTGTTATTCACTTCATCTGTCATAATGTTATGCCTGATCGGTGTAGTAATGAAATAAATTGTTCAAATTTCATGCTAAATTATTTCCCTGTCATTATAATTAAAGCATACTTGGAATGAAGTTATTAGCATACCTATATAAGTTGATATCAGTGAACCAGTCCTGAATCACAATCACAACATGACATACTGTGAAGAGGAAGGCAGTGATCTGCAGAGACTAAACCAAACATGTGGAAATGGAAAAAGAAAAATTATTACATTTTTACAAAAAATTGTACAAATTATTTGTAAAATGCTACATGACATATAGTGTTCTTCAACAACTCACCTGCATCTCCACATACGTATGTGGGAGGTTATATTCGGGCGGAAGCTTGCGGTCATTGTTAATGAGATGATCCAAAATAGAAGGGCTCAAAATTGGCTGAAGATGACAATAAGCATTATTTTATCAAGTCGCTGCCTGCATTCTGAAAACAGCACTGTTCTGAGTGACTCTACAGTCTGACCTGCGTGTCCAGAAAGATGACCCTCTCCTGAGTGATGTAGAAATCGATTCCACTGCTCTGGTTCCCAGCTCTCTCCTTGATCTCCTGCGTCTGAGCTCTGAATACATATGCCCTGTTTAACAGAGAATCAATGGGTGAAACGCAATAACAGTGAAGTGGATAAAAGGAATAAATAAATTGGAAACAAATACAGAATCATGATGCTGATGAAGGACTAACCTCTGGTCCTCCTCAGGGCTGTTTGCAGACAGGAGAGACATGATTGTGGACTTGCCTGTGCCTTGTAGTCCAATAACTCCCACTACTAACATATCCGTCTGGTCTCGCAGATACTGAGATACACAATAAACATTCAGCATATATTCACCTGACTATTACGCACTTACATAGTGCAAAAGAACACAACACTATTAATTTATTAACAGAATAAACATGCCCTTGCCTCCATAGCGCTGTCACACCAATTCATTTGGTCATCCACCAGCTTAATGCTGTGCTTCATTTTCTCAGGGGGGAGGAGCTTAGTCTGGCCAATCACAGCTGAAAATTATTTGGTGAAAGATGATGATTAGGGTATCGCAGAAATAATCAAAAAAACTATAACGCATAACTGTTTAGAGCTTACAAGTGTAAATATTTGCATGGAAACCACCACTGTTGTTACAAAGAACAATATGAATTATGAAATATTGCAGTATTTATGATTATTTATCTGATCTCATGCGAGTGACAGGTTGCCCCGCACTTGTGCCGAACAAATTTAATAAAGATGTGTAAAGATAAACAATTTATAATAAATACTGCAATATTCCATTAAAAAAATAAGTTACCCAAAGCTATCAATCTACTGGAACAGGGTTTTTCTGATATTTTCAATAATGCAAAGGTCTACTGATGCCTTGATGGCAGTTTTAGGAATTGTAGAGTCTAATATAGCCAAAACCAGTGCATAGTATATTTCATTTGTCAGTCTACTAGCATGAAGATTATTATTATTATTAAAAAAAAGTTGCACATACACACTTAAATCTGAAAAGGGATGTATTGAAGCATTTGAAGCTAGAGAAAATTAGATTCTCTTTGAAAAAGAGTGACGTTTATTTTCTTCACGGATACACAGGATATATATTGCATAACCTGTATTGTCTGATCTAAAATATTACCAACCAGAGATGGCGACTGATGTTCAAATGATTGAGCCTGCAATGTAAAATGCCTTCTGATAATTTTGGAATATAATCAGGTTACATTTGTAAATTCAGCCGTTTATGTTGGGCAAGTTCTTGAAAATGCATAATTGTAATAATGAACAACTTCAAAACTCACAATGGAGATCAAGAAGAAACACTAAAAGTTGATATTTATGTCACTTTCAAAAAGCCAGGTCCACAATTTGTTTTCCTTCCACCCCTTCTGTGTCATTGTCGTTATGTTATTCTGTGGATGATGTGTGAATGAGTGTGTAATTTTATATATACTGTCTGGTTTTGCTATGTTTAACTAAATAAATAATAAAAATCCAATAAAAAAACATAAAAAAAGAAGAAGAATCATCAATTTTGTTGTGACTTTTAAGGCCCCGATATACTTAAAGCGAAATCGAAGAACGAACTGGAACTGATGTGACGATATTTCAAACAAAATCCGGCCAAAACTTCCGGAACTTTCTGGTAAACACCATTGGTCTGCTATTACGTAATATTATGGTGTGGCTCTACTTTCTTTGACTTGGAAATCTTCTCTAGTTAATTTCTTCTGTTCAGTCTGTCAAAGTCGGACGTCGCGAGTAAGAACAGGAACACACTGAGAGTCGTTTTATAGTAGAAATTGAAGTTGTTATTCTAATTGAAAGAGACTGATTTTTTAAGTTTAATACTGTAAAGCTGATATTAAGCAATCTATTATATAAAGTGGTATATAGATAAACGTGACCTGAGTTTACTGGAGTGCTGAATTGCAGAGCTTTTGCAAACATCCATATTGCTATGATCAGATGCCTTCCTAAATACAGTTCTCATCGCTGTCATTTTTGGTGTGTGCTTATTTTGTTATGAAAAGGAAAGTGTGCTGTACATACAAAAATATTCATTTAAATCTAGTGCCGGTGGCATCAGGATGTTCACTAACATTATACCGCTGCTCACATATTTTAAACTTCTTTTTAGTTGAACGAAAAACAACTTCGCGTGAGTAAATCGGGGCCTTAAGGAGCAAAACGTGAGAAAATTACTGACGATCCACAGCTCCACCGGACGCAGCTGAGCCCATGCCTCTGTTCTGGATCTGATACACGGGTTGAGTTGGCCGCTGACCTTCCCTCTCTAGTTTGACAGTTCCTGCCCCTGAGGCTGAAGGAGGAACGTCAGGAGTGTTCCCAGGTTTCCCCCCTTCATCTCTGGTCTTAATGAGCATGATCGGCTTTTCCAAAGACGGGGCTCCACTCGCTGGAGCACTTGGTTTGGACTGAAACCGAACCAAGACAAATATTACAGATCAGTAGGTCTATACAAAACACACCTAAGCACGAATAAACTATTCACTTGAATTGTTTGCTTGTGTAGGATCAACATAAATTATATTTATACACTTATTCGCTCTCCAGGAGGTTTAGCAAGAATAATGGGGGTCTTCTGTAGAAGAGGTCCTGAAGGTTCCTCACTCCCATCCTGTGAATATGTGATAATATCATACAATTATTTAACAAGTATTTAAATCAAATTAAAAAACCGATTCAAATAAAGAGTAAATAAAATATGTAAAAAATGTGCATTATTACATTCCACATTTATAACATGAATTATACATTTATAATATTTTTTATGTTTAGCTCGTCATTCAAAAATGATGTTTAGATAGGCAGCTCATGTTATGACACACAATCTCACCCTGCGCTCACGGGGAACATAGTCTCGATCACGACTGGGGCCGGAGAGGTTTTGACCAGGCGGTCCTGGGTCTCGGTCTCGCCGTCGCCTCCTCCTCCTTCCCTGTCCGTACATACCGGGCTGACTGTGACCGGACTCCGACATGCTTGCTTGCTAGATAGATACTACTGTTGAGTGCTGGACGTTTTACTATTAAGACTATTCTTGCAAAGATTGGAGAGCAGTTTCTTAATGTTCAAAATTATGGCGAGTATTTGCCATTCTAACGTTTACAGTGTTTATTACGGCAGGAACATTACATATCAAAACATATTAACGACTAATAGCGCACATATTCGGACTGTTGACATCCATCACTTACTAATGAATGACTAAGCAATCTTAGTTTAATTAGTAATGTCGACTTACATGATGCAACTACGTGGCAAAATAGCTAATTTCTATAATTTCTATAATATTGTAGTATTTAAATTGAAGATGTCAGCGTCCACAGGTACCAGACTGTTGTGCGGAAAAAAACGGTACGACCCTGAAAATAGGCCGATGAGGAAACGCAATGTTGGCTTTTGGTTCCGATCATTTGGTTCATAAATGAGCCGTCAAATTATATAAATATAATTGTATTATATAAATCTAACATAATTATATAAAATTTTATTATTTTATTACATTTTATTTTTATGTATTCATTTATTTATCTATATAGCAAAGCTCTCTTAGACTGTCAAGCATACACTCTCAGAAAAAAGGTACAGTAGAGGTCAAATTTTGTTCCTTGGGCAAAAAAACGTATAACTTTTAATTGGTCCTTAAAGTGCAATTATACCATTGTTTTCCTCTACTTAGAGCAGGGGAAGGCAAGTTCGGTTCTAGTGAGTCGCTGTCCTGCTGAGTTTGGCTCCCCTTGTCAAAAAAATCCTATTGGAATTTCAGTTTATCCTGTAGGATTTTATTGGATTCTTAGAATCTTATTGGACATAGTTTTTTTATTTAATGGAATTTCACTTTGTACTAGAGTAACTGTGTGTGTGTGTGTGTGTGTGTGTGTGTGTGTGTGTGTGTGTGTGTGTGTGTGTGTGTGTGTGTGTGTGTGTGTGTGTGTGTGTGTGTGTGTGTGTGTGTGTGTGTGTGTGTGTGTGTGTGTGTGTGTGTGTGTGTGTGTGTGTGTGTGTGTGTGTGAGAGAGAGAGAGAGAGAGAGAGAGAGAGAGAGAGACACACTTGGTTCCCATTAAAATCCTGTAGAAATTATCCTACAGGATATGTATGTATTGTCTTATAAGACAATTCCCACAGAATCCTATAGGAATCAAATAAGAATCTTATAGGACAAAAATATGATATAAATTCTAAATGGAATCCTGTACAGGTTTCTTATTGGATTTTTTGACAAGGGTCCCACCCTGAAAGACATCTATAGAAGCTCTTATTGAGAACTAACCAAGGTTTAGATGTTTATGTTTTATTGAAAATATGTGGTCGCCATTATGTTGATCAGTGTTTCCTTTTGTTGGGCAGTTTGACTCTTGGCTTTTTATGTAAGTTTTTTTGTTTTCTGTTACAGTGCTAGCAAAACTTAATCTGTTCAATCAAAAGAAAGCAAAAGAAGAAAACAAAAATTATCATGAAGAAAAATGTTTGACTAAACTCATCACTGATTAAAAATGTTAATAAATAATCAGACATTCTAAATTTGGATTTTTAAATACATTCTAGGGAGGGGAGAAAGTTTAGACGCACACAGATATCAAGAATCAGCATATGAATCTCAACAATGGTGACATACTTAATGCTGCAATGCATGCTGGGAGTTGAAAGTTTTAGAGTTTTATACTGTGGTGCTTAGTGGGATTGGAGCTAAACTGTGCCGGACCAAACTTGCCTACCCCTGATTTAGAGGTACAACCCCAGTGATGGCCACTTGTACCTTAAAAGGTACAATTTTGTACTCTATTTTTTGAGATTGTAAATTTTTTTTTTGACACATTCATGATTCAAACTCGCATTTTCAAGATTTAATGGCCTCTGTTTTTTTACAGAGATAAAGATGACAACCCATATTTCGTTTTTTTATTAAATTTTTTTATTAGGCATTAAAGACACACATAAAACATGTACAACTGTAAGACATCCAAAAATATAACACAACTAAAAGGAAATGGGTTTACAATACATTAAAATAAATAAATAAAAGGATTATCTATGTATACAATATTATTGATTTAAAGCTACACTGTGTGATATTTTCCCCATCTAGTGGTGAAAAGGTATATGACCATCCAGTGAATTTTAGTTTCTGTTCCTCTCAATTCCGATTTCGTTTTAATTCCTACGGTGGCCGATTTAGTCCAAGATTAACATGGCTTCCAGTTCGACCTCGTCCACATTCGACATGGTGCCATCGAGTGTTAAAACGCGAAAGGCGAAGTTTGAATTTACGGGTATGTCCCTCTTTGGCTAATGTACTTTCAAGATGGAGGGGCGACATGGCAACCCGCGTTCGAACCCCTTACCCGTATGTATTTTCAATGGCATATTATAAACTTACGAGAATACTTTATTACTTGAAAGAAGTAAATATACATTAATGAGCACATATATTTTTGAAAGAACTAAGTGTTTTTAGCTAAGAATAAACTAAAAAAGTTACACAGTGTAGCTTTAAATAGAAGACCACACTCAAAAAAATAACTCATTGGACAAACTCAATTTAATTGAGGGCAGGTTTTCCATCCAATAAATATGTGTAGCCCCAACTCATAAAAAACTAATTCACGCAATGAAATGTAATAGAGTTGGTCCAACTCAATTTGGACTAACTTAATTGAGTTGGTCCAACTCAGCTTTAACCAATTTAATTGAGTTGGTCCAACTCAATTTGGACCAACTTAATTGAGTTGGTCCAACTCAGTTTGAACCAACTTAATTGGGTTGGTCCAACTCAGTTTGAACCAATTTAATTGAGTTGGTCCAACTCAGTTTGAAAAAATGTAATTGAGTTGATCCAACTCAGTTTGAACCAATTTAATTGGGTTGGTCCAACTCAATTTTATAAAATACTTAAAATTAAATATACACTTATCAAATGATTTCATGCTTGTCAAACTTGAATTAAAACATTTAATCGGATAATCAAATATTATGAAGAAATCCTTTTTTGTACCCCACAGACACAAGACAAATATTGACTGAAATATTTTTTATTTAAAACTCAAACAGGTTTGCAAGTGTTTTACTGTAAAATGTATTTTTTAAACTTGACTATTAATAACACAATGTAATATTAAAAGTTGACCCCTTAATACAAGTAACATACACATGTATGGCTTAATTAATTGTATTACTCGAAACAGACTAAAACCACTAACTAGAAATTCATGTTTTGGTTCACTTAAAAAAAAACTGTACTTTTTCTGTGCATGTCATTATGTAAACTAATCAATATTGCAAAGTCAAAACAAACTTGACTATTATGTTTTGGGTAACACTTTACAATAAGGTTCGTTAGTTAACTACATTAGTTAACATGAACTAATAACAAACTGCACTTATAAAGCATTTATTTATCGTTGTTAATGTTAATTTCAACATTTACTAATGCATTATTTAAATCTTGTTAACATTACTTAATGCACTGTGAACTAACATTAACAAACCATGAACAGCTGTATTTTTATTAACTAACGTTAACAAAGATTAACTAATGCTGAACAGAGGTGTTGTTCATGGTTAGTTCAAGTTAACTAATGCATTAACTAATGTTAACTAATACAACCTTATTGTAAAGTGTTACCATGTTTTGCATAACTAGAAAAAACTAGAACCACTAAGTAGAAATACATGTATTCGTTCACTTAGTTTTCCATTAAAAAAAAGAAAGAAAAAAAGGTAAGTGTATCAAAAATAAACACATTTGTACTTTTTATGTGTGTGTGGTGTGTAAGAATCTCTATGCAATGTGTAAATCCCCATGACGGTGCTTGAAATTTCCTTTTCTGCATCCTCAGTGGCCTGGACAAAAACACAAAACACTCTGGTTAAGCCAAGCTGAATTGTACCCTTTTTATTTCAAAAGTAATCAGCAAACTGCACTGCTTTTAATTTAGAACAGTTCATGTTACTGCAGTGGTTCAACCTTAATATTGTAGAGCGACAATAATTTTTTTGTGTGCCAACAATATCTAGTGATGGGCCCATTTTAAATGTGATTCGGATCTCCTGTCAAGCGGCTAAACTGCTGAAATCACGTGACTTTGGCGCTCTGATTTACTGATTCGCTTTGTAAGGCTTCAAGAAGCAGTGTTTTAAAATCGGCCCATCACTAGATATTGTTGAAAGTCGTTATTTTGGCACACAAAAAGTATTCCTTTCGCTTCAAAAAAATTAAGATAGAACCACTGAACTCACATGAACTATTTCAAATGTGTTTTTAGTATTTTTTTGGTGAGCTAACCCTTTAATACTGTGTATGGTTACCTGGATGATCTACTACTGTTTTCATGTTTTGTGATGGTTCTTCACGAGTCCCTTGTTTACTGAGCGGTTAAACTGCCCAATGTTCTTCAGAAAAATCCTCCAGGTCCTGCACATTCTTCAGTTTTCCAGCATCTTTTGCATATTTTAACCCTTTCCAGCAGTGAATGTATGACTTTGAGATTTTTGAATTTGAAGATCGAGGTCAATTGTACTTAATTTGTCTTCCACGAAACATGTAAGTATCTTCTGTTGCTTCCGAAGGGCAGTACTAAATGAAAAAAATATATATTTAAACAAAATAAGAAAAATGTAATCCTGTTCAAATGATACAGTCCCTGCTGGAGAGGGTTCAAATATGCAAAAGATGCTGGAAAACTGAAGAATGTGCAGGACCTGGAGGATGAATTGTATCAATTCATATGTATATAGCCTACTGTACATATAAGGAAAAATAAGTTTGCCTTTTTAGCACTATTTTAAACTTTTCTTGGGTTAAATTGGAGATGGTGGTCCAGTGGGTAAAACCACTGAACTAATATGCAGAAGGTTGCTGGTTTGATCCCAGCAGTCGCCACCAGTGTGTCCTAGAGCAAGGCACTTTACTCCACGTTGCTCCAGGGGGATTGTCCCTGTAATACGGGTACTGTAAGTCGCTTTGGATAAAAGCGTCTGCCAAATGCATAAATGTAAATTATATTAGCTTGGATTCATTAATATTCACTTATATAAGTATAATTAAACGTTTTACAATTTCACATTTAAAGAAATCTATTGTTTGTTCATGTCTAAATATGTATTATATTAAAGAGCCATGCAGGTACCTATAGTGGGTAATTGCATTACAAATGATTTTTTTTCTTTTTCCAGCCACAAAATGACTCTAATTTGCCTTGTTGCATTGGAATTCTCTATTTTAACCTTAAATACTACAAAAGTGTAATATAAATAAGAACATTTTTAGAATTAAAAAAAAAATAATAATAATTATATGGTCATTAATGGACCATAATTATTGCATAAATATTATTAAACCAAAATATAGAACATTTATTTAATTGAAAAAAGGTGTATGGTCACATTTGACCATAAATGAGTATGAGTGTGAACGATTAAGGAATACCTGAGGGCTAAATACAAGAAAAACATTAACGACGTTGTATCTCCATAATAAAATGATACTGTACATGTGGTTGACGTAATAATCAATGCACACTATGCTGTACTGTTTACCAAACATTGCTGCAAATACCTGAATAGTATTAGTGAAGCTGTTGTTGTGTATCCATTCAAATGTATGTCAGCGCCACATGACCGCGCGCGCCGCGCTAAGATATGAGAGCAGAGCATGTCGTTTCAACGGCTCTGGCTGCAGCTGAACGAATATGCGTGTTGTAAATAGCGTTAAAAAATTATAACGACTCGCAATATATGGCGGCCGGTGTTGATTCTGTGGCGCAGCGCCACGGATTAGTCTGTGTGGGAAATGTCGATCATAAGATACACAAAAACAAAACATAAATTCTTAAAACACATCAATTTTATTACTTCGCTGTAATCCAATTCTTTAGAATCCATACGTTTGCGTGGAACAGATCCAAATTCAGCCCTTTGTCCAGTTATCTTCATCTCCATACTCATCAGCGACCGTAAATGTCAAATCCCGCGCACATTGGGATGTTTTCAAATTTCAAATAAAAAAACGCGCCCTCATGAAGCGTTACGACATGATTTACGGCAGTGACATCGAACGCTCATTGGCTCTCGCCTGCTTTGTCACAGATTGTGACATGCCGTGTTTCAGTTGATTTGTATTTGAAAAATGGGAAAAGCGCGCCTTCACGGACTGAAGCCGGATTAATATTTTCACTGATTAATAATTTACACCCTGCTCTGCTCAGTGCTCATACAAATCTATTATATACCACCAGAGAGTACTGCGACTGCAACACATCGTCATTTGAACTACTCTTGGTACCGCTTTTGACATTTTTGCAATAAATAAATCATTGTGATTAACGTTACACTGGTCTGTCTGTTGTGCTTTTATTTATAATAAATGGTTTTGGTAATTTAGGTGTAGGATTAGCCGTTAAAAATATCTTTTTAATGCTATATTGTTATTAAAATCGTCATTTTCCATCACATTCTGTCCATTACGTGTTATTCTCTTTATATTCTGTGTAAAATTGGTATGTTTAGGTTTGGGGGTATTGTTAAGGGATCATACATTAATCCATAAAATACATTTTGGATCGTGTTTTCGTGTATTTTCCCGCACAGGGCTTAAAGTCATTTGGAGATTGAGAAATACTGAACATCTCACGTACACGATTAACTTATATGTCGAAATTTGTTATTTTTCGTGTTAATCAGGTCAAATTCAATGCACCAATTCAGTGGCAGCAACAAGTAAACGGCACCAAAACGATCGCAAGCACTTTGAACAATCCACCTCGCATAACTTTCACAGCTGTAGCATATTTCACTCAGAATTACGATATACACATTATTTGACAGTGAGGTAAATTCTTAACTACAAAAAAACTAATACTTACCAATAAGGAATTCGCCTTAACAGTCCTCGCAGCACCAGATGAGAAAATGGTGGCCTCACCGTGAGCTTGTTCTGTTCCATTCTCTGAGCTTGTTATGCGCATGCTCAAATGGCGCGCTCCAAAGCCCAAATTAATTTGAGTTAATCGAATTAAAATAAATCTCATAGATGAAGCTGTTTATATATTTTAGGTTAGACTTATTAAATATATATAAGTATTCACCCTAATTAGATATATGTAAATAAAGTGAACACAATATAAATGTGTCATATCTAAGAAGGGCTTGAATCATTTTTTTGAGTGCATACTGCGGCAATAGAAAGCATTCAGTATCCTTTATGACGCATTGAAAGTCTCAGCATCAGTCACTCATGTTGTTGTGGTCACAAGCATCATACAAGTATTTGTTTTAAAAAGGTAAGCGTCACAGGAAAATGCAAAAATATGGAAAAACTAAACATGACATTTGCATTCTTACAAAAATGCATAACAATAGGATAGGCCAAGCATCTGTGTGATATATGTGTGAGTGTGACACATTTCATGTATTTATGAAACACATCTAATTTATTATTATTTTTTTAAATGTCCAACTTTATATTAAGTGTCTTTAACTATGTACTAACGTTTACATTAATAATTTGATACAACGCACCTATTGTGTACATGCATGTTTTTGCATTGTACTTATATTTAAAAATATACCTGTCACTAACCGTACCCGCATCACATCTCAATAGCAGCAAAACAATACAACAAGAACATAATAAGTAGCCTACATTGCTAAACATTTATATGTAAACATAGTAGTTAAAGATACCTATGAAGTTTGATAAAAAATAAAAATCTTTCTACAAGCACTGTAGTTGGTGTCGTTTTCATTTTTTTCTTTTGTAAGTTATGAAATGCATGGGTGACATTTTAAAGGGAAAAGATTAATGTGTTATATTGACTTTCTTTAGTGGAACAAAAAAGTAGACGTTTGAAGAATGTATCAGCGTTGTTGTCCATATAGTGGGGCCCAAAACAACAATGGACCTTCACTGACCTTCATTTCATTATATCCCTTTAATAACATTTTTCAAAAGTAACCTATAAAGCACACCACAATTCACAATAAGGTTGAATTTGTTAACATTATCCATAGGTTTCATGACAGTAAAAAATTCCTTTGCAACGATCAATTATTAATCTGTGGTAATTTAGAAAATTTTTAATATTCCAAGTAAAAAAGTTGTAATTGTGTAATTATATTTAAATATAATTATCAAGATTAATAAATGTTCAACTGCATCAACTGATGTTAACAAGCTGAACATTGAAACAATCTGTATTGTATAAATAAAGGTGACTTAACTTTTTGTACCTTTTGCACCTTGTTCCTTTCCTCCTTGAGGTCAAGTTCTGGATAATTTCTTTGCACTCAGCTTAACAAATCAGGCTGGTTGTCTTAGTTTAATGGTTCTTGCTGCAATGCAAAACAGGCCTGTGGAAATATATATACATGAACTCATTCTTGCCAGCTGACATCGTTCATTTAGTCCAACTATGGCACTGCACATCACTCTGCTTCTCACCTGTGCTTTTTTCTCCAAAGGTAAACTGTGTACGGTTTATTTGAAATGTGTATATTTCTTTCTAACTGCTCAACAATTCATTTATTCGGCATGTTTATTTAAATTTATTTGAATTATTTGTATTTATTTAACAGTTTAAATAATATATGAGATACACACAGGCATTCTGTATAAGATTGATGCTTCTTTTTGGAAACAAATTCATACTGATACCAGAATGATACTGTATTATTTCAATGTATTTATCTCTTGATCTTTTTCAGCACTGGCATTGAAATGTTATGGATGTGCAGGCCCAGCAGGAACATGCACAGTAGTTTTAACAACCTGTCCATCTCGTTGTGGAGCCACGGCCACAAACATTTACAAAGGTAAGAATCACATGATTACGAAAAATGTCTAAGTTGGGGGTTTTGATACTGAAGGGGTTTTAATGTTGTTCCTTGCAGATGGCAAAATAACGGACTATAATTACATGAGGACCTGCGCAGATCCTTTTTTGTGTGCTAACGGGAGCATAAATTCTGGACATACCAAAGTGACCTTCAACTCAAAGTGCTGTAACAATAAAGATAACTGCAACAATGTAAATGCACCAGGTACTAAAAAATGTTTTCCCTTGACATTATTTTATGTTATCAGTTGGTTATTTTCATATGTATAGTAGGCAGGGTGTAATACAAGAGGATGAGGTCAATTAGATTTATTTCATCATCATTTATTTGTGGAACCTGTACAGACTTCCCAGAACAGCCTGTCAACGGGAAGAGTTGTTTCTCCTGCAATGGCACTGACTGCTCTAACAAGTTGGCTTGTCAGGGTGATGAGAATCAGTGCTTTACTTCAACAGGTGAAGTCATTTTTTAATTATGACACTGCAATTAGTAGTTATTTTTTAAGGCTTTAAACTTTACACCAGCTCTTCTTTTTTTTTCTCAGTTGACTTTATCCTTTTTAAAATGGTGGCCATGAAAGGATGTTCAAGCAAGTTGTTCTGTGACACCAACAGAACACAATCTCTGGGATTGCCTATGCAGTCGTACGGCTTTGGTGTTAAAATGAAATGCTGTGAGGGAAACCTGTGTAACACTGCTCAGAGCCTGCGAGTGTATTTTGTGATGCTGGTACCACTTCTCTCTCTATTTGTGCTCTTTTGATACATGCTTTCAACAGTCAAATTTGTAATCTAATGCAATGACTTCTATACATTTTAACATTTGGTTTTTGGGGACAAAGTTCTTGTGTTTGGAAGTTGGCTGTCTGAATGAGCCTCGTGTGATTCACATCAAAGTAAAAAACAACATTCATGTCAATGGAGGAGATGGAGACCTCTGTAGCCTAATGCCTAGTTCATTCATTCATTCATTCAGTTATAAAAGAATGCCTGTTTTCCCATTCATTTTTTTGTAGAAATTGTATTGGGTCACTATAATTACCCGATGTGTGTAACTAACAATGTAAGTATATTTTTTCTGCACAACAATCATTATATATTTGATGATTAAATAAGTGCAATTCACCTTTATTCCACAAGATGGCGATGTCTGATACACAATTTTGAAGTGACGCTTCACTCATAGTTACAGCAGGCAGAAAACAAAAGAATCATCAGCAAAACTTGAAATGGCTCAGCGATTTACTGCAGAGCAAGCACTGAACGCAATCAAATATTAGTGTCAATGTCACTTGATGGTGGATCTGGTGAAGAAGCTGTCAGCGATCAAAATATTGATTTCGAAAATGATAGTTTTAAGAATGTGTTTGAGATAGCGAATATGAGCCAGATGCTGAATTTACGGGGAAATGAGCTCTGATGAGGACAGTGATGATGGTATAACATCTGCTCAAACTGAACCCTACCAAGCTCTAAAAGGTAAGAACATATGATAATTGTATTCTTCTGTAATTGTTACACTAATATCAGGAGAGTTTTATATAATCGCGTCAGGTAGAGATCCATCCGTGTTAGATATAGATCCGGGTCGCTAAAGACACGAATATGTAATAATGATTGGCGAAACATTAATGTATTAAAGGGATAATTATATTAAAAGAAAGAAAGAACGATATTGAATATGGTCTTGGAAAAACTAGGGAATCCAAACGGTTGCGAACCACTGCTGTAGTGCATTAAAACTATGTTTTTAAATATTTTAAATACAAAGCAATCCTGAACTAGACAGAATTGTGTTTGCTTTGCAATGATCACTCTGATCAAAACTTGAATTATTCTGCTTAGTAGTGTTGTAGTCAAGACCACCTAAACCGAGACCAAGTCGAGACCAAGACCAGCGTGTGCAGACACCAAGACAAGACCAAGACTTTGTGGGGTTGAGACCAAGACAAGACCAAGACAGGGCGCGACCGAGTCAAGACCAAGACCAGGACCAGACTGTGGCGAACAGCGAGGCCGAGGGACCGTGAGGGCGGGACGAGGCGGCGCTCATCAGGGAGGATGAGCGCCAGCTGCGCGCCGCAACGATCTCGGCCCTCGCGGAGGAGTGAGGGACTATAAAGGAGGAGCGACGACAGTGAGGGACGAGAGAGGACCAGGCCTGGATTTTATGTTGTATTTTATTTATGTTTTGTTATGTGTTGCTGCAGTCGTCCGTGAGGGGCTGCAGCCTTTATTTTCACTTTGTGTTTATTTGTGTTTGTGCGCCATATTTATTTTGTCTTTATTTTTGATTAAATACTTTGATTGTTCGCCGGTTCCCGCCTCCTTCTTCCCGTACAAACAACGTTTACTACACAGACCATCACTCCTTAAATTAATCTAAAAGATCCATATTTTTTTGAGAAATGACTTCTATTTAATGAATAAATACAATTAGTAAGACACTATAGCGCTGTTACCAATCAAATCACTAACAATAAAACTCACGGCATAGAAGTTGCATCTGAATTGGTACAATTACACCTGCATAAATAGTGTTCAGATGAATATAACATTAAAACATTAACATTATTTACAGTCACGGAATCCTTTATTCAACCGATTTGTTCAAAGCAGCTGATTCATTTAATAACAAAACATTGCAGAATTAGCAAAAACACAGTTTAATATTTGTAATTTAATATTAAATTCTTGTTAATTGAACGTTTGTATAAATCAATATAATTTGCAATCACACTTATATTCATGAAAACAGCACTCTGGCTCTTGCGATATTGCTTAAGTATACTCTGTTATATAAAAAAAAACGAAATCTTAGAATTTTGTGGGCATTTATATTAATTTGGGGCATTTTTGAGACAATGCTGCATTGATTTTGAACCCGGCAGCACAGTAACAAAAGAAATCACTTTACAAAGAAGTTATTGATTGCATTTTAAACTGTAAGTTTTACATCAAATCACATTAATGATGTTAAATCAATCAGGCAATGCACTGGCAATTTAGTGATATCCTTGCAGTTGTGGTCTTGACTGGTCTTGAGATAAAATCCCGAGTCCTCAAGTCCGAGACCAAGACAAGACCGAGGAGAAATGCAGTCGAGACCGAGACAAGACCAAGGCCATCAAAAATGGTCTTAAGAGTACTACAACACTACTGCTTAGCATATTACTTTTGAACAATATTGAACAATAATCTTGTTTTTGTCTACACAAGACCCCCCCCCCCCCCCCCCGTAATTCAATAATTTTCTGTTAATATTACTTTATTTCTACAGTCTGTACAAGCTAGGCCATATTACTACAACACACTCAGTATATACACGGTTCCCACAGGGGCACAGGATGAGGTCACACCATGATCATATTCCCTTTTCTCCCACTTCTTTCCTGTTTATCTCTACTGTTCTATACATTAAAAAGCATAAAATAATCTACAAAAACATGAATTCTCCATCTCTGCCATACACACCCATTATCATACCAATATCCATCAATAAACCAACAAGTTTCAAATCTTCAGATTCACTGTAGACATTTCAGCCGAAAAAAGTATAGTTGTGTGACACGTTGGCAACCCTTGTCTTTTCTTTTTTTGAGGTACAGTATCAGTTTCGGCATGTTTCATGTTTCTGAGGGATAGTCTCCTGTCCCTCCCTTCTCATCTCAGTCTGAGCTCACATCAAAATGGCACAGTCTGTCCTCTTTATTCTCATATGTACACTTTTCTACAAAGGTAATTGTTGGATTTTCTTTTTTTTTACACAGACTTTAGTATTTAGTACTCTGTAATCTTTTTTTCGTAGGTTTTGTTGTCCTGCAATATGTGAGAACTTTGTCAAAAAGGGGACTTTATTCATTAAATTGAGGGTTACTGAACTAAATCAATGTAGTGGGCCTATAATGTATTTCCTTAAGATTTATTTTTCCTTAAAAGAGAATTTTATTTTTAAATGTTTGTTTGTTTATTTGTTCATTTAAAATTCATTGCAGCGCTTAAAGATTTTAGACTTGTTCAATTTCAGCAAATTCCCTAACCTGCTATCAGTGCATTCCTGAGACGTCAACAAGATGCGCTGAAACTAAAGTGGAGTGTCCTTTCGGTCAGTGTGGGACCATGAAAATCACATCTTATGCAGGTACGTTTTGTGGCAGAATAAATATTTGAAATTCAGGGTATCTTCTCTTTTTGTATGTTTTACAAACCAGTCCAATGTACATTTCTACTGTAGGAAACAACAAACTGAATGACATGATTACGAAGAACTGCTCTCTAACTCGACAATGCGTGGCTGCATCTGTAAACTTTGGAATTACAAGTGTAGTCATGAACAATCAGTGCTGCAACACTAACCTGTGCAATAATAACCAAAGCGAACCAGGTACGTACACAACACAAGAGGAAGAATATTGTGTGACAGTAAAATTCATTTATATCAGACAGGATTTCCAATGGAGTACAGCACATTTAGTTGCTTTAATTATGCACATTTCATAGAATTACCCAGAAGGATCCCAAATGGAATACAATGTTACACCTGCACTGGAGAAGACTGCTCATCAACTTTACCTTGTGCTGATGACGAAGATCATTGTATCAAGGCAACAGGTACGATAAAACACAAGACAAGAGAGAGTATGAGAAAAATGGTCACTGTCTGAGTAAACAAAGCTCTATTGAATTGTTAATATTTATAACATTTATAATGCTTAAAGTGCAGAAAAGTTACTGAATGCATTTCAGTTTTTTTTGTGTGTGTGTGTGCATCACGTCTATGGAGAGTCGAGTCCCCACAAAGATGGTAAACCAGACGTGTGTGTGTGTGGTCCTGGTAAACCATACATTATGAGGACAAAATGTCTCCACAAAGATGACAATATCCAAAATCATAGGGACATAAAAAATTCAGAAAGTGTTATGTGAATGGGTAGGTTTAGAGTTAGGGGAAAGAATATACAGTTTGTACAATATAAAAATCATTATGTCTATGGAAAGTCAACGTGTGTGTCTATTTTGCTGAGTTAGATGCGTTCCTAGGTCAACATATTTTGTTCATTCCTGTCCGAAAATGTTATCATATTCCTATCCCTCCATATCCCTAACCCTAATATATATATATAGATATATATGATTTTTAAATACTGATGCATTCAAATGATCAAAAGTAAAGACATTTCAAATAAAAAAAAATATTTCATTAGAATGCTGTTCTTTTGTAATTCAAATTCCTGAAACAGGTCAGAATAAATCCTGAAAGAAAAATGATCAGTTTCCACAACAACAACAAAAACAGCAACCATGTTTTCAACCATGAATAAAATGTTTCTTGAGGACCAAATCAGAAAGGATTTCTAAATGATCATGTGACACTGAAAGCTCCTCAAAATTCAGCTTTGCCTTCACAGAAACAAATTACTTCTTTTTAAATATTAAAAACAGTTCATTTAAATTGTAATACTATTTCACAATATAGTATTTCTGATTAAAAAAAAAAAATCCCTATAAAATTTTTAAATGTGGAGTACATGAGATTGCATTTGACAACTGAAGTTAAAACGTTTTTTAAAATATTGGTTAAATAGGAGATATAATATAAGGGTATATTAATATATGGGTATTTCTGACATGATCGACATAGGAGAATGCTGCCTCTGCTCACTACTGCGGGCCATGAAACGGTTTTATTTTTCAAAGGCTCACTGCCCCAAATAAGATTCTTTTGTGTCATTGTTGTTGACAGTTATGATCATAATACAACTTGTTTTCCTTCTTAAAATAACAGAATGACTGAATGTATGATCCTCTTTATCATTTTATCAACAGTCAATACTGATGGACAGAAGATGATAATGAGAGGATGTGCAACCAGAAATTTGTGTGAGGGAGACCTGTCCACCCAGATCGGCCAGTCCAGTATCTCATCGGTGGACCTGACCTGCTGTGAAGGACATCTCTGCAACAGCGCTCAAACCGTCACTCCGGGATGCTTGTTTCAGCTGGGGCTTCTGGTGTATGCCATCGCACACACATCATTTTGAGCTTTCTGTTGTGTCATGATGCTTTTTGAGGCTTCAGTTCTACTGATAAATAAATACATTTCAACCAACATTCTTACATTATAATGTTTGATTACAAATTATAATCTAAATATATCTCGTTAATGCCTGATCATGCATATATGATAGGATGCATTGGCGTCACAGAGTGCTTGTCAAGCTGTTGTATTCATTGTTGTATATACCGAAATTTTCATTTAGACATTTTTGACCTCTCTTGCAATATTCGCTAAAATAGCTACGGAAATCTAAAACAAGTATCTTTATTGTACTCATCTGATATTTTATGTTTAAAAATAAAATCATGCTTTTTGTTTTTTTTTAAAGAACACATCTTTGGTTAGAACCGGTTTCTCAGAAACTGGTGTGTAACAGTGTACTCATGTTTGCTGATATTTTCCTTTTAAGAGGGTGTAGATTTTCTAAATGGAATCAAGTTTCAATAAACGAATATATTGTTGCACAAATATTTTATGCCTCGGGTCTCTGAATTGTCTTGGACAAAGGAAACGTAATCTGAAGATCTCAAAGCATCTCTTAGTGTCACACCTCTTTCTTTTTTTTTTTTTTTTTTGGCTTTTTCACATCATTATATACACACTATCTTTCAAAATTTTGGGGTGGGTAAGATTTCCCAATGTTTTTGAAAGCCACATTTAGTTGATCTTTTCTAATTTAATATATTTTAAAATGTAATTTATTCCTGTGGCGGCAAAGCTAAAATTTCAGCATCATTACTCCAGTCTTCAGTGTCCTTCAGAAATCATTCTAATATGTTTTTTTATTATTATTATCGGTGTTGAAAATGTATATTTTTATAGAAACAATCAGTTTTTCCCCCAGGATTTTTAGATCAAGTTCAAAAGAAGCCTTTATTTGAAATAGAATGTTTTTTTGTAACAAGGTAAAAGTCATTTTGATTGACTTAATGCACCCTTGCAGAAAAAAAAAAAAAAAATCTTAAGGACCCCAAAATTTTGAACAGCAGTAATGGAAAGTAACTGCATTTCTATTATTTTTTGTTTAAATTTTGATTTTAGCATGCAAAGAATGCTTTTACAAATCTTAATACGGCCAGAAAAAAACACCACATAGTAAAAACATTGTGTTAAATTATTTTTTTTTTAATCCACTTACATGAAATTACATATTTTCCCTCCAAATAACATTTATGCTTGGGTGTTCTGTATGAAAATTCCAGAGACATGACACAAAGCTAGCCAGCCCAACAGTACTCCCTTTCCTCCCCATATTAACTACTTCATAGCCACATGCAAATTAGGCAAGTATCAAAAGAAATGAATGGAAAAAAGGAAAAATCAAAATGAGCCATTATTGGTAAATTTAATCACACTAGCATGTCCTACTGCGCTGCTTGTACAGTCATACGGTAACAGTATCAAGCTTATGTGCTCTTTGTTCTTAGGGTCCTCTATACCTCGTAATTAACAGGGAATAAGTAAATGCCATCTGCAGGGCACCAAATGCCTGGAATACAAAACTTGAAAGTGACAATAAATGGAATGTAACCTTTTTTTGCCCATCGTTTTTCATGACGTGCGAGCGAGCAGCTCACTATTTGACTTGTGTGACTCTGCCGTTGCTTCCTTCCTAGCTAAAGACTAGCACTGTGCTATCCCACCTCTACTCGAAGACAAGGGCTGTTTATAATGCAGATGCTAAGATTGCAGGTGTACATAATGACTCCTTGACAGAGATTTACATACAGTATACAAATAACAAAAGGGTTTGACTTGCAACTTTGCATGAGCTGAGAACTTGCCCTCACCACATTCTTCCACGCTAATGCGAAAACCTAGAGCTTCCCACGGAGAAAACAAGGTTAACAGCAGACAAACTTCATCCCCCTCCCAGCCCCCTGCCCCAACCGCATCCCAACGCCCACCCGCCCCCTATTTAACCCCTCCCACCCACCTCCCGTTACACAAATCCTTAGAAAAAAAACCCACAATGACATGGAAGGAAGAAAGCAAGGAAGGCGCGAGAATAAAAGAACTAAAAGAGACAGAAGTCGACGATGAGGTGGTCTCAGTGTTGATGGTGAACTGGAACGATGGCAGGTGAATAACAGGGGAAGGACGGACAGAGAGAGACTCAGTTTTCTCGGCCTTCCTCGGTGTCTTCGCCGTCGCCCTGGTTATCTGAAGTCCACAGCTGAAAAAATGGAGGAGAGGAGACTAGTTAGACATGAACACCTAAACACCTGCTTCTAAGAGACTTTTCAACAAAAAAAAAGGCTGAATGCTAAAACACTTTCATATAAAGTAGGGTTTTCAATTCCAAAAATATTGAATATATGATATAAAATGTGATAATTATATAAATTTGACTGCAACTTGCTACTTTTAACAATAATAAATTAATATCTAGTGCAAACATGTATAATATGAACAAATGAGTAAATGTGCACTTTTGTGCACTTAATTTATAATTTATATTTATTATTTTTTTAATATTTATTTATTGCCTTAAGCTAAATTTATGTTGTTAAATGTTTTTAAATATTTATTCATAGTGTTATTTTAAGTCTTAATCTAATGTTTTTATACTGTCCCTATAAATTACCAAATATTGATGTGCAATTTAATTGTATTTAAGAAAAACTAATGAACATATTTCATATATTTACATTATTGTGGCAGATAAAACAAAACAAATTGTAAAAACGTTTATTTTTTATCATATATACATATATGTATATGCAATAGCCAACAATACATTGCATGGGTAAAAATTATAGATTTTACTTTTATGCCAAAAATCATTAAGATATTAAGTAATGTTCCATGAAAATATTTTGTAAATTTCCTACCGTAAATATATTTTTAAAAATGTATTATTAGTAGAAATATGCATTGCTAAGGACTTTATTTGGACAACTTTAAAGGTGATTTTCTCAATATTTAGAATTTTTTGCACCCTCAGATTCCAGATTTTTCTGGAAAACTATTTTCATAATAGTTGTATCTCAGTCAAATAGTGTCCTATCCTAACAGACCATACATCAATTGAAAGCTTACTTATTCAGCTTGCAGATTATTTATACGTCAAAATTTAAAAACATTTACCCTTATGACTGGTTTTGTGGTGCATGGTCACACATAGGGCTGGGCGATATGGCCAAAAAATCATATCTCGGTATTTTTTGGTTGAATGGCGATACACGGTATATATCCCGGTATTTTCTACGTTTTTCTATTTGGATAAAAAATCTGTAATTATTCTAATACAATTCTAAAATAATAATTTTATTTCACATCTTGCCCAATGATGTCCTAAAAACAATGTTGATATTGAAGGCTATAAACAAATAGGCTACAGTGAATGTAATGTTGGCTATGAAATATATTGGGTGCAAAAAGTGGTTTAAAATCACATCACATTACATTCTAACATTGTAACATTACAATCTAAAAACAAAATTAATAATTCACTGAACTAAAACAAAAGCACATTAGCTTTTATTTGATTACCCCATTATAATGGTCACTTTCATTAAAATATACTTACTTGTAGGTTTAAAATTCCACATATGGCACATTTATTGTCCAACAATAAATATTTTAGAAATATTTTAGTCAGAATTATTGCATTCCTATTGCGCTCCGTCTGTTTGCTGCGCGTGCACGCCGTGGCGCTTAAGCCTGAATTTTAGCGGCTCGTCCTCTCCTCAGCAAAATGGACATATTTGCATGACTTTCTAACATTTACAGATGAAGAAAATACCTTTGAAATGTAAGTTATGCACTGAGGAAAGCCCCACATTTCAAACGCATTAAACAGAGCGAGTATGTGTCTGTCTGTCAGCACAAGTAGCATAACGTTATCTCTCAGAGCATCTGAAAGGGCATGCTGCTTTAAACTAAACGTGTTAACTGTATCTTACCAGTTATTTTGAAGCCCTTAATGTAGAGCATGTGTCATGTTTAGGACAAGTTGTATCATGCACTTTCCCTGCATCAGCTCATTCTGATTGCTCCGCTGTTTTACAGATGCGTTTGTATCAATCTACTGTATATCGATATAAACGGTATTGCCCAATTCCGTATCGCTTCTAAAAAATATATCGATATATTGTACAAACTCGATATATCGCCCAGCCCTAGTCACACATATATACATAGGGTGAATTCGGGGTGATTGGAACACTTTTTGTCATTGAGATGACTTGGAAAAAGTGTCCCATTCACCCTGAATTCACCCTACACACACACAGACACACATATTACATTTTAATTTAACCTGCTACTAAAGATATAACTCACTGTCAAGTTGTCCCGCAGTAGCTGCATGATCAATGTGCTGTCTTTGTATGATTCTTCATTCAGTGAATCAAGCTCTGCAATGGCCTCATCAAAAGCCTAGAGGAAAAAGATCAACCAAAAACAAGATGAGTGTTACATGCAAATCTATTTTGTATTCACTATATAATTGTGGGTAACACTCTAATATTTTGCTCATTAGCCTGTGTGCGTGTGGGTGTGTGTTAACCTTACCGTTTTGGCAAGCTTACAGGCCTGCTCGGGCGAGTTGAGAATCTCGTAGTAAAATACGGAGAAATTGAGCGCAAGGCCCAGACGAATGGGGTGTGTGGGCTGCATCTCCGCCTTGCTGATTTCAAAGGCATCCCTGTAGGCCTCCTGTGAATTGGCAATGATAGCTGGAAATACAAAGAGGAAATGTGTATGAATGTAGTTGCATGTTTTTTGTTCGTTTCAGCTTAAAGAATAAACAGCTTAACTGGTACAATTGTGTCTGCAATGTTAGCATCTCAACAAAAACTTAAAATCAATCAAATTTGCATTTTTGTGAAATTGCTTAATTAATAGATAAATGAATAAAGCAAACGGAGAAAAACAGTATTTTCAGTCAACATGAACAACACTTTCTGCCCTAAACCAGTGAAATTACATTTTTCCACTAGGGGGCGTTAAAGCACAAACTTTCAAGTTATGATTGAGTAATAAAGTGATAAAAATTTGCACTAAGGTGTAAACATTTTAAAATTTAGCGCTCACTAAAATGTAAAAATAAAAGATGTAATTTGTTAGATATTCCAATCATCCAACAAAGCATACTAACTAAAGTTATACTTTTTAATTATAAAATTTAAAACCACAGAAATAATTTTGCAATCTGCCATTTTAAATGTGCTTTCAGGTTATGAATAAACAATGCATTTTAGATCCATTCCCTCTGTAGAAGGCAAGTGTTTGCCCTGCTTTCAGCATGTGCCTTCTCTGCTGCTAGTGGACACACAGCTCCTGTTGTTTCTAACAGCACTAGGTATCAGTTTTAACACAGTGTGAATGATGTATGAACTTCCAGTTGATCTCACTCAAAACTATTAATATTGCCATGTGTTGGTGCTGGGCGGTATGACCAAAAATGTATATCACGGTATTTTTCTAAATTATATCGGTTTCACGGTATATGACGGTATTTTTTCCCCTATGCATGACAGGGTGTTAATCACATTTTCTACTGATTAAGAGAGGAAATACTGCAGGAGATTGACTAGAATACCCTGTTTTACTGTCATGATGAGTGAATATTGTAGAAAAACTCCACACTAGAGTTAATACAGGTTAACAAAGCCTCACAAAATGATGCTGTGGGGAGACAACAACTAATAAAACAAAGACCTGCAACACACTCAGAGTCATACTTACAGACACCTGAATATTAAAAGTTGAGTTGAGGGCACCTTAAGCATTTTAAAAATCTAATCCTATATAACAACAAACTGCCAAAACGAGGAGAAACGCGGATAATTGCAATACATTTAAGAGAGCACTTTCTGAACGAATGACACACAACAAAGAGAGAATAAAGCAGTTACTTTTTGGCCCATTCTTCTTTGAATTGTCAGTTTATTTATTCATTTACATCATTGTCTTTTGTGTAGCAGAATAATCCATTGTGTCAGCGCGTTCGTGATTAGACATACGGTTGTATCAGTGTAATCAGTGCATTTCATTTTAATAAGACGTGATGAAATATGCGCGCATACACGCTTCTGGTTCATGTCTAGACTAGAGCACTATAGTATATGAAACTTGTCCATAAAAAATGTAAACGCGCTCGCTCCGGTCAGTGATGATCCATGTGGTGAGCGTTGTTAAACCCATCACGGCGCTCCGCGCAGAAACCGCTCTCTCTCGCGCGCCGCGTGTAGTTTGAAATCTCCACTGTAATCAAGGGCTGAATCCGAAATCGCCCCCATAACCTCAAATAGGGCATTATTTGGAGGGGACAGCGCTTTGTAGTGGTGTCCGAAACCCTATTGGACGTTATTGAGTGGACTCATTCTATCCCATTGCACCGCAATAACGAGTGTACAGCCGATGTACACACAACGCTGTCCAACTTCACGCACGTTTTCATTCACTCCTTCAAATGTGATAACGTAGGGAATAGTGAATGAGAGTATAGGATTCAGCCATAGGCTGTGCTGTAATGCGATCTCAACTGTGACTGCTCTTTCTACAGCGCATCAATGAAATGGGTCCCCTCTCAAACAATGACGCGCTGCGCCGCGTTCCGAACGTTGTTTAAGCGACATATACCGGTATTGCGGTATCATCAAAATTCGTATAATAAAATAAATAAATACCGGTATTCGGTATGAACCGGTATACCGCCCAGCACTACCATGTGTTAAAAAGTTTGTTTTTATTGGTGAATACTAAGGATCTGTATGGTGTCAGGGAGACTTTCAAACAATCAAATCAAAGGGAATTATATTCCATTTCCTTCCTAAGATGGAACAGGAATCTGACAGGCTGTGAAGCAGCGCTGGAGCTCCACCCACCCACACATGGGCTCGCATTCATTCAAGTAAGGTGGGTGGATTCCCTTGTCTGCACCTGTTCCAATGAAGGAAGGAAATCAGACTGCTAACCATTTCCCTTGTAGACCTAAAGACCCTCCTTTTATTTTATTTTCTCTCTCTCATCCCCATAACTAAATCCTACACCCTGAGAGTTTGTCAACCTCCTGGCACAGGAAGGCAGCCACAAGGGTCTTCCTGTTATGCACACTGCAGCCCTGTTCCTTTCTGACTCAACCAAGACTGACAATGGAGAGTAAACCATTTCAATGTTTATATAGAATCTGCTCTAAATAGAACTAGCCTGTGAACAAACCAAGTTAACATGATGTCTGGTAATTACTGTACTACTATGGGAAACAATTTGGGGTCAGTAAGATTTACCTACACTGCCATTCAAAAGTTTGAGGTCAGTAAGTTTTTTTATTATTATATTTTTAGCTCACCAAGGCATTTATGTGATCAAAAAATACAGTAAAGCAGTAATATTGTGAGATGTATACAAAAAAAGAAAGTTCAGCAGCCATTATTCCAGTCTTCATAGTCACATGATCCTTCAGAATTCAATCTAATATACTGATTTGGTGCTCAAGAAACATTATTTATTATCTTAAAATAATGTTGAAAACAGTATTTTTGTGACAAAAGTGATACTTTTTTCCCAGGAGACTTGGAATATAAAGTATAAAAGAACAGCATTTATTTGATATATATATATATTTTAAACACTTTACTTTAATTTTGAGGCCACATTTGTTACATTTACTACTGAATTATTCAGTGTGGGAGCCAAAGTTTATGAATGGCCCACAACTGCTCAACACTCCCAAAAACAGATCCTCTTTAGAGATTTCCACCCCCTTACTTCCTCTCAAACTTGGCTTCGTGACAACAGTTTGCGGAAACGGTACATTTTTAGCAGAAGTTCGTATGCTCATTGGCATGTGGTGGAGACTAGTCACTACCGCAGCTTTGAGAGCCATGCAGCATATTGTTCAAATGCCTGTATGATTATCTAGCTAACATAATCTGACATTGTTAACAGGATTTAACAATATAAGGAGCTCCAAGGGATGCTAGCCCACCTAGTAAATTTAAACAGACTACTTTCACTGCAGAATTTTAAAAGACAATTTAAGAACACAAAAGAATATATTAACCACTGGACTCAAAATATCTTCTTTTGTGTTCCACAGAAGGAAGTCATACAGATTTGAAACAACATGTAGGTAAGCTAATGCATTTTTGGAGAAACTTGTTGGGGAACTATCCCTGCAAATTTAAGGACAGACTTAACGGAATGGCTTACAGTTTTTCTCCTCTCCCAAAGCCACCTCCGCTAAGTAGCGATAGTAATCGCCTTTCATTTTCAGATAGAAGACTTTACTTTCAGCTGGAGTCGCCTTGGGGATGAGATACTTGTCCAGAAGAACCTACGACACACAGACAAAAGAGAAAAACTACATTAGCGGTTTGTCAAACGGTTTCACGTCCTGTTATCAGTGTTTGAAGGAAAGGGGGAAGTTGTCCTGAGCAGAACAAAAGTCAACAGTAGAGAAGAGATGTAGAGATAAGAGAGTTCTGCAAAACTTGTTTGACGACATGCTGTTGCGAAAAGAGGCCCAGGTGAAACTGTGAAACCGCTAGTAGCAAAATGTGTCCAGTCTCGGGGTGCCATTTTCAGTAAACTATCACGTAGTCCCAACAACGTGGTTTCTAGAATTTCAGCATTCTAGGCCTTTTAAAACAACAACATTGGATCGCCTTTAGGAGTGACAGAGGCCTGACGGCTTGTGGCAGGACTGCAGTTTCACAGATGCTTCTGAGACTTTCTATTGCAGGCATGGGGGGAAGGGGAGAATGGGAAAATTGACTACGCCGTGTGAGCTAGTGCTTGTGGAACTAGGTCATTGAGCTTGCTGGGCTTGTTCGCAGCACGACTGGCCTGATTGTTGCCACCCTGAACAGAACCACAGGGTCATCACTGCAATACAAGTATCCATAAACTCTCCAATGATGTCCTAACAAACCACCTTCATGCTTAAGGTAGTCTTATTGGATTCAATTGATTTTGTCAAGGTCATTGTTATAAATACTGTTCAGAGAACCATATGGTTATGGATCTTATTTGATTGCATCAAATGTCCAAATGACAGGACTTTTTAGGTGCAAAAGAAGGTGAGATCTCCATGACCAAAAGAACCATTTAGGCATTTCATCTCAAATGCATAATTTTACCCTGTTAATTCACATCACTGATGAACCAATGACCTACTTGTGCGGAAGCAATGCATAGCATCAGAGCATCATTGTATTATGTAGCTCCTTATCCTGACATATACCCAGTTGTGGGTTTGAATACCCACCAACCCATAATCTTTTTCAAGGGAGATCACAGTGGCTCGTGTGAGGTGAGCAGTTTCATCTTTTATTTGATGTGTAGACACAAGACAGTGATAATAAAGTGACTTATCTGCCAACGGCCACTCACTTCCTCCTACATATTAAGTGACACAAATGTAAATCTTTTGAAGGTGTGCTCACATTGGCGAACTTTTGGGGGCAAAAGGGTCCATTGTCAATAGCATTTGTGCTTTTGTATAAAGCACAGCTCACACAGAAGTCACTTTTAAACCAAGCAGCTTTCTGAATCCGCGCGACAAACTTGAACATGTTGCGAAACCTGCAAGTGGAAATATTTCAGTGTTGAAAATTCCCAGTTGCATCCTATTGAAATGACTGGAGTTCGCCCACTAAAAGTCGCTGAACAATGGTAAATGTGAATGCACTTAAACTATGTCACTTAAACTATGTCAGACACAAGCAAATAATTTCTTAAATTTACCAAATAAACGGCAACAGAACAGACTAACAGTTTCTAAAATGATATAAAAAAAGGAGCTGAAGATAGGGCTAATTTATACTAAAATAAAAAATATATTGTTAGCTTTTACTATTTCTAAACTAATATTTATTAAATATTTTTTATTTTCAAACATTAAACTATAAAACAAATTTTTTGATGGAAAATAAAAGGGTGGTTGACAAATGCCTGTTAAAGTGACCCGAACTCAGAGCATATTCAAAGATGGAGTTTGTGTGGAGCAGCATTTACTGCCACCTGAGCCGCTCTGAGAAGCTGCAAACACTGGCAGAACATGAGCTGCTCCCATGCAAGAACACAGTGCTGCGCTTCACTCTGAAACAGGCAGTGCATATATTTCATTAAATAGAAGACTTTGCAATTTGGTAATCACACTAAATCATATTGTGATTTTGGTTTAATCGTGCAGCTCTAACTGAAGAGCAATAATTAAGCATAATTTTAACAATTTAGCCCTTATTACTAGAGGTTGACAGATAGCGGATTTTACCGATAACTAGGGATGCACTAAAATTATCAGCTGAAAATAGCATTTTCGATGTTTGGCCGAAAGAGAAGAAAAGCCCAGTGTTCAACGCTCAGGTTTTACTCTCGCTCTAGCCATTGTGATGTGACGCTTCACTCAGTATTCCACTCTATGCACGTGTGCTCCGGTCAGTTGATCACGGTCCATGTGAAATCTTCTACTCATGTACCACTCATACACATTGGAAAAAAGAAAAGCAAGCTCAAATAATGCGCCGACATTAAATTTCTAGGTAATATACTTGTTTCTGTTTGCAGTAACATGGTGTGGTAGCCGGGATGGCAACAGCTCTGTAGGACTATTCATTATTTAGATAATTGATAAAAAAAATTATCTGATTCTGTTGCATAGAAATGAATGAAGAATATTATATTAATATATTTTGTAATAATTTTAGTGTGTTACTTTCAATAAAAGTGTGGTTATTTTATTTTTATTTGTATGTTTTAAAATCCAGAATCATTAAAATTATTAAATGTAATTAAAAGTAATATTATTATACAATTATACAAAATAATGAATAAATAATAATAATTAATATATTTTTTAATAATAATAATAAAAAAAAAAGTAATTTACGATTTTTGGCAAAATGCATCCAGAATTGTAGAATAAAAAACAGAACATAAAATTCCAAGTAAAATAGTGCTGAATTTTATTACAAAATTTTTAAAAAGCCTTAGTTAATATTACAAATGGACTCTCATTGTGAAGTGTTACCCTTTCATATAAATCTAAACAGACAGTCGTGCTTAAAGATGGCCATCATCAAAAACTTCACGAGGCATCAGTGATTTCGCCTCTAGAAGCCACTCTCTCGTACTAGAGGTCTTCACGGAGCCCCCGAGACCCGTGGACCCGGGACCCGACCCGGGACCCGTACGGGTTCGGGTCTATATTTTAAATGATCAGCCGGGTCCGGGTCGGGTCCCAATCTATTACTACGGGTCCCGGGTCTGTTTAACATTGTGTGCAATACCCGAGTCGATCCGGACTCGGAGAACACCTGCCCGTGATCAGAGTCAGTCAGCACTGCTTGTGTGTTTTTTGTAACTTGCAACTGTAAAATTAGGATAAGAAAAGTGTGAGCCGGGAAATAAGGTTTAAAAAAAAGAAAGAAGAAAAACACGAGCGATCTCTCTCTCTCTTGCTCGCTCGCCTCACGCGCTCGCGCTCTCTCTCTCTCTCTCTCTCTCTCTCTCTCTCTCTCTGCAAGCGCACGGTAATAATAATGGTTACCTTCATGAGTGATGTGTGAAAAAAGCTAAAAAACAACGAATATAAAGAAGTTAAACCCACGGCACCTCTTCTGTCCGGGCATCCTTCATGCATATTGTGGACAAACATGAGAAAAAAGTAAGTGCTGTCTACGTGTGACGCACTGTTGAAGTTTGATTTGAAATTATATTTAAATAATATATTTAAAATCAGCAACAAAATCTCAGTTGAACTGTCACAAATGTTTTCTATGATGCTCAAATTGCGTAAAAAAGCTCATATTTCAGGTTGCTCCAGCCACCGCGCATGTGCGCAGTATCAAGCGCGTGTCATTTCTATGGCAACCCGAGCTTCCGCTGTGATTGACTTTAATAATAATATGAATGAACCGTCTTATTTCTTAAAGTTTTGGTGGTCAGGCTCGCTCACAGAGATTATAGCAAATAAATAATGCGGACGTCAGCGGCCACCGAACGAGCAATCGCTATTATAGTTCAAAAAGGCAAACAGTCAAAGTTATTATGCGAGTTAACTCGAGTCAAATCTGCAAAGACGCATTTTTCATCCGTCACCGTGACATAAAGTGGACTTTTAAAGCTGAAATGATGAGTGAATTAAGCATGCTTGGAATAACAAGAGAGGAATAACATGGATTTAACTTTTTGGCAAGGATGTAATGCATCACAAGTAACGTTACAAGGAAGGGAGACGACGGCTAGGTAAGACAAAAAGTTATATTTTTCATAACTTGTTTATTGACTTGTTAATATCAGTTATTGTGGAATATGTGACAAACGGGTCCAGTCGGGTCTGTGTCTTCACGCCGGGTTCGGTTCCAGCTTTTAAATAATAGACGGGTCCAGGTCGGTTCCGGGTACTACGTTTTTGGCATTTCTCGGATCTTCACGGGTCCGGGTCCAGCTTTTGAAATAATAGACGGGTCCGGGTCGGTTCCGTTAAGCACATTACGGGTCTCTTCGGGTTCGGGTATGAATTTTTGGACCCGTGAAGACCTCTATCTCGTACTATATAATGACAGCGGACCTTCTCAGCCACTCCCGCAATGACTGCAACAAGGAAAATCTATCAGTATGGATTTTTGCTGATAAACGATTGTTCCAGCAATCAGTTATCGGTGGCGATTAATCAGCAAAACCAATGATTCAGTCAGGCTCTACTCATAACATCTGCACATGCAATGGCAACTTATCTGAAATGCTCAAGATGGTCTCAGGTACAGAGTCCTAATCAGAGGATGCGATTTCCTAAAGCATTGTTATCCAACTATGGTCACAAGTGACGTTGAAATGTGTGAATTTGTGTGCGACACTACATTTTGTCAGTCACTTTGTTTCTATTGGATCAAAAACTATATTAAACATAAAAACAAAGGACTGAAAGAGTACATTATAAATGCCTCATTCCACATGAAAATGATGTCATCTGAAGAAACCTCACGGAAGTAAAAAAGCATGTGTTGTGCATTGAGTTTGAAACAGAGAGGTACATGTTCATGTACTTTTCTGATTGGCTTTGATTTTAGCATTTTTGTTTTTAGCGTAAAAAAAAAAAAAAAAACATTTGGTACCGAGATCTTGTCCCATCATGCCTGGTTAGTACACAGTGTAAGGACTTTAAAGAACTAAATGCAAAACTTGGTTACGTAATAGGTTTGGAATTCACATGACATCATTCATCAGTCTCGTTTCATTCTCCTAAATGCAAAAGCGGTGAAGGTAAAAAGTCCATTTGACAGTAACGTGGAGAGCTACAGGTCAGTGGCCCAAAAAACAAGAGCTGAGCTGCTGTCATTATGGGATTAGAGGGGACTCAACCTTTATGGTAACACAGAGCCCTGTGGCCTTCAGCCACTTTCATCCCATGTTGTGCACACAAAGTCAATTAATTCCCCCCTTCAAACGCATCAGGCAGCCTGGTCAAAACCCTTTTCCTCTTTCGGTTTTAGCTCATCTACACCAGGACCTGGTGATGAAGAAAGATAAGAAAACAAATATTGTCCAAACTAAAGTCACTTCATCTACAAGCAGCTGCACTGTAGTCAAGCATTCTACTGTGCCCATGTTTGGTCCACAGCCACATTGCAGAGTTCAGCCGTCCTCATGTTCTCTAGAGGCCTCTTCACAACCCACACCTCATTACATAGCCTCGTCTCTCCCACCCAAGCAGTTGCTAAAAGCTAACTGGCTGCCTCTCTCACTTCAGCTGAATCCTCAGAATGAGTAAGTTACTCAGGGGACTGTATGGCTTACTGAACTGAAGTGGACTTAAAATTCCTGTCTTCTGTAATGTACTAGTACCAAATCCCTTTACTAGCTTTGTCACTGGTTCAATTGGTGAGCAAAATTCAAAATTTAACACCTACTTATTACCTCAGAAACAACTTTCCTGTTGGATATGTGGACTATTTAATAATGTTACATAATGTGCACTGACCAATAGATAATTAGCCACTTTATTCTTTTCATTATTTATTAATATACTTTTTTTTTTCACATTGAACATATTGTTTCACTCTGAAATACATTAACGGAAATAAAACGGACTGTCAACAAGGATTCACAATGAAACATTTTACCCTTAATTCAAATATCGCACCTTTTTTGGGTGAGCTCACTATCTTTGTACAACCTACAATTTAAAGTATACCGGTTTACAGGTAGTAGACCAGCCAAGAGCCTGTATCAAGGAAAATGCTATAGCTTGTTTGACCTTATTTTTCTTAAATGACACAAGGATACATTTCGGATTAAATATATCTAACTGAAACAAATACATTCTGCATAATGTAAATCCAATTGGTTACATGGACACACAAACCTCATTACAAAGAGTCTATGGGATGTTAACTCTTAATTCAAATCTATATTAAACTACCATTTCTTCAGGATAAAGACTGCAACTGAGGCTAAATAGACCCTGACCCCTTAAATCTGTCATCATCCAAGGAGGGCTACAATAACTGTCCTAGGGAAAGGACACCTGTGCAGGCGCTGGAACAAATGAGATCAGGCCTGGACTAATAGGCTTGGCTGAAATAGGGCCTTGCTCATGATGAGTAATTAACACAAGCAGGATTAACAGCCTACGTTACCCACCAACACTTGGAATAAAGAAACTGGGACTAGAGAAAAGGCATGTATAGTGTTGGTCAGAATGTGAGCGACACAATCCAAAAGGCTAAAAGGGCCTAATGATTGGAGAGTCAGACTTGTAACCCGAAGGTCGCGAGTTTGATTCTCAATACTGCCAAGAAACGACTGAGGTGCCCTTGAGCAAGGCACCTAACCTCCAATGGCTCCTCAGGTGCCGCAGTGAATGGCCCACTGCTTGGATGTGTGTGTGTGTGTGTGTGTGTTCACTACTCACAGCTCCAAATGTGTGAGCACTAACTTGGAGTTAAATGCAGAGGACAAATGCCATACTTGGCCTTCACTTCCAAAAGATTGGGATTATCGCAATTGTAAAATTCTTACCAGTACGTCATTGCAGATGTCCTTCAACTCCTTCTCGATCTTTTCCCGATATTCCTTGACCATTTGCTGCTTCTTATCGCTGCCCTCCGTCTTCTGCTCGATGCTGGAGACCACTCTCCAGGAGGAACGGCGGGCACCCACCACATTCTTGTAAGCCACCGATAGCAGGTTGCGTTCCTCGTTGGACAGTTCAATGTCACCCTCGGTGACAGCCTTCATTGCGGCTGCCATGTCATCGTAGCGCTCAGCCTGCTCGGCCAGCTTGGCTTTTTGCACTAGCTCGCTCTTGTCCATGGCTGCTCAGTGCTGAAGAGAAATAGTTCAGAGTTCAATCAGACACTTAATCTCAATTATTTTAGGTGTAACCGGTTAATTACAACTCAACCCCAAAGGTTTAGCATTACACAAAATCAAGTCAGACGTGACTAATGCTACTTTTAACCAATTATCTATGCACTGTTATATTTCATTGGTTTGCTTTATTAGACTTCCTTTGGATGTTTAAATGGTGTCATCTGACCGATTATTGATTAGATGCAAAATTCACTTCTGAGAATAGAAACTAAATAATCTGGACAAGTGAACAATCACCCTTGCGGAAGTGCAGAAAAAAAATCAACAGCAGTGAATCAATTAATTTGGCACAGGCACAGAGGATACCCAAAGGCTGCTGATGCTACTACTGACCGTGCATGCATATATTTAATCAATTGCTTAAAACCACAATATGTAAGTTTTCGCCCCTAGAGGCTTATTCAAAACAAAGGCGTAGCTTGACGACGCCTTGATTTCTCTGGGCTTTTATTATGCCGCAGATGACCGCTTCCGCTCATGAGTATGTGAGGTAACACAGCGCTGTTTATTTGAGTGTGTTGAAAGTTATGTTATAATTCTCCTCTGTGCGTTCGCTCGGTGGCTAGTACTACGAGACACTTGTTGCACACTACAGTAAGCTAGATCGATATTAGGTATGGTAAAACTCGCAGTAAATCAATAAAACGAAATTTAAACAATAAAACTAACTGTGTTGAGCTATATAACAATGAATAGTATTCTGTTAATGAATGTATCAGTTGCTCACCGGTCTAATAAAACAAATAATATATTAAAACGTCTTTGGTGTTTCCATGGTTTCTACAAAATATAATCAGAAATCGAGGTTATGATGTCATTGATAGGTGACGCACAGACACGGTCTGTGTCCTGGTTTAAAGTGCTTATTTCTCTGGATTTAAACATTCTTGGAAACATTTGGGATAACGCAAGAATACAAGTAAAATTAACAATACAATAAAAAATATATATTACATTGTTCTAGTGGTTTATGGGGTTATTTTAATCCAAACATCTTGCATATTGTGCCTTTTATGTGTTGTATTACATACCTAATATATTGTTTTCATGCATTATACAACACAAAGTCTACAATACTTTTGTAGGTTTTAGACTTGAACCACAAAACATTTTGCAAACATCCAAAGATACATTTTTTTTTTTTTTTTAAATCTAGGTGGCATTCTTGTACACAGCTTAAAAAAACTAAGGCCACAAGTATTTGGCCTCCAGGGTCGCATTACAGTGCGAAGAAATATGCGGATGTGCTGACAACCACGCCCAGTTCCCATAGTTACCCATTCACGCGCTTTACATATTATGTCTTAAAGGGATAGATCATCTAAAAAAAAAGAACATTCTGTCATCATTTACTACGCCTCATGCCATTCCAAACCCGTACGGCTTCCATTGTTCCGTGAAACACAGAAAGAGATGCTTGGCAGAAAGACAGCCTCAGTCACCATTCATTTCCATTGTATGAAAAAAAAAAAAAAGCAATGTTCGTCAATGGTGACTGAAGCTGTCAGCCCGTCACATTCTGATTAACATCTCCTTTAATGTTTCACACGGAAACGGGTTTAAAACAATGTTAAGTGAATTATGACAGTTTGGGGTGAACTATCCCTTTCGACGTTGAGAAGGACCACAATATTCGTCGCTGTCGGTTACGGTGACTTGCTGACTACACAAAGCTTAACCAGCAACACCATACTAGAGGTTCGCGATTTGTTTATTACGCATATATCTATTGTGAAATGCACACAAGCAACATATGTCTCTTAAAGAGCCAAATATGCCAAATGTTTCGAGCTAAAATGTCACGGTAAAACCATTTATCGCTGCCTTCGTGATAAAACCAAGTTAGCTTGTAGGCTAAGCCATATGATGAAGGCAGGTCTGCTCTGCCCTGCCCATCTGCATGGCCGACTGACCTCACAGCAAAGAAACCCGCAGCTATGTGTAATGTCAAGAAACAGCCAATGTGTTTTAATGATTTATACAATCTCTACGTGGAGGTTATGACTGATAAAGCAAATGGACGGCGCTGTTTGCCAGGCGGGTCTCTCGGTTACCAGATGCATGTTGAAAGCTCGCCTGATATCCTCAACCAGATTACCCGAAACAGTCGAACTAGCTAAATAAGTAACTGTTATACACATTGAGTGCCATTAAATGTGTAAACATGACAGGCCCAAGTACAGTTGCCTCAATTAATAGTGGCAGAATTCAGAACTCAGACATGTGAAAAGCTTCGGCTTGTTTCAGCACGCAAAACGCGTTGAAACAGTATTTTACACAAGGACACACGTGGAAAACTGATACCGATGATCATACTAAGGTATAAAACATAAAACGCGTCATTTTAGGGATTAATTTTAACTGTAAGCTCGACCACACCAGATAACACACCAAGAGGAAGAAACAAAAAGGGGCGGCCTAGATATGCCAAGCAAAGGCTTATTGTTCATTTTCAGCACGTTAGCATCACCACCAACTCAGTGCTGTGCCTTGCATCGACCATCGCCATTTCAATGTAATTTCTCATCGCAAATAATAAAACGATGAAAACAGAACCAACACGTCTGGCATTTATGCCTATCTAGCATATTCTCTTACCTGAGTGTCGGGGAATAACGATGGTCCTGTCGGAGCTAAGCTAACCGCGGCTCACAGCTGATTCTCACGGGCGGTCGGGCTAATCCACGGGGTTTCCCTCCAATCAGACCAGCCCCAGGAGCCGAGACAAGGCTGGGCCATGTGACGTCAAAGGTAACCAAGGCGACGGCTGACTTCAAGTTGTCTGTGATTGCACGAGAGCCAGTTCGTGATTCAGTGGTGCACCATTTTCCCTCCACTTTTCCTTCCATCATTCCATGTCCTCAGCCTTTCTCTTTCTATAAATTATACCACCAAGGCCAATTATGCCACTGTTAGGTTATGTTCCGTCATTATAATGTGACTTGTAACTCGGAAAATAACGTAAAATATATTATTTTAGCTGCGTAGTATCGTGATATGTGTAACTGCCCTAATATTATACTTTATTTTATTTTATTTCATTTTTTTAATTATTTTTTTTACATACTTGTTCATTCTATATTTTAGTTGTTGTTATAACATACTCTGAACTGTACCACAATGTCTTATATTTGTTGTGTACCTATCTGTAATCTGTAAAAAAAAATATATCGGGATTTGTCAGTTTGACCCCTGACACCCCAGGGCCCGGTTTTTCAAAAGGTTTAATCCGGATAAAATTGATCCGGATTTAGTAATCCTTTTTTTTGCGATCCGTGATCACGTAATCCAGTTTACTTTTGAGCCAGTTTTTCAAAGCAACATCGGATTGGATCAATCTGATCCGGATAGGAACTTTTCAGGATCACCAAATCTGGATAACCAGTGCTCAAACAGGATAGGAAATCACAATGTAGAACTATAGATATGTAAAGAGCAACAAGTATAATAGCCAGTGTGGGGTCAATATAAGTTTATTTTTATTTGAAATGAAAACACACACATAAAAAAAAAAACTAAAAACAAGAAAAACCCCACCCCATCCTCTTCCAGCAGTCCGCTCATCTGAGACCTACAACACAAACACTATACATTGAGGATATTTATAACAAGTTTCAAATATGTCCAGTATTGTCCTGCACAACATCGCTACGAAGCACAATGTCGCTCTCTGTGCTGACAATGATGCACCTGAGCCCCTTGGAGACCCTAACCAACCTCCTGCATTCTGCCAGAACGAGCAAACAGGACGTGCAACAAGGGACGCAATAGTTAGACACTATTTCTGATTTGGATTTGTTTTGGATTTCAAAAATCAGTGATTGCCATTCTTTGCATTTTTTTGGTTATTCTGTAATCATTGCATGCATCACTAATAAATATTCTAAAAACAAAAATATTTTCAATTGTGATGAATATATATATATCAATTAGTGACAGAATAAAATTTATTGTTTTTGGTCAATTTTGACAGCTGTGTGGGGGATTATTTTATGAGGCCAAACTCTTACTTTGCTGTAGGCCTATACTGAAAGGCTGAATACGTTAAAGCCTACCTAATCTGATACGTTAATATGTTAATATGTTAATATGTAAAATTAAAACCTTATGAATAAATAGGATATCGTGTAAGATACTGCATGATCCAAATATAGTATTATTTGATACATTTTTAAAGTTTTCATTACATTTTGGGCATGAAATCCACGCTGAATCCACCCTTCTGATGGGATCAATTTAATCCAGATTTTTTAGATCAAAGTGATCCAAATCCTACAAAAAAGTTCTGAAAAACCCAAACTAAAGGTTTGATCCGGATCAAAACCAAGATTGGATTACGTGATCTAATCCGATTAGGTAATCCGTTTTTTCTTTTGAAAAACCCATTTTCAAGATTTGATCCAATCCGTTATCCAAAATCCTAGTGGATTACTTTTGAAAAACCGGGCCCAGGTGAACAGGATTTTTTTTAAAAAACGATAGGTTTTTACCATACTTCTCCAGTTGATTGATTGCAAACATTTTAAATATGCATTAATTTGCATTCATTTCTAGAACTAAAATTTGAACATGCATACAGTCAGGTGCAAAATTCTTGTTTTTTGTTCAGAGTCAAAGATTTGATATCTCTTTTTATCACTCCATATATCAGAGAATACTGTCAACAGCCAAAAAAAAAGAAAGAAAAATAATATTTTTTTTGGGAATAAATCTGTCAAATTATGAGCAAACCCCTCTGTAAAAACCTTCAGTATATAGATACGTTTAGTACTACTGAAGTGGAGATTTCTGACTCAAAAAACTCATTTTGAGAAACAACCTTTAAAGATAATGTACTGTAATCGAAATCAACAGATGCAAATAGATAAAGTGCTATAAAAGATACACTTAAAAGTGTATGTTTGATGTTTTCTTTCCACTAGTCAGAAAAAACACTATGAAAAGCCAAAAAGGCCAAAATCTCAAAAAAATTATCAAATTGAAAAAACATTGTTTTTGCCTCTAGTGCCATTTTGTGTAATGATAGCACTCACATAATTCAGTGTTTTAAGTTGTCTTAATAGGAATAAATATTAAAAATTCACTAGAGAAGCAATATCACTAGCAGTGTCACAATTGTGGTGGGAAAAGGCTATTGCAACTTCCGTTTCATGCAAACTTTATAATTTCATGCTGTGGCATTAATTGAACTATGCATATACACAGGTGCTGGTCATATAATTAGAATATCATCAAAAAGTTGATTTATTTCATTAATTCCATTCAAAAAGTGAAACTTGTATATTCATTCATTACACACAGACTGAAATCTATTTAGAATGTTTATTTCTTTTAATTTTGTTGATTATAACAAACAGCTAAGGAAAATCCCAAATTCAGTATCTGAGAAAATTAGAATATTACTTAAGACCAATACAAAGAAAGGATTTTTAGAAATCTTGGCCAACTGAAAAGTATGAACATGAAAAGTATGAGCATGTACAGCACTCAAAACTTTGCCCGAATTACTGCAGCAATGCGGCGTGGCATGGAGTCGATCAGTCTGTGGCACTGCTCAGGTGTTATGAGAGCCCAGGTTGCTCTGATAGTGGCCTTCAGCTCTTCTGCATTGTAGGGTCTGGCATATCGCATCTTCCTCTTCACAATATCCCATAGATTTTGTATGGAGTTAAGGTCAGGCGAGTTTGCTGGCCAGTTGAGAACAGGGATACCATGGTCCTTAAATCAGGTACTGGTTGCTTTGGCACTGTGTGCAGGTGCCAAGTCCTGTTGGAAAATGAAATCTGCATCTCCATAAAGTTGGTCAGCAGCAGGAAGCATGAAGTGCTCTAAAACTTCCTGTTATATGGCTGTGTTGACCTTGGACCTCAGAAAACACAGTGGACCAAGGCTCTCATCTCGCTGCGGCACGCGCGGTCAGGTGGTTCATCGAGCTCTCAATACTTCTAGCGCTGTGTCAATAGCAATACATTTGAATGGCTTAAGCGGATATACAACAGCTTCACTATACAGGTATTTGCAGCAATTTTTGGTAAACAGTACAGCATAGTGTGCATTGATTATTACATCAACCACATTTAAAGTATAATTTTATTATGGAGAGTGATGGAGATGCAATAATGTTAATGTTTTTCTTGTATTTAGCTCTCAGGTATTCCTTATTAATGGGTCACACTCATACTCATTGATGGTCAAATGTGACCATACACCTTATCTTTCAATTAAATAAATGTCCTATATTTTATTTCAATAATATTTATTGAATATTTTGAAGAGATCTTTTGGTACTAAATAGGCCTACTATTTGTGCAATAATTATGGCCATTTCATTAATTAAAATATTTTTCTTCTAATATTTTTCTTATTTATATTACAATTTGTGTAATTAAGGTTAAAATAAAGAATTCCAATGCAAAGAGGCAAATTAGAGTCATTTTGTGGCTGGAAAAATAATACATTTCATTTGTAATGCCATGGTTTACCCACCTAGGTGCCTGTATGGCTCTTTAATAAATATACATTCTAGTTGCTCAAAAAAGTATTGCAGATCATAACTGCTTACTTATTTTTAGGTTTTGCTTTTGAATACATATTTAGACATGATCAAACACTAGATTTCTTTAAATGTGAAAATTTAAAAACGTTAAAAACTCACATCCTAATATTTTTAATGATACTTATATAAGCACATACAAGTGAATATTAATGAATGCAAGCAAATATAATTCAACCCAAGAACAGTTTAAAATTGTGCTAAAAAGGCAAACTTATTTTTCCTTATATGTACCAGTGTAGGCTATATGAATTGATACTGAATCAAGATCGAAATCGATATTTGTGCCAATCACCAACCCCAAATACCCCTCAACCCCCGCCCGCCCGCCCGCCCGCCCGCCACCACCACCACCACACATTGGGTTCTAATCTGTGGGAAACACTGTACTGAACATTTTCTAGTGTTTCTGTGCCCACAATTCAGCTGTATTCCAGATTTTTTTTTCTTGCAAAGACTGTAAAATATGTAGTTTTAGGTTTATTTAAACTAATGTAATTCAGAGCACATTTGTGCTATCAACATTCTGCAACACACAGCCAGAACACTCAGTAGTGTTATCAGCAGTGAGGGCTAAGGCCCCCTAAGGGTGAAGTCCTAGAACCGCCCCTGGTGGGAAATGAATGTGTAAAAAGATAAAAGTTGAGACACTGTTTTCTCTTAAATGCTTGAATTTAGTCAACATGCATCTTGGTACTTTTGTGTCTTGCCCTCCTTGTGCAAGGTGTCAATGGTCGTCTTTTGGACAACTGTCAAATCAGCAGTCTTCCCTATGATTGTGTAGCTTACAGAACTAGACTGAGGGACCATTTAAAGGCCTTTGCCGGTGTTTTGAGTTAATTAGCTGATTAGAGTGTGGCACCAGGTGTCTTCAATATTGAACCTTTTCACAATATTCTAATTTTCTGAGATACTGAATTTGGGATTTTCCTTAGTTGTCAGTTATAATCATCAAATTATACATTATATGACCAGCACCTGTATTTGCAAATAGACAGTTTAATTGAATTGTTGTTGTTTTTTTCCTAGTGGAAAGCATGAAATCGGGACTGTATAGAGCCTATCACGAGCAAAATTAGAACACAGCTCATACACAGCTTGCTTGGTAGAAGAGGAGCTATTTTTGCACTACTCCAGTTTATTTCCATTGGGAATGAGTCTATTTTCTACATTGTCACATGTCCTCCCATCAGATATGCATTCAGTAACCTATTTCAGGGCAAAACTCTGTATTATTGGTGCAAGTTAAGTCCACAGTGAGACCGAAGCACTCGCGCAACCAGTGTGTGTGTGCTGCTAACAAATGCAACAGCAGTTTCACTCGAGTGTGAGCAGTGATTACAGAGTTTGTTGTGTAACGAGTAGGGCAGGTTTTTCAGTGTACTTAAAGCCACACCCCAGTACAGCACCCAGAGTATGACAGTTTAAAATAACCTGATTGACACTCACTCACAGGTAAGCTGTGGCTTCGTTTGATACTATGGTTTTGCACTCCTGTGGTTATGTCACTGCACTAAAAAGAGAAAACTATGCAAAGAAACAATGTTAGTGAATCAGACAAAATGCCAATCAAAGTCTTTGCAAAAAAGGCATGTCTTTTCCACAAAGAATAGGCTCATCTTCCTGGAACTTGCCATTGTCAATCACTTAAAAGTATTTCACCCTGCTTATGATATAATATCTTATGACAGGAATACAAAGGCATGCACTTGTCACCACAGAACAAAACATTTAAATATTTAAGTAAACTGATGATCATTCTTAAATATAAAACATAAAATGTGTGATTTTAAAGGTGAATTTTCACTGTAAGTTTGACCACGCCAGATAATAAACCAAGAGGAAGAAACAAAAAAGGGCAACCTAGATCTCTAGATATTGCATCTTGACGACAGGAATACAAAGGCACCTGACACTACAGAACAAAACGTTTAAGTTTGCTGCTTTGCATGTTAGTACTCACAACTGGCAAGATCTTATCTTTTCTCTTGCTGCGGTAAAGAGTCAGTCAGCCATTTGAGTGTTTCCAGGCTAAAGGTAAAACAACCAAATTATTTCTTCAAACCAGTTATGATGACATTTTGTTTTTAATTAAAACATACAACAATAAAGAATTGTGTTATTATTGTCTCTGCAACTGAAATCTCAGTTACTATCCAATGTAAATGCTTTGGGTAGTTGACATGAAAGTGTGATTTGCTACACTTCATCTAAAAATATAATTTTGTAAAGAATTATTATGCATGTTTTTATAGCCTCATATTAATTGTGCTATATTTCATCTGTTTTTTCATCTATCTATCTATGCTACATGAACTATTTGCACCTTTTCATTTGTTACACTACTTGGACTATACACTTTTACGCATAGCCTATATTTGAACCTACAATATTGAAACTGAAAAATGGTTGATGGGCATTTATTTCTCTATCTGACAATAAGTAGTACTGTATATTTTAAGCAGTTCCATCATGCTGCTTAATGTGGCACCCCTCCTGCAAAGAGGCTTCTACAACTCTGATATTAAAAGAATGTGGTGTATTGGTGGAGTATCCTTTACCAGCAGAATTTACTATTTACTATTATTTTATCAACAAGGATGATGTTTTGCAACATTTTTATGTTTGAATTCAAACACTACTCTGTATAGACAGCAAAAAATTATACCACTTATGTACTTATTTATTAATTATTTATTATATACACAGATCAGGCATAATATTATAATATTTCCTAATGTTATTTTGCTGCCAAAACAGCCCTGACCTGTCAAGGCATGGACTCCACTAGACCCCTGAAGGTCTGCTGTGGTATCTGGCACCAAAATGTTAGCAACAGATCCTTTAAGTCCTGTAAATTGCAAGGTGGGGCCTCCATGGATCGGACTTGTTAGTTCAGCACATCCCACAGATGCTCGATTGGGGAATTTGGAGGCCAAGTCAACACCTCAACAACTCGTTGTTGCTGTTGCTTTTTGGTTTGTGGCAGGGCGCATTATCCTGCTGAAAGAGGCCACAGCCACCAGGGAATACCATTTCCATGAAAGGGTGTACATGGTCTGCAACAATGCTTAGGTAGGCGGTATGTGTCAAAGTAACATCCACATGGATTGCAGGACCCAAGGTTTCCCAGTAGAACATTGCCCAAAGCATCACACTGCCTCCGCCGGCTTGCCTTCTTCCCATAGTGCATTCTGGTGCCATGTGTTCCCCACATAAGCGATGCACATGCACTCGGCCATCCATGTGTAAAAGAAAATGTGATTCATCAGACCAGGCCACCTTCTTCCATTGCTCCGTGGTCCAGTTCTGATGCTCACTTGCCCACTGTTGGTGCTTTCGTCGGTGGACAGGGGTCAGCATGGGCACCCTGACTGGTCTGCGGCTATGCAGCCCCATGCATGTGCAACAAACTGTGATGCACTGTGTATTCTGACACCTTTCTATCAGAACCAGCATTAACTTCTTGAGCAGTTTGAGCTACAGTAGCTTGTCTGTTTGATTGGACCACACGGCTCCCCACGTGCATCAATGATCCTTGGCCGCCCATGACCCTGTCGCCAGTTCACCACTGTTCCTTCCTTGGACCACTTTTGATAGATACTGACCACTTCAGACCGGAAACACCCCACAGGAGCTGCAGTTTTGGAGATGCTCTGACCCAGTCGTCTAGCCATCACAATTTTTGAGGACAAAATGTTCACTTGCTGCCTAATATATCCCACCCACTAACAGGTGACGTGATGAAGAGATAATCAGTGTTATTCACTTCACCTATCAGTGGTCATAATGTTATAATGTAAGTATACTTATTATATAGGCTTTTATATTATAAAAAGCACTGTTTATGCACTGTTAATTGGTCAGACTGACTGTGCAGATTCCCAAGGAACCACACATGGAAATAACTGCTTTCAAACGATTTTGTATCTTTGTTCAAACAGACAGAATCTTCTTTAAAGGGTTCTGTCATAACCTGACATTCCATGAATATTGCTGTAAACTTGTTGAGGTATAGTTATAAAAGGCTACTATCAATTATAGCAAAAATTATTTAAAAAACTCATGTACACTCATGTAAGCTATTTTAAGCATATTAATAGGCTATGCAAATAATGGGCCGGCCTAATAGTGACGACTGCTGACCAATACATGCACAATTGGAATCAGAGATTAGGTGCACTTCTTTGTTATCTGACTGCTTCACCAAATTCCTTTGATGATAAACACGAGTGGCATAATTTGAGTAATATATCATGTGATCTAAATTGGTTTATTATTGTCTAAGACTCCCTGGGCTCATATATCAGCTGTCCAAGATGAAAGGGAGCTAGAGAAACTTACTGTAGCTAGAGAAAGATTGTAAAAGCACAAGTTACCCTTATAACATTTAATTTACTATTGGTTAATTATTAATTAATTAATTAATTAGCAATATTTCACATGTAGGCTACAGCACCTGTCAAAAGTAAAACATAAAAAATAAATGGTCTCTGTTATGGTCACCAAGGCTGCATGTATTTAATTTATAAAATACAGTAAAAACAGTCATATTGCAAACTATTAAACATTGAAATTACAAATGAAAAATAACTGTTTTCTATTTGAATCTATAAAATTTAATTTATCTCTGTGCTGGCAAAGCTTTGATTTTGATTTGATTTATTAGGCTACACAAAAAAGTAGTAAAATACACTCATTTGTCAAGGATACCACAATAAAGTTAAAAATCCATCACTAAAACAACCTAAGAACCAACTTTTAACTTTAACTTTTAATATTAAAACTAGTCATATTTAAATGAAAATTCTTTTTAATATTCAGAACTTATTCCATTCTTGAACACCTGAGTATTCAAAAGACCTATGACCATACCTAGTTTTAAATGGCATACCCTAAATAAATATGTATTAAAATATGTAGGAGCTTTTTTATTGATTATCTTGTGTACCATTTTTGAAGGTGTGCTGCTCTGCATAACCAATCAAGATGTCTATTGGATACATCAACATGAACAACTCAAATCCAAAACTAACCATAACCATCAATTTATTTTGAGATTTTTCAGAATCAGAATCAGAAAGAGCTTTATTGCCAAGTGTGCTTGCACACACAAGGAATTTTTCTTGGTGCTGAAGCTTCCTGCTATTTTTGTAACTTTTGTAACTTATCCAAGCACAGGAGCAAATCAAGAGACATCCAAAAAAAATGCATGCATAATCAAAATGACATTGCACTAACAGTAAGTAATAATAATAATAATAATAAAAAAACATAACTGGCAAGAAATTTGATCCTAGCACTAACCTTAAGTTTTAATAGCCATACTTGCACCACATGAATCATTGACACATCCTAGATAATAACAATAGTTCTGTTTAATATATTACACAATCCTCTACCTTGTTACAGTACTTTTAGACCTAAATAATATAGATTCAGTGAAGATATGTCTATTCAGCATCATTTCAACAACATCAGTCTCACATGATCCTTCAGAAATCATTCTAATATGCTGATTTACTGCTCAAGTTTCATTTCTTATGAATGTTGAAAACAGTTGTGCTGCTTAACATTGTGGAAATAGTGATACTTTTTCAGGACTCTGATGAATGAAGTTCAATGAACAGAATTTGATTTCATTTATAAAATGTATTTATTACATTAATTAAAGCATTTATTAAATATAACTATCTTCACTGTCACTTTGACCCATTTAATGCACCCTTAATACATAAAATAAAATGCTTTAATTTTATAATTATTTCCACAACAATGCAGTACAACTGTTTTCAATATTGATAAAAAATAATAAAATGTTCTTACTTGAGCAGCAAATCAGCATATTAGAATGATTTCTGAAGGATCATGTGTCACTGAAGACTGGAGTAATGATGCTGAAAATTCAGCTTTGCCATCACCGGAATAAAGTACATTTTAAAATGTATTAAAATAGAAAACAATTATTTTAAATGGTAATAACATTTCACAATATTACTGTTTTACTGTATTTTGATTACATAAATGGAACCTAGGTGAGCATTTGAGACTGCTTTTGACAAGCACTGTACATTAAATTAAACACATTTCATATGTTTACAAACTTTTGACAAGCACTGTACATTAAATTAAACACATTTCATATGTTTACAAACTTTTGACAAGCACTGTACATTAAATTAAACACATTTCATATTTAACCAATAAAAAAACCTCTCTTTTTGCATGCACACCTGGGAAAGGTCACATTACGCATCAATAGGTGTTGGGAGGTGGCTGGTATAGCCAAAACCACAGACCAAGGAAGAAACAAACTACTGGGGTGGCATTATTGTAGTGTGTGGTTCGAACAGTAGGTGGGGATATTTGGCAGCTGTGAATAGTGTTTGGCAGGGGTTAAAGAGTGTTTGTGTGCAAGAGAGAAGCAGCGCGAGAGTTTTAGACATGGGCAAGTTAGCAGTACTATCGGTCGCTGTTGTTGCACTTGCAGTTTTGATCGGAGAAAGGCTCAATTCATTAAGGTTGGTTTATGTGGTCGATCATATTTATATAAAAATGGCTGCGATTACCTGTGTTTGAAACCAAACTATTGCAATAACCGTTTTCTTTGACTACATGTTTTTGTGATATTTGTTGCTACCTACTTATTGACATAGGCCTAATCATTTGTAGTTTTACAGTAATCATATCATAGCAGTATGATTTTACAAGTGTCGTTTTGCATTCTCCACAGGCATTCATCACTTTCCTACAGAGAACTAACCCAGAACTACCTTCCGAACTGTCACCTTATAGATGGCATAGGTAAGCAAACACATTTGCTTACATTGATCGCCGCCTTTTCTGTTCACATGTCATTAGCTGGACTGAATTAACCTCTCTGAACCTAATGCCATGTTACTTATGAGGTTCATAAAAAAGAATATTTTATTAGAAGTTGGAACGGTGTATTTTGTGTGTGTAAAGAGCAGTTTTGTAATCCATTTAGCCAATTACATTTAGTAAGGAAACAGGAAACCATTTCTGAAGTGGAATGTGGGTGTTGTCGTAATCATTAGTGTTATTTTTGTGTTAACAGATTTTGGGGCTGAAGATATCACCATATTTGAAGATGGATTGGCTTTCCTGAGCACTGTATGACATAACCTCAAAATTATTACTAAGTATTTTGAAGGTGAAAATGACATGTGAAGGCCTATTATGGTAATTGATAACCCATACTCAAAATTGTCCTCTGCAATTTATATGTCCAAGTTAGTGCACACACATTAGGTGCAGTGAGTAGTACACACGCACACACGCACACACTGGAAATCGTGGACACACACACACCCAGAGCAGTGGGCAGCCATTTTTGCTGCTGCACATGAGGAGCAATTGGGGAGAATCAAACCTGCAACCTTCGGGTTACCAGTCTCTCTAACCATCAGGCCACGACTGCCCCCAGGTTTTTGTTTTGTTTTGATTAGTTACTCAGGTATACATGTTAGCAACAGTCATTTTTACTAAAAGCACATTTCTGTTGAAGCACACTGCCGCTAAACTTGATTGAATACATTTGACAGTTTAAATGCAACTACATTTTTAAACATGCTCAAATGAATTGTGCATAGGGATTGAAGTATCCAGGCTTACCATCCTATTCAGATGATCCTGGAAAGATCTATACCTTGAATCTGTTGGATTCTGAACCGAAAATTAAAGCACTGAGCATCAAGGGTCAGTTTGACAAAGACTCTTTTAATCCACATGGAATCAGCGTATACACAGATGACAAAGGTTTGCCATTTCTCATTAAATAAATGCATACGTAAACAAGAAAAGTTGCAAAATAATTCTGTCTGCACTTGCATTGATATTGTTTATTTTTTAATACCTACATACAGGAGAGGTAGTTAATGTGAAATGTTAAAACTACTGTAAATGGATGAGTTTGATGGAAGTCTAATTTTTTTTCTCTTTCTCTCTACAGATGGTGCCATTTATGTGTTTGTTGTTAATCATCCTCAAGGCAAAAGCCAAGTGGAGATTTTCAGATTTGTTGAGAAAGAAAATTCTCTTCAACACATTAAGACCATCAAGCATGAACTCCTGCACAAGTATGTGCTTTTTCAAAACACTTTGTTTTTATAACCCTGACCCTAACCAAAGTATAAATTCCAGTTTATGTATGTGCGTTTGTTAGTGTGAATGACATAGTAGCTGTGGGGGCTGAAAGCTTTTATGCCACCAATGATCATTACTTCACTAATGAGATTCTCAAGTTGGTGGAGCAGGTTCTCTCTTTGTCCTGGTGTGACGTCGTCTACTACAGCCCTGAGACTGTGCAGGTTGTGGCAGGGGGTTTTCTATCTGCCAACGGCATTAATATCTCACCCAACAAAAGGCAAGTTGCAGAAAAAAGGCCAAGATTTGCATTCATTAAAGCACAGCATAATGTAATATTATCAAAGCATTTTCGTTATATGTTTTAATATTAATCACATGTAATTTCAGGCATTTGTATGTGTCAGATATTCTGAAGCACACAATTGTTGTCCTGGAAATACAGAAAAACACTGTATTATCTCATGTAAAGGTAAACACAAATGTTCGCACCTTATTTATCCCATATGGAATATGTACTTTTATACATTTAAGCATTTTAGCATTATTAGTTGTGCTCCAAATAAAACAACTTTTAACCCTCTGGTGCTCCTTCGTTTAGGGGTTGCATTGGTGGTCTTCCCGGTTATAAGTGACCGGACACCTAAAAATAAAACTTCCTCCACCCCAGTAAAACCAATGCAATTTATTTTTCTTCAATAATTTTTTTTTTCTTTTTAATTTTGTATTTTGAGATGATTTGATGGTATTTTTTTATATTTATGCAATAATTATGGTCTATTTTAGCCATTGAAAATTATATATAAAAAAAAAATTAAAACATTTTATTGCAGTATTTTAGGTTAAAATAGAGACTAGGGGTGCGTCTCATTCAGCTCCCTGGTTCAGTAGTCAGGGCACTGATCAGGACATAAGTCAATGGGCTGACTCCCTGATCAGTGCCCTAACTACTGAACTAGGGAGCTGATTGAGACGCGCACTAGGCCTTCAAATACATTTTTTTTGAAGGCAGATTAGCGCCCTCTTTTGGAATTATTTAAGAAATCATGCAACCATGGGTGCAATCACTAGAGGTCTCTATGGAGAGGCTTGAGAATTCCCTAGTTCTGTTTTGGACACATTTAATGATTTATTTTTGATGGATTTGAATATATATTTAAAAAATCTCAAAGACTATTTATTATAAGTTTTAGATAATGTTTTGTTTGTTAGAAATATACTTTTTTTTTCTGTGAATGTGTGTTTTTGCAGATTTCCTATGGTGTCATTTTTGACCAAAGAGCACAAGTGGGAGTATTATTTTTTTTTTTTACGAGCACTTAGCATGCTCGAATCATGCCCTCAATTTTTTTGGTGTGTTCACATACCTAATGCTAGAAAAGTCACCTAGTTTCAAATCATTCCGATGAAGCAGTGATTTTTTTTAACATTTCAAAACAGAAAATTTTCCAGTCAGAAATGACCGAAGAGCACCAGAGGGTTAATTTAAAAAGGCAACCATTCTTGACTTCTATTGTTAATTTTACTGCATGTACGTTTTTCTTATCCAGGAAGTTGATGTGGGCTCACTCTGTGACAACATTGAGGTGGACCCTGAATCTGGAGATCTGTGGATGGGCTGCCACCCAAACGGTCTCAAATGTATATTTCATGATCCGAATGATCCACCTGGTTCAGAGGTGTGTAAATGCTTGGGCCATGGCCTAATGAATAGTACCTATATGTTGAGCTGTCATGTTCATCTTCCTATCCCTTTCCCCTTTCTCTTCATACTATTTCCGGTTTTAAAAATATGTTCTCCTATAGGTTATCAGAATTGAGAACATCCTTTCTGAAAAGCCCCAGGTGACTCAGGTGTATTCAGATGACGGCAGTGTGATCATAGCTTCTTCAGTGGCAACCCCTTATCGAGGAAAGCTGCTCATTGGAACCGTTTATCAAAAAGCTCTGATCTGTGACCTTAAATAGTAAATATATTCACATGCAGCAAACAATGAATAAAGATTTGATCTGGATAGTGTGTGTAATTTCAGAATTTACTTTTTGTAACAAATTAAAGACAAGACATGCTAATTATACTTGGGTAGTTGACCTCTAAAATGTCAATTCGTGCCAACCGTGACATGCTACACCTCATCTAAAAATGTTTTAAACTATATTTTTCTTTGGCTGGAGTGTAACTTGGGTTATAGGTTTGAGATGACCTATGTTTGACACTAATATTTTAATAATATACTCTAAAAATAAAGGTTCTTTATTGGCATCTATGGTTCAAAAGAAGAACCTTTAACATAAATTGAGCCTTACATTCCACAAAAGGTGGAAAACTTTGTGAACGGTTCATGCAAAGGTTCTTTAGGGGACCAAAAATGGTTCTTCTTTGGCATCGCTTAAAAAAACCTTTATTTTTAAGAGGGTGTATTATGTCAATGAAAACTAATCAATTATGATTATAGGAGTGAACTTTACAAGCAATATCTCAGCAAGTTGGTAGTTTGATTGTAACAGACAAAACCTTTTGCTCACTGGAATTAATGTACCATAAGCACTGATCTTCCAGGGTGGATAAAATGCATAGGACGTGTCCAAAGTGTTTGTAATGGTTGTTTGTCCTGTTTTAAGAACCATTTTTAAGACAAAGAAAGTCCAAATTGTCCATCCAAACCTTGCCGGTATGAGTGATACTACAGTGGTAATGATTAAACAACTCAATTTATTATAATGCAAATTTTATATTGGGGAACAGGAAGGCAGTGTGCTTGTCACATGTTTTGGAAGAGAAAAGATGTCCAGCTTAGTAAATCAAAGGCCTTTTTATCTTGTTCTGTATAATATTCTGTTTACAAAACACTTTTTATAATATTCTGTTTACAAAACACCTGCTACTATAATTCTAGCTTAATGTGTGTGTAACTGTGTATGTATATAAAATGTAGAAGCCAAATGGGGACCAATATATTTTTTGACATTGGAATCTTTTAACTTTAATGGTCAGTGTGATTTAGTTGACTTATTTACTCTGGAATCATTCTTCAGTCTAATGACTAGCACATAAATGTAACTGTCCAGTGATTTGTATGTGGTTATAATTTAATGTAGCTTCCGAACTTTATTTTAGATGATTATGAAACAAATCCAATCTCAGTGTTTTATGCAGATATGTACTTACACAAAATGTTGTGAATATCAAGTTGAGTGTTCAATAAAAATGATGACTGAGAAGAAATGTTACTGTGAGCTTTTCTCTTTGCAGAAGTCATGAGAGGGATTTAAAGAGAATGGAAAACTAAAGCATCACATCATCGTCACAATCTAGAGGAAAATGCATGATCTGAACATGATTCTGTCCATATAAGAGGGGGGGAAAAAAAGAGAAAAGGTGAGCACACCTTCCTTAGAGCTGATTATCAGCTTGAGCAAGGACTTTATGCCAGTCTCAAGTGTGCTGCTGGGTAAAGTCGTAAACAAAGTCGTAGGTGCTGGGCTCTTTGGGAACAGGAGGAGGGACTTCAGGAATCTGAATGTTTTCAAGGTCTAAGAGGCGAAGTTTCAGCTCCATAGTAACCAGAGTGTCCATATCTGATTTTGTGAGCTCACTTGTCATCTCTTTTCCCAAAAGAGCATTCAAGCCATCAGTCCAAATGCAGTACTAGTGAATACAAAAAAGGAAATTAGTTTAGATAAGAGTATTGTTTAGAATGATGCATTAATTCAAGCAGCGCACTAATGATGAGTCAACTTGAATGACAGTTAGGCTATTATAGAAACAGGCCTACTTATAATGGCTTTGATGTCCACATTATGAGGTGATATTGTTATCTAATAAAGAACAAAGGTTCTTTATATTTCCATAAGACAAGTATACATTTCATGTCCTGGCCTTGTATATGCTGATGCTCACCTCGTGCTTGTCTGGAGCAATAAAGTTCAGGTATTCATCAGAGTTATGGAGAATGGAAAAAGCCAGCTCCAGCATCTCCTAAAAAGCAAAGGAAGAGTAATAATCTCCAACCCCAGAGCACCTAACCTCACTTCCTCTCCCACAATTCCCCCTTGCACTTTACTACAGGTGCCTTTGCAAAACAGATGGCTTCTGTCACCATTACACCCTCCTCCCGTAGTCACCCAGCTAGATGGCTGAATTTCCAACAAGGTCAATTTAAAACTAAAGAGATTCAGTTCTAAAAATGAGGCTTGCGAGATGAATATCCCTTCATAGATACACTATATTGGCAAAAGTTTTGTGAGGCCTGCCTTTACACGCGCATGAACTTTAAATGACATCCCATTCTTAATCCGTAGGGTTTAATATGGAGTTAGCCCACCCTTTGCAGCTATAACAGCTTCAACTCCTCTGGGAAGGCTTTCCACAAGGTTTAGATAGGAGTGTGTTAATGGGAATTCTTGATCATTCTTTGAGATGCCCTTTTGTGAGGTCAGGCACTTATGTTGGACTTGAAGGCTTGCAGTCTCCGCTCTAATTCAAAGTTGGGAGCATGAAATTGTCCAAAATGTCTTGGTATGCTAAAGCATTAAGAGTTCCTTTCACTGGAACTAAGGGGCTAAGCCCAACCCCAGAAAAACAACCCCATACCATAATCCCCCAAACTTTACACTTGGATGCAGTCAGGCAAGTAATACCGTTCTCCCGGCAAACCCAGACTCGTCCGTCGGATAGCCAGACAGAGAAGCGTGATGTTTTTTAACAGTACAATTCATTGAACACACTGTACGCCTATCCCTCACACCCTCGTTTTCATTCCTGACAATAATTAAATATAATGCTATCGGAATTATTGTACTAGTTTCATAGGTTAAAAAAATTGGACATGAACGCTCTCTCAAGTCAAAATTTTACTTCAGAAGTGGGAAGTAGGGAATTTCCGATAGCACGTGAAGGCAGCATATAAGCCATTAGTCCCCCCCAACATCTAACCACTAGATGGCGTCCTTTCGAATTAAAGGGTTAGTTCACCCAAAAATGAAAATTCTGTCATTAATTACTCACCCTCATGTCGTTGGACACCCGTAAGACCTCCGTTCATATTCGGAACACAAATGAAGATATTTTAGTTGAAAGCTGATGGCTGAGAAAGGCTTCACACAGGCCTCCATTGGCATTCAGTACATTGACACTTCCAAGATCCATGAAAGGCACTTAAAACGTCGTTACAAAGTCTATCTCACCACAGTGGCTCTACAATAATCATACAATGCGACGACAATAGTTTTTGTGCGCAAAAAAAAATCAAAATAACACCTTTATCCAACTTGTTCTCGACTTCCGTGTATGCCTCCACGACGCATGCGCGAGAATATGACGCAGATCCGGCGTTCGGACATATGACCCAGAAGCGATTTGTTTACGAGCAGAGGAAGACGCGCGTGTCTAAGCTGTTGGATTCTACATTGATCGTGCTTTAGGTCTCGGCGTAGTGCTCAAAATGGGGCTTAAGTGTGTATTTCATCGATTCCCGAACACCGGCGCTACGTCATATTCTCGCGCATGCGTCGTGGAGGCGCACACGGAAGACAAGAACAAGTTGGATAAAGGTGTTATTTTGATTTTTTTTTGCGCACAAAAACTATTGTCGTCGCATTGTATGATTATTGTAGAGCCACTGTGGTGAGATAGACTTTGTAACGACGTTTTAAGTGCCTTTCATGGATCTTGGAAGTGTCAATGTACTGAATGCCAATGGAGGCCTGTGTGAAGCCTTTCTCAGCCATCAGCTTTCAACTAAAATATCTTCATTTGTGTTCCGAATATGAACGGAGGTCTTACGGGTGTCCAACGACATGAGGGTGAGTAATTAATGACAGAATTTTCATTTTTGGGTGAACTAACCCTTTAATAGACGTTATTAGATGAATTGCTAATTGTTTTCAGCTGTTGGTCTGCCTGTTTGCGTTCCACTGTTGTCATTCCTTGGGGTTGTTTTTAATGTTGTTATTTTGAGTTAAAGACTTCATGTACCGCATTTTGCCCCTGCAAGATTCTTCATGTAAAATCTGCCTGTCCTGACTGCTCTGAGTTAGGATCCACAACACCTAATCCTGCCTGGTGAGTTTGCCTACTTGTCAAGTTTATTACAATAATGAATACTTACTTACCTTATTCTTAAGTGCTCCTTTCTCCCTCATGTGTGGGCAGTCTTTACCTGTTACCACTGCTTTGATATCTGCTACTGTCACTGAATGTAGAAAAGATTGAAGATTGACAAATTCTGAATATTAGAAATTATATTCTACCTTATTCAATAAAAATAAGCACATTTATCTCTAGTCTTCAAACTTGTGTATCAACATGGCATTAGCAATTAGCATTAGCAATCAATGTGATTAAAAAGCCATAGTTAAAAAGACAGCAGTTTTCATTTTCAACGTTGTCAATCAAATAGTGTGTTGCTCACCTTTCTCCTGGAGAGAGTCATGAGATATCTGTCCTTGTGAGAACTCCTCTATGTCTCCATAGTGTAACACTTTGTGGTTTGGTGATAGACGGCAATACCAGAACTTGTCTAGGGGAGATGACGGAAGATATAAAAATATGCATGTTATGTACTGTGCAAGTTATTGTGTGGCTGTTTTCTTCTCTCTTGCACAAAAATCTTGCTTTTTATTGCCCTTATGATCCATTCCAATCAGATTTGATAGTTTTTCCTCTAGTAGGACAACAATGAAAATCAGACAAGAGTCTGTTTGACTTACTAGCTGCCCTTTTATGCTGAATATTTAATATCAATAGGTTTTAAAATAAACATGATTCTAAACAAAGAAGGCACAGTAATAATGGTATAGATTTTTTTTCTCTCGTATATTTGTATATAGGCTGTTGTGTGCCCCAAATACAGAATGAGATTATCTATTTAATATATTCATATCCTTGTTTAATATAATACAATATGAACCAGACCAAGCTTTAGGGTAAGGTGGTCTGGGGAACCTAAGCCTGCGATGCCCTATATTTGAGGAGATTATAGCAAGAGTTTAAATACAGAGTCTCCCTTCAATTTTTTTTTTTTATCCAATATGATTGACAATCAATCTGGTGGGGATTTTGGTGGTATACATTTCATCCATAAAACTGCAATCAAATCCATTAAATGGCTTTTCTGAATTTGGAACTGAATCCACTAATTGAATCACTTGTAAATGTAGCCTGATTTTGGATGGGTAACTGACCCTGTCTGCGGCGAGCACTGATCTTCCTAAAGCAGGTCCCTTCACACAGGCGGTTAAACCTCTGCCGTTTAATCAGCTCGGTCACCTCTGGCTGGAGTTTCTCTCGTAGTTCTCTAAACACACACAGACATGTTACCTTGAAGCTGCAACAAACCTTTTATATATACATTTATTAAATTTAACTGTGAATTCCAACCAAACCTCCCTCCCCCCAGATTTTTTAATCAAAATTTTAGTCAAAATTTTGACTGTGTATCAATAAGGCTATATAACAAAATAAATAATAGTAGTAATAATAAATATTAACTAATAATAAATAAAGAGTATTTAAGAAAAATAATATAGCAATTTTATTTTGCATTACAATTGTAAAATTACAAAAGTCTTAATTTCTTTTTCTTTTGTTGAATTGCAGCCTTTGTGATAATTGCACTAGGCATATCAAGTTTTATTTCAATTAATCATGCAGTCCTAGATATACATCACGAAAAGAAAAAAAACATCAGTGCAACATCTGTTTCATGCTGACTTTAAAAGTTTAATTTCTTGTAACTCAACAAATTGGAACATGGTGGCTAGTTCATCAGCTAATGGCCTGCTAAGATACATTCAACAGAGAACAAGATGCGTTTTAGCAGAAAATTAATAATGAACTTTCCTAAATAAGAACATACAGGCCATTCAGAATCCACAGTGAATTGCTTCATTTAGGAAGCCTGAATGTGTTTTCTAGACTATAAGAGGATGTACTTACAGCATTGGGCGTGATTTGGGGTCATCCTGGCTCAACATCTCTGATTTCATCAAGGGTCTGTGTGGCCTGCCACTGCCCTCCGTGTTAAACCGCGATGTGATACTTTGGGTGGCGTACCATTTCTGTTTTTTCTCCACCTACAAGGGTACAGACAGTCATTCAAATAAATGCAACATCTTTTTGCTTTGTACGTGATGTGATTTTTCTTGGGCTTGATGACCGGGAGGCTTCACCAGCTGTCACTGTAGTTTGCTGTTGAAGAGCGTTTTGTGTCTTAACAGTGATTTGCTGTTGGCTACATTGCAGTTTTAGTCCGAGTCTTCTCTTATGTAGGCTACTTCTGTATCTGTGTGGCTTAATGGAGTTTTTCTTTATCTCAGACCTTGCATCCCTTTGTGTGGCCGTTGGGTACAGGCCTGGCACAGTGCTGGGGTCTGGCAGGGGGAACTGAGGAGCTCAATGGGATTAAGGCCCTGTCAGTCTAATCTCCAACAGTGCTGTGACACAGTCAGAGCCTGGGGAGAAACATGCTGACACAGTGCACTAAAGAGAGTGGGCCAGATAATGTCTGTAGAGAGGACACGTTGGTTGTGGTTCGTTTCGGTTGCTATGTGTTTTGTCTTTTTGCACTGTACAAAATATTTCCATTATTTGACAGGCAGCGTCTGTTTAAATTGTGACAATTTCTATTCGGTTTATGATATTTTCTTCAGTAAGTAAATTCATAGTGGTTAAAAAAAATGCTTATACACCATTGTCATTATTGAAAATGTCATTGCACTTTTTTTTATGCAATTGACACCTAAGCATTTTGATGATTCTGGAAATGCATTTTAGTGACTCAAGAAACAGATGGAGAATATCTGAATTTAAACCCTAAACAAGTTTATTCTTGTAAACCATTATATGACTGTGAACTTGGATTTGGGTTACAAGAGGGAAATATCCTCTCAGGGGATAATAAAACAAGACAAAGTAGATAAATTGTGTATAAAAACATTTAAGTTTTTATAAACTATTTTTGAAAATAAAAATGCTTTGCTCGGAATAAAACAATAAAATAAATGAACTTAAGTAATTGCCTGATTTACATTTGGACTGTAAACCCCAACTCTCAAAATAATGAATTGGTTTGAGTAGGGCAAACTCAAATTAAACAAATTAGTTCAATCACATTAACTTGAGTATTTAGAACTTTCTTTATTTGAGTTCACGAAACTGACACATTTGAAGTAATCTGAATTGTTTAATTGTTTGAGTTATATGAACTTGTTTCTTTTAATTTAGATGCACTTAAATTTACCTGAAACTGGGCTATTTCCCAGCATGCTTTGCCATGACACTCGAAAGGGAGAATAAATGCTAGAATTAAATGTTATATAATGTTTGTTTTCTTTCCGTGTAAGATTAATGTTAAATGGGGATTTAGTAGTGTTTAATGCTTATACTCGAATTTAGAAGAGTTTTTGTTTTTGTGCTCCACTCGTACCATCATAGTGATGAGTGGAGAATGAGCTTGGTTTGAGAACAGGTATATATGAAATGTTCTGTATTGCCTTACTCTTTCAGTAATTGCAATTGCTATGCTAATGTTATCAAAGCATTGTTACCAATTAGTTTTAGCTGGCTAAATGTCCACTACTAAAAATATTTAAGTTGAGATTACATGATACTTTTAATTGATAATTATATGAGTTCACTTACTTAAAACATTTTCAGTTAAGAGCAATTAATGTATAAGTACAAAATTTTAATCTGCCAGTCCTGCTTACGTAAACTTTGAATTTCTTAACTTGAAAAGTTGATGTATCTGATTACCTCAGATTCAGGTTTACAGTGTGTAAAAATTTCATACTAAGAGTATACGGAGTATTTTCTTTTTAATTACAACAATTTTCTGTATTAAATTTGTTTTATAGATTATTAATTATTATTATTATTTAAATGTTATTCCTTTTGAGTTCTAGTCAATCAATATTTGGCAACACATGCAGGATCAGAATCCTGGAACTTCTCAGCTTTGGTATCCTGTGCTTACTCATATCATGTTTCTATTGCAAGATCATATGAGTTGATCATAAGGATCGAGGAAGTCAAATAGGCAATTATTAATTGTTGCCATGAATTAAAATTTTATACCATACAATATTCGGACTACTTTTTCACCATGCACCCAGTACGTTTCACATACCAGACAAACTGTTGATTCCTCTAGATATTGCGGCTATACAAACAATTTTACTATCATAATATAAATGAAATGATAATGGAGCCTTTAATAATATCAATCAATGAGCAATAAGCACCCCTCCCTACAGTGACAAACAAAGCAAAAGGATATTGAAGATACGAGCTCAAACTAGATCCCTTGACCAAAAATAGGTAGTCCTAAAACAAATAACGAGTTCATATTGCGTTTATATTCCAAAACAAAAATTAAAAAAATTAATTTTAGGGTTTTGTATAGTAAATATCTGACCTTGCCCTGTAAATCATTACAAAAACATGAATTGATTGCAATACTTCAAAATAAATATTTTAAATGCTGAATCTGTTCTAATGCATTCTATATGATCATGCAATGTTTACAGTAACAAAACAATACCAAAGCATCACCCAGTCATTCAGTTCTTCCACTATTGTGATTCTCAGGTTACTGTTCAAGTAAAGTCAGTTAAGGTTAAGTACGGTCATTTAAAGGCTCACTGTACTTACATGTCACAGCCATGTCCGTGTGCTGAAATTGCGTGTGTGTATTGAAACAGAATGAACCATAAACACTGTTATCTGGTCACAGTGGCAGTGGGGCGAGAGAAGGGATGCAGGCGACAGCAGATGGTCCTACAGCAAGAATAGTTCTCTTAAAAGGAGAAGATCCTGTCTGCGTGCAGGTACGAGAACAGGGAGAAACAAAGTAGTAGAACCCAATGTAGTATTTCCCATTGACTCCACACTGAAAGAAAGAAAGACTCAGTTCTGAATCCTAAATGCTGCTTTTGCTTGTTTATATGAGTGATCCCCACCGATTGGGCAGATGCCTTCGTGGTGCCAGCCAATGAACAGCTGGCTATGGTCACATGGGTAGATCACAGAGGGAGAGCATGAGCAGGTTGGATGGGGGATGGGGGAGGACAGGAGCAAAAGATAATGATTTAATAGATCTTCTATCTAGATAAATCGCAGTGATGTTGTGCTGATGTATTTCGTGAGCACCGTGAGATGCAAATGGCCCTGACATTTATTGTGAAAAGATAAAGGTGTGACAAAGTGTGGAAACGTCGAGATCCAGTAGCATCGTTCTCCATCAACGCAAAAGCCAGGGGTGTAGTCATTAGAATTCTGTTGTCATGGAAACCGGTTCAGTGTGGCCTGTCTGGCTGGTGGCGGGACTCTGCTTACCCCAGTCTTGCACAATAAGAGCCTTGCAGCCTCTTCCTTTTACTCGCTCTTTCACTCCACTCTCATCCTTTGCTTTGTCAAATTTGCTGCATGTCATGTCCACGTTGGATTGGAGAGATGTACTTGATGAATCCCATGAATCAAAGCATGCTGGTATGCGGACAGACTAGAATCTTAGATGTTTTTGGTTAGGATAAAGGTTAGTCATCAGGTAAGGGATGAGCCATAGAATCCAGTGTTGTATTCATCTGTGTATTACAATGCATTGCAGTCTGGTTTATCTTAAAGCGATTGATTTGAATTATTACAGGTGATGATACCAGAGACTTTTTGTCAGTTCACCCAAAAATTTGAATTGTCATGTACTCACCCTCATGTTCTTCTATACCCATTGAATTTCTTTCTTTCTTTCTTCTGTGGAATACAACATGAGATGTTAAGTAGTATATTCACACTGCCTTTTTCCCATACAGTGATCAAGAAAATGCCAAAAAGCCCCCTTAGAGTATATGCAAACCACATGTCATTTTCTAAATGTTTTCTGAAAGGGATGGGCTAGTTCGCCCAACAATGAAAATTGTCATTTATTATTCACCCTCACGACATATGAGTGAGTAATTAATGACAGAATTTTCATTTTTGGTTGAACCAACCCTTGAAGACTTGGGTTATAAAGTCCTTTGTTATTTTTAGGGTTTAATAGTTTGTTTAAAAGAGACCCTCAATTGATTTCCGCAGTACTGACCGCAGTTAATGTGAGTGTTCCCCTTAAGCAGGGAATGATTCCTGTTTTCTGAAAGCTCCAATTATTAAACTGAAAAAGGAAATGGTGGACAATGCGCATTCTTTTTCAAGTATAAAAAGGAAATTGGTTTTGTTGTTGTTGTTGTTGTTGTTGTTGTGTGTGTGTGTGTGGAGTTTTTGTGCTATACTACAAGGAGCATAAAATGGCTAGATTTTTTGTTTTTGTTTTTTGTTTTTGTTTTTGAAATGTCTCATGCTCCATAAAGGGTTAGTTCAGCTGAAAATTAAAATTCTGTCATTAATTGCTCACTCTCATGTCGTTCCAAACCTGTAAGACATTCGTTCATCTTCGGAACACAAATTAAGATATGTTTGATGAAATCTGAGAGCTTTCAGCTTTTCATGTCAGTCTCCTATGTTGTTGTTCACATAGTGAACACAGTGCAGCGCTACCGGGTTCTATGTTAGAACCTCTGCTCAGTATTGGCCACTAATTGGCCAGCTCCTGCATCATGCATGCGTCGTTGTGCTCACGTGAACAGCGTCTGCCAATACGGAGCCGGTGCTCTGTGTTTACTATGTGAACAGTGTAGGAGACTGACATGAAAGAGAAGAAATTGATGAATTCCTGTCGCTTCTTAACATTTAAAGGGTTAGTTTACCCAAAAATGAAAGTTCTGTCCTTAATTATTTACCCTCATGTCGTTCGACACCCGTAAGACCTCCGTTCATCTTCGGAACACAAATGAAGATATTTTAGTTGAAATCCGATGGCTCAGAAAGGCCTCCATTGGCACAATTTTCTTTACACTCTCAAGACCCTCTCAGCGGTTTGGATTGCCAAAGTCACGTTATTTCAGCAGTTTGGTGGTTTGACCGTGACACGCGATCCGAATCATGAATTGACTCGCTGATTCATAACGCTTCGAAGCTTCATGATGCTGTTTTGAAATCGGTCATCGCTATATAAGTTGTTATTTAGGTTTTTTTTTTTTTACGCAAACTATTCTCGTCGCTTTATAAAGTTATTGTAGAACCACTGTAGTGAGATGGACTTTGTAACGACGTCTTTAGTACCTTTTTATGGGTCTTGAGAGTGTAAAGAACATTGTGCCAATGGAGGCCTTTCTGAGCCATCAGATTTCAACTAAAATATCTTCATTTGTGTTCCAAAGATGAACGGAGGTCTTACGGGTGTCGAATGACATGAGGGTAATAAATTAATGACAGAATTTTCATTTTTGGGTGAACTAACCCTTTAAGGTTGAACCACTGCTGTCACATGGACTATTTTAACAATGTCTTTACCACTTTTCTGGGCCTTGAAAGTGCTAATAACGTTGCTGTCTATAGGTGGGTCAGAGAGCTCTCTGATTTCCTAAAAAATACAACAATAATAAGGTCTTGCGGGTCTAACTGTTTTGTATTTTAATATATTTTAAAATGTAATTTATTCCTGTGATGGCAAAGCTGAATATTCATCATTACTCCAGTCATCAGTGTCACATGATCCTTCAGAAATCGTTCTAATATACTGAATTGCTGCCCAAGAAACATTTCTTGTAATTATTAATGTTGAAAACCGTTGTGCTGCTTAATATTTTTGTGTAAACAACAGCTTTTGATGAATTTAATGCATTCTTGCTGAAAGTCATTTCTTAAAGACTTACTGATAACTTTTGTGTGTGTGTGTGTGTGTGTGTGTGTGTGTGTGTGTGTGTGTGTGTGTGTGTGTGTGTGTGTGTGTGTGTGTGTGTGTGGTGTTAAATGGGTTTTAAAAAATCGAAACGCCTAGCAAGAAGCATCACATAAAACTTTCACAATCTTAATGATGAAATGCTTAAAACTCACCAATATGCAATGTGCTGTACTGATGCAGTGTCATACAGTGTCAGACGTTTCTTTGCAGCATCCACATGTTTAATGTCCAGAATCCTCCTGAGCAACTGTTTTTTCCTTCCTTTGCCTTAGTAATGCAACATAGGTGGTAGATTCAGTTCCTCAAGGCCACAGTATTGTGTTCATGAGAACTTCTCCATTTACAGACCTGAATTAAACTTGTCAGTAAATGACTACAGAGGTTTTGAGATGCACCTTACATCAGAGCTCCACAGTAAGTTTTAAACATTCAAGACGTCTTCTCATGGTGAGAATATGCACAAAATGAAGAATACGCTTCATAACCCCTAACCTGAAGCCGTTTCAGTGCTGCTGTATGTACCAGTGCCATTAAAAGGCTTCCAACAGCCTCCTTTGTAATGCCTGGCCAGACAAATCTTAAATGTGTTCTGAAAGATGTCACTTCTAATTTGATGAATGTGATGCAGAAACACCATTGCTACAGCATTAATCAACTCGCCCTCCTAATGAGTTAGTCTCAAGACTCCTAATAGGAACAATGCTGGAGATTTATGTAAGGTGGGTTATGTAAGAATGCTGACATCTGCCAAACAGCACTGCTGCTGACCACCTCCATCTCACATCTGTAAATGCCTCTAATTATCCTTCAGATTATGAAAACCGCACACATCAGACGTTTATCTAAGTTTTTTTTTTGCTTCATTAACACTGAAAACTGTGTACACAGCACTTCTATCAAAACATATCCATTCAGAAGTATATAACTTGTAACCACCATATCATACTTGATCTGTATGGACTTTTGTTGATTTGTGTTTTTGAGTGAGGGAGATTTTACACATCTGCTGCCGAAGTTCTTGTCATAGTGGTGATGGGATTGGTTCATGCTGGTTTCAGAGGTCAGTGAAATATTCAGGTCTTTCTCTGCTGGCTTAGGGCTTCTGAATGTCTCCTGTAGCTTTAAGGTCTTGTGGATTTGTTCAATTATTCAGACGTTTTGCAAAGATGCAGGCAGCAATTTCTCAGTGGAGGCTCTAAGAATACTCTACGGATTTGAGTGTTACACCATCAAGAGCCCTAAAAACCAAGTGTGTTTCGTGTTTACCACAAATTACTGTACCTGTTTATGTAGGCCAAAAACAAGTCAGCAAATATTTCCTGTGGAATGCATCTAAAAGGACTCAGATTATATAATAATATTTTATTTTATATTTGGTTACAGTTTTTGGGTCACTTTTTCCAAACTCTTCACACAGTTCTCTTTTCCAACTTTCAGCTTGGCAAGCAGTTATTCACATTCAAAATGCACTACAACTTCCAAAACATTTCATACATTTCAAATCAACTTATTCTTCCATAACAATAGCTAAGTTTGTCAGCCAACAAACACACTTTGTCACTCATAAAACAATGACCTAAAAATCACTAACAAAGGGTAGCATTACACGATGTCTTTAGTAAAAAATTCTTTACAAATCAAGAATGACACTTTAAACTGTTTGTAATTCACTGCAGTTTGTTACATTTTATTCATGTTTACTTTACAGTACAAAATTATTCAGTTTCATTGGGGAAAATGTAGGAAAGACTAACACCTATGTGTGTGTTCAGCTACATCATCTAATTGTTTTGATCGTATTTAATTTTTTTAGATTTGGAATTTTAATACGTTATTACTGTAGAAATGTAGCAAATTGCTGTCTGATTGCTGTTAGGCTTGAACTTAGGTTTAACATTTTTGAAAAGATTATGTAAAATGATATGTAAAAGAGTAGTAGTCAGATTTTGTGCCAAATGATTAATGATCCACAAAAATGAGTGACCCAAGTATAAAAAAAAAAATTAATACATTATTAAAATAAATTATGACTTACTTTTAAATATTTTATTTATTATTGATCAGTGTTTCAATGGTCACATGGTTTTGGTTTATAAAATAAAGTAAGGTTTATATTATTTGCTGTAAATCTTTGACATTATGTGTGTGTGTGTGTGTGTGTGTGTGTGTGTGTACAGGAAAGAATGTTGTTAAATATGGTGTGGGTTTGTTAAACTAACGTGTGGGTTTGAGGATAAAGTGGGTAGGGGTGTTTTTTTTTTTTTTTTTTTTTTTAAATGGATAATCATGGGTTCTTCTTCATATGGGAAAAGTCTAGGGGTTTTGCTTGTTCACCTATATGTAAAAAACGATTCATTATTGTCTGCTCCGTGGCATGGAAAACCGAAAAGGTCTTTAGGGAATTTATCCATGGAGCGGTAATGCGTGTACTCTGTATCTCAGAGTTGGGTTACATAAGTGCCATTTACTTCTGGTCACTGCGCATATGTATCCCAGTCCTTCTGCTGCTTTTGCTTAAACTGAAGCATTACATCAGTCTGCACTCCATCAGTCTTCTTGCTGCAGGACAGAGAGTGACTGGAATTTAAGATGTCACATCTCATAATGAACATAGATCATTGTATGGTGTCTGCTTCATATTGCTGTTTTCATTTTGACCTTTATAACTGTCTGTTGAAATTGAAGAAGTTTGTTGTATGGCAATCCAAAACAAAATGATGGTATATTGTAAATGCCAAAAGATTTGCTATTATCTTGCCCTCTGTCTCACTCCAGTGGACCTTGACATTGGGAAGAGATAGAAAGTAATTTCCAGCAGCTTCACCTGTGACACATTATCAAAGACATGCACACTTACACAATGCTGTTATAACAATGACCCAGCATCTGACAAGGGCACACCTGCTCGTTTCACGCTCTGACGTCACAGCCTATTTCTGGAGTGAGATGCTGTCGACACTGACCTCCTCCTGCATTCTGGAAACAAAACAACACTGATCTTGTTCTAATTTATAAGCTTTTTAACGTGTATTCACTGTGGGAGCAGTGGAGTGTATTACTATACACTAAAGCTATAGTATAAAACAATGCAGGATATACTACATTTAACTTACTATATTGCCCCAGGAAAATATTTTATACATCAATGATGAATAGTACTTTAAATTTTTTTAAATGCTGTCCAGTCATGAGATGAATACTTCAATCATATTGGTAGAATAATAAAAAATGATTTGTTCGGCGTAGAACAGGGCACTTTTGGGGGGTTTGGAATGAATAGTAGGCTATTTAAAAAACAACAACAGCCAAATACTTTAATTTGTAGCTTTTTTTTTTACCTCACTGAATACCTTGTAAATATCTATCTGATATATGTTCTGTCTACATCTATTGTGAATATCTATCTGCTAATAGGCTCTACAATGGGATACTCTTTCTTTATTGGCATCAATGGTTTCATAAAGAATTTGCTTTGGATATCAATGTAAGTTGAAGACCATATTAGCCAGTGCAATGCACACTATTACTGTGAAATATATACAAACATATCCTACAGATATAATCAACTTAAGGGAAGAAGGGTTTTAAAATCTTTACAAAGTTGTGTCTTTTTAGTGGTCATCCTTTTCAGAACTGAACTTTGGCAGGAGCTGCCTAGTGATTATTTGATGAAAGACGAACATATTTCTGCTTGTAACTCACTAGTTATTCAAAAGGAAGACATCCAGCTGGGTGTTTTGCTGCACCGCAGCGTTGAAAAAGTGTAAGTACATTCATTACTTTCTGCCCAGTTCTGTCACAGACCCACACTAGTTGAAGGGCGCCACCATGAGCATCACTGTTTAACAACAGACTGATTATGCACTCGTAAAAAACGGACCATTGGTCCTTTAAAAAACAAACAATAGCAGCAATCTCTTGATGCAACAAATGCAGTGGCTTTAAAAGGGATGTTCCTGTAAAAGATGAGAACACTTTACTCCCCTTTAGTCAAAAGGAGCGGCGTGACACAGTACAACCATACTCCCTTCAGAAAAAGGAGTTTCAAGCTCTTCAAGATTTTGTGTAAGCCCCTGGGAATTGAGCAAAAACGCTATCTCTGGAATTTGTGGAATTTTGGGAGAGGCTCGTAAACAGCCACTCATTATCGTCATTTGCCTCCCATGGCTTCAGGCCACTAGGCCTACTCAAGATCTAGGCTGTCAGCACACAAAATCTGATTTGTTATTTTTGCCTTCTGAATGTGATTACATTAATCTGCTTGTTAAGTTGTGACATAATGGATACTGTTTCCGGGACCAAGCCCCTACTTGTTTCAATTGAGAATAAATCTTAACAGCCATTTAAAGGATTAGTTCACCTCAAAATGAAAATATCCTGATAATTTACCCACACCCATCTCATACAAAATGTCCATGTCTTTCTCTCTTCAGTAGAAAAGAAATGAAGTTTTTTGAGGAAAACATTTCATGATTTTTCTCCACACAATGGACTTCAATTGCAACCTATATGTTGAACATCCACATCAATACAGTTTCAAAGAGCTTTGAAGTGCTTCAATTGGTACTGCGCGATCCCAGCTGAGGAATAGGGTCTTATCTAGCGAAAAAAAAATCTCTTACTTTCTAAAAAAAATTCAAATGTTTATACTTTTTAACCACAATTGATCTGCTGGTCTGCAACGAACCAGGCATTACGTAACGTACGTTGAAAAGGTCACGCCGAACGTGGGCGGAAGTACCGCCACATTGTTTAAAAGTGTGGAGAAGGAGGATCGTTCAAATTGTATTGTATGTTGAATTACATATTTATTATTTAATTTATCATTGTTTGACCTGTTTTGTTAAAACTGTAATTTCTTTAAGTTCATCAGTGTTCAGGTGTCCCACGCAAAACAGCGTGTAACTATGGAGAAGCCTTCCACCTATCGAAGTCTGCCCAAATAACCACACCGTTGGAGGTGAGAGAATTGTACAAAGAGGGTCAGATTATCATCGGAAAGGTGTTCCAGAAGCAGAAGTTTCTCTACGAAAGAATGACACGTTAACTGAACAACACGTCACAAGGTCCCAGACTGATTCAATGAACAGTGCCCACATGCTGCGCTGAACCACAGGTAGAACACCTGAACACAATCACCCACCTGCTGAGCCCAAGCTACACACACCTGGTGATACTGGTGTGTGGGTTTGACCCAACTGATCAAGAGGCGGACTGAAAGACTGTGAAAACTTGCATAATGCGAGATTGTCTGGTGGAGGACAAAGGACACTTTTCACAGACGACGTCCCACTGAGTGAATCAACTGAGAATGGCCTTAATTTATGTATTTCCCTTCCCCTGAATTTCCCCCATCTTATTCCACTTCATGCTGAGAGATCACTTAGAATTCACCCAAAATCTGTATGATTTAAATGTCAATTCTCACTATACAGTATTATGTGTTTGATATCGTTTGAAATGTCTCAGTGCGACTGGTACACAAATCTCGTCCCCACAGAAGTATACAAGAAGATAAGAGTTTTTAGAGCTTAGAGAACTTTTGTTATCAGATGTTTCCATTTGAAAGAGGTTTCGGTCTGGTCTGAGCTACTTAAAGCGATGTAGCAGTGAGTTCGGGGGGGCGATACTGTAACGAGGTTGGCCCGTAACGCGGAGCGTCTTGACGCTCCTGTGTTATGTAATATTCAGAAGTCAGGTATCAATATCTTATTCTTTGCTATAAAGTATTTGATATTATGTATGAATTATCTTTGAAATGATTATGTAATTGGCATTATACATTACCTGACTGTTAATAAATTGTTACCTTTTTTAGATCCTTTCTGAATTACTCTGTAATTATTAACGATCTCTAGTACGGAACGGTATAATTGAAACAAAAGGTTAAAACAGAATGATTAAATGTGTGACTAACTATTAAATATAAATGACCAAATAACCAATTGGCACTCTATCCTAAATACGAGATTATGATAAAATGGAGTCCAATTAAAGATAAATTAGAATTAAATCCATTCCAATCACTTGCATTAGTACTGTTACAACTCATTGAGAACATCATATTTCATGTAGCCACCCACAGCCTAACTACAAGGTCTACACTTCACGATAATGGTAACCTCAAAAATTGACATAACATAAACTCTTTTAAATGTCAAATATAACTGAACATCAAACTGTAACTGGTCTTTCCCTTCACTAAAAAACACATTAAACAGCACTTAATTTCAGCATTTACTCTCTTGATCCATCCCTATGCAAAGCATGCTGGGAACTAGAAATCCACTGCCCAGTTTCAGTCAATGCAACAGAAATAATCATGTAGTCCCAACACAAATGGTTTAGGTTTACTTGTCATTTGAATTGCGTCAAACTAAAGATTTGTGTTGTTTTCTCTTATTTCATTTAAATAAACTGAGCAAACAGAATAATTTTTGCAAACTTTGGAAAGATTCGCTTCACGTTTGGATAGAAACCCAGCTAATGAATGAATATCTTGTTTTTTTTCGTGGGTGCTTGATCACAGCAATAGTAAACCATAATGATCCAATTAATACCCAATGGACAAGATCAAGTCCCGTCCAATTATTATTATTATTTTTTTTCTTGTTTGAGAAGCGGTTTCACTCGATTAAATGCAGTGCTGGGTACTTACAAATTGTAGTCCGTTACTGATTCCATACTATAGACCTCCGGAGCTCTATAGTTAGTAATGTAATCCATTACATTACACATTTTAGGTAATCTAATCTGAGTACTTTTAGATTTGACCTAAACCATTTATCACATTGATTTGAATAGTATAATCTTGTATCATATTGATATAAAATACAAAGAGAGAAAATATATTCCATTATTTATCAACAACATAAAGTGCATTAAACATTGAGTCAGGGTTTCGTACACTGGGGTTCGTGAAAGAACTGCAGGGTGTTTGTGAGTTTAATGAAAAGCTAATTAAATTATAAAATTGTTACATTGAAATAAAATTAATTTAAAAATTAAATTAAAATTAATCAAAATAAAACTTACTACCTAAAACCTTACTAAAAAAGATGGCATGTGATCATTACCTGACTTGCAAATGTAGATCATTGACTTTATTATTAACTTATTACCTTAAAATCTCAGAGGGTACTTCAAGTAAATGGGTCAAAAAGTTTGTGAATCCTTGTATTACATGAAAACAGCCGATTATGTGAATTAGTTCATTTTTAATGCATTTGAAAGACATGGGTCCAATACATGATTAAATGACTCTCTGAGTGATAATTCAATTATTGAGTGATTAATCAATAGTGTTCATCAGTAGTTGATGGATATGTTGAAATGTTGTATTTGGCAAAACATTTTTCCTGTCTCTATATAGTGTTATGTCAGCTACTAAATACAGTTTTGTCCTGCTAGCATGCGTGGAAGTATTTAAAACAAGTGTGTTACAAATAGCCCCCCGTTAGATTGTGCCCCACTTGCCAGAGAAAAAAAGTTAGGATCATGATTTTTTTGGTAGCGAGTGTATATTTGTCCGAAAAAATCAGACTCACAGACAGATTAGCGAACCCAAACAGTAGTTTAATGCACAGATGAAATAATGGGACTATGCAGGTGAGTAAATGGTAGATAAAGAGTTACTAGAGTGATAGCCGATGGATCATTTGTGGTTTTTTCACTGGCGGTGAGTGGTGTTGATGGCTGAAGAGTCTGGATGGAGCACACACCTGGGTGAGTTTACAGGTAACACTTTTCCCACAATAACACAGGCACAAAGGAGTTCACAGAAGAGATGGAGATATTCAGGATTCACAAGGTAAGTAGAGTAGGTAAAGAGTCTGTTTTCACATTCAAGGCCAGACAATGAGTGATTGAGAGGTGTGTGATTTTGTTATACTGGTGATGAGGAACAGGTGCCAGTGATTAGAACGGATTAGAACAGGTGCTAGTGAGCGCAGTGTGGGTGTGACAGTGGAGCCAGGTGTGTCCGTGACAATATTAGCACCATTTTTTGCTTGCTTCTGGGATATGAGTCTTTGGGCCTGAAAATAGTAATGCGTGACATCACACTTAAAGGCCCCCTGAAATCTTAAATCACAAGTTTTTTAGCTTTTAGTATGACTGTTAGCCTTAAGGTTAGGAATAAGCTGGTGTGTTCCAAAACTATGACAAAATTAGCATTTAGGAGATATAAGTCTCTCACTTCCGTTAATATGGATCACAGATTATGACATCACTGCGGACTTCAGCTTCTCATCACATCTTCTGTCCAATCTAATGCTCTCTAGAATCTGAAACATCCCGTGGCCGACCCCTAAACTATAAATAGACGCTGAAGATGCGACTGAAATCGGTCAGTTGTTCACACGTTTACTATTTTCTACATGGTGAACGGCGCATAGCGCACTATATATGCGATCGAAAACGATTCAGATGTAAATATGCTTTCAGTTGAGGCGAATGAAGTTTAGTTTCACGCGCACCGCCGCAACACACACACCTCTGGTCTAGACTAGAGACACGAGAGCAGATCATATGCGCAAGCAGGGGTGTAGCACAAAATCCTGGGCCCTATGCATAGGCAGTCCTGATGGGCCCCCATGTTCCATGTTAAAATATATTCCAGACTCCTCTCCCTAGACGGGGCCCTGGGTAGTCAGGTCCACTTTTCCCCCCACTACCACGCCCATGTGCGCAAGTCGGCGCGGACAACGAAACATATTGGACCCATTTAAATTCTGCACAGAATGCTTTATGTCAAAGCGATATGGAGGAGATTATGATAAACGGTTAGAGATTAGGAGGAAACTGTGGCTTCACCAAACAGAAAGGCTCTAGTCAAACTGTGATATTAACGAAACGCTATTGGCTGTTTTAAAAAAGGGGAGGAGCTGCTTACATCAACATATTGAATAATGCTGCATGTTTCAAGGCAGTGGAACTGCCTTGAAACATGCAGAAATATGTGGGATACCACATATTTCAGATATTGAAATATGTGGTATCCCTCCAGTAGGAATGGCCATCGTGGCTACATGCAGTTATGGGGAGTTGGGGCTTTTACCACAAGATTTGAACCCCCTCCCCAAAAAGAAACTCATAAACAGTCAAACTAAAAAAAAAAGGTTAGCGATTGATGGGTTTTAAAAGTATGGTATGTATATTGTGTATATACACAGAATCAGGCAAAACATTATTATTAAACAAAACATTCCTAATATTGTGTTGGTCCTCCTTTTGCTGCCAAAATAGCCCTGGCCCGTCGCGGCATGGACTCCACTAGAGCCCTGAAGGTGTGCTGTAGTATCTGGCACCAATATGTTAGCAGCAGATCCTTTAAGTCCTGTAAGTTGCGAGGTGGGGCCTCCATGGATCGCATTTCTGACTCTCTTTCTCTCAATTGGGAGTAGCTACCACAATTCTGAATTTAGCAATTGTGAGTTTATATCTCACAATATGACATAACTCGCAATTGCTAATATCGCACAATTCTGACAGAAAAAGCAATTGCAAGTAAAAAATGCGCAATTATACATTTTAAATTATGTAGCGGAAATAAGCTTCCATAGGAAACCATGCATTATGAGGGCACATGAATTTAAAAAAAGTGCCCCGGATAAACCATTTATAATAAATAATGCAATATTTCATTAAAAAAATAAAAACTGTCAATTTTGATTTCATGGTAACTTTAAGAGCATATTCTAAGTGTCCTCACAGGCAACGTTTTGGAGACATTGCATATGTGCAAACGCCCTCAATAGCCTACATCTTCCAGACGTCTCTGTGATGGTTGCACCCTAAATTTTTCCAATTGAAAATCCTTTAAAGGTCGATCCCTTGACTGCCTCAACCTATTATAGGTCAGAGGTCTATGGTATGAAGCAATGATGACTCCGTGAGAGTTGGGGAGGAGTCTAGCTCCGCTACACAGGCGCGCGTTCGAACATCACAAAATATTTACATGTACGTGTGTGATGTCCACAACTAGGACTACGGGCAGCGCACAGTTTGAGAAATAGCTTTTTAAAACTTGAATAAGAAGAAATTAGACTTTTGATAGATTTTAGAAATCACCATATCACTCATTCTGTAGACATTTTACCGTTACTTTCGTCGAGCGATTGCTTCTTATTTGCCTCAGGGATTCGTTAAAACTGGATTTTTTTCCCTCTCGTGTTGAGCAGTGACGAGCTGGTAAGACTTTCACGCGCTGTGCAGTTTTTTTTTAAAAATAAGTTAATTCAAATATTACTTCTGTTAACGAAATATTTCTTGCATAACTACCACATGGTTCTTTGTAAATGCTTATTTTTTGCAAGTGTGATTTTGTTGTTCTGTTGCACGATATTGTGATTTGTACAAAAACAGGTGATTTATAATATCACGTGCCGTTTATATACACGCAGCCTTTTAATGCATCTTTTAGATGTTTGCTCTTTCTTTGTTTAGCATTTACAAGAATGCAGTCTTGATTAAATCGGCAGCTGGAGCACGTGATCATCTATATCACATTACCACTCCTTGAGAGTTGTTTTGCAGACCACGTTGTAAATCACCTACTCCGAAGAAGTTTTACTGTGCTATAGGATTACGTTAGTAATCTCCTATGTTAATGGAGAGAAAGCTTTCCTGTGACCACCAAACAATTCAGTAAAACCCCACGGATGGATTAAATGGGGGAGGGGGTACTGTGTCTTGGTGTCAGAATTGTAAGGACTCCTCCTCCTCAATATTTATTCTGTGGAGAAATATTTTAGTGGCACATCTGTACAATAACTGTACTTTACTGTGGTTTCTGTAAACAAATGAATTGGGTTTTAATGTTCAGAGACCACCTGAAGGCGCAGAGCAATATTGCTTATCAGACGGTGTATTTAAGTGGGTTTGAGATTGGCATTATCTGGTATGTTTTGGAGTTAGAGCTGAAACAAACACTTATGTCTGTCAGCCACTTACCAAATGTTATCCGAAATGCCACACCCAACAGGCATGTTTCTTTGGGCTCCTTATACCACCGTTTTTAGGTGGTCCTCCAAAAATAGAGCCCTTTTGCCGTTAGCAACAGGAGACAAACATGCTGGGAACGAATCTTTTTTTGTGCAGGTCATTTTCAGCTCCTAGACCGTGTCTTAAAGGCTCCATTTAGTTGAAATCACCTTTTATTTTTTTCTGTGGACGTCTATTGTTTAATCGTAATACAAAAGACAACACTTGTCCTACAAACAAAGTCAACTGCCAGGATTTCTCTTCATGCTTGAAGTGATTTGTTAATTGGTCAAATTAAAAACTTCCATTTGACACTTTTCAAGTAATATGAGAGAAGTGAGACGACTTTAGTCAGGTTTTGAAAGCTTCCCACAAGAACTGAAGTGTGCGTGTGAAATTTTACATGCATTCAAGACAGCCCAGTGTCTCACACACTTGCGTGTTTTTTTTTTTTTTTCAGACAAGATGGAACTTTGTGTTGCTGCAGTGTTTTTGTCCTACTTCGCTCCAGCTCTGGGTGAGTGCTGATGCTTTTGTTCTTTATTTTATATATATATATATATATATATATATACATTTATTTTTTTATGGGCTTACAGACACCTTCTCTACTGTTGTTTTTATATAAACTAGAAGTCTTCCTAAAAAAACTGTTGAAGAATGTAATTAGATCGAACAATATATTAAGTGTTATAGTCCTGCATAGACTTTCCTTTAGAGATTAACGGTATGTGTGTATGTTATGCAGGATCAGCTTTTGGCAGGGAAATGCCAGGTAAGTGTTTAGACTAGAGGGTTAGTGATGCACTGCGATGTGAGTGATAAACAAAGTTGAATTTCAAGTTTTTCTGTGCTTCTGTTTGACGCTGACTTGTATCAAGGCCTTTTCTGTTTATTTTTGTTTAATAAAACCTGACTGCAGCAGTTGCACTTGCCTGTTTTTCTGCTGCTGGAGCAGTTTGTGCAGTTTTGGCTTTACATATTGTTGGCACGTTTCTCAAACGATTCCACCGTGTCTTGTTTCTGCTTATTACACCTTTCCCCGAAGGGTTTTTCTGAAAAGCTCATGAAGGAACACTACTCTCGCACCACAAGGCTTCAGACTTTTTCATGTGCCAATGCGTTTCATGTTGTACCTAACCTTGGGTATGTGCTGTTCTGCTACTCCATCCAGTTTAAACAAAATGAGACTACTTACGATTGATTGACCTTGGACAATTTTAAGTATTGCTGTTGGAATGTTTTCTATTGAGATTTGTCCACTTTTAAAAGATTCAGTACTGTGAATCAGGCTAATCCTTTGGATTTATGGGAGAACTGTTACATTCTCAGACTCTCAGACACTTATTTTGTGCTGCTGCCAAAACAAACATTTGAATACAGCACAATTTTAGCCAGACTGGCCAGTGTGCACTCATGTAAATACAGCACACATAATCATGCATGCAATAGTTTTTTGTACAAAGCTTTGCATCAATGCTTTGTCCATTGTTTTTGAAAGGGTTGGAGTGAGAGAGAGTGAGCGAGAGATCATTATGGATAACCAAAGTCTTAGTGAGACCATTCATAATGTTTAATGGGAGATTTGGAGCGATGCTTTCAACATTTTTGTTTACAGAGAGCAGCTTCTCTGAAAAGACTCTTTAAAAACATCTAGCTCTATTATTATTCCACTGGTAAAATTGTGACCTTAAATGATCACATAATTCTAAAGTAATAAATAATTCTAATAAAAAGTCTTTGAGAAGAACTTAATAAACATGTCAAAATATTAGAGAAATATTGTTTCATTCTCTAGGGAACTTTTGGAGAGATTTTTTAAAATTGTTTCATTGATGGTGAAGAATATAGCGATTTAAGGTGTCTTCAGAGAGAAGTGCTTAAAATAGTTTAAAAATATATATATTTTTTTAATCTAGCATAATGAAATTAAGCGATTCAGGTTGGCTGTCACAGTGTCAGCATTTCTCTTGTGTTCCATGCTTGTTCCCATGCTTTTTGAAGATATTGCTGCCATATTTTAACTGTTTTATGTGTGTCTGTGTCCAAACATGTTTACTGTTGAAATGTAGTGTGCACCCATAGTGTGTTAACACCTGTATTCAGAGCTGGGTAGATTACTTATAAATTGTAATCGGTTACTGATTACAAATTAAATGACGACAATTGTAGTTAGTAACGTAATCCATTACATTACATAACATAATTTGATTACTTTTGGATTACTTTTGGATTCCTTTTGACCTTACTTGTTTATCACATTGATTTAAGTAGAATAATCTTTAACATATTGATATAAAAATACAAAGAGAAAGAAAATGTATTCCATTCTTTATCAATGACATGAAGTGCATTAAATAGTACATTTGTCAGGGTTTCCCCATACAAATGTTAAAAACAATAAAAATAACTTTTTTTAAAGATTTATTTTTATTTGTTTGCCTGTATGTCATGTGACCATTAACCGACATCAGGGAACCGTGAACTTAAAATTAATTTAAAAAAAAATTAAAACATCATAAAATTATGACCTACCAATTAAAATCTCAGGGGGTGCTTCAAGTAAATTATATTAGGTCAAAGAAATTTCAGCTGACAAAAAAGTTGGGGAATCCCTGCATTGCATGTAAATATGAAATTACATGAATTTGTACATTTTAATGTGTTTTGAAAGACAAAAACCTTCAAAGACATTAATGCATGGTTAAATTACTCACTGAAACTGAGTGGTAATTCAAATAATAATAACTGTGTTAATCCGGAGTTGATTAGATATGCAATGTTGAGAAAACGCTTGTTAAAAGTGAAATGATTTGTGTAAATCCAGTGATCAAATCCTATGGGTGTCAGATTTCAGTGATAGTCACATGACCAGTGGCTGTCTGTGCAATTCCACAAACCTGGAAGACCTTCTGAACCTTTAAAAACAGTGGGCGTTTTTTTTAGAAAGGAAAATTTTAAAGATAAATAAGTAGTAGTAGTAGGGAGAATCAATGTATTTTGAATATTTGACTGCCATTGTGAAAATTACATAATCCAGATTACATGTAATCAGTTACTACCCAGCTCTGACTGTAGTGCACTGGAATGTTTAGCTGCCAGTTTTATATTAAGCCGTTTTAGAATTTTAGAAGTCCTAAATTAATTCAAATTGCACTAAATAGATTGTTTTCCCCCTGAAAGCACTTAGAATAAGAACGTAATCTAAATGTTTTGTTCGTAATAGTTTGACTGGCATAAACAACATTTTTGCTTGGTTAGATTTTAATTGAAACTTATTCTCTCCCAGCAGCTTCCAAAATGGATGAAGTTCACGGTAAGCATTTTATAGTCTACAATCAATTTTACATTTAACTGAACGTCTTATTGGCTTATTAACATTGTTTTTAGCCAGGCTGGACCAGGTTTAAATATAGTGTGCCTTGAAACGGTGTGTGTTTGACACTATAAGCTTTTAGTTCACAGTTGGTGTGCAAAAATTATGGAGTCACCGGTCAGAAAGCTTTTATCCTCTTACAGTAAATTCCATACAGTATGTATCATTGTCCACAGCATTCGGATATATCTGAGAAATGGCTTGCAGATAGGTAGAGAATATTATAAATTAGATTTCACGTTTTACGTTTTGACACTAGAATGCTGTCATTATCGTCTTAAATTCTCTTGATATTTTACATTTTGATTGCTACAGTATCTGATTTTTTTTTCTACTGCTTTAACGAGTTTTGACTCTAGACATTCATTTTTTTTCTCCCACCAGAGTACGACAAGCCATTTCATTATGGTGAGTATAGATGGACTTTAGCTGCTTAGCCAGTGTACATACTTATATGGATTAAGGAAATCTCTTGGTTGACTTCATAAAGCTGATAGGGAAAAATGCTAGTACTCCTTGTTATCAATGTATTCTGAATGTACAGTCATTTTATTTTGGGAGTTACTGATGTTTCCCATACTATGATGAGTACTGTTGTATTAGCAAGGGATTTTGGGGCCAAAGTGCGTCACCCTGCTCAGGAAACATCTGGGAAGTCCGAGATATTTGCGTTTCCCCTTCTGTTTTTCCAAAGTAGATGGAAAATACTCACCCCGGGACTAAACTTCTGTAACGCACATCAATCAGAATCTGATATCCCATTTTCATTGGATCAGTTCATTGTCCATACTTGGATATATAAATGATCTGTCCCATTTATAATTAAAAGAACAAAGAAGAGCCCTTCTTCGAAAGCAAACTACAAAGTACACTACATGGCAGTTTAGTGGTTCCAGACTGTCTCAGGAAAGTCATTCTTCAGTTTTTTACATTATGCTCGGGAGATTTTATTGTTTGTGCATATTGTGTTTGCCTTAACACTGGTAAGCAGGCCCAAACGGAATATGCCAATCTTTTTTCACATTTTCTGTGCTTATTTTAGGGGAAATTTAGTAGAATTTGGATTCTGTTTTTTATTTAAAATGTGTTTTATGAAACTGAGTGTTAGGCACTTATTGGTAGTTGTAAGCCTAAACGGGAATCAAAAATATTAGCAAACAAAGGGGTGGGGGATGCATAGAACTTTGTGATTTGGTTTGTTCCAATTCTACAGATGTTCTGCAGGCACAGATTCCGTGTGCGCCTGCTACAAAAGGGCTGATTTCTGTGTGAATCTTAACTTGTGTATTGTTTTGTCATAGTACAACTTTTATGTTTTTTAATCTCATGTGGAATGTTTCTAATTTGAATTCATGTGTCATTCATATTCTCAAAATGTAAACATGCTTCATTTGTGCATTTGCTAATTGGTCTTCTGAATCCTCCTTCCAGATTATGAATCTCTGAGGATCGGTGGTATGATCTTTGCTGTCATACTCTTCTTGATGGGGATCTTCCTCATTGTCAGTGAGTGCCAAACTATCTATATGTTTTAATAAATGTCATGTGACGCATGGGATTGGTGCAAATTTATTGCATTTCTTACAGAAACATTACTTATAGCATGGCCTCAAATAGATCCTCCATACATATTCTAGATAAAGAAACCTTTCTGTATATTTTTGTTGATATTAGTCTAAAAAGTGTATCCGCGCACACAGATAAACAAATATCGGTTACTGAGGGTAGACTGGTTGCAGGCCAGCATGTCTTTCATAACCTCTAAGTTTAAACCTCTCTACGATACCCAACACCGCACCATTACTTATGGTGTTCCTTCAGTGCAGGGACAACCCAGTCTAACCCCTGACTCTCTTACTCTGAAACCCCCACCAGCCCACATAAATAACTAAGGAGAAGCTGACTGTTATACAGACCATATGAGTTGTTTATAAGGACAGTAATCTGGTTGTGTACCTATGTGAAATTTCTCCGTTACAGCAGCATGTTGCAGGAAAATGCTATGTGCAACTTGTATGTTATAATAAACCACCTTTGGTTTGGGTCTGACTTCGGGTTTGTTTCCTATAGGTCGGAAATGCCGCTGCAAAGGGAAGAAGTCAAAGTAAGTGCAAAAGAAAACGAATGAAGCTTATTTTACCAGAATGTTCAGGCTAAAGTCACGGTCAAATTTATCATTGTTCGGACAATTTTCGTGGAAGAAAATAGGAATCCACACAATTGGAAATTTCTGTGAAAGATTTACCCGAGCAGTTTTCTCTACGGATATGGGGTGCGTTCCCGTACAGCGACGCTGCTTTACCATGGTGTGATGCATCATTGAAGAAATCAACTAGATAGTCACGACTGATTCTCGAAACTGTATTGTCTCAAATTTGTCGTTCAACAGCATTGGTTAATGATCTCAAGCTGGCGTTGGAGTAATAACTTATTTTAACTAATCCGCCCGAGATCGAATTAATGCCAGATTTTTGCTATAAATTATGGACACTGTATCTGAGGTAGGGCTGTGACGGTATGGGATTTTTTTTCTTACCGCGGTTGAAGAAGCAACAAATCTTAACCGCACAAACCCACAATTTTTTCCGGTCTTCATGTTTCGTGACAGGAAAACCAACATGTTCATGTGTCTGGTTTCAGCGAGGATCTTAACGAAGTGACAATGTTGCCAGCCGCACAGAATACATGCTCCGAGGGAGTGCTCGTAGGGCATATAGGCATATATTTTCTGGCAACTTTCAATAGAAAGTTGTGCAGTCCTAATCAATAAAATGTATTTATTTCTACACCGTGCCACTTTTCGCGACCAGTGCAATGTTCACATCAATCTGTATTTAGTAGCCTATATATTATGCTCTTATTCTCCATTTCTTAATTTTTTATTTGTGTTTTTTTTGCCATATGTTGTGTGGTATCTGGAGCTGCTATAACAAGCGAATTTCTCCAGCTCGGGATCAATAAAGTCTTCTCTTGTCTTGATCATGTGAATGGGCTGCAGAAATTCAGAACATTGATTGGCATTTCCATAAGTTTTGGCCAGTTATTTACATGATTTTCTATTTCGTTATTTTGTTTCGTATTCACTTTCAAAAATTCGAATTATTAACATAAGCATATTAACAACAATAATATGAAATAAAATATATTTATGTAACTTTGTTGTTTTTTCGAATTATTGAACAGTTTTTGTCATCGTTTGCAACCCATTTTTTGTAGAATAAATTATTCAAAGTTTCAACTAGTTGCGTTTGGACAAGCGTGTTTATATCCACGGCCTGTTACCTGAAAAACAATGTTTAACCCTCTGGTGCTCTTCGGTCATTTCTGACCGGAAAATATGATATGAAACTTGGTGACTTTTCCAGCATTAGGTATGTAAACACACAAAAAAATTGGGGTCATGATTCGAGCATGCTAATTGGTCGTAAAAAAAAAGTAGCGTTCATTGTCTTCGGTCATAAATGACCGACCATAGGAAATGAATGGGAAATCTGCAAAAACACAAAAATTCTGTGAAATATTTGTGTGTACAATCTACAAATCAGCCACAATGCTGAAAAAAGTACACAGCAGTGAAGGGGTGACACTCTAAAACATCAAGAGTGTGATATTGACACATCCACTCACACACGCACATGCACACTTATACACACACACACACACACACACACACACACACACACACACACACACACCTATGAAAAACTGAACCACATTTAGAATTTCTAAAGATCACAGCTTCATCAGAATGATATGAAACTTGGTGACTTTTCCAGTATTAGGTATGTAAACACACAAAAAAATTGAGGGCATGATTCGAGCATGCTAAGTGGTCGTAAAAAAAATACTCCCACTTGTGCTCTTCGGTCAAAAATGACCACGATAGGAAATGAATGGGAAATCTGCAAAAACACAAATTCACAGAAAAAAAATCTATATTTCTAACAAAAAAACAAAAAATATCTAAAACTTTATAATAAATAGTCTTTGAGATTTTTATATATATATATATATATATATATATATATATATATATATATATATATATATATATATATATATATATATATATATATATATATATATATATATATATTCATTCAAATCCATCCAAAAAATAAATGTGTTCAAAAGAGAACTAGGGAATTCTTAAGCATCTCCATTGAGACCTATAGTAGGGCTGCTCGATTATGGAAAAAATCATAATCACGATTATTTTGGTCAATATTGAAATCACGATTATGTAACACGATTATTTCACATGACTTTGGGAATGTGTTGTATTTATTAAAAATACACCTTTCAACAATTCAATTGAAATTGTAACATTTGTTGTACTTTTTGAACTATTAAAATAAATAATATAACATATATTCAAATCAAAGTATAAAAGTTTTCACGTAAAAATGATAATCACAAATAAATAAGATCAACAATATGGTTCGGCTAGATATGCTTTTCAGGTCTAACCTTAGTTTTCAGGTACAGAAATGTCTCAAATGTAAAATAACATTGCATATTTGAGTGCATAAATTAAAGATGAATCCTATTAAACTTACAAAAGCTATTCAATCCGGATCGGATATGCGTCGTCTTTATCGACTGTATAAAGTTCACTTAAGGCATATACAGACTATGTCTGCTAGGATACTCATCAAGATGGACATGTTGACATACGTTTTGTGTGAGTTTGTCCGTTCAAGAGCAAGACTTGAAAGAGAACTCAGTATTTGCGCGCTGAGAGACGTGTGCGCGCTCTCGGATGATACATTATCAGATACAGATACATTTTCTCACAGCGCGCGCGGCTTCTCATTCGCGTCTTCAGGCACTAAACCCGGGTGACGACGGTGAAAACGACTGGTCATATTCAAACATACGGCAGCACTCGCATGCATTGAACAAAGTTTACAAAGAGAGAATTATTTGAAAAATATGAGGGGAAAAGGACGTTTACACGGCACCCCTGCTCTCGTCAGTTTTTGTTTCTTTATTAGATTGTCAAAGGTCACTCTGTGTTTAATTTTCAAGTGGTTAAACAAATTCGTGGTGTTCCCTTGCGTTGCAGCCACTACCATGTAGGAAATCTTGCACGCAGCACGTTTCTGCTCGTCGTCTGATTCCTCGAAGCCAAACTGTTCCCAGACAACGGAGTTGGTTTTGCCTTTTTTGCTCACCAAACGCTGCTGTAACTGCCCTCCTTCTGCCATCTTTACTCGCGCAGAGTTTTTAAATTCCAGCGGATGATATGCACACGAGACTCCCGATCTGAGAAAGTTTGTGGCTTCGGGAGGGGCGGATGAGCGCATGCGCGTTTCATTCAGAACGCAAGGCAAAATAATCGTTTTTTCTCGATTGTCCTATTTTGGTGATCGTTGGGAGGCAAAATCGAAATCGAAATTCGATTAATTGCACAGCCCTAACCTATAGTGATTACACCCTTGGTTGCATGATTTCTTAAATAATTCCAAAAGAGGGCGCTAATCTGCCTTCAAAAAAAATTGATTTTTTGAAGGCCTAGTCTCTTATTTTAACCTGAAATACTGCAATAATTTAAAAAAAAAATTGTATAATTTTCAATGGCAAAAATAGACCATAATTATTGCATAAATATTTAAAAAAATACCATTAAATCATCTCAAAATTAAAAAGACAAAATATTGAAGAAAAATAAATTGCATTGGTTTTACTGGGTGGAGGAATTTTAATTATTAGGTGTCCGGTCACTTATGACCGGGAAGACAATCAATGCAAGCCCCTAAACGAAGAGCACCAGAGGGTTAAATAAGAATCGAAGTTTAGCACAACTCATCAGAACTAAGAAATTACTAAAAAGGCTGTATTGTGCATGCCAGGCCAGTAGTTGGAGATGTCCCTGTCAAAAAACACCCCACGAACATGTGATACGCATGTGCATGATGTCACCGTTTTAACAAAATCATGTTTTTTTTGTTTACATGGAGTCGTTAAAGGCATCACTTTCAAAACCTTGCACTTTGAAACCCGTTTTCAAAAGCTTGCGTTTTCAGGCCTCCAAAGCACTGTTGTCATATAAATGAACAGGCAAAATGCATTTAAAAAGTTTTCCGTTTTCAGTTGAAAAGTGTTGTGTAAACATACCCATAGTCCCTTTCTTACATACTAGAGCATGTACGCACATGCACACTCATCAAAAACGGCGCTTTGACAAACTAAAATGACATGTATATGTGTGTACATTCAAAATAAAAGGGATTGTACTGAATGTCATCTGGATGATTTTGCTCAAGATAAGAATTAAGTCCACATGTCATGCAAATAAGAAACTATATTTCTAACCACATGGCGAGAGCTGTCGTTCCAACCGCACAACTTTGAGATGCTGTCTGTAAATGTTTGCTGGAACATGTTTCAGGAACCACCGACTCCTTGAATTATGTTAATAACGACAGAACTTGCAAACATAGTAGGCTAACGATGCTTTCGGGAAATGCACCCCTGGTTGGTCTTGCTGATTTGTCCCGTTGACCAACAGAAAGCGAATTGCTTTGACACTGAATTCTGTGTGAGCTGTGCTTCATACATTACTTCACTGTTGACAAGACAATGGACCTTTTTATCACCGAGATTTCGCTAATGTGACCACACCTTTTAAAGTCAGCATGAAACAGAAGTTTTAATGGTCTTTTCCTCCCCATTGTGACACACGTTGGAAAGAAACTGCTTCTCGTATGAGAAAAGAATGTAGGGGAGGACTTGCTTTTGTCCATCAGGAATTGATTGGAGGGTTGTGGTTTGCTATTGCTGTGCTGTCATGTGAGTAGGGTTGCATTTTCCGGTAAATTTCCCAAAAATTCTGGAACGTTCCTGGTAATTTTGCAACCCTACTTGTGAGTGACAGGTTGTCTGGTCAGTAAACACGTCATCGGAGAAGAGAGAGATGTCATTGCAGAAAGGAGGGGGAAATTATTTTGATTAAAGAAGAGGGCACAAATTCATTTATATTGAATATTGCAATATTCCAAAAACAAGAATTGATCATTTTTGTTTTCATGCTGACTTTAATAACGCTTCCAATAACAGACTGCGTTTTTCAAAACCTAAGTAGATTATAGAACCATTTGCGATCAACTTGGCTCACAATGCTTTTGAGAAATGCAGCCCGGATCAATAATTATACATTTCAGTATAATCTCCATTTATTTCTCTGCTGTTCAGAAAAAAATATTTTAACTTGTCGCTCTTGTTGTCTTTTTATCTGCTTCACAGGCCAGTGGGACTTGACACAGAGGCAGCCAGAGGTGAGAATGTTCGGTTTTATTTTGATTCATGACACTTTAAAAAGAAACAGATATTCACTGTGTTTTTTTTATTTATTGCAGGTGCAAAATAAAGTAAACAGAGGGAACGGAGAAACAGGTGACACTGCCTCCTCTTTTGGATTTGTTGTGATGTTATATATCCTGCATAAATGTTTAGGACTGTATATCATTGCTGTCCTTTGGTTCCTTTTGACAGAAAGCATGGCTTCTTGAGACGAATCGTAATCAAAACTGGCCATTTGGAAGAAGAAAGGGTCACTTGAGGTTATAGTGCTAGTGTTTACCACAATTTTTTAAATGTATATGGCAATATTTCTTTGTCTCTTGGATACAATGAGTGCTCCTTTTTAAATCGAAAAGTAAAAAAAAAAATGTTTCAATAAAACTGTTGATACACCGCTAGAACTACTTTACCATAGTTTAGCTAATTCAGCAGGTTGTTATCTGTGAGATTTGTGCCAATTTTGTGTCATGTGCATTTCAGTTCTGGTAAAGTTTATGAAATGTGTAGTATAGCAGGCCTATGTGTTCGTGCTCAGTAGCTAAAGGAAATAGCAGGCATTTTATATATTTTGTAAATTGTCCTTCCAGTTTTGTCACTTTGCAGAATTAACCATAAAGCTGTACACTGTAGTTGAAAATAAAGTGATTTCTATGGAATGTCTGTTTAAGTGTCATCGGCAAAATGATGTAGGCTAACAGTTATGCAAGATTTGTTCTTGGCATCTGCCCTGGTCTGTCTCTCGTGTTCAGTGCGTTATAAATAGTTGACCCTGTTATTAGTAATATTAGTATAACTAGTTTGATCTTGCAGCTGTTTCGATGATTTCAGTATTTAGATTATGAAAAAAAAAAATCTGTGGGTCTCTGGAATATTTAATTCTAATTGGTCTGTAGAATGAATGTTGCCCATAACAACACAACTGCGTGTCGTATTGATTCGCGCTTTTTTCTTTCAAATCACCACAAGTTGGCGCCATCTTGCGATTCAAAGCCATTACTACGACAACAAATGCTAATACAAATGGCACGGGAGGGGATGAGGACTCCCAAATGAAAGAAAATTGTGAAACTATCAGCCTGAAGAACAAGGAAAATGCTAAGGGAACACTTTAAAAATAAATTGATAGGGAAATCCATAGGGGAAAAGTAAACTTGATTACAGATGTATAATGATAAATACATTGTATTCTTGAAGCGTTGGCCAATTATTCTTCGCTGGGGTTTTTTTTTTTTACCCAAACGACATTACAATCACATGTAGGCTAAATAAGAGGTCGGCGTTTAGTTTTCGATAATATGCTACTAGGGTGACCACCATCAAACAAACCAAATGTGGGACGATTAAGTTTGTGTGAGGCAATGTAGGACATGTTACCAACACTAAAACATAACCTGAAACTGTTGTATAATCTTAAATTCAACATCACTGAGCCCAAAGGCAGCAGGCATCATGCAGATAACTACTTTTGAAACAGTTCTGACCAAGTGCAACTAAAATCAATAAATAAATAATGAAACAAATAAAACAACATTAAATTAGTTAATCTTATATATTAATTTATATATAGAACTGTATTTATTTATTTATATATATATATATATATATATATATATATATATATATATATATATATATATATATATATATATATATATATATATATATATATATATATATATATATATATATATATATATATATATATATATATATATATATATATATATATATATATATATATATATATAGGCCTATATATTATATACAGAATCCATTCGTTTTCTGACAGGGAACACATGGAACGAATCAACGCTCCACATTTTGATAGACAGCCGTCACAACCTACTAGTGACCGTGTTTACTCCTTTCTTTTCATGGACATGCGGGACAAGGGGTGAAAATGCTGTGCGGTACAACGCAAAGCGGGACAGGTGGTCACCCTAATTATGCTACTTTAATTCAATGTAACCTATCAATATGATTTTATCGACGTTACTCTTTGAAGATTTTTTTATGAACATTTGATAACTGGCTTTTGTTAGAGCGCGTTCAAAAACATACTGATGCGAGGCGCACAATCCACGAGCAAAGCCTGTTCCCCACCGTCCTCCTGCAGACCCCAGTCCAATTGCTGCATGGGTGGGGTTCTGCGTGTCGCATGTATTCACTAGGGGTAGGCGTTTGGCTCAGGATCCACACCGCATTGGCCAGCATGCATGCCAGACTCGGGAGCATCCCCTACCCTACCGAATTAAAGGGAACACCGACATACCTGTACCGCTAGGGGACGTATGTAGCTTCCGAAGCCCAGCATCGACGCAGTGCTCCACCACCAGTGCGCTCCCTTCATTCACAGTGCTCGATTACAGCCTGTAGCAAGATCAAGAAAGAGCACTGCAGTAATGGCAGCTTCAACAGGTTTGTCTATTTATTGCATTTGTTTGCTTTTAAAGATGAAACTGCATGGTGTACCATAATTAATCATCAAACTCATTTTATTTTAGCTTTGTTGTGAGTAAATCCAATAAATTAGTCTTGTTAGTTATGCAAATTCCGTTATTTGGCAGTATTAGCCTACTACAGATAAGATGACACAAAGTTGCCCTATGCATATTCAGGAAATGTTTTGGGTAGGCTACTGCAGTCTGTGGACACCGGTAAAATTGTTTTAAAACCTATTTTAATACATTCAAAATGTGTGTTTACTCGATCAATGCAGTATTTGAAACAATGCCTTAAATGAATAGTAAAAAACACTGTTCACTTGAACACGAAATGTCTTTCACTTAGCTTCTTTTTTTCTATACAATGAAAATGAAAGAGTGGCATAACATAAGGGTGAGTAAAGGATGAAAGTATTTTCTTTTCAGGGTGGGCTATCCCTTTAAGAGTGAATGGGGTGCTGAAAATCGCTAACTAAGCAGTTACAAAACCCTGAAATTCAGCAGGACACAACCGCATCATTGCGCTATAGAGCTTGTTCATGGGACAACACCTGTTTAATCCAAAGCAATCACAGTTATCTATATTGCATGCTATTATGTAGGTTGTTTTTTCCATATAGGCAATAACAGCTCTCAGACTTTTGACAGTTTGAACAGCTTTCTATTGATTATCACTAGAGGAAGATCCTCTCGTTTGTGACTGCAGGTTCTCAGATCGCTTACACATACAACCGGCTTTCCCCTGAGCTTGCAGTCTTGTTATGCAGTGAATCAATCGTCCGACTTACTGTCGTTTTCAGATGAAAACACTTGACACTGCAAGATGCCTTGTCCCTCGTACATGCTCAAAATTTAGATCTTGAGATCACTATTATGTGATTAATAATTCAAAACGACTGCGGTCTGAATGTATCTCGGCGTTATTTGAGACCTCATTATACTCTGATTGTCCAGTCTACTATTCACATATTTATAGATTTAATAAACCAGCATCTGTCCATGGTACTGAACTCAGTCCCCTGCATTGTTTTCTTACTTCACTCCACGTCTTCACAGGGAATCACATTGCTGCTAATGTCCATATTAAGCCTATTATCTGTGTTTCTTTTGTTTCACAATTAAAAATATTTAAATTTATTTACAGATTCATACATGCCTTTGGACCAGAGTGCCTTTAATTATGGTAAGCAGTTGAATATTGCATGGAAATATTTGTTGTATTTATTTATTTGTATTTATATTTGTTTATATATTTATATTATTTGTATATGTATATGTATGTTTATTTACATTTATATTCATATATATTGTTCTATTCTATTCTATTATATTATATACCGGTATTCTATTATATTACAGTGGCATAAAAAAGTATGTGAACCGCTTGCAGAATCTGTGAAAATGGGAATAATTTTAACTAAATAAGAGGGATCATACAAAATGCAATTTTGCAAACAATTGAGGGACTCATTCACTGATGCTCCAGAAGGAAACACGATGCATTAAGAGCCGGGGGTTGAAAACTATTGAATTTGAAAATCAAGGTAAATTGTACTTAATTTGTCTTCCGGGAAACATGCAAGTATCTTCTGTTGCTTCTGAAGGGCAGTACTAAATGAAAAATATATATATATTTAAACAAAATAAGAAAAATTTGGTAATCTTCATCCTGGCTCTTAATGCATTGTGTTTGAACCTTTTTTAATAGTTGTGTTTGAGTCCCTCAATTGTCCTCAGTGTGAAAAGATGGATCTTAAAATCATACAGTCACTGCTGGAGAGGGTTCAAATATGAAAAAGAGGCTGGAAAACTGAAGAATGTGCAGGACCTGGAGGATTTTTCTGAAGAACACAAGGGACTCATGAACAACCATCACAAAACAAAAAAACAGCCGTGGATCATCCAGGGAACGGCACACAGCACTGATAATCAATGGGTCATAAACTTTTTATCAGGGTTATTTTAATAAATTCAGCTATTTTTTTGTTGTCTTGTTGACTATATGTAAAATACCTTATTCAGGACAGTACTAAATAAAAAATAACATGCCTTTTGTATGATCCCTCTTATTTTGTTAAAATTAATCCCATTTTCACAGATTCTGCAAGCGGTTCACATACTTTTTCATGCCACTGTATATATTCTATTATATTATATATATATATATATATATATATATATATATATATATATATATATATATATATATATATATATATATATATATATATATATATATATATATATATATATATATATATATATATATATATATATATATATATATATATTATAATATAATATAATATAATATAATATAATATTGTATTTATTTAAATAAAGGCCTGGTTTCACAGACAGGACTTAGATTGAGCCAGGGTAAGGCCTTAGTTTAATTAGGACATTTAAGTAGCTTTTATAAAAGTGCCTTAAAAAAAACATTACTGGTGTGCATCTTGAGACAAAACAATGGTACTGACATATTTTAAGATAAGTCAGTGCAAGTTACTTTCAGTTAAAAGAGGTCAAACATGCATTTTAGTCTGGGACTATCTTAAGCCTTGTCTGTGAAACTGGGGGTAAGTCAGTAAAACAGAGTATTTCACCACTCTTGATTTCTGAGCTCAGATTACGAGACGTTGCAGACCACAGGTGTCATCCTAGCTGTGATTATGTTTGTTTCCGGGATTCTTATTGCTCTGAGTAAGTCATAATAACATAATACATAATAATCATGGACATTTTGTAATATAAGATGTGCTGAATGAGTGCAAATAATAGAAAAGGGCTGTGATGTTAGATTCTGAATATTTTCTGCTCACGAAGGATCAGCAAGAGTGGCATTCACCTGACAATGATTGCAGTCAATACCATTTGACTTCAATCAGTGCAGTGAACACATTCAATTCACCAAACTAAGTGCTTCTGCAGTATGAAAAAGTGTTGGTCAATTTGAATGAGATTGAATGCATTAAAACTGGCTGAACTGAAATTGAGTTGACCCCAATCAAAGTCCCTCTCGATGACATATTTCATCATCTCTAAATGTTTTTTGCCCCAACAGGTAAAAAGTGCAAATGCTCGAAATCCAAGTAAGCGAATTTCACACAAATGTGCAGCCTTGACTGTGCATGTGGAATGAGACCGAATAAAGGATGAGGAAACGTCCTGAAAGAAAAAAAAGATGGAATTGATGGTGCCATGACATGAGTGTTCTCTGTAAAGCTCCTTTACTGTCTGAATGCAGCCCCTGGTTTCTAAATCGACTGGTTTTTGAACTGACCAGCTTCTTCTTTCAGCTCGCCCACACTGTCTATTCATTCAAACAACAGCACGTTTAAAATGCACGGCCTCGTGAATGTCTCGGACACCTGTTGTGCAAGAATTAAATAAGACCGGAGAAAGTTTGCTGTTCTTGTGCTTCCCAAATTAAGAAGTGAACTATGTGCTCTTTGTGTGGGTAGGCAGTGTTTATCAAGATAAAATGCTCAGCATGTCGTCCTGAGAGGATCTGAATGGTCAGGCCCTTGCATACAAATCAAGCAACACCACTTACATTTGATTAATGCGGATGAGCATGCTTGCTAAATATGGAGTGCTTAAATGGACACGTGCTGCTTATTGGCATAAACTGTATAATTTTGTCCCCACTACAGATCTAGTCCAGTGGAAGGCCCTCAGCCACCACAGACAGAAGGTACAGCACAACAACATTCATTAATGTTAAGTAATATATTGGACGCTTTATTAATTTCGCCTTCTTTTTTCTTCTTTTAGTTCCCCCTCAAACGGTGTAAAGCGGATGCGACGGAGCAGCTTATTATAGCACGAGGAAATGCTCAGATGCACAAATTTACTTACAGGAATGTGGAGGAGAGTAGAACCTGCTTGACCTCTTTTTGTAACCTCAGCCTAAATGCTGATCTATGGCTGTATTTTTAGGTCTCTCAGTAGAACGTGCTGCATTTATGTCCTTTTGTGTTCATGATTGCAGTTATTTTACTTCTGCATGAATAATTTGCTTCAATTGTGGTTATTATATGAGGCTTACATCTAAAAAGGCATTTTTGGAAACACTTGCCAAGGAGTAACGATTAGCGGACTGATTGAATGACATCAAAGAGCTGATGTTTCATTTAATCGATTTCAATCCTTTAGACAGATATGATGAAATTGATATTTACACTTGTTTACATTTGAATAAAGAATAAATGGCTTCTCAGCAGCTCTCCAGCATGGAACTATGCACAATCCTGTGTGTCGCCCTGTGTAATTTGTGCATGCCGGGTTGATGTAAGACAATTGTAAAACTTTAGTGTTTGTCTTTTATTATATATTTACTTATTATTTTAGCTCCTGAATATTTGTTATTTATATATGGAAATATACTATTGAATCCATCCCATCCATTAACAGTTTTGACAATAACCGTAACAAGATCATCCAAACATGCACAGAACGTCAGACATTAACATGCAACTGCACATTACTTTATATGGAGAAAGTCTTGCCTTAAGAACTAATGGTGCAACTGAATCAAATACACACTTGCAAACTAGTAGTTACTAATATTATATAACATAACAGTACTAAACATTGAATTAAAACCTTACCTTGGAGTTAAACATGATCTTATGCCTAACAGCACTGATATTTGAATACTGTTTTCCAGTAAACAAAGCAGTTTAAACAGTAATATTTAAGTGATATTAAATGATTTAATCGCAACTGAATGTATATTTATGTCTCATGAAAGCATTCACATAACTTCTAGAATAATGAATCACTGTGCTTCTGCTCAGCATGTTTTTTTTGGAGGTATGCTTATGAATTTATTACGCAGAAGGTTTTTTTTGCGGGGTTTATTATGCTTTGAAATGAAGTAATTGAGAATGAATAAGCAGCAGTCATAATGATGAGCTGGATACGGTTACTCTCTGAAAATGCGTTTTTATTATTCATCTGAATATTAGTCATACACCAAAGACATTTGTCTCAATAAAAGATCATGAGTTACAGAGTTTCATTCTTGGTCTTTACTTTGATTAGCTTTACTTAGTTTGGCTTGGTCAGTTGACAATATAATGCAAAACACACATTAATGACATATGAATGATTTGCAGAAATACATGAATAAGTATACATGCTACTCATAATGATATCATTAAACATTGTACATTCAATCAAGCAGATTTTAATGCTACTTTACAGATTTGGTTTTGTCAGATGGTTTCATTCATTAAGTGTTTGTGATATTTATTAAAACAATGAGCAAAGTTTCACAAATGAATTCACTAGAAGGACATTTGCCCTTCAAATTCTCATAAATCCACAGTCCTCTCTTTGTTTTACAAGAAAGTGACATTAGCGTGTGTTTTCCCTCATTTGAATTTCCAGAGGGACTCAGAGGTGAATCATGCATGTCTTTGACTCGACGACAACGACAACAACAACAACAACAACAACCTCCAACATTTGAAATCTTGATACAAGATGGACACGATCCCCACATACAAAAACCTTTTCCTTCCATACTATTTCACTGAATTAACATTGTTAAATCATAATAATGATTGTGACTCGATTCTGAAAGGACAAGACTACCTGCTTACCTCAGAACCCCCTGACATTTCACCCCCTCGTTTATGACTCATCAAAATAACACATTCACATACATGGCCGGATGACACATCTCCTGTAAGGACAACTATGATATCGAGTGTGCTGCTGAGAACCGATGTCATTAATATCAAACAATGAAATAAATAACCGACCCTAGTGAAAGTAACATGGACAAGAGCACAGAGAATAACATGCGACACAGACTAACCGAAAGCCATATAAATACTTCTGAAAACAAATACAAATATCCCACTGATACAGTGAGTTTAAAAGAGCATGTAAGCAAACCAATATGGTTCATAATTGAAGGTGGAAACTTGACTGGTACCTGACAGTCCTCATGATGATTTCACTGAAATCGCTATTCATGAACATAGTAAAATGCTGATGTTCAGCATTTAAATCAACTGGAAGCAGCTTTATGGTATAGAATCGATGAATGATCCTTCATAAAAGATATACGGTCATACTAAAATGATGCAATATGTGAAAATCCTCATAAAAGGATACTAAAGATAAACCCATCCTTCTCCAGAGAGGACCTAGATTCATTTTAGTCTAGGACGACATTTAAAAGCTCTTTTCGGTCTTAAATATTTGACAAAGGTCCATTCAATCCATAATTCTTATCTACATCTTGATAGTGAATAGTTAACTGCATTATCAAGATTGATGTTTCTTGTGCGTTTGATCTAGATCTCTATTGGAGAAGGTGGGGAACGCTGGGACTGATCAGTCCTAGTCACTCTTGGTCCTGTAAGGATGTAAAACGCCGCCTAGAGGAGGCACTTTTCTTCTTCAAGATGAGCTTGAGCTGAGGGAGAGAAAGAGCGAGAGGGGAAAAATTGGTGTCAGCTAGTGTGTATTCTGTTCTTCTCATTCCGTGTTGTTACAAAACAGTGGAGCCACACGTTTTTTATGGTACACACAAGTCCTTGCAGACTGGTTGTTATTAAAGAAAAGCGTCTCACTCTCTCTCCTTTGTCTCCACTCTGCAGTAAATGAGCGGGCTGGTCGTTCTCCAGGTTGCGGATGCTGGGATCAGCACCACGACTCAGCAGCAGCCGGATCAGTTCCTCCTGATAAGGGCTTCCGTGCAGCCCTGCGGCCATGTGTAGGGCAGTGTGTCCGTGAGCCTGAGAGCAGACAGACATTATATAAATAATGATGTCACATTGTTGTATATTTTAAGTTTATATGTATGTTTTATGATAAATGTATTGATAAATAAATCACATTATAGTCCATTAATTTTATTTGAAGAGCGGCTTGTCACTGAGCTTGACTTGTCTGTGTTTGAGTGGTGGTTATATTTCAGTGACTCCTTCTGCAAATTACACAGTTAGCTTACTACAGGTTCCACACGTATTTACACCGCTTTCCCTTCCAGACCAAACCCAGCAAGACTCACACACTTTGGACTGTGGGGGAAACCGGAGGGAGCACCCAGAGAAAACTGATTCCTTCAAACATACTAATTCTCTCAGGACCGAAAAAGTGGCTGTCTTTGTTAGCAAGTCACTGAGTCAACTGATTTATTCAAAAACATAGAATCAATCAGGAACTAAACAAATCAAGTATTTATAAGTGAGTCATTGGGTCGTTCACTCAACCGATTAGTTAAAAAATCACTGAATCATTCAGGAACTAAACAAATTAAGTATTTATAAGTGAGTCACTTGGTCGTTCATTCAACCGATTCGTAAAAAAAAAACGTGTTGTATTTATAAGTGATTCAGTGAATCATTCCACTTATTTGTCCAAAAAACACAGAATCATACAGGAACTATACAAAATTACTGGATGAGTGAGTCACTGGGCCGTTCACTCAACTGATTCGTTAGAAAAACTCTGAATCATTCAGGAACAAAATATTTGGTTGTACCAAGTGGCAATTTTTTTTTTTTTTTTTTTACAGTCTATGGGTAGTACTTATAAGTGATTCAGTGAATCATTTCACTGATTCATCCAAAAAAACACAGAATCATAAAAGAACTATAGAAATTACTGGACTAGTGAGTCACTGGATCGTTCGCCCAACTGATTCGTAAAAAACTGATTAATTCAGGAAAGAAACAGGTGTTTTTTTATGAGTGATTCAGTGAATCAGTCAACAGATTCGTTCATTAAAATGGAATCATTCAGGAACGAAACAAATTGCTGTATTACTGAGTTGGTCATGCAACCTACTCCTTTAAAAACTCTGATTCATTCAGAAATTAAACAGGCAACTTTCTTTATAAGATTCGATCAAACAGATATTAATTTAGTAGCGTCGTTCAAAACGATTTCCGTTGGCAGAGCAATAACAGACAAAGTAGGCCTAGCTAGCAACAATTTATCTAAAATGTAAGTTACTTCGACTTTAAATTCTTGTTTACACTCACAATAGTTCTGTTGGTCTAAATTTCACCACTGGTGCGATTGCCTGTGGCACGAGGCGAGTGGATATTACCTAACTATGATTTCGTAGGTAAATGAAAGTCAATACAATATCGTCATCATATGTCTCTCACTTTCATGTTGATGAACGCCTGCATATTGGAGACTTGGAGGCTTAGGAGGAAGCGCACGAGATGGATATTCCCCTCCTTCACTGCCAGGTGAAGAACAGTCTTGTTGCTTTTGATTTCCTGAAAAGGACAGAGGCATATAAGTCAACAAAGTGAAACTGAAGCGACATGAAAGCGAGCGTGGTTCATGAATGAAGTTTCCTCCTTTTGCGGTATTCTCAGAACGAAACCACTCTATATGGAACAATAACAACATCTATTGTTTGCCTGTCAGTCAGAAAGGAACATTTGGGAAATCTATCTTTTCTTTTCCTATAACTATAAATATCCACTATAATCTGTAAACGTCAGTATCTGTGATTTGTGTGTTTGCTGTTGCTTATATTAGCTACACCTAATTTTTGTGGGGGAAAAAAACATTTATTTAAAAATATTTATTGTTTTAAAATAGCAAGTAAGCAAAAGCTAAACAAGTACAAATTCAGCTAAATGTTTCATTGTCCCTTCCACATTATGAAGTAATTAAATGAGAAAAATGTGATGTTTTATACTCAACGTTCAAAAATGTTGGGTCAGTAAGATATTTAATAAATTAATGCAACGATGCATCAAATTAATTGAAAAAAAGTCATTTATATTGTTACACGATTTCTACTTCAAATAAATGCTATTCTTTTGTGCTTTTTATTCATCAAAGAACCCTAAAAAAGCTTTTCACAAAAATATTAAGCAGCAAAGTTGTTTTCAATATTGATATAATAACAAATGTTTCTTGAGAACTAAATCAGCATATCAGAATGATTTCTGAAGAATCGTGTGACACTGAAGACTTGAGTAATGATTCTGAGAATTCAGCTTTGCCATCACAGGAATAAATTATATTTGAAATATATTAAAAATAGAGAGCAGTCTTTTACTGTATTTTTGATCAAATAAATGCAGCCTTGGTGAGCATTAAAAAAAAAGTTTTACAAACCCCAAAATTTTGAACATTAGTGTACATGATACATCAATAATAATCATTTCAATGGCTTTATTATGGTACTTTACTCATGTTATTATGGGCCAGGCTTAATTTATTATTTTATGGGTGTCTCTGCTCCATCTGTCTATCCACCAAGGGGTCCTTTAGCATTAATGAACACATTACTTCATTATTGTTGGGATTAAAACTGTACTGAAAATATAAAGCATTAAAGGGCCATTAAATGGAGTACCTGACTGAGAACTGAAGCCCCAGCATTGATAAGAAGCCGCAAACATAGCAGTTTATCTTCTGCCTGAGTCTGTAGACTGCCATCGACTAGCCATGTTGAGGATGAGGAGGAGGCATTTATGGCCTTCATCGTAGCACAGTGAGAGATCACTGCACAGTGCAGAGGAGTCAGACCTAACGATAGCAGGCAGAAGCAAGAGCTGTATATTATTGTAACTGTAACTGTGATGCATAATAAAGCAGTACGAAAAGGTTTATACCTTCAAAGTTACGAGCCTCCAGGTCTATTCGCAGTCCAGCAAAGAGAATAACCTTTAAAATCGTAGTAGTTTAGATGCATGCTTGTGATATTTTTAATAACAAATATATTCTTTTTTGACATGTGTCTCTCACCTGCATGATACGTGGAAAACCATAGGTGGAGGCCAGATGGAGTGCAGTTTGACCATTGATGTCACAGATGCCGATGTCTGCACCAAGAGAGAGAAGATCCTGGACTATATCTGGTTGGTTAGCAGTTACAGCAACCAGCAAAGCAGTCTTGGATACAAAGGAACAAAAAGTCAGTGAGTGCATTAATACTAAAAAGAAGTATTCAATGTTTTAGATGCATCCAAGGTAAAAAAAAAAACACGTTCATTTTCTCATAATATACATTGTAGCATCACCTCTTTTCTCATAGTGTCTGAAATGGCTTGATAAAGGATTCGGTCTCTCTAAACCCCTCCTTTCTGAAAGCCTACTCTGCTCTGATTGGTCTGATGGCCCGGTCTGTTGCGATTGGTTTACCATTTACAGAGTGTGTCGGAAGTATATCCAAAGTGGATTTGTTTTCACAGCTCAGAAAACAGTTTATTCTCAACATGTTGACAACACAAACTAAACACTTCGATGCAATAGTTACAACTAATCAAAGTTGACGTTATCCACAGGCAGCCAGTGAAGACCATTGGCTGGCATTATGCAAATTTGTTACAAACCTACATAGGTTTGTTTAGGAAGTAAGACTGGAATCACTGACAACTTGTTTTAGGCAGTTCAGAGTCGGTTCTTTCTTTTGGGAGACAATAACATTGAACTTTGCAGACCTTTTACATTCTCAAACAGCTATATTACACACTGCATGAACGGTAATATCTGAAAAAGAATAATAGGGGCCCTTTAACAGTATTTTGTTGTGATAGTCACCTTGCCCTTGTGCTCTTTAGAGTCCAACTTCCCCAGTCCACAAAGTTTCTCCGCAGCAGCAAAAGCATATTCCCTCAGGCCTTTCGCAGTATAGATATGTAAAATCCTAAAAGAGAGGAAGAACAAAGTTTCAGTTTTCATTTACAGTGCAGAGCACTCTAACAACCTTTCTGTTTTCCGTTAGAGTCACTTTACTATAGGAGTTATGCTTAGACTGTGGTTTCATTAGTTGAGAAACTCACAAGGCCTTAGAAGACCCCTCTGGTGTAACACCTAATGCTGATACATTAGCTGACACAATTTACATAATGACATTATGTGTACATGACTGGAAGGTAAGACTGCAAATGTTATTCAGCACACAAAATTGGCACATTGAAAACGACCTTCTGTATTTATGTTGGTTTCATATGGTTTTTGGAAACATTTTATACTTTTTAAGAAAAAGTTTACATTTAATGATTCAAAAATGTTTGTCTTTTTTTTGTGTGTAGATATGTTAACCATTTATTTTCAAAAGGGTTAAAAATGTTTATGGAAATATTATGAATTATTAATTTTGGGCAGTCACACAACCTGTGACAAAAGTTTTTTGAATAAGTTTTTTGAATAAGCATTGAAGAACTTTTTTTTTAAAGAAATAATAATAAAAGATAAAGCTAAACCACTTTTTTTTTACTAAAATCATTGACCCAGTTATGGGGGTTGTTCACTAGAATAGATTATATACACTACCGTTCAAAAGTTGTTGTTTTTTATTTTGAAGGAAATAAATACTTTTTTTAGCAAGAATGCACTGGTCCTTTGTGCACTTTTGATCTCAATTGATCAAAAGTGACAGCAAAGACTTTTACAAAGTTACAAAATATTTATTTTTCAAATAAATGCTTGAAATTCATCAAACAATCCTGAAAAATATATCAGTTTTCACAACAATATTAAGGAGCACAACTGTTTTCAACATAGATGAAAAAGGAGAACTGTTTCTTTAGCACCAAAGCTTATGCCATCATGGATAAATTAAGTTTTAAAATATATTAAAAAAGAAAAACAGCTGTTTTAAATTGTAGTAATATTCCAGATTTTAAGGTGATGTAGTTACATGTACTATAGTAATAACAGTAAACTATGCATGATTACAAGTAACTGACCCAAACCATAACTCGATAATAAGTACATGTAGTTAATTAATATGACTGTTAATTAATATTTATATCTAAATCATTTTTTGAACAGTAGTGCACTCATCTGATTTCCTAGGCTGTTTAAAGCTATAAATATAGATCCGTGGTAAATCTCCACCCTAAACATCGTTCAGAAAATGTTGGTTTGACTTACGTGTCCCCATCATCATCCTGCCAGGTGGTTCTGCTATAATCCATGTTCTGCAGGAAGACTCGAGCCTCCTGCAGCTTCACCATATCCATTTGGGGCTTGAAATCTTGGGAAACGTACTGGCTTGTGTGATCCTCTGCTCTGGATTCAGAAGACCAACACAAGCCGGAGCTCTGAACGGGGACTGTCACGGTCATATCAGTCCCGGCTGCAGTTACAGGGCATTCTGTTATAGACTGTGAGAAATGACAGAGAATAGGACAAAAACGTGATTGAAAACAAAATCCATAATGAACCAAATGAACATGGTTTTGTAAGCCTTCACTTATTATGCTACCTCCAATACTTCTAGAGCTCTTACATATTGCTGTGTTGTCCGGGCGTCCTGGCAGTCTTGAATCTGCTGAGGGCTGTAGCCAGTGGCAAGCGTCTGGGTAAAGTTTGGTGCGCCCGAGGAACTGGACATGAATGAGAAAGGGTTGCACTGCTGTAGCGAGGAATGTGCCTGATGAATGCTGGAAACTTCCCATCGGTCATATCTAACTGCGCCCATGTCTGTGTAGCTTGCACTGGTTCCTGCAAGAGAAAAGAATCATCTTTAGAATTGAAATGTCATTGAAGTTGCATTTTATAAGCAAAATCCTCAGTTAGCAGAGATGGTCAGACTCACCGGCAGTGGGAGATTGTACTGATGCCAACACCTGTTGGAAACATTTTGGAGGATGATTAAAGCGGTTTATATCAGCATTATAAAAAAATGGTGCTATATGGCACTAAAAGTGGTTCTTGGTCGTAATCATCGGGGAGCCACTTTTGGTGCTATATAGCACCATATCTTAACATGTTCTGTATATGGTAGCGGTGCTATATAGCACCTCAGCCAAAGAACCGGTGAAGAACCACTGAAGCACCAAGATTGGTGCTATAGAGCACTTAAAGAGGTTCCCCTATGATTATGAGCCAAGAACCACTTTTAGTGCCATATAGCATCATTTTTTTTAGAGTGAGCCTCAAGACATTCATACTTAGAAATATGATAGTTTTGACTCACTGGGACAGATGCAGCGCCACCAGCAGAATAAGATGCTGTAGAGCAGGAGGGGGGTGCTGAGGAGGTCTCTCTCTTTCTCTTCTGCTCCAGGAGTTTCTTCACTGTGGGCAGAGGGTAACACGCCTTTTCCTTCGGTGCTGTGGACACAGGAATAAACCAAATTTTATATTCAAATTCTGTTATGTGATATATATTTACCTATTTGGGTTCAGTACGATTTAAAAAAAAGAAAATAATACTTTGGTTCAGCAACAACATGTAAAGTCAAAGTAAAGATAAATGCTGTTCAAGAATCCTGATAAAAACAAAAACAAATGTATCACGGTTTCCACAAAAAAAAAAAAAAAATCAGCAGCACAACTGTTTTTAACATTGATCGTTTCTCAAGCACAAAATCAGCATATTAGAATGAGTTCTGAAGGATTATGTGACACTTAAGACTGGAGTAAAGATGCTGAAAATTCAGCTTTACCATCACAGGAGTAAATTACAGTTTAAAATATATGACAATAGAAAATAGTTTAAATTGTAATATTTTACCATATTACTAGGTATTTTTACTGTGTTTTTTATCAAATAAATGCCTTACCAACCCTGAATTTACGGTACGGAACGGTAGTCTCTGTAAATATCTAAATTGATATCGATTTATCAAGCGAGAGTCCACCCTTTCCCATAATCAAGTTCATATATTTCATGAAGATTTTACAATAATATAATGGTGGAATTTGATTAACTAGATAGAAGCAGTGACAATGTTGTCAAAGCTAATATTTATATTTATACTACAGAATGAAAATAAATGCTAATATTTTTTGGGTATTTTTCTATTAAACCCCAGACATTTGTTATACAACGCCACAGCAAATGTAAGAGATTTGTTTAAGGCAAGTAAAACATTTACATCTTGCTAAATGCACATTTATTGTTTTTTTTCAAGTAAAACTGATTTCTACAGTAATGTGATTTCCCCAGTGCCGTTTTTAACAGAGCGTTCTGGTATGACATAAAAATGTTTTTCTTTGTGTTAGTCACTAAAAGAAACTGAAAAAGACAAGAATGCAAATATCGGAGGTTTCCAGTGGGCTTTAGCTACGTATTCTAGAGCAGAGAGAAGGAAAGTTTCTTCAAACTCTTGACCCCAAACGTGAGATAAGAAAGATATTTCCACCGAAGGAGCGTACTGCTCATCCTCTCACCCGTGAGGAAGGTATTCCATTTGGAAAAGAGGTGGTGAGGTCACGTCTACCTGTCTTCTTCATCAGAAACCCTGCGTCTATGGAGAGGATTCTAACAGCACATTCTCTGTAACTGTTTCCTTTCCTCCGTTACGCTCTTCGTGGCAAACCACATCTTCTTTCTGCATCGGTGACGTACATCCTTTGAAGGGGCCCATCAGAGGTGTGTGAACAGATGCTTAGGTACTGATTTCGAGTCAGATTTGATGCCTGCCAGATGGCACAATGAGTTGCAGTACTGAGCTGAAATCAGCTGCATAGATCACAGTTAAGCTGCAATACTTCATCTATCCACCAGGAATAAACAAGGAAGATCTAATATAAATATTAATCAGATTACTGCTTCACTCACAGTCACATATATTTCTTTCCCACAATGCAGTGTGAGAGAAACACTTCTAAATTATTATTATTATCCTTTATGGGCTAGTCAGAGTAATATATTATGTACCTCCATGATCTGATAATAGTTTTGCCTATATAACTAGCCTATAATAATAATAATAATAGTGTTTGATTAATCTATACAGCTCAGACGCAAAAACTGCTTTCTGTGTCTCATTCTGTAAGGTATCTCTTTACAGGAAAAGTAACTGGTTTCAACAAAACATTAAGTAATTCTTATGGCAAAGGGGATTCAAAAGAGGAAGGTTTAATCAGCATGGAAATTCCACTGGGCATAACCTTGAGAGGATCATTCCTTTTCTTATCTCTTTTCTTAGTTTTGTTCTACATTCCAGTTGAATTACTCCACTTCTCAGCTCTGTTACTTTTTAAAGCTCACTATCTCAAAAGGTACTGCTCGAAAGTGTACATTATGTACAGTGTCATGTTTAGTCAAAACTCTAAAAATAATGGTGCTATATGGCACTTAAAGTGGTTCTTGGCTCGTAATCATAGGGGAACCACTTTTTGTGCTATATAGCACCATATCTTTACATGTTCTGTAAATGGTAGCGGTGCTATATAGCACCTCAGCCAAAGAACCGGCGAAGAAACACTGAAGCTTGGTGCTATACCACAATTGTGAGAGTTGAGTATAACACAAAACACAGTCGTTTTTTAAATGGCTAGCCTATGTTTTGTGTATGTCTATATTTTTCTAATTTTATTTTATTTTTAACAAGCAAATGTTCATAAATAAGTAGTGGAATATGTTGTAACAACAGAATTCCAAACTAGATTAAGTTAGATTTTAATGTAGGAATGTTATAGACCTATCAACATTTGTCAACAATCCCCAGTCTCCTTACCAAACGCTAACGTTACTCATGTGAAATATTTGATTGCTAAGTTACTTCATATTTTTACTGTAGATTAGCTATATAAAAAACACCAGTGCTTGTGTTATCAGTCACAACAGTTTCAAAGGTCACACGACAAGATTGATTTTCATGCTTAAAATGTCCGAAAGCGTGGGCTCTCAGCGGCTGGGATACCCTCGCACCTCTATCTTGTAAATTCAAAAACGGAAATCCCTGGCCAATGAGTCACCGCGCGCGGGTGTCCTCGCGGGGATTCCGCTCAGTCTCTCACTCTACTCTCTTAGACACAGTAAATAGTCTATATTTACTCATTAAATAATCTTAGGTTGCCGTTTATTCCTGGACACTTGGTATATTCCACCGTACATTTGTATCAGTAGTATAATTGCTACCTTTATAGTCGACAGTTTACTTTTCGCTATCATTTTTCACAAGCTATTCTTTATAAAAAACGAGACCCACACCCATTAAAAACGGGAACTGAAAGTCTAAAAGGGAGGAGTAATTTATCAAGGGGGTTGTTCAAATAACTGTAAAAATGAACTCCGTGACTGATGATGTTGTTGGGGGATCCTTTATTCAAATGAGTTACGTCTATTTTTAAACGGTCATACATCACTGAACTTACGTCATAAAAATCAGATAAACAGCAAAAGAAAAAGTAGTATTCCATACGCTGTTTCCAGCTAAATAGTCGTATTTAACAGCCTATGTGTATTTTGTTAAATTATTAAGTCAAATTAATTATGTCAGTGTTGAATTATTTGGGTAGGCTATAACGTTAGTAACTCGAACACTTAACGCACCTGTCGCCTTTTATAGGCTAGTAGCCTACGTTTTGTCTCTTTTACTCCATTATATCAAAAAACATTCATCTTAGCCTTTATTCTCCGATTCTTTCCGCTTTATAAATCATATCAATAAAAAGTCTTCGTACTCACATTTCTGAAAGTGCATGTCAGAATCCCTTTTGCTGTCTTTAATTCTCGGCTCCCACGCCAGGTGAAATGAATGCTGTCAGTCGCAGAGCAGCCTCTGATAGATGTCAACTCCTCGAGTCGCTGCCTGTTATTAACTGGCATCGGCACGTTTCACTATGTATACAGAGAGCACGTTGTATTCCCCCGCCCATCTGTAGCTCCGCCCTCTGATGGCGAGCTCTCAAACACTAGAGCACATAGAGGAAGGTGGATCGGTTTGAGCCTGACAGAAGCAGAAGGGTTTCTTTTTCTTTCTTTTTTTAAACTTTTTTTTGCATATAGTGTCAATGACGAATATAACGACGAGCGAGACGAAACCATGGAGAAATCTTTTAGAAATATAGCACATTTGTTTTTAGAAATTTCATCTTTGTTTCATATGGATTTCCTTCAGTTTTGAATGTATTTAAAGTTGACTACATTTTTTTTTATTTAGTAGCATATTCATTTCCCCGACCATCTATAGCTCCGCCCTCTGACGAGCTGTCAAACACTAGAGCTCATTGGAGGAAGGTGGATGGGTTTGAGCCTGACAGAAGCGGTAAGGGGTGCTTTCCTTGCATATGTGTCAATAACAAATATAAGGATGTGCGAGACGATACAATGGAGAAATCTTTTAGAAATATTGCACCTTTGTTTTTAGAAATTTCATTTTTGTTCCATAGTAGGCTACACTGGAAAAAAAGTGTGTTGGATTTACATGATTTAATCTTGTACATCGGTCCCACATGAATCAATGAAGTTAAACATAATTTGTTCATGTAACTTCAACATCATGGAAGGAAGTAATTTTAAGTGAAACAATTAAAGGGATAGTTCACCCAAAAATGAAAATTATCCTATAATTTACTCACCCTCAAGCCATCCTAGTGTAGCCTATATGCCATTCTTCTTTCAGACGAATACAATCAGAGTTATATTAAAAATGCCCTGGCTCTTCCAAGCTTTATAATGGCAGTGGATGGCAGCCCAAAATTTGAAGGCCAAAAAAAGTGCATCCATCCATTCTAAAAGTAATCCACATGGCTCCAGGGGGTTAATAAAGGCCTTTTGAAGCGAATCAATTGTTTTTTGTAAGAAAAATATCCATATTTAACACGTTATAAAGTAAATTATCTAGCTTCCGGCAGACCGCCTTCTGTATTCAACTTACGAAGAACATGTAACACCTCTCGCAGCTATGTCCATCGTCATTGTCGAGGCAGTTAAGTTTATTTTGTAAGTTGAATACAGAAGGCTGTCCGCCGGAAGCTAGATATTTTACTTTATAACGTGTTAAATATGGATATTTTTCTTACAAAAAACAATTGATTCGCTTCAGAAGGCCTTTATTAAAGGATTAGTTCACTTTCAAATAAACTTTTGCTTATAATTTACTCACCCCCTTGTCATCCAAGATATCCATGTCTTTGTGTCTTCAGTCGAAAAGAAATGAAGATTTTTGATTAAAACATTTCAGGATATTCCTCCACATAATGGAATTCAATAGACCCCAAACGGTTCAAGGTCCAAATGAGAGGTTCAGTACAGCTTCAAAAGGGCTTTAAACCACATCAAACGGTCCCAGACGATCAATAAGGGTCTTATCTAGCGAAACGATCGGTAAAACGCAATTATGTTGAAAAGGTCATGCTAGACGCAGGCGCAAATACATTTGAATATGTGGATACGGTCCTCCTTCTGCTCATTTGTAAACACTGACTCGGTACTTCCGGCTGCGTCTAGCGGGACCTTTTCAACGTAATTGCGTTTTACGTGACGTCACGTAAAACGTAAACTTTATTTATTTAAAAAAAAATGACAGATCGTTTCGCTAGATAAGACCCTTATTGATCGTCTGGTACCGTTTGATGTGGTTTAAAGCCCTTTTGAAGCTGTACTGAACCTCTCATTTGGACCTTGAACCATTTGGGGTCTATTGAATTCCATTATATGGAGGAATATCCTGAAATGTTTTCATCAAAAATCTTCATTTCTTTTCGACTGAAGACAGAAAGACATGGATATCTTGGATGACAAGGGGGTGAGTAAATTATAAGCAAAAGTTTATTTGAAAGTGAACTAATCCTTTAACCCCCGGAGCCGCATTTTGTATCTCCGATTGTATTCGTCTGAAAGAAGAATGTCATATACTGTACACCTAGGATGGCTTGAGGGCGAGTAAATCATGGAGTAAATATAATTTTAGGGTTAACTATTCCTTTAAGTATCCCTTTAAATATCCCTTAGCACACAGTAGCATCTTGAATGCTAACCTTATCACATTAAATGCAAAAGCTATACTTCAGCGATATAGGTAAGATATTTGCAACAGTCCACAGCCTATAAGCAAATGCTCCACTTTTCTCCACAATGGTAACCTACTGTAATTTAAATTGTTCTAATAATTCCAATATACTTGAACATTAAACTCTATTACACATTATCAAGTCTTCCCCTTTTCTCGTCTTGCTCAAAAATACATAAAATAACACTTTTACATGTAAAATAACATTTACTCTCTTTTGATTTAGCCATATGCAAAGCATGCTGGGAACTAACAAGCCCTGCACATAGATTGTAAAAAAATATGGATGACGCGGCTTCATTCGCTTCCGCTGAAGAAAAGCAAAGCCTCCGGTGGTCTGAATATGGCGCTGACACCTTGCACAGATTTGGGATAGAGTCTGCGCAGTAGTGACCTCGGGACTGGAGTCTGCGCAGTAGAGGGCAAGAAGTATAGCCGCGATATCAAAAGCCTGCCCACACTCTTGCAGATGCAGAACAAATAATTATGTCAGTGTGAAATAAACAGTTATGGAAATGTAGAAATTAAAGCTAAACCTCCAATCTCCTCCCGAAAATCCTGAAAAAAGTCAGTTGGTGCCTCACTGACAACTTCACTCAGAGAAGCGCTCAATCTCAGCTGTCATTCATGACGTCACAACCGTGTCTTGCGTCCATTAGAATACACAGAGGGGCGGGGGTTTTGACCTATGGGACCAACCACCTGGGTGCGATCGAGGCACGTCGGCTTCAGTTTCTAACAGGAGTGCTTCAGGCTTGGCCCTGCTCAGTTTCAGTTAATGCAACACAAATCAATCATGTAATCTCAACACAAACAGATTAAGCAGACTTCAATTTTACATATATTTCAGTGGATTAAACACAATCAAATTAAGTTAGGACATGTGCTTTTAATTAAGCAATTTGAACAAACAGCAAAAAAAAAATTTTTTCAGTGTAGCCCAGCATAATTTCCTAACACATTTAAAGGTGCAGTGCGTAAAGTTTAGCGGCCTCTAGTGGTGAGGTTGTGAATCGCAATCGTCCTCCGCTCACCCCTCCCTGTTTGAAGCATATAGAGAAGCTAAGGAGGCCGACACAAGACAAAAATGTTGTCGTCGGAGAGAGTAGTTAGCACTCTGTAGAGAAGTTTGTCCGTTTAGGGCTACTGTAGAAACATGATGGCACAAAATGGCGCTTTCAATGTAAGGGGACTCGCGGTGTATGTAGATTGAAATGGCTCATTCTAAGATAATAAAATCAATGGTACATTATGTAAGGTCTTTATACACCACTGATAATTTAGTTATGTATATTATATTGCATTTCTGTCAATAGATCCTCATAAATACTACACAATGCACCTTTAATATAGGCTATACAACCTTATAATATTTAAGTAAGCCTATATTAATAAATATATTAAATGTAATCATGTATTAAATATAATATCTAGGCTATGTAAAGTAAAAAAAAAAAATGCAAATAGGCCTAAATGGTTATTTTCAGTCGAGAATCAAAATGACTGATTTAGAATTTGAAAATATGTTTCAGCGCCATCATAAATATGGTGTTTATTAATGTTTTGTTTTAATAGTTTCTGTTGCTTTTAAGAAATATAATTCATATATTATTTAATTGACATTCAATTAGATAGTGTATCAGTGTAAAGTTAGTTTTGTTAAACCATCTTAAAGACCATAACTACTTCCTTTTCCACCACATCAACCTTGATATGTTAATTTGCCGCTGATATTAACCATCATATCCATTTCCTCCATTCTCACCACAACGTCAAAAAGGTCTTCTGCTTCTTCACTCCTCCTCCACCCACTCATCCTCCCCCAGCTGCAAAAAAAGTAGAGAACTTTACATGTTTAAACAGCTCAACTGCTGTTGACTTTATTTGGTGTGTAATGAGAAAAGCACTCTTATTCACTTTAAATAAACATCCCGATGGGCAGTAGAGCACACTTAGTTTATTCTGAAGTAGCACTTAAAAAATATGGAGAAATGTGCAAATTTCAAATGTTGCAAGGCCACTGTTTACTAATTTGTTCCTGTAGTCTATGCGTAGTTTGACTAACCTCAGTGTGAAAGAACTGTAGATCTTCAAGAGCAAGATTGAGAGCCTCTCCACTAGGGCCCTATAAGTAAACAATAACATCAAGGCGTTATGACTATTACAGTTCAATTCTTTAGTTTATTTTTCTAAAAGAGGACTGGAATACAAGTATTTATTTAGGCGAGGCAGTGCCTGCTGGGATGGAAATAGAGGAATAGAGTACAACTTCTGTCTTCATGGAAAATTGCCCCATCTAGTGACCAAATATGTTATAGCCATATATGCATGCCTTAAAATAATTAAGTTCAGGTGCACCATAATGTGGCATAAACAACATTTCATTACATCATCTGCAAAAAAAAATTTTTTATTAGGAAACTGAACCCTATGAACTGTTGAATATGTATAAAGTCTAACAACTTTTCAGTAAATATGTGATTTGAAAATAAGATCATATAATAATAAATTCAACTGAAATGCAAATCAATACTAAACTGTCATGAGCATCATATTCTTGTTGAAGTCCATTCACATGCGAATGCCAGACCTTCTTTTGTGACTATATTTTGAGAGCAGTTAAAACCCCAGAGTCAGTCTCTTTTGTAGCTTTTTATTGTTATTCATGTAGTATTTTTCTTACTATCATATTGCCATGCAGTTGAGGTTCAGTCAAAAGCCACACTATTACAGAATGGCATTGTCACCAATTGAAACTGCTTCACTTGTCCTTGACATAGATGAGGTTTAGGTGTTCATAATGCAAAGGGAAATTAACAGTTTTCAGGGTAGGCTACATTAAATTTGTCAATTAATGACTAAGTCACAACATTAATTGCATCATAAAGTCTATTAAAACCGTTATGTTAAAATTGACTGGCCTATATGTCAGAGGCGGCAAGTTTGTCACCTTCTTACTATTTGTGAGTGTGTCAGACCACTAGGGTTGCCACCTTCAGTGTGGCAAAATAAGGGACACCCATTCACGACAACCCCCACCCCCCCAAAAAAAATCCCCTAAAAAACAATTGCATAAAGGACAGAAATAAAGAATACATCATGAAATGATTATTTCAACATTAACAACTTGACAGCTCAATAATAAACCATAAGAAAACATAAGATCAAGTACGTGAACTTGCAACAGAACACATGCTATATTATTTTACATTTGATTATTTTATTTAATTCTAAAGAACTCTTAGCCTATTTGGTGCACTTATGACGCCTCATGATGTTCCAAACCTGTATGAGTTTCTTTGTTCTGCTGTAGGCCTACACAAAAGAAGATATTTTGAAGAAAGTTTGTAGCAGGCTGCTTTGGGGCACCATTGACTTCCACAGTAATCTTCCTATGTGTTCAACATAAAGAAATGTATACATGTTTGGAACAACTTGAGGGTGAATAAATGATGACAGAATTTTCATTTTTGGGTGAACTTTTATAGCATTCAAATAATCGATAGCATAAGGCATTACACTGCTATCACCACGATTATTAATCATTAATGTACATTTTCAGGCTTGTATTTGGACTGGGCAAACGTGTTCATTTATTAAATGATGTTTAGAAGAATTAACTTTATAATTATTTGAAAAACAATAACAGCTATTGTTTCTTAACAGGCCAACATCAGCTACCACATAACAAAATAACAGTACCTGAAGACATTTTGTGATCTCATATGAATTTATAGGTATTGTATAGAGTCGGCAAATATGTTTGCTCTATTATATGACTTCGGTACAGAGTAGCTAAGGGTAAAGAAACTAGGAATGTAGTCACATGATTCATATCCCGGAAATACATTGCCGTCGATGGAAAAATGGCGTTATGAGCAGCTTCAGACTGTAAGAAAAAGTGGGGCAGTAGAGTCAAGAGACAATCAATGATTAACCTGCGTTTGTCGGCTCACTTAAGGACAGAAAAGCCCAAACTGACATTAGTCATAAATGTATATTAATACAGTTGCACACTAGATTATGTAAAGACGCGCCACAGATGGACAAAGACAGACTCGCAGTAAGTACATGCCAAAATAAACACGAGGAAGTAACCTTAAAAGGGGCGTGTAATGGCTTTCATGGCTTGGAGAAATACTAATGGGGAAAAAACCCTGACGGAAGCATTTTATTGGCGTACATACTAGCACAGCGATACGGATCGATGAGAATGTTTTGTTATAAAGTAGATGTATCGCTTGATATTGTACGCTTAACGCTTGTATCGTATCTTGTTACGCGTACCTAAAGGTGTCCTTTTCTCATGATGCGATTTGTTTTATGACCTCGTTATGCCTATGCTTGTAGGCAATTTCTTATTTATTTGCTCTTTAATCCAGTATGAATTGTGCATATGCAGCAATGTGACACATATTGATTTTAGGCCCTTTTTAAATATTACAGTATTATATAGGCTATCTTATATTTAGATATAATACATTTATAATAGGCTATTTATAACTAATATTATTTAACACAGGCGGGTGCATGCTCATGGCTGGATATGCATCACTTCATTGGTGACCTTATGGCAGCAAGTGCTTCAGTCTCTGGTCATCCACTGAGAGAGCAACGAACCGAGGAGACACCGAGTTCTGCTTGGCCCAAAGTCTCTCATCCTCCCCAGTCTATCCCATCCAGACAGAGCCAGGTGAAAAATGCTGTCCAGATTGGTCTGCATTCTGAGGAAAAGGAAAGGGAGCCTAGAGACCATGAAGGCCATAGTGAGTAAATATTACAATATACTCTACAGTACTATGGTCTACAGTGCCATTGTGTTATAACTAATTTACAATTAATCCTCATGATGCTTTTAATACTTTAGAGGCACTTGCTTATTGCATTTACTGGCCTCAGCAGCCTGTTGCCAAATGAGATCATTGACTGGTGATTTCACCAGGACAGATACAGCAAATAATAAATGCAATGATGCATTTAATATATATGAAAACTACATTAATGCATTATTCTTGCTACATAAATTCACAGACTTTCCAATGCAGATCAGAGGCAGCTTAAAAGCAATCCAATAATTTGTCCTAACTATATATTAAAGAAGAGATTACGAAAATGATAATAGGAGTCAGCTGGTCATTATCATCACAAAGTAAACCGAGACCGGGTGATTAGTGCCCTGATTATCTGACATGAACATTGGTTTCCCAAAAATGGATGAGAAGTCAGTCGTACAGAATGTTTCTCTGGACAATAGTCCACAATAGTCATTTTTCAGAAACATTTGACAGTTGAATAATAACACTGAAAACAGTATTCCAGAGAGCCATGTAATAAATAAAGATCTTAAACAGATATTAGTAATAGATTTTATAAGTGTTTTTTTATTATACATAAATAACCTCTTAATAAGCTAAAGCATTATATATCTCTAACTACTTCCTGTAACTAATCAGTGAAGTTCACATATTCTTTTGAGTAACAACTGGTTCTCAGTTCCCAACCATACAAGCAAATAGTTTCGTATTAAGTGTATTCCTTTTTTTTTTTTTTTTTTTACTTTCCACTCAATTGATTTCAGTTGACTCATTTTGTGCATTCTCATCTCCCTCTTTTGTAGTTCAGCATCGTACCTGCACATGTCCTGGCTGCCCTCTTTCCTCATCATCTTCTAGTTCCTCAATCCAGACCCTGAAACCCAGAACAAGCCCGGCCTCACAGATCAAACCACCTTTGCCCCTAAAATCGACCCCACCACAGCATGCCAAAGAGCCCAGCCCTACCCCTGTCGGCCTCGGTTTGTGTCTAGGTTTGGGTCTCTCTCTGGAAGAGGAAAACAGAGAGCCCAGCAGCACATCTGGTCACCCCCAGCAGGAGGACAAAGGCACTAGCACACACAGCCCAATCCCTCAGGCAAATCCTGAGTCCCCAGTTGTCCCACCTGTTCAGGCCTTATGTCTATGCTGCCACCGTGGCTTGCAAACCTGTAGCCAACTTCTACGCCAACAAAAGGACCCAGAGGCACATGTTGCCAACTACCATCATCAACACCATCACTGCCCGCTCACCACCTGCACATCATGTACTCTCCCCTCCTTCCCTTGCCTGTCCTGCCAACGCACCTTCCCCACTTGCGCCGAGCTCCTGCGGCATCAGCAGGGCCATGCTCAGCATGAGGGCCTGCAGCAGCTCCCGTGCATGCACTGCAATGCCTCTTTTCCTCGGCCATCTCAACTACTGCAGCACCAGCGAACTCAGCATGCATCCAAATCGGGCGGCTTCCTGTGCGGCGAGTGCGGACGCGCGTTCAACTCGCACAGCAATCTGCGAATCCACCTCAACGTGCACACTGGTGCCCGACCGTATATCTGCACCGACTGCGGCAAGAGTTTCAGCCAGTCCGGGGCACTTAAGATTCACCGCCGAATTCACACCGGAGAGAGGCCGTACACCTGTTCTTATTGCGGTAGGGGTTTTCCTCACCTTGCTGGGGTAAGAGCGCATCAGCGAATTCACACAGGGGAGAAACCGTACCGCTGCGGTCAGTGTGGAAAGTGCTTTACTCAGTCTGGGGCTCTGAAGATCCACATTCGCATCCACACCGGGGAGAGGCCTTTCGTGTGCGGCCTCTGTGGGAAAAGCTTTTCAAACCGTTCCGGTATCCGCTTTCATCACCGCACGGTTCACGGGATCGTGACGGAGCCGAACTCTGTGGGCAGGCCTAGTCTGGCTGCCTCTGCGTCATCCACAGTTTCAGAATTCCAGGGAATTCAAGCCTCCAGTCTCAACCAGATTCATCTACGGCTAATGGAAGGGAAGAGTCCACCCAGTAAAGAGCAGTTAAGTAGGGATGGGGAAAAAGCAACCCTTCCGTATGCCTGCGAGGACTGCGGAAAGCGCTTTCCAGATGCCCCGTCTAGAAACAGACACCAGACGTTGCAACACTACTCTTCGGAAGAGAGAGAGAAGGAAGAGAGAGGCTCAGATAAAACTAAAGATTAGACAACAGCAGCGAAAATTTGTATTTCAAAAGTTATGTAAAGGGGAAAAAAGGCAACTTTAATATATAATGTATTAAACCAGGTATTGAGCCTGAAACCTAAACAAAGCCAAGAGCTGATGCCAGTCCCCTCACACTGACTATCCGCTTGTTAAGTCGTGACAAGGAACTATACATTTAAATTGAGAATACTATCTCCACAGCTTTTTATGAGCACTATTAATCCATAACACACATTTAAGTTTTTAAAAACTGATGCACACTAGTATCACTGGGCTCACAGTGTCCTAGGCACCAATATTTTAACGATTCATAAAAGATGAATCACTGTCTGGCCATCTGAGATTTCAGTATGGAGATAAAGGTTAGGATTGTGATTGTTCAGTAGTATAACAGCGAGTTAGCACTGTTTGTTGTTTGTTTTTGCCATTTGATGAGTATTTGGATCCAAAAATAGTGATGCGCGATGTTAAACTTAACAAGCAAAATCTTGTTTTGGTTATGTACGTTACTTTTTCTTGAAATTTGTGCCTCTAAAAAGATAATTTGAGACAACCTGAAACTGCACCTTAAACTTTAAATCAGTAGCTTTGCCTATCAGTATAAAGGTATTTAAGGTATTTATGTATATATAGTACGTTACAAAACCTGGGGCCAGCTGCATAAACATTGCTATTATGTTAAGACATAACCCTTAAAGGGTTAGTTCACCCAAAAATGAAAATTTGGTCATTTATTACCCACCCTCATGTTCCAAACCCGTAAGACCCATTCATCTTCGGAACACAAATGAAGATATTTTTGATGAAATCCGAGAGCTCTCTGACCCCTCCATAGACAGCTATTTAATGAACACTTTCAAGGTCCAGAAAGGTAGCGCAAAAAACAAACAAAAATAACAACTTTATTCAACAATTTCTTCTAGCCTGTGTCAGAATCTTTCGCTGTTGACGTAGTGTAAACAGTGCAGCACTTCCAGAATGCCACTTACCATAGTTAGAACGAAATTGTTGAATAAAGTCGTTATTTTTGGGCAAAATTTTGTATTCTCGTCGCTTCATAAAATTAAGGTTGAACCACTGGAGTCACATGGACTATTTATCTTTCTGGGCCTTGAAAGTGTTAATTATATTGCTGTCTATGGAGGGGTCAGAGAGCTCTCGGATTTCATCAAAAATATCTTCGTGTGTTCCGAAAATGAACGAAGGTCTTACAGGTTTGGAACGGCATGATGGTGAGTAATTAATGACATAATTTTCATTTTTGTGTGAACTAACCCTTTAAGATCTAGTATGACCCACTAGCAGTTAGTCTAATTTTTTTAGGCCAATCTTCATTTTTATATAATTGAATTAAAAAAGTTATGAACAGTCTTTAAGAATACAATTTGATGACTAACTTGCAAGACTAGTCTTAGCAGTTCATGCAACTGGCCCCTGTTCTATTTTTTCCACCATCAGGCTGAAAGGATACCAGAAAGCAAAGGGAAGAACGCTAGGTTTACAAATGGCAAGTGACTAATCGTAGGTCTCCATGTCAATAAAACCGTTCCACCAGCATAATTCTCCTGTCCTGAGTACGGTTAGCTAAATGTGCTGAGAAGTTGAAGTGTAGGAACGGATTGTAATTGTACTGTATCAAACTGTTTTTAAATGATACTCGTACCAATACTGGTACTTCTTACAAACATTCGGCATGATAGTGGAAATTTTTTTTTTTTATTGTTTTTATTTATGTTTTAGCACTTTGTGTGTGCAAGAATTTTGTAGTTTTGCTAGTTTTTTTTGCTTTTAATATTTCTTTTTATTGTTCAAATGAACTTTTAATGCTGTTTTGATGATGAACTGGATAATTAAGTAAAGGTTCTGGATGGATAATTTGTTACGTTTTAACCTAATGGAAAATGTATGCCTAAAATAGAGTAAGTTCTCTGTTGTGCATTGGCTGAAGTAATAGTGCCTTTCTTAATTGGAATCTTGCAAAGCACATGCAAACCATGACAAATAATTAGGTTCTTTATAGTGATGCACCAATATGAAAATTTTGGTTGATACTGATCATTCTTTGTATTTGAAAGCCGATAACCAATATATTCATTGATAAATCCAAATCCAAATTTGTATATAATTTTGTCTGATTACAAAAACAAGTCTCACACATTATAATTTTATGTAGCCTATATGACAGACTTGCTGCACTTAACTTTTCCTTCTTTAATGTGATTTCAATCATATTTCGAGCAATTCAAAACCATCATGGTGAACAGTGCACATCTGTCTCAGCTGAAGGAAATAACCCATTATTTATCGGCTTTAATATATTGGCCAAATTTTCTTATTGGGCCAATAACAATAACATTAAAAATGAACATATATCAGCCGATACCGACATTGTGGCCGATATATCGTGCATCCCTAATTCTGGCCATAGCAGTCAAAAATCAAATATGGCCATCAATTGCTACAATTGTTCTATATATGTGGATTTAAATGAAATGAAGCTCTTGCCATATTTTAAAGCATTTCAGTTTGTTGTGTGGAGATGAATATTATGACATCATTAGGACACGCAATGTACTTGCTTACTGTGTTTGTGCAGGGACTGACAGTACACAAGACTGCACGTCAGTCAGGGGGCTGCCATTTTCACAGTTGGTCAAAGGTTTGTTGTTAAATTATCGAAGTACATCTGTATTATTACTCAGAATTAAAGTTTGGCGAAACTGTAATGGGAAAAGTATTGTCCATTATTGTCCACCATTGATATGTGAACCCACCTTATGTGGTATTGTGTCGACTATAATGGTCAATAATTGTAACCTCTCAGTCTCAACCCAGAGCATCAGATACTTTTTGTACATCTGTCAGTTCAGCTCGATGTCCATTGTTGTGTACACATACCAACAAAAATAAATGTTGATGGACCTTATTTGAAGATTAAATTTGTGATCTATCAGTATGGTAAACTGATGTATTCTGTTTTTTGATTACATTTTAATATCTGGTACCTTGCAGACCAGAACCCTTGAACCCTTGTCTTGGTTATTGTCAATATGAGACTTTGTCTACAACAGATACATTTCGAAACTAGAATTCACCGTTGCTGAGTCACCTACAGTCACCTGAAATTACTGTAAGGCCAATGAACTTTAGACTAGGGCATTTCCATAGTTTCCTATATACTGTTCTGCCCTCTTCAAATTTCCTTGGCTGTCTACTAACATTATACGTGTTTATTATTATTATTATTATTTCTCTTCCCTCCAGTTCAGTATCATTTGTAAGTAAGAGAAAGTAATATTATAGCTACTCCCAGATATATTTCACCTCGACAACAAACATGCCCGCGCAACTTCCACGTGCAGGGAGTGCGTTTCTTTAAAAACGCATTTGAGCAAGTGCAGCATTTTTATTTTAGCTTGATATTTTCAGTGTTGTTCCCAAATGTTGCCTAGCAACATTAGGCAATATTTTACTTTGCACTGGGTTGTATTTAACTTCAAACGTTACATCGGGTAAATACGAATAAAAGTATTAGAAGGTCTAATGTCATTTTTATTATCATGACAGATTCACATATCAGACTTTTATCACGCACACAAAAAAAAAAACACTGTGGTGCCTCACCCTATGAACATAGATTATCCTAGAGACAAGTGATGCTTAAACTAAATTTTTATGGGGACTTTGTTTTGAGGCCATGCACAAGATATCCTTCTCTTTTAGTATTTTGGTAATTTTGATATAACAAATAACAAATTATGCTAACATTATATTATTGCATCTTTGTAATAAAAACAAAAGAAACATAGCACGTTAAGCTCCACCTTCTTTCGCGCTCATAAATTGTGTTTCAAACTTTCATTTTGGGAGTTCTTCTCGGTTCTCAAACGCAGAAGTCAAGATACGTCAAGATGAAATACTATACTCTCCTCGCAGTTCTGGCGTTCGCCTTCCTCCAAAGAACCACTGGTAAATAACATTTTACTTATGTCTTCGCAAAACCATTATTTTTTGAAAGCATTTTACTGTTTCAACCTAAAATCAATGTTCGTGTACCACGTGTTAGTAGCCTATATAAAAAACAACAACAAAATAATCAAGTGAGACTGAGAGGTACGAAATGTGAAATAGACCTAAATAAAACGTTTTTTTTATTGCTGGCTGATAGAATTGCATACCTCGAAATTGAATTCGTCTGAACAACCAACAATTGTCCGGGGTAATACTAGGGGATTTTTGCAGTTGAAAACGAAAGTGTTTCTGTTTTTGTTACGTTACAGGGTTGTAATACAACGATATATAGGCTTATCATATACCTTAACTTATCGATATATATTATCAAAAGCCCCATGAAGATTGCCTTTTCAATGTGAAATTTATCATTTTACACAGGACGTATACAAGACGCCTACAGCAATTAAGACTAGGAATTTGACACCTTACCTAATGCTCACCATCTTGACCCAACCAGTTAGACGACATTTGAAGGAAACATTCACATTGTTTTCTTTGACAATAATAACTTTTTCATTGACATTGCACGTGAGACTAAGACGAAGAAAACATGAATTGCATTTCTGTATTTATACAGTGTTTGCTTCAATTTCACTACACTACACATCAGATAGCATGTTCATGTTGCTGTCATGGCTGGTATATGTCAATAAAGTGCACAGACCAGGAAGTTTATAAATAATAGAGAATATTCTGGCCACTAGAGTGGATATAAAAAGTCTGTACAGCCCTGTTAAAACAGCAGTTTTCTTTGTGACATAAAATGAAACCAAAATAAATCATATCAGAACTTTTGTACCATCTACGCAATGCCACTGAAAACCAAAGTAACACACTTTAGAGAAAAAAATAAAGTGTAATAACTTCATAAGTGTGCACACCCCTGAACTAATACTTAGTTAAAGCACCTTTTGGTTTTATTACAGCCCTGGATAGGAGTCTGTCTCAGTCTCTCTGTTGTCTGAGTATATTAGCTTGACACGTCTCGGCTTGGTAATATTTTCCCACTCTTCTCTGCAAAAACGTGCTAGATGTGTTAAATTGCGAGAGTTTTCGGCGGCATTGCATAGGTTGTCTTTTTTACATGAACTGTGAAAAAGTTCTGAAATGATTTATCTTCGTTTCGGTTTTTTACATCACAAAAACTAGCTGTTTAGACTTTACATATAATTACATGCACTGATGTATGTTACATATCTGATCAGAGTGACAAATGAGATACTAAACAAATTAGGTTTTTTAGTATCCCATATAGATGCAATTGTCGCTTTATTCTACAAAACTAGCAGAGTTCAAGTCTCACCATTAACTAGTTGCTTATTAGCATGCATATTACTAGGATATTGGCTGTTTATTAGTACTTATAAAGCACATATTAATGACCTAAACTTAAACACTACAAAAACTACCTTACTAACTATCAATAAGTGGTAAATTAGAAGCTTATTGAAGCAAAAGTCATAGTTAATCCTGAATATGTGTTCCCCGTACTAAAGTGTTACCAAATTAGCTAATGTAATATTGTTTTTGGTTTTTCAGCTTCTTTGGAGGTAAAAGGTCCATCTGAGCCGGTTCTGGAAGGACAGGATGTGACATTGGAGTGCGTGGATACAGAATCTGATCTGAACATGAGCACAGTGCACTTTCAGAGGTTCTCTAAGGTAAGGTCACTTACACAATAGCAAGGAAACGTCTGGTACACAATTTTCTTTGACGTGCACTTGTCTGTAAATGTCAAGAAAACCGCCGATTGAAACCGAAATGACACCTTGTTTCCCATGGGAAATGAGAAGGATTTAGGTTATTGTTGCTGTCTGTGCACGTCCCCTGCAGTGCCGCCGGTCTGATTACTGTAGAAACAGAAAGCGAGAGATCTAAAATTGCAAACATATCTGTCAAGGACACTTACTCTCAAATATCAACACAAATGCTCTCGTGATTTTGTAAACAATCTTATAGGGCAATCACAAATAAAGAACAATATTATTTTGAATGTATTTGTCTGGGGATCAAGGCTGCAATTGGTGTTTAGACAGCAGGAGGCAGTGTGTGTTTTAGTGAGTTTCTGAGAGCTGTTATTCTGGGTTTAATTAGTATCTGGCAGTGAGGGGCCTTTGGAGAATTCACAACATCTGCTGCTTCTGTCAGTGCGGAGTCTGTTTGTCACATTTTCCAGCTATCTAAATGCATTCGAGCAAAAAAAAAAAGGATTTCCATACCACCAATCACAAAGACAGATGTTTTGTTTTGCAAGCCCTCATTAACCTGTGTTAGTGAGACCCAAGTGCCATTTCCCCGAATAGTCCGATTCCTCCAAGTGTAGCATATTTCATCAAATTTGGCAAGTGTTCCCTACTGTAGCCTCCTGTATCATATTTGACACGCACATTTCTGAGGCCTCTAAATGATCAAAACCTTGATGATAAACCTGTTGTACACGACCTACTACATGCCTTCTGTTGTCTTATTAATAGGTTTACTTTTTTAGCAAGTAAAAGGCCTTGAAGCGACAAAAGACCATCTTGTCACTTAGGCTAGAGGTGTTGTAGGGTTATGTGACGTCACGCGTGGGATCCAAAACGAAGCACTTCATTTATCACCTTTATTTGTAACAGTTACGATGCTCAAACACATAGTAATCTTCATAGCCACTCCTGACACGGTCAAAAATTGTTTGCTTCCATCATTACACCTGACCTCACTTCCTCTCTGGCTACCTATGTACCCATTCCATTTTTAGTATAACTCTAAATATGTTCAGCTACAGGTCATGGTGCATGTGTCTTTTTGGTGTGAATTTGTTACTGATTTTTATAAAGTAATACTTCAAGATGAAAACTGGACTGATGCAACTTAGGTTTACTTGACTATCCATACATCTTTTTTCCCCCCTTCATGTTATCATGTTAATTTGTGAGTATCAAATATGATACAACAGAACATGTACATCTTATATAACATTGTATCGCTTTCCATTGTTGTTTTGTCCAACTACAGAGCTTTGATCATAAAACTAAGCATTTAAATATCACCCTATTAAGACATATTATTGGGAGACACAGAGTGACAACTGATATTTATATGCATTTTATGTAAGTAGTCTTTTGGAGTAAAATATTTCTTTCTTTTTTCCCCCCCAGTACTCAAAGATGTGGTATCGTCTGGAGATGGATCAGGAGTATTTCTACCGCCGGTGTTTTCTGTATGATGTGGATGTGAGAAGGGAGGAGGACAGACTGCGCCTCTTCATCGCCAGCATCCAGTCCTGGTCTGAGGGTCCATACCGCTGTGTCTCTGAGAACAGTTTTGCACCAGACAATTCCTCCCAGCCCCTCACCATCCCCATCCACTGTGAGTAAGAGACGTCATGGGCTGCATGAAGATATTTTGTGATGCAAATCCCCATTGATTGCTACATGCGTACATTGATCCATATATGTCTAGATTGTCCAGATGCTTCAATCTTTCCATTGTTGCGTGTGAGGCCAGTTGCATCTGACATTTTGTCACAAGGACTTTTTATATTTGGGATTTAAAGATCCGATGACAAATAAAACTCTTTATCTCCCAAGATGACAAAATCAATATTGATATTGATTGGGGGTTTTGCAGTGCCCAGGGATGAGTTGACAATGGTGATTTATTGGAAAAACTGAACGAAAAAAAAAAACAGATGGAGCTATACAGAGATGTTCGATATGAATAATCAGATGGTGACAAGATGATCCATGCCCACAATGTATTATTACAGTCAACCTGGACTTAAAATGCTATAATCGTTGATAATAATCCATTGTTGTCACCAAGAAGTTCCACTGCCAATTTGTTGTTGGCAAGTCGCTTACCCTTACGAAAAATAACTTTATTCAAGTGTGCTATTAGTATACTTCTTTTTTTTTTTATAAGAAAGTGTACTTTCAGTCTACTTTTTATGTACTTCCAGAAATATACTTAAAACAGATATGTTCCTAATTCTGAGTATCTGAGTATCTAATTCTATTTTTGTGTAGGCTAGTCTGCTGGTAGTGTACAAAGGAATTTACTTAAAATCTACTTTACTCTTTGCCCGCCACTGACTGAATTTTTCAGCTATCCATACGGTATAGGGTGCTATTACGCATTTTCTAGTACAGAATCTCCAGATCAAAACACAGGTGAAGAAGAAGAAACAAGTGATAGAAAATTGCTTATGTAAAATAACGAAAAATAATCATCAATCAATAAACAGCATATAAATCCAAAATGTCTAATGTTACCGAATGAAATGTCGAATCCATGAAGAGGAAACGACTGTGAAGCTTTGGGGGTGTAGATGGACTCAATCTACTCCATCATTCTTAATTCCATCCGGACGTAGTATTTGACAAACATGCAATTTCCTCAGCTTTTTGTTTTAAATTTTTCTTTTTTTTCTTTTTTTTTTTACATGAAACTTACTTTAAATTCAAGTGTTGATAAAAAAAAAAGATGCATAAAGCTAGAATAAAATGTTTTTAAAATGAAAAGAGTTAAAGTACTGTTAAAGGTATATTTCAAGTATAAAAAATGTATACCTAAATAGGAACACAGTATACTTAAAATGCAAAAATAAAATATAGATAGTAAACTATAAGTATGTTATGTTCACTTAAAGAAAATGTACAAGTAGGCTATACATGCAGTATAAACTACTAAACTTCACATTTTACTTTCATAAACTAAACAAATTACTACAAGTATTAAAATATTAAACTACTTGTATACTTATAAGTTCACTTGTAGTACAGATGCAGTAGAAATAAGAAACATAGTTGTGAACTAGTTGTGCACTTAAAGTCTATTACCATTACATTTATAGTACATTTAAACTTATACTTTTATATAGTAAAAAGTGGGCCAATTTAGTCCCAAGCAAGCAGTATTGAAATAGTTACACTTACAAGTTTACAACTAGTACACTGATATTAGTATGCTTACTACATAAAGTAAAATATACTTGAACTTTACTTAAGTATACTTCATAAAATTAACTTGAAGTATACTTCTTTTTCGTAAGGGAAAGCTCACCAAGGCTGCATTTATTTGAGCAAAAACAAACAAACAGTGAAAACAGTAATATTGTGAAATATTATTACCATTTTAAAATAAATGTATTTGGTGATAAAGCTGAATTTTCAGCATCATTACTCCAGTCTTCAATGTCACATGATCCTTCAGAAGTCATTCTAATATGCTATGATTATATGCTGATTTGGTGCTTAGGAAACATATCTTTTTATTATTGTCATCAATGTTGAAAAAGTTAATATTTTTGTGAAAGCTGAACATATTCAGGATTCGTCTTTTAAAAGAACATCATTTATTTGAAACAGTTTTTGTAAAAGTCTCAAATTCTTTACTTTCACTTTTAATCAATTTAAAGCATCCTTGCTGAATAAAAGTATTAAATATTTCCATGACCTACATCCTTGTTTTTATGCTATGCAAATGAATCCAGGAGCAGAGCTGTTTTGACTAATCCTTTTTATCCTCATATGTTCTCTCTCTTTTTCTCACAGATATGCGGGAGGTGGCAGTGCACAAGGCTGGTTTAGGATACTTAACACGTTATTCCAACTCGGTGCAGGACCTCAAAGTACGATTAGGCGATGATGTGGAGCTGGAATGTTCTACTTCAGCTTCCGAGGCACCTGAGTACTACTGGGCTAAAGAGGTGACAGATTTACTATCTAATGCATTGTCCCTCAAAGCAGTTTTTTTAACATGATACATTACTCTGTCTGCTACATTACTGTTGTTTTGGGACTGCAGTTGCCTGTTTCCACGTAATAGTAGGTTTGTCATACATCTGAGAGAAAGACCTGGAAGGCCAGCTTACTTAATAAAGTCCTGTTGAAGTGAAAATAAGCTTAGTCTCTCTGGTCTGGGGAAAAGGCTGTGAAAGTTGTCAACTCATTTAATTAGAACAGGAAATGTGCTAAGCCAGGAACAGTGTACGGTGGATCTGCACTAAGGAGTGTCCAGAGGTTATGTCTAGTCTACACTCCCTCGATCAGTTCAGATTTAGAAAAAAAATAAGTTTATTTATGAGCTTTGTGCACCCGGCGTTGCAGCCAAATGTGAGCAAAAATTGGCTTTGGTGAGAAAATAAAACTCACCAGGGCCCAGTTACTTTCCAGTGGCTGATTATTTAATGTTATGGTTCGAGTAGAAGTTTAAGTAGAATTGTGAGAAAGATGATTGGGCCCCCACTGATATAACGGACCCAAGCGATTCAAATCAAAGGACTAAAGCCACATGAGTCATGACAGATGTTTGCTGAAGAAAACATCTGTTGTGACTCAAATGTCTTCTTCGCTATCTATGATGTCTAGAAGTGTTTTCTTTCACCATGTGGCATCACGTGAAATATTCCTCAAATTGAGTCACTAAAATGTATGTATATCCTGTATAATTTATATTATGTTATTGTCATGGTCGGTTGCAGTGAAGAGGTGAGAGGCAGGATCTAGTCGCAGGCAGTACATTTATTAAACTTTAACATACAAAACAAAAAAACTCTGGGCACAAAACAGGAACAGAACAACCGAGTATTAAGCAACGTGAACGGACAAATGAACAGAACAAAACACAGGGCTTAAATAGATGGAAACTAATCAACAAAATGAATGACAAGTGCAACGGCTCAAACAATCAATGAAAAACCATGGAAACAAAGTGAATGGAAATAAACAGAACTAAACTATTGCAGAAAGCAAGGACTTACCGTCACATTTAACTCGGACCTCTCTGTTGATTAACCCAAACTTTGCTTAGTTGAGGTATGTTTGTTCCAAAAACGAGTCCCGGAGTAAGTTCAGACAACTCAGAGTATGTTCCTGGTTAACACGCAATATATTCTCAACAGAGCGATGAATCGATGATTCACAATGGAAACAGAAGCTAAGAAAAAGCTTTTGTTTAATGGCGATTTACCTAACCTACTTAATGCACATTGCCATCTATTTGGTGGTTGTGCAATCATTTTTTCAATCTTTTCGTTTGATAAGTAATCTTTATCCACTGGGAATAAGGATTATATTGTTTGTTAGATGCTAATTAATTGAATGCAGATCCATGTGTGAGATGACTATAAAATAAATAATACATATATTTGAATTAACATTTAAACATTACCTTGATATAATAGTGCTTTAGAATTAATATATAATATCGTATATATTATATAAATGTAACTATCTAACAAATTTAGTTATATTAATAGAGGCTATTTACACTAAGTGAAAATAGTGATATATTCTATTTAGTGTTCTTAAACTTGCAAATATGTGTAAATAGTAATTAGATGCTATTTATACTTTATTTTGGCAGATACATACTATTTGCACTTCAGTATTGTTGTACATTAACAGGATGCAATAATAACATAGAGTGTAAATGATTATATTTATTAAAATTATTAAATGGATGCCACCTTAATGGGACAATAAAAGCCCTAGTACCTACACCTACCTCTAACCGTACCCAATAAATACTCTTATTATGATTAAAAATTTCGTTATGCACTTTATTTCCACTTTTAGAACATTTTCTTCATTGTTATTGAAAGTAAATGCCTTTCCGATGTGATATGTGATGGGAAAAGGGAGAAGAGAGAGCTCAGCAAAAGGATTCGAACCGGGGTCGATCGCGTCAAAACCAAGTTCCTTGAGCCTTATGCTCTACTGACCACACCACTGAAGACGTTGAAATACATGTGTCTTTTGTAATCTTGTGTGGCTCAACCAGGCATTGTTGGGTGGAGGTAGTGTGAATAGTGCTTGACAAAAAGGCGCACTATTTGCACTTGGTGTAAATAGACACTCTGTTCATTTATATAACACACATTTGAATACCTCTTAAGCAAACTAACGCCTTGAACATAACCTGCTCCGTAGGTTATGTTCAGAGAGTGAGTTGCTATGTCTTCGTACCCTGGAAGTTACCTCCGTTTTTGGAACAGAAAGTTTAGGTTACCTGCTTACTTACTCTTAAACATACCCAGTTATGTCACATAACCTGCTTTCTGGAATACCACACAGGTGACAAACACACCCAAAACAGAAACAAACAGAGAACCTGTATATATTGTTTTGTTATATTATATTGTCAATGAAAATCATTTCAGGGACTGTACCAAATGTATTCTGGTAAGGCCAGTAAAATTTAATTCACCCACCATAGGCTTATGACAAAAAGTAAACGTGTTTAACTGTTTAACATACTAATCTTGACTAGTGTACATGTAACCTGCTGTAGAAAGCACAGCCCATGCTCTTGTTCTCCAAAAAAGTCCCTCAAAATGTCATGGTGTGGGTGATCGATGACCATAGAATTTCATGAAAATGGAAGTCCAGAATGAGTCACTCCTGTTATTCAGGATGTCAGTCTGTCCTCCGCCGCATCAAAAATGTGCACTATCATTCTCTGACAGTTAAAACCCCCTCGGCTTCAAATAAATATTATGCAAGGGCATGTTTATGCTTAGTCAATATGGCTTCAAATGTATGCCATTCAAATTGTTAGCCAAGGCAAGAATGCATAAAAGTAGATTCTTATAAATAGAGTAGACCAGAAAACAAGCTTCCACGGCCTGATGTATAGCAGCTACCTGTTTATTGTGCTCTGTCTGCACTCCAGCGGAGGAAACAGGAAGACGCTTGGAGCCAACGGATTAGCTCAAACAATGGTGCTTTGGCCAGATTTTGGCTTGACTGGGAATCCTCTTAATTCACTTTCATTTAAATTGAAATGGACTTTGTTGGCAGGCTGCAGAAGTCCCTCTTGTGCCAAAAGCATTTGTATAGTTATGATGTGTTCTGAGTGGTTTTTGTACAGGCATTTGTTTCCTTGAATTGTATGGTGTTATGTTTTATTTTTTTCATCATCACTCTTTCATAATCGCTAACATTATTTATTGTTAATGGCACATGGATTCTTAGGGGGGAAAAAAAATTCTCCTTTTCATTTCTGTTGTAGGCTATTTTCGATTCGAAAAGTTGAAAGTGGGAATTCACCCTCTTGCATGATTCCCTTCCTAAGAATTATTACTTCTGCCTTAACTTTCTCACGTCAAAGCTTGTAGTTCCTGCTTTGCTTTTCACTTCTCTATAACCTCTGTGTGTCTATTTTATATCAAGGGAGAGGACTGGATTTTGCCCTCCAATAAGTTGAAGCTGAACAATATGAGGGATCAGAATGGAGGGAGATACACCTGTTCAGCTCAGTCGCCCACTGTGCGGTCCCTCATGAAGAAACGTACAATCAGCATCACTGTTCTACCAGGTCAGAGCTGACAAAAGTGTGCGGCTTGTGGAGAACATATACAGCAGGGCTTCTCAACTCTGGCCATAGAGGTCCACTTTCCTGCAGCGTTTAGCTCCAACCTTGATCAAACGTTTTAGTAATCTTGAAGACCTTGATTAGCCTGTTCAGGTGTGTTTGATTTGGGTTGGAACTAATCTACAGGAAAGTGGATGTCAAGGGCCAGAGTAGAAGAACCCCTGATGTACAATATGTTCATAATTTGAATGTTTCATTTTATATCCAATGGCACTAGCAACTATTCAGCAACCAAAATCCCTTTTTGATCTATCTGTCCAATTTTCAATTATAAGACAATAATATTGCGAATACCTTGTGACCTTATTTAACTTCCATAATATGACATATTTCTTCATTTTGAAATGATAAACAAAGCCAGTTTTCTTTGAGTCAGGAACATACGTACTGTATGTCTGCACAGCATGCATAACATCTTCCATGCTCTTAAAACTGAGCATTATAGCTTTAAAAACGTATATATCTCAAGTTATTGTTATTGATTGTGCACTTTTCACAATCCATAATGTTTCACAGCAGCTTTACAGATGATTGTCTAATTGTGCCTTAATGTCTTGCAATATTTTTTCGCCTTTGGACAATGTTCAATATGTATATGGATATTTCGTAATTGCTCTTAGAAATGGTCAGAGGAACCACAATTTAAATCAGCCACTGTTATCAAGTAGATTTAAAGTGCAAAAAGCAGTGGAATAAAATTCATATGAGCAGAAAAGGAGAGTCATTTCAAAGAAAGAGCAAGTTATTACATTATGATTGGAAGACTAAGAAGTCATTAGATGTTATTGCACTAACGTGCACCGATGAATCATTCACAATAAGAACTGGATTAAGGAAGTAAATAGGGTTGAATTTGATTTAATGTTGACAATTATCCTCAATCAAGCCTCAACCTGCTCAAGCCTTAGCAACTAATACCAATGTTAATCAGGTTGAAATGTTTGATTCGGTTTTTTAGTTGTTGTTCTTTTTTCAAAACAGACAGTTTGACAGATGTAAAATATGTTAATTTGTCTTTCTTTTAGAGGATGCAGCATGGTATGAGTCAACCACCGGCCATATTCTCATGGTATCTGGTGCTGTGTTGGTCCTTATGGTGGTTCTAATATCCATGGCCGCTTTCCTCTGCCACCGAGCCAATCAGAGGAAGCACAAGGGACCCATGTAAGTCCTCCAAATCACCCTTGTCATGTTGTCTGGAAATGTGCAGTGATTCATGTGGGTGTTTGACCTTCATCCCTCCTTTATCATGTTGAGTGGAGTCTGTGTATTACTGTGAGCATCAGTAGACGCTGATGTCCACTTCTCTCACTCCCTCAAAGCTGTCGAGGCAGGCTAGTCTATGTGCAAATAACTGTCTCAATAACTACATCCCTCCCTCAGGCCCACATATTTTCTTATTCTGCCAGATAAAACACTCAACTCTGTCGTATTTCCTTCTCTCGTCCTCTCAGTGATGACCGTTCCCAGAAGAAACCCATCTACAGATCCAGCGTGGAGTCACTGCCCTCCACCACTGGTGACAAGCAGCCGCTTGTGTAAAGAGTGAGATTGATGGAGGACTGGAAAGGAGAGCAGAGAAAAGAAGACAAGAGAAAAAGATTAAGGAATATTGGGTATTCAGAGTAGAAGGGAGTTAATGAAAGCTTTGCCCATAGTTTTGCTCTTGGGTCTTTATTCAGATATATAATTTGGAGACTGTCTATGCGGGAAATCGAAAAGGCTTACAAAGATGGGACAAATTATGGTTTTACCGTGGGTCCTTTCCAGTGTGGAGGGCAGCAATGCTCTTCAACAAAAGGTGTGCAATTTTCTCTGTATTGATTCAACAACCCTGCAAAATTGAGAAATGCTGAAAAGATGCTTTTGTGAGGTGACATTGAAGGGTTCTTTCTTCCCACCAGTCTCGGGTTGGCTTATTTCTTTCAACTTATTAACATTTCTTTTTAGGAATAAACACTGTCTGCAAGCTGTACGATCATTTAGTCCGATGTAAAAAAAAATGTTGGGGGTATTGCTTTGCATAAGTATATATTATTCTGTTTCACTTGAAAGAACAGTAGATAAGATCCAAATTTACACTGAACCAATTACTCTAGAAGCACTTTGAAACTGTTGCACTTTTTTTTACACAAGTTAGATTTTTCCATATCTTTGAATTTAAAGCTATTAAAATGACTTTACAGCATAATCACCCTCCAGTGTTGTTACTGATCTAATTAAGATAGACATTCATGTATGCTCAACTTTGTCAAGAAATCTCAAGAGAGTTCATCTCTATGTAAATGGCATTGCCACTGTTTATAAAAAGATATTTCCATTTTCAAACTTCTGAGATATTAATAAATACCTGTGAGTTCTCAAGAGTTCTGATACACAATTGGCTGGTTGATTTGTTGAAGTTTATAAAGTTATAAAAAAAATCTTTAAAAAACGTATCGCTTCGGATCAGAAGGCATTTATTAACACGCTGGAGTTGTATGGATTACTTTTATGATGGATGGATGCACTTTTTCGGGCTTCAAAATGTAAGGTACCACTCCCTTTAAAAAGCTTGAGGGTGAGGGTGAGTAAATTAAGGGATCATTTTTATTTTTGGAGAACTATCCCTTTAACACAAAGTAACTTACATTTCAGACAAAATATTGTCAGTTACTTTGTCTATTTTCCAACCAAACAAATTCAAAAGTGGAATCAAAGCAGTCAACCATTGTTGCTTAATGACCGTCACACTGTTTAAGTGATTCGGTTGAATGAATAATTCAATGACTCACTCATAACAACTTGGGCTTGTTCAAAATCACCCCCTATACCCTAATATAGTACACTATTTGAGGGGACAGCCATTTGTATTGGTGTCTGAAACAATAGTGCATATTATCAAGTGCACTTATTCTATCCCATAATGCATCTCAATAATGAGTATAGGCCTACAACCTACACTCAATGGCAGCGTCCGAAACCTGGAAAATGCTGCCTTCGGAGGACACATTTCAAGGCAGGAAGGCACCAAGGCACGTCCCAATCAAATGTTAGCTTCACTTCCTGTCTCCAAAGATACCTTCATCTGATCGATTTTTTAAGGCAGCATATTTGTATCCTTCGCTGCCTTTGATATCTCACAATCCCGTGCTTTCCATTCTGTGACAGTAGAGCTGGGGAAAAAAGATGGCGACCGAAAGTTGCGTTTGCTGGTCAGTTTGTGAGTAAATGTACGTTTTTTTTTTACCATAATTTTCTACTTCTGATGTCATTTCTAGCGAGAAATTACAATTGTAGTTGTTAAATATTTGTTTAGTTCTCACCAAAGCTCTCTCTATTTTGCTGTAGATCACTAAACGGTTACACTGCCTAAGAAGTCTGTCCGAAATTAGTTTCGTATGCACAAACACTGCCTTACAAACCATTGTCTGATAAGGCAGCGAGGCAACGAGTCAGTTGTCTAGGTTTTCGGACGCAGCCAATGGCTAGCCGCAAGAGAATAACCATGAACTGTAAGCGATGAATGATTTCCTGTCTCTCGCCAGAAGATGGCGTCTGCAGCACTTCCATTTTCCTCCACCAGGTAGGCTCCGCCCACAAAACATGTCATCGATGTTTGCAACCACCCAAATGGGCTATAGCTACTTTGGATACAACCCTTTTGATCTTGAATGAATCTGTTTTTGAACAAATCATTTTAAAGGTAGGTAGGGTAGGTAAGAATGATCTAAAACACTTTTGTCCAAATTTGTTTAAACTTTCTTTATATGTCAATACATAATTAAAATGTAAGAACTCTGAAAAAGAGAGTTTAAAAATCGAGTGACTCTAGACTTTTTAATCTGCAATAAACACCGCTCATTATTTTTGTCTGGGACGAAACAAGTGATTGGCTTGGGCGACTGTCACTCTCTCTCGCTACCATGCTCCAGGATCTGCCCACATGCGCGCACCCCAGTGTTGCCAAGTCGGGCTACTTCAACACTGTTGCCGTGGGCTGTTTTTCATGTCCGCGGGTAGAAGCGACCCCAATTATGTGATATTTTGCCCCGGGATTTGGGAATTTTAGCAGGCAGCCCTACCAAAAAGAGACATATTTTACCCCCCAAATGCGAAGAAACACGATTGGGCTTGTTTTGGGCTAGGTTTGAGTAGCAATTGGGCTTGAGATTTTTGTTGTGAAAACCTGGCAACCCTGGCGCACCAGTTTGATTTGAGGAGTTCAAGAGGCTGTATTTCTGCTGGACAGGTAATCTTTCATTTTGATTATACATTTTTTTGGTTTATGTTTTCATGAAGCATGTCTCACTAGCACACGTAGCTGCCTAATATAGCTAACATAACATTACTTAGCATAAAGTTACAATGTTATACACTTAGCGAGCCATTAGTAGAGATGATAAATACTCAATGGGCCCTATTTTAACGATCTGAAACGCAAGTGTCAAAACGCGAAGCGCAAGTAACTTTGTGGGCGGGTCTCGGCGCTGTTGCTATTTTCCCGGCGGGATAAATGGCTCTTGCGCCCGGCGCAAATCTAAAATGGGTTGGTCTGAAGTAGCTTCATTATTCATAGGTGTGGTTTGGGCGTAACGTGAATAAACCAATCCGAGCGTCATCCAACATTCCCTTTAAAAGCAGGTGCGCAAGTTCCATTATGGATTGCTATTATTATGGCGTATTTACCAGGCGCACGCCAGGAGCGGTTCACAGCTGAGGAGACTGATGTTCTTGTAAGAGCAGTGAAAGACAGAGAAGTGAAGTTGTAATGTTGTACATTATGGTAAAGGTGATTTCACAGTCTTTTTTTTTTTTTCAGTCTTTCAGTTTTTTCAGTTTTTCAGTCGATTTTTGTTCCTGGTTCTTGACGGACAAACCAATATGTCAGATGTCCTTATATACATATATGTCTTGCCACTATTGGGCAAACAGGTCTTATCCTTAATTATTACAATTAGCCTGAATCATTTGTAAGGTAGATGTATGCCTATTTTTTCACATCTTCGTGGCACACCACAATGATTTCCGTCATCTCATGTGTTAATATTTTTTTAGTGTAACAATTTATGATTTGCAAAAATAACTGTTGCATCTGTGTAGATTACATGAGCAAAGTGTATGCGCGTTGTGCACGCTATACATTATGGTCAAGCATGCGCCCTTAAAATAGCATAATGAACAACGCGCAACGCGCCACTGACTTTAGACTAGGTTTTTTCTGGTCAGTGGCGCAATTGTTTAATGGAACAGCAAAATAGCACCAGGGATTGTTTGCGCCGGAACACGCCTCCTTTTTTGCGCTGACCCGCCCAGGTAGCGCAAGTTCATTCACTAGTTTAGCGACGTGCTTCTGTGGAGGGAAAAGCGCGCTTTGCGCGGGTGCAAAATAGGAATGACACATGCGTCGGTGTACAAAGTCAATTGCGCTGGGTGCAAGATAGGGCCCAATATGCTTAGCTCAAGTTGATCGCTGTTGTGTTGAATTTCGCAAAATGTAATTTTAGACAACAAAATGCATGTGTAAAAGCTAGTACACCGCATCCAGGAACTTTTTTTAGAACTAAGATAGCTTTAGCTACTACCCTCTGTCTAAACTCTTTTACCATGTTCACCGGGAACTTTACCTGCACATTTATTTCCGCCTTTGGTTTGTTTTTATATTCTCTACCCATGTTTACTGATGTTTTTATCTTGTATCTGTGTGTGTCGTAGACACTGTGTTGTGTGTGTATTTTAAACTTTACCAGTATCGGTATTCTAGCTTGATAGTGAGTACTAAAAGACATCTTATTTGTTTATATTCATAATGATAAAGTTAGATTTTTTTAGTACATGTGATTCTGACATGATGTCCCTACATGCACTTCTTCTCCGCTCATCTCAGGTAAATAATGCGTCTTTCAGCTGAGCTGATAACGGTCGACGTAGCGCGTTCATGTGTTTTGGGGGCGTGGCTTTGGAAAGAGCCCAGAAGGGAGAAGGTGGAGTGAATGGAAATAATGAGCTGTCTTTAAAACAGTCGTGAGAGGTCTACAGACACTCAATTTTTATAATTTCTTTTTCAGAGTACTTACATTTTAATTATGTAGTGATATATAAAGAAAGTTTAAACAAATTTGGAAAAAAAGTTTTTTAACCAATTCTTACCTACCTTTAATAAGGGATTTAATGGATGAAAACCCACTTAGTCAATAAATTCCAAGGTCTTACAAATAGCCAGAATCGTCAATACAGATGTAGCAATAAACATATTGTATATGGAATAATGGTACATTTTTATTCTGAACCAGAAATGTACCGCAGGCTCTCAATGGGTGGTAACTAAATATATTTCTGTCCAGTCCATGAATAAAGTGGAACCCATATCAAAAAGGCCTTGAGGCAGTCCTGGTATTCTTTCAGAATGTGACATCTAATCTTTACGTGCTGCCACAAGCCCAACTTTGTTTGACATTTTCACAAACAACATGGACTAGAATTGCCTGGACTATACCCAGTCAGTCAACACATAACCACAACCGTGTTTCTTAATTTTACCCTCCAATGCTTTAACTTTAGCAGTTAATAACTGTAAACATTATCATAGCTTCTCATTTCATTTCTTCTGTCTGTAATATGTGTTTCATTTTGTGTGGTTTTATTACCAGTGTGTGGTTGACCAGAAGCCACCATTAATAATTGCGTTTTGTGTGCTTAAACAATGACAGTTCATTAACGAAGGTACACGGCATGGAATACAACAAGAACAATATTATTACACAAATTATTCAAGATCTCAATTTCTCTCCAGGGGTTATTCATAAAGTCCTTGAACTATAGAGAATATATTACCATGGCAAGCTCTTTGGAGTAGGAAAACCTGAAATGGCTACAGACCTAAAAGAAAAAGGCATTTTTACATTTTGCTTTCTCTTGGGGCTCTTCAAAGTAAATGGCCTGCAGCAGGAAAATCTCCAAAAGTGTCACATATTTCACATTTACATCATATAGATAATTGACTTTTATAAGAGAGAGAATAATAAAAGCTCTAAATGCCTTTATTCATGCAGTTTTTCAGTGCTAGGATGAGGATGCCCTACACTTCGAATCCACAGAAACGCCCTTTCTCCCCAGCATTGTTTACTCAGAAATAATCAAAAACTGCTAATTTGCTGCATAAATATTTTGGTTCGAATGCCACAAGCTGCAATTTATAACTAGAAACATCGATGTGTGAAAATAATATTTCACGTCTCAAGGTTCTCACCTACTAAGGTGCCTGTCAACAGTCATGCTTATTTTCTCATTTAAATGGCTTTGCAGTTTCCTTTATATAAATTCAAATTATTTACGCTCTGACCAAACACTTCCAAAAGGTTTGATGTTTGCTGGCCAATTATAAACTACTCTGGCATCCATGCGGCGCAGCTACATGTGGAAAGAAAAAGAGCAAACAAATGTTTTGGATCCTGCATGGGGAAACATGACTTTCTGGTGGTCGATTTCTTGCTTGTCTGTGTCCATAACCTTCTTGTGTTTTTATGAATGACTATAATTGGGCAAACGATTAATGTCTACAATAGGCAACAGCAAAAACAAGATTGGAGCAGCCAGTTTTGTTATTTGTTCTGTTTGTGTTTTTCAGCTGTTATTGCATCATTTAACATCAGAGATTTCTTCTAACAGAAACACGTGTTAATGTTAAAATCAATGTGACCCTCAATAATTCAGATAATATAGGCTACTTGGGAAGACTGGGGCTAGTTGTCTCACACACACACACACACACACACACACACACACACACACACACACACACACACACACACACACACACACACACGTTTGTTTTTGTGAAATGTGAGGACTTTCCATAGGCGTAATGGTTTTTATACCGTACAAACCGTATTTTCTATCCCCTTACACTGCCCCTGCCCCTAAACCTAGCCCTCACAGGAGACTGTGCAGTTCACTTTCTGTGAAAAAAACTTGTTCTGTATGATTTATAATCATTTTGAAAAGTGAGGACATGGGGAACGTCCTCATATTTCACCCTCTTTTTGTAATACCTATGTCATACCCATGTCATTATACACATTTGTGTCCTGATATTTCACGAAAACATGCCCACACTCACACTCACACACACACACACACACACACACACACACACACACACACACACACACACACACACACACACACACACACACACACACATATAGCCTATATTATATTAGCATTGGTTAAGCCTATGTTGAATTCAAACACAACCTCTTAAATGGTGAATTAAAATTCTGATATATTCACCACACCAGCATAAACTTAGGCACGTATGACTAATGAAGATTGATTTGAACCTAAAGGGTGAATTATGTTCTCTTTCATAAATGCTTGGTGCATGTGTTTTGCAATATTCATTGGCCAGAACAATGGTTTGATATAGGCTATTGTTGTTATCTTTTACATTTTTGAATTGTTTTGTGCGTCATAACTAGGCTATTCTTTGCATTCTTCTTTCAATGTGACAACATTATTCCTACATGGGCAATACAAGTTTTCTGTAGCTATTCAAGATTTTATAGCCTAATAAATATATTATAGCTAATGCTAACTCCGGTCTCCTGACAGACTAGAAATTGCACAAACCTTTTTTTTTGAGTGTGTTGAAAACCATACTGTTATTCCTCCAATTCATCACATGATGTCGCTAAATACAAACTATAAACTCGATTATAAATTCTTAGCGGTTTAAATTACGCCAGTGAAGTGAGTTTGAGGAAGATATTGAAGTCGTGCTCGAGCTGGTTTCATGCCAGTTTGGTTGCTAATTATCGTGTTGCTTCTGTTCGTCGTATGTCACATAGTTGAACGAATCACATTCTAATTCCTTGCTCTGAATTGGTCCAGTCAGTGAATCTGCCATTTATCACTGCGGAATCCACATTACACGCTAGAGATTCATTAAAAAGCCCAGTGTTCCAGAAAATTCGAATTATTTATATACAGCGCGTTCAAAACTTTATTGATCGCTGCTGTAATTCATCAGGTTAATATTTAATGGGAGGTCTAGGACTCACTCCAATAGCTGCAGTGCTATGAATTCGGTGGAGAGCACATTGTCTTTTTGATCAAAACAAACGGTTATTTGTCTTATAATATTACTCTTACCCCGCCCATTGGGTGTGCGCTCATCATTGTCAAATCCGATTGGTTGTAGCTGAGCCCAAGAAAAACCGGCCCTTCTACATTTCCCACCTTTCATTCAGAGTTTTGTATCAGATTGTGTGTGCATGTGAGTACTAGTATGTAACACACAACGATTCCAGCAAACACTGGAGTTGAGAAAAGACATAACTCGTAGGTGAGAGCCTGCGCGCTCATGTTATTCTAATTCCTATCTAAGGAAGAGGAATTAACAGAGAGATCGGAATAACACACATGATGGCATTTTCTTCTTTTTGGAAGTATTGCGCTCCCCTTTCTCTCCTACTGCTCCTGTCTTATTCGCAAACAGGTAAGAAATATTTATTCAGTCTATAAACACTTTGAAAGTTTACTTGCCACTATACAGTTTCACTATACAGAACTATTTATCTAGTGTTGTCATCGCGAGATGTAGCCTATAGAATAGGTAAACATCGGCATAGGCTACGCATCGCCTATAAACACATCGACTGCATTACATGTTGTAGAAATCACGATAGCTAGCTTCCATTTTATTATACGAAAGTGAAATTAAAACTGCTTTTCCGAGCCTAATACAGTTCTTGTTCACGTTTTTTCTGCTATTACGTGTCTTGCAGGCTAATTATCGTTTATTATTTTGGTCAGTAGTTTGCGTCACTCACCTGCACCTCTGCTGACTCCGTTTGCTCTAGTAATAAAGTGGGTTCGCTCAATAACTGCATGTACAGCACGCATATGTGCTTGCTAATTCGTTTTTAGATGCATTTCTAACCAGGTGCGTTCATTCTTCGTTGTCGCTCGCGCGCATCATTGCTCAGATATTGTGCGTTATGCTTTGTTCTTTCATTTACCGATGTCGTTCAAGATATCGAGCTGTAGGCTATAGCCATTGCGACAGTCGGTAGGCTACAAAAACGCAGTTACCTTAATCATAGCCTATGTCATAGGCGATTGCCCTGTTCGGAGGTCCCGCTCTGGGCTCCTCTGCGCAGGGGTTAGCTACTGTCCCAAATCAGTCTCCAATACAAGACTGTCAGAGCAAATCCCAACACGGGCCGCGTATTTCATGCTTGCCATCGCATGATAAGTGCATCTGCTGTTGTCTTGGGATTTGGATTACAAGAGCATCTTGAAGATACTAGCTGGCCGTTTAATTTTTCTCTTCAAGCTGTGCCATCTGTTTGTAAAATGAGGCTTAAATTAATAATTATTAAGCAAGAGCGAAAATAGCATGGGAAGAAAAGAAGATGCGGTTATACTTTATTAGGTGTCTTTAACACGTGCCTAGGGCCGAATCGCATCCGTTCTGCTATAGCCCGATTTTCATTTTTATGACAACCATTTAACAACTTACCTTGCAGCTAAAAATTGCTAACTTAGTTCTGATTTGCGAAACCATGCATCCACCAAGCAACGCAAAGACTAAATAAATTCAGGTTTGGAATAGCGTAAATTGAATCATTCTGCTCCGGTTCCACTCCAGGTTTTCCATTTCCTGCTCATTGAGAGAAACCCACTCCAAGCGATGGAGAAAAGGGAAAACAAAAACTCCAAAAATTCTAGAATTCATACAAATCATGATACATATTTCAATTACAATAGTGTAATATAGGCTACAGAATATGTACATTTTAAAGGCACAATATGTAAGTTTTCGTCACCAGAGGTCGCATTTTCAAAACAATAACAAAGACGAAGCTTGATGACGCTATGAAGGAGAGTGGAAAGATGGGTGATCTTGAAAGATACGTAGGCTATACGAGTCATGTTCACGCATGAGGTAATGAATTCGTTTTTGTATTACCTTTACGTTTTATTTTATGTAATTGTAATGAATTAGCTGCAAGGCACATGAAATATAATGCTATATTAGCCTGTAACTGATATGACTTACTATTTTTCAAATTATTTGGTGGGTTAATGCGGCGCAGTTTTACGTGTTTAAAACAATCGTACTAAAATTAAATTTGAACGAACCCTCTGTCTCTGTCAAGTCCAAGTTTGTCGCAGACTCTCTCCATCTTGAAAACGCCTAATTTCTCCATTTGTCCCAAAGCCTGCTTGCCTCAGTTGATCTACGTTTACGTTTTTTGGGGATTTTCTGTATTCGCCAATGAATAATCATGACTATGACAGCGGCTTGCTTTTGTGTTGCCATGGTTTCTACAAGCGGAAACCGAGGATATCGCGGATATTACGCCATTGATGGGCAACAATGACAAGGGACGAGCTATTATTTAAAACTGAAATTTCTCTGGATTTACAAATCCTTGGGAATTTCAAGGATAATGTTAGTACACAACTGCATAAAATATATTACACTGTGCAAGTGGTGTTTGGATATTTTATTACAAAAATCTTACATATTGTGCCTTTAATACAGTAAAGATACATAGTAAAGACAGTAAAACAGGGCCAAAAAAGCCAAAGAAAATAGTCCCTCAGGTGAGTGTTATGGAAACAATATTAGCAAATGTGTCTATTTGACATTCAAAAGCATTCCTTTGTTGAAAGCAATTTGTGCTCCAAGCTACTTCCAGGTTTGTGTGTGTATGCGGCTGTTTGTTTTACATTGTCTATTAATAAGTGAACAACTGAAGATTTTTTTTCTGTACACCTATTCTTTGCAATTCTTGCTGTATGTGGCTATACATGCTGAAATGGCAGGGTGTCTCCTCATTTGAGCCTTGGAGGTCAAGAGGAGCTATGGAGATGACTGTCATTAATCTCTCCAGTGACAAGAGGTAAAAGAGGAGAGAAAAAAAGGGGGTTGGGTAGGAAAAGAAGGCGGGATAAAACTGATTATCACACCCCTTCATAAACCAATAGAGCCTTTTGATACCAGGTTGACATATCCTGGAACAGTTCGTTTCTTAGAGATGTATCAAGAGGAAACAAAGGAAAGAGAACAGGGAGGAAAAAGAAGGGAAGTGTTTGAGATGAGAGGATCTTTGTAAATAGTAAATTAAGAAGAGGTAAAGATGTAAACGGGATGGAGAAGTAGAAGACAGCCAGGGAAATAGATGGAGTGACAGGGATAATGGGAAGAAAGAGCCTTGAACCTGTAAGGAACCACTCAGACAGAGAGAGAGAGAGGGAAAGAGAGATGAAGAAAAAGGGGCAAAGAAATAATATAGAATAGTGTGTGTAAAATCGCCCCTTCCCCCAGCACAACAAATACAGAATGTACTGGGCTCAGTGTGTCCCTTGGGCACAGGCCTGCAGACTCATGTTGTGTTCTCCATCTGAGCCCCTCTTTCTGTTTTCGCCACTTTCTCATTGTCTCTCTCTCTCTCTCTCTCTCTCTCTCTCTCTCTCTCTCTCTCTCTCTCTCTCTCTCTCTCTCTCTCTCTCTCTCTCTCTCTGTGCATGCCCTTTTTGCAGTGCTGTGTGACTGACACACACAAGCACACACACAATAAACGGCCACAACTGCGCCAGCCGCATTCTGCATGCTGCATTCTTTGCCCGTCCCCTCTCATCACTGGCCCTGCACAGTTAATCATCTCTATTTGTTTATTCGATGGCAAGCAATATGAGAGTCATTCGTTTGAATCTGTTTTCATCATTTTTTGGGACTCTGTCAATGTTGCTTCTGCTGGAGGGCCAAATTGCCTCCTAATTGGAAAAAAGTATAAAAATAGAAGCACGGTTTAAGAGAATTGTATGGATTTTCCCTTTTTCTTCAAGTAAAATGCAATTACATATTGCAGTTATGTTAGTCGCCTTATTGTATAGTTTGGCATGACTAGTCATGTGGATAAAAGTTGAAAAACAGCCATTGCTTTAGTATATCCGGGGTCCTACTGCAACCAAAATGGTTTTAAATGTGGCCAAAAAAATCACAACAAATGAAAATCGAATTGCCTGTGGCAACAGCTGAGAAAACTTTGTGTCCGTCCATATGTGGTTTTGGGATTTATCACCAGTGTTTCTTGCATGCTACAATGAACAGCGTGTGTCCTGAATCATGATGTTCAATTTGTGACCACATTACTTTAATGAACTGGTTCTTTTTAATGAGTCTGTCAAAAAGATTGTGAGTTAGTGGTTTGAATCAGACCCACTCAGCTCCCTTACTAAACCATGATTCTTTTTTTTCAGTTATGTCTGATTGGAAATTCTTGGAGAACCATTATTTGTAGTGTTTGTTTGTGACTGTATACTGTATTAAAAAAAAGATCAATAAGTCATGACAAAATAAGTTTTTGACTTTTCAACATTTTTTCTAGTTAAACAAGATTCAACTCATTTTTAAAGCCATTTTAATGTAAATTTAAGTTGAAATAACTTATACATCTAAGTTGACTGTAGTTTAAAAAATTGAAGGCAGCTCTTTTTTTTTTTTACAGCGTAAGGAAAACTTTGGAGTAAAACTGTAATGTGAGTAACATTAGAACCAAAACACAATATCTTTTCAACTGGGCATACATATTCTTACAAAATAGAGTGAAATTTAAAACAGATGACACAAATACAGTCAGGATCAAATGGGAACTAAACTGCTTCTTTTAAAAAAAGATCTTATCGAGCGATTTTGTAAACTAAAAAAGGATATTTGTCTTTTAAATATTTCATTTCACTCGATCCCTAGCAGTGTTGCCACAGTTACTTTGAAAAAGTAATCTGTTTACTGATTACTCCTTTAAAAAGTAACTTAGTTACTTTACATATTACTTGATTTTAAAAGTAACTTAGTTAGCTTACAAGTTACTTTATTAGTTACATTCAGCAGCTGCCGACAACACCCCTGCCGCCTCAACATAAAAATGACAACTGTTTTCGCCAACACTCACTTTATTGGAAGTGCATTTTTAAAAGTAACGTCAACAATGTATCTCCTGACATTTAAGTTGAAATAAAAAAATATTTCCTGAAAAAAAAAACATGTTTTAATAAACAATGTAATAAAGACAGTCTTTCTTGAGTTCACTTAACATAAATACTCTCCCCGAAATGCAAGAAGAAAGCAAAAATATATATTTTTACTAAGGAAAATGACAAAAATAGTAACGCACAGTGACTTGGATAATTTGCTTTAATCTGATTACTGGTTTGGAAATAGTAGCGCGTTAGATTACTCGTTACTGGAAAAAGTAGTCCGATTAAGTAACGCGTTACTGGCATCACTGATCCCTAGTCATTTTTTATAGGGCCCATACGGGGCACGGAAATCCAATATGTCTTTTTGTTTTGAATGTGTGATTTCCTAGTCTTATTCAGATACGAAACTGGTGCATTTTGCAAGGTAGGTGCTATAGGAATAGCAAATGCAGGGCAGAAATTGGTATTTTCACTTGACACATTGTTCTGCAAGGCTATGAGGAAGCCTTTATCTTAAGCCAAGGTTTATCCTTTGATTCCAGTGTATGGTTGTGTAATTCCCCCAGTAAAAAGATGTTGACATTTAATTATAGTGGAAGCACTCCTACCAGTATGTTAAAAACAGACATCTAGTATGCTTCCTATTTTTACTTTAATTTCACAGCGAACACTGAACCCAGGCTCACAATAGACAAAAAAAAGACGACATGGAGAGCTGGTGGCAGACTGTTCTGTAGCTACCTAGCTTTCTCTTATCACTGTAATAGATTACACATTTTACAGCCCTATATAAACAGATGTTCCTTTTAGGGATCACAGGACACTGAAGATAGAAAAGCGAATAAGAGTCATAGGTGTGCTGAAATTCGTGAACACCTTCAATTTGAAGACGAAGAGATAAACACTGGGAGGAATAGACCTATTCCAAACCGTTTCAATGGAGGGCTGGATTCATCATTGTGTTTTATGGGTTTGTCGCAGGTGGTGTGTCTCGGTAACTGCATTTCACTGTAATTATCTTCAATCTGATTCGACTGATTAGACACTCCTTTAATTTTCTTGTTCGCTCTCATCGCCCGCTTGCCTGCGGTCACTCATAGTAGACGCAATACTTTATGTCTCATTTCAGAGCTTACACGCTGAAGAGGAGGTTATTGGAAGACTGTGCGGTTTTTAAATGACAGAAATGATGAATCAGACGCTTGTGGTCAAGTTGACTACAAATTTTATTGAGCAATGCAAGCGCACCGCTGTAATAAACCCGAAACGCTTCCAACTCTCCCAAAAGAACGTCTGGAATATTATTCTAATGAAACCCACTCAGAAAGGTGTGCCCATTAAACAAGCGTATTTTTCAGGGTTATCACTCTCAAGCTGTTTCTGCAGCTCACTTTGATCGAATTCAGGCACATTCATTGTGGGAATTTAAGCGCTTGCTCTCTCAAGTATGTGAATTATTGAAATGTGCCTGTTCTTACTGGACCAGATTCTCTCTGTGTCACTTGTGAGAAGGCAAATTCTCGCCAGACATGAGTTGTCAATAATTCAGACTTGGGTTGTGAAGTGCAGTCTGATTCAGATCTCATTTTTTCCTCTTGTCCTACGAGATATCTGAGTGGCAGATTTGCTGTCTGGAGCCTGACTATGTCTTTATTAGCATGAATAAGACTTCAGAATAGCAATGCATTGTTTCAACATGGAAAATAAGACTGCAGAATAGCAATGCATTATTTCTCAGTGTCTTTATCTAACAGCTTGAGAGACAGATAGTACTCATTAGGAAAAATAAGTCATTTCAGATTGATATTTCTAAGATAAATTGAGAGGCTGTGGCCTGCCACAAAGCAAATGGTTCAGGAATGGTTTGAGGAGCACAACAATGAGTTTGAGGTGTTGACTGGCCTCCGAATTCCCCAGATCTCAATCCAATCAAGTATCTGTGGGATGTGCTGAACAAACAAGTCCAATCCATGGAGGCCACACCTCGCAACTTATAGGACTTAAAGGATCTGCTGCTGACATCTTGGTGCCAGACACCACAGCACACCTTCAGGGGTCTAGTGGAGTCCATGCATCGACGGGTCAGGGCTGTTTTGGCAGCAAAAGGGGGACCAACACAATATTAGGTCATAATGTTATGTCTTATTGGTGTATATTGTCTTTAGGGGCTTTCAAAATTTGGATCCGGGGACTCTTGAGGGTCAGAAAGTGAGGAATTTTATTTTTATTGCTCTCAAAGTTAAAATGTAAATTAAATATGTTAAAAACGATCGTTTTAAACATGTTCATTGAAATCATGATATTAATTGTGATTTTTTTTGTTTTGTTATTGCCCTATTTTTTTTTAAATATCACAACTATGCCTTTTTTTAACACAAAAAGCACCTATATTTTAAATTAAATTTAAAATACAGTAAAACATTTTTTTAAAAAGAATGTTTACATCTAGCATTACTTCAACTCAGTGGATCGATAAATGCTGTCAGCTTAATAGAAAGAAAATATATATTTCTTTTGGCCTTAGTATACAAAAACATACATAAGATGCAACTATTTTATTTTGCAAACATGTTATCTAACATACTACGAATTTTTTTTTTCCTCACAGTATAAATGGGTCTTTTTACATGGAGATTTCTCACATGTAAAATGTGATCATATTTGTATGTCTTTGGTATTAAAATATTTAAACCCCCCTGGTTTAGACAACAAGCTGAGTCAGTTTTGAAAATGTGTAGTTTTACTCATCCCTCGCTCTGGAAATACCCGGAAATCATGAGTTAAATCCTTTCAGTTCTGCTTTCTTTTACACCAAGAATATCTCAATTTGGAATTTTATCTAGAGAGAGATGTGAGAAACAGAGTTGCTAATGTGTAGAGAGAGGGGGAAAAAATCAAAGACGAGGCTCTGAGACATGAAAAGAGAGGTGGAGGGGAGAGAGAGCCAGACTTAAGTGGATGTTGTGGTTGATTGCCACGGAGGTGAACATTCCTCCGTATTGGCGACAGTGTTGCCATGACTTTGCAAACTCTGCCCTGTGCTTGTTTAACAGCCCCATAACCTCTGTCTTTTCTTTTGCTCCTGTTTTCATTTCTTTGCCTCATCCTTCCACCAGTTTCCAAGGCTCCCGTCGAGTCTCTGTTCCATGCCCACATGAGGTAAAGGTCCCAGGCTTTTGCAGTAATTACAGGAGTTTGAGTGGCACTAAAGCCCTCACTAGGTTTGATTAGATGAAGGGCCCATTAGAACTAAAATGGGCCCCTGTTCCAGATGGAGTGTGTGTGAAAGGATAGCTTCTTGAGAGGGGGACTAATGCCGCCTGCACCGATTACATAATGTGGAGAGCACGGAGGTGATAATGAAGCTCTAGATGAGCGCTGAGGGCTGGAGGGAGCAGTCCTTACTCGGGACAGGTGTGTGTGACCACTGCACAACCTCATGCAGGGAGAAGGATTTTTTTCACTCGTTTTCTCATTAATTTCGATAGCCGAAGTATGTTTAAATACCTTCCTCAATCCCAGTTTAATATTCAGAGACAACTTTAAATACGCTGAAAAAATGTAAACACTGTGGCAAAATGTCAAAGCACTGCTCTGTTTGTGTAAGCATCATGAACAGCTCAATGGCTCAACCAATTGTGTTTGTTTGGGTGCAGTGCTATATGTTTGGAAAACCTGTCTGAAAGCAGTCAGTTACATACAAAAGCAATCTTCACTCTGGAAATGTTTTATAAAAAGATTTATTTTTAATGCGTATTACCAGCCAGAGTGATTTCATCTCACACACATCCGAAGCACGCGCACACAGAGAGGTATGCGAACACAGAATTGATTCCTCTTTTGCTTCTTCTTGCACTTGAACGGACACATACACACACAAAATGATGACAAAATGCCCGTCTTGGATGTGTATCATTATATTGGATCCATGCATATGCTGTTTGTCATTAATGTTAATCAAACAACAAAATACTGCTTTAACAATGATTAATCTAGATTTAATTTATACAGTGAACGCTATGCAGTGTTATTTTTCATCGAATTATTACACTGAATACTACTGTTAGACCTTCCTTTATTTGTAACTTTGTTATATTTTATTTATCTATGGTTATAATTAGTGTATTTGTTCTTATTTTTTACTGACTGTTCACTTGTCTTTAAAAATGTTTGCTTTTTTCGGATCCAAAAATGATCCGATCCGTGACTCAAAAACCTTAATATGATCCGAATCGTGAGTTTTGTGATCCGTTGCGCCGTTAGTTCATATCTCCTTAATAATTATTTGGTTAAAGCACCAGGACTTGCTGAAAGAGAATATTAATTACTTATTTTAAATTTTTGGTGATGCTAGTGGCACAGAAATGACACACTTTGAATATAATTTTTTTTAGAATTGCTGAAGAGCTGAATAACATCCTAACAAAATCTTAACCATAGATTAAGATACCACAAAATACCACAGTTTTTCATAATTTCATTTGGGCACTTTTATTGATAAACACAGTAAGAGGTAGGGCAGGAAATCCTGTGTAAGATTCAAATAAATGATTGGGAAATGACCAAAATACCATAGTTGGGTGTTTCTTTGTTGACTGTTATAAAGTTGAACATTTTCTTTTTGTTGTATGGGCCAACTGTCTTGGAGACATTTTAATATGCTTTTCATGTAGAACTAAAGTGTCAATATTAAAGTATGAAAATCCATTTTAAAAATATGAATGATTACACATCTCTGATTATCTAAACAAAGACAAAGCTAATGCACCGAGTATTTACCATGGGGACAACAGTCTTAGTGAGGAGTTAGAAATTAAATGTGAAGAAAAATCAAGTTAAATATCACTTGATTAATATTACACAGAATATTTTCATTGTGTGTCATTTCTATTCAATCTCTGACATATTGAATTGACATATTGACATATTGAATTGTATATTAATTTAGGATACACAAAGTCCCGGTTTCACAGACAGGGCTAAAGATTAGGCCAAGATTAGGCCTTAGTTTAATTAGGACATTTAAGTCGTTTTTATAAACGTGCCTTAAAAACATAACAAAACATTACTGGTGTGCATCTTGAGACAAAACAATGAACTAACATATTTTAAGATATGTCAGTGCAAGTTGCTTTCAGTTAAAACATTTTAGTCTGGGACTAGGCTTAAAGGGATAGTTCACCCAAAATGAAATGTATCCCATAATTTACTCACCCTCAAGCAGGTGTATATGACTTTCTTTTTTCAGACGAATACAATCGGAGTTATATAAATAAATGTCCTGGCTAATCCAAGCATTATAATGGCAGTGAATGGCAGCCAAAAATTTGAAGCCCAAAAAAGTGCTTCCATCCATAATAAAAGTAATCCATACGGCTCCTGTGGGTTAATAAAGGCCTTCTGAAGTGAATCTGTGGGTTTTTGTAAGAAAAATATCCATATTTAAAACTTTATAAAGTAAAATATCTAGCTTCTGGCAGACCGACTTCCGTATTCAACTGATGAAGAAAGTGTAGCGCCTCTCGCAGTTCAAAACACTTACGCTACATCCGACGTCATCATCACACCAGTTACGTTTTTTCCGTAAGTTGAACACAGAAGGCGGGTTGGTCGGAAGCTAGATACTTTACTTTATAAAGTTTTAAATAAGGATATTTTTCTTAAAACTATCACTATCCCTTTAAACCAAGCTAAGACAAACGAATAATAAAAAAAAAACGTCACATGAACAAACAGGTTTTTCAAAACGCAATTTTCACAATTGTCATTCCCATCACAGAATACTACATCATTTGAAATGTTGTGGAAATGACATTGTGTTTGGAATTTTGTATTATCTTCTTCAGGGAAAAAAAATAGAGTATTCTGTTCACTGTTGGACATTGTTAGTAGACAAATGAAATAAATGAGTGAGTGTGAAAAGTGTGTTTAAGAGAATATATTTTCTAAATGTCCACAGGGCCAGAAGTGCCCAAGGTTGAAGAAACACCCAGTTACATGGTACAGCTCTGCAAGGCCAGAAAAAAGGAGGAAAAAAAGCCTGAAGTTTTAAAGGAGAATAGCGTGAAGGTCTCAGCACCTACGCTACACAGTTCAATGGTCTGTGAAACAGTGGAGAATGGGAAGTTAAAGAGGCTAGTGTGCACAGCGGAGGACTTGACTGAGGAGAGTGGAGAGCGAGAGACGGAGGGAAGAATAACAAACAACTGAGGTAGTCGAAGAATCAGGACAGAGCAGCACACCAGAGTGGAGGGTAAAAGATCCTGCTTCCAGTGAGAAAATTAAAGAAAAAGAGAGCAGAAAGAGGACAAAACTAAGTGGAAACTAGTTGTGTAGGTGACTAAAGCAAACAGCAAAAACACGGCACCATCACAAAGTGAGAACAGATGATCAATGAGAACATTTTACTGCTGGCCACCCACCCGTCTGGAGCTGAGTGGCAGGTCAGGGGTGAAGCGTGCACACACACACACACACACACACACACACACACACACACACACACACACACACACACACACACACACACACACACACACACACACACACACACACACACACACACACACACACACACACACACACACACACACACACACACACACACACACACACACTTCTGCTCTCTCTGATATGCCCACTGAAGCGCTCAACAGTGGGCTGGTAAATGAGAATTCCAGGGTTGTGCAATATTCAGAACTGAGGAATTGGCTTCCTTTCCGTTCATGAGTGTGAATTTGAACAGAATTAGCCACACTCCAAAGGTAACTGACCTGGAATCAGTGTTTTAGTGTTATTATAGTTGTAGTTTTTATTTATATTTTGAATGAGTTTTTATTTTTAATATATATACATATATATATTAGTGCTGTCAGTTAAACGCGTTATTAACGACGTTAACGCAAACCTATTTTAACGGCGTCAATTTTTTTATCGCGAGATTAACGTTCTTTTTGGTCTAACAAACTTTGTAGTTTTTTCACATGCTGTTGCAACAACTAGTAACGTTAGAAAAACTACAACAAAACTCCGGATGTAGCTAGACCGGAAACAAAACATCAGGCACGCTGCGGCTGCCCGCACTCGTTTGGGCCATTAAAAGATTAGACGTGGATGGCAAGCGTGAGACGCCGAAATGAGAAACGTATTAAGCCATGGTTTAACTCAGGGGTCTTCAACTAAAAGTGCTTGTCTTGAGCGCTGCTTTCTGCTCTGACACCAGACGCGAATGAAGCGTTTTGCGCGAGTGATTTAAGTCAATGCAAAGACGCAAATAGACATTCTGCGGCGGGGATTAAGCGGCGTGCATGTCGCGTCATTCGCGTCCGGTGTGAACGCACCATCAGTCTCTTCTTCACTGCATGCTTGACCGCGCGTCTGGGCAACGTTAACTGTTTCATTACGTCAAAAGGCTTCGCGGTCCGGATTCGGACCGGAGTCCGCTAGTTGGCGACCCCTGGTTTAACTGCACTATAGGTGGAGTCCTAGTTTACCTTGCATGTGCACTTTGTAATTTTATTTTGTATCACCCTGTTTTGATCCCTTAGAAAGGGCTGTTGAAGGGGCTGTTTGTGCAACAAAGTATTTGTTTCACCCTTTTATTGATGGGCAGTGTTACATTGTGTGAGCGATTATTTGCTCCAAGTGAGAATGTTGGTGTGAAATCGAACACTAAAGTATGCCAATGTTGTTTTCAACAAAACAAACATTTGAACAAAGCAAGCCGATCCACTTTTCTATGTTGATAAGAGCATTAAAATAGGACAAAAAGAAATCAAGGGACATTTAGAATAAATAAAAATGTGCGATTAATTGTGATTAATTGTGAGTTAACTATGACATTAATGCGATTAATCGCGATTAAATATTTTAATCGTTTTACAGCACTAATATATATATATATATATATATATATATATATATATATATATATATATATATATATATATATATATATATATATATATATATATATATATATATATATATATATATATATATATATATATATATATATATATATTTTTTTTTTTTTTATTATTATTATTTTTTATTTAAATTATATTTCATTTAAATTTTAGTACTTTTATTAGCTTTTTTTTTAGATATACTATTTAGGTTTAATTTATTTCAGTTTTAGTTTTAGTTCGGTTTTAGTTTTTATTTATTAGTTCAAGTCATTTTTAGTGCTTCAACTTAAACTTATTTCAGTTAGATCCCAAGTCATTTCTAATTTTCATTGAGTATAATTTTTTGTTGTTTTTGTAATTCATTTCAGCTTAATTTCAGGAAGAGTCTCTCTCTCTCTCTCTCTCTCTCTCTCTCTCTCTCTCTCTCTCTCTCTCTCTCTCTCTCTCTCTCTCTCTCTCTCTCTGTCAATGCAAACAAACTTTGCTTTTCTAGTTAGCAAATTACAGCCATATTAGAATTTTAAAGTCCCCCTGTAGTCAATAATTGTATTCCTTAAAACTAATATTTGACCACCAAATTCACATATTTGAACTGTAGTAAATGCTGCACAATGCTATCGCTCTTTACCATGTTGGACACATAACGGTGATTAATATGATAAGCCTTTTGCTTGAGTACATTATCAAACAGCTAATAATGTGTTGCTAATGTTACACAAACCACGTTCTCGTTCACCATCTCCTTTTATAAATCAACATCCTTAGAAATGCTTTGAACATCATATAACGTCAGTGGAGAAAGGCATATAGTTCATCATAACATCGTAATATACATCACATAATTCACCCGCTATATTGCTAAATATACCTGCTTTTTCATATCAGCAGAAAAATATACCGGGATAACCTGGTTTCTCTTGAGACTCCCCTGCTCCACAGCATATAGTAATGATGATATGCTAAAGCCCGGCCGCACGTTGATGTGATTGGTTACAAGGTCGTTTGTGACATAAGAAACACCGGCGATTTCAAACCGCGTTTTTGAGACTGTCTTTGGTTCGCTGCAGAGAAAATACTCAACTATGGTGTTGACTTATGAATTTGCACATGGTTTGTCTTAAAGCATATTAAAACCACCACATAGACATATAAACAACTTTAAAAAAAAGATTTTCACCACAAGGGGTCTTTAAGTCTATACCAGGGGTGGCGAACTCCAGTCCTGGACAGCCACTGTCCTGCAGAGTTTTACTTCAACCCTAATCAAACACATCTGAACAAGTTAATTAAAGGGATAGTTCACCCAAAAATGAAAATTTGATATTTTTCTGCTTACTCCCAAGGCATCCAAGATGTAGGTGTCTTTGTTTATTCAGTAGAACACAAATGAAGATTTTTAACTCCAACCGTTGCCGTCTGTCAGTCGTATAATGCATGTGAATGGGGTCCAATTCTATTAGAGTAAAAAAAACATGCACAGACAACTTCAAATTAAACCCTGCGGCCTGTGGCGACACATTGATGTCTTAAGACAAGAAACGATCGGTTTAACGGTATTTATGCTATTATTTTACCTATTATCAGACGAATGTCATCAGCTCTCCAGACCGCCATAACTTCCTGCGAATAAGGTCAAAATACCGGCGCGATCATAGAAATATTTACGTAGATTCCTCATTCGACCGATCCGCGCAGGCACTAATGAGGCATCTATGTATATATCTATGACCGCGCCGGTATTTTGACCTTATTCGCAGGAAGTTATGGCGGTTTAATTTGAAGTTGTCTGTGCATGTTTTTTTTTACTCTAATATAATTGGACCCCATTCACATGCATTTTACGACTGACAGACGGCAACGGTTGGAGTTAAAAATCTTAATTTGTGTTCTACTGAAGAAACAAAGACACCTACATCTTGGATGCCCTCGGGGTAAGGAGAAAAACATCACATTTTCGTTTTTGGGTGAACTATCCCTTTAAGGTCTGAAGGGTTACTAGGAAGCTATTAGGCAGGTGAGTTTTATCAGGGTTGGAGCTGAACTCTGCAGGACTGAGGCTCTCCAGGACCAGCCACCAGGTTCGCCACCCCTGGTCTATACAGTAACTCACATTCAAATTCGAATAGAAATTCTGCATTTCTGTTTGCTGCCTCAATTCAAATTATGAAATTGAAAAGGAATTGAAAAGGCAGAGAATTACTGCTTGAATATTAAGAGAGGGCCTGACTAAAAAAACGTCAGTTAACTTAAACAAAGGTAATTACTTTCCTGTAATCTCTCCAAAAGCGATCTGCACTACTGTACGTGTCAAGGGTCACACGGAGGGGGACATATACGTGGTCAAGTATCCCTCAAACACCAAACACTAACTGATAGATGCTCTCAGCGATAATGACTATCTGGAGATTACTTTGAAAACAAATTGAGGTGATGTGAGATGCGGGATGATAAGCACTTCAAACGTGGATCAGAGCCAGAGAGTACAGCAAAATTCAACAGTGCAGCATCAGCACAAAGTTGTCCCCCTTCAAACCCTATAACAATGAATTGAGGCTTGGGAGTGAACCTTTGATCTTGGATAATTAGTAGGCGGTAAATAAATCTTCATTAGCCGTAATGAATTACACCACAAAACAAAAAACATCAAAAAGTTGCTGGTAATCCCTCAATTAAAATCTCAATGTATGCATCGAGGACAAGGGCAGCACTTGCGGGTACGTGCTTTCGGTGTTGATGAGACTCTGTATTGTTTGGTAAAAAAACACAGTATAGCAACCACGAGGTCATCTTGTTGTTGTTCTGGCGATGCAGAGAGTTTGTCCTTCCAAGGCTGGCAGGCAGAATTGGCCCGAGGCTCCAATAGCAGAAGATTACTTCCTCTAACAATGGATTACGTTTCCGAGATTGTCTCGGTTCGAGGGGCGTGCGTGAGGTGCCGAGACATCCCGGACTTGTGACCTTGACGATGGGTGATTGCGGGAACTCAGCTCCAGGGAGCTCTTAGCGAGAATAGGAAAAATGCATAATAAGACAGGAAGGTTTTTAGTATGAATGAATGCAGGCATGACTGTGGCTGTGCAGGAGATTCGGAAGTCTTGTTTCTTGTACCCCTGAGACCAAACCTGGAGCACTCGACAATCTCGCAACTCATCTAAAAAAGATATAATGTTATCATCTCTCGCACACGGGTGGGATGAATCGCGTCCCCCTCTGCCTCGCTGGCAAATCGCATTGATGTGCAAGCTGTTATATTAACAGTAATTTCTGATGCAAACACACAAATCTGCGTGATTCACTTTTTGAGGTGAATATCATCCTCTAGCGCCTCGGGGAAGAGTGGAATCCGTCAGTATATACCGTTTTAATTACCCATGATTCTCCTTTACCTTATCTGTGTTCAACTAATGAAGCTCTGAGGAACGCAACTGGCTGCTACAGGAAATTGTGTAATTAAAAAAGATTGCCTATATTGTGTAAGATGGATGGCAGCAGAAGACTCTCAGAGTGACTTTTATGTGTGCGTGCATGGATATTAAGACTGTTGAAGTTAACAGAATCGTTATTAAGGGTCTGGTTACAGTAGACAGATGCAGACAGGTAGTTGCTTAAGGGTTAAAGAAGTTTACCCACTTATCTTTTACACACTCACATGTCTATCCAAACCTGAATGACTTTCTTTCTTCTGTGGAAAACAAAAGAAGATATTTTTTGGGTTCACACAATACAAATCTGGGGGTCCGAAACAACACTGTATTCCAACACTGGAGACGATTTTCAAAAAGAAAGCCGTACAAGTTCGGAATGACACGAGGGTGAGTAAATGATGATAGAATGTAACTATCGTTTGAAGAAAGTATTTCTGAGATTGCTGGAAATGACCATTTAAAATTGTTCTCGTTTCTTGTCCTGGAGGTAAACTCAGGCTGCAGATCTGACATTCGTATGGATTTTTTTCATATTAAGCTTTTCTTTAACAATGGCTCCCCTTTCTCTCACTCTCCGTTGGCTTCTGACCTCTTCTACTTTATCCATAACACACACACACACACACATACACACACAGTAGATATTCCTCCTGGTAGTTGCTCAGGTTATGATGTGGTATCTGTGATGTAGGGGAAAGTGAATTTCATGGTACTGGCCGTGGGCTATATTTTGTAATGGAAGCTGTGTGTGTGTTCACCAGGTGCTCTGTAGCAGGGCACTCAGTCCTGGTGTCCAGATTTGACACCTGTGGCGGTTTTGTGCTCATTTACATACAGAGAGTCTGTTGTGATTCTATTTCCACCTCCGTCAGACTTACCACCCCCCTTTAGCCCCTCTTTCCTTTTTTAGGGCTGCTGCAACGAATCATTTTTTTGATAAGCGATTAATCTGTGGATCATTTCTTAAATGAATCATACTAATTATGCAGATATGCTTTGATTTAATCACTTAATCAGATGTTTCTTACTAAATTCTCTCAAATTTATATGAAGGAGGTCGGCTGTTATGCAGGAACACACATCAGATGATTTCACATAAAAACTGCCATTACTCGGGTTGCATATAGGATTTCACCTTTCAATTACGGTGAATTTAAAACCTTAATTTTAGCAACAGTTTTGATCGAAATGATTGCGCTCGGTTAGTTTGAAATGCGTTCACACTCTATGAAGTATTGAAGGTCAAAAGCAACATTTTGTTCACTTGCTGTTAGGACGAGTTACAATGAAAATGTTTGCATTATGGAAAATGTAATGCATTATGTCCAATCAAAGTGCTGATTATATATTCATCGCTTTTACTGATTATCCAAACCTTTATGATTTTCTTTCTTCTGTAGAACATAAAAGAGGATACTCTAAAGAATGCTGTTAATGAAAAACATTCAGTTCCCATTGAATTCCCTTGTAAGGTAAAAAGAGTCAATAAGAACCAAAACGGTTTGGTTACTAACATCCTTCAAAACATTTTCTATTGTGTTTCACAGTAAAAAGAGAGTAATACAGGTTTGGAACAACAAGAGGGTGAGTAAATGATGACAGAATTAAAATTTTTGGCTCAACTATCGCTTTAAATACTGGTGAACATTTGGCATTATCAGCTGCTTCTTTTAAAAGATGTGATGTCTCAGCAGTTCGGGTGGAGGTTGGAAGCTCATTCAGAGGTTTTGGAGAGGGACTTTCTGACTTATTGTAAAGAAACAATAAGGTGTCACTCATTCAGTGACCTTTAGCTGGCGGGAGGAAGCACAAACCTGTGAGCATCTCAAGTGTATATATGGAGGTGCTGTTCCATAATACTTTATATTAAGTATTGTAAATTGCAGTTTAATGTACTAGCTACTGCAATAAAACCTCTCTAAACTTTAATTTTCTTGCAGATTCACTTACCCGGTGGTCCCTATGGCCAGTACATCCCTGGTTAGAGTCCTAATTTCTTTGCTTAATAGTCTCTCTCTTTGGCTCTTTCTATAAATCCCCTCATTTCTCTCTTGGTCTGCTGAAGTGTGCACTTTGGATCTATGCTGTACTGCATTTTTCTCACATTTGTATTTTAGGCCACCAAAATGTCCTGTTCCCCTCGCCGTTTCCTCTTCCGCTCACCCTTCATACTTTCTCTCAACCACTCCTTCCACCACTGAAGTTTTCTTTCACTTTCAGAAGTTTTACTTTTCCTCTCTGTTGTCTGTCACTCTCTTTGAATTTAAAGTCATCGCTCAGTTTGGGTGATATCCAGCGGGAGCTTTTCAGTACAGCAGTGAGACGTTTAAAACTATTTACTCACATCAATTTTTAATTTTCTCATCTCTCTGCATTATTGTCATGCCGAGGAATGTAAAGCAGACACCTCTCTCTCTCTCTCCATCTCTCTTCCCTTCTCTTTCCCCTCAATTTCCTTCTTTTCCCTCAAGCCCAGTTTATCTCTTTATCCATTATATATTGCTCTTTATGTCTCTCTGCCAAGCAATATAGCATAAGGTTTATGTGCATATCAGGGAATGGCAGGGGACTGGGTCTGTATGAGTGTGTGTGTGTGTCTGTGTAATATGCACTTGGGGACACTAGCGGTCATTGGCTCAGAAGTATGCAGCTCACACACACACATCTAGTTCACTATATTTGTGGGGACTGTCCAAATGCGTAATGGTTTTTATACTTTACAAACTGTATATTCTATCCCCTCACACTAACCCTACCCATCACACAAAACTTTCTGCATTTTTACATTTTCAAAATAGCATTCTGTATGATTTATAAGCTTGTTTCCTCATGGGGACCTCAATTTAGCGGAGGGAGGGGGGGGAGGGGGGGCAGAGTCCCCATGAGCCTGTGTGCATTCAGGGTAAAGTGCCCACTGGGATTGAAAAACATGAACACGCACTCACACACAAACATGTATTATTGTGCCTGTGTCATTATTATGCAGAATGCATTTCCCTGCATGGCCTGGTCACTTGCATTTGCACACACACACACACACACACACACACACACACACACACACGACTTTCTCAACAACACTGACGCAGAAAACAGGAGGCTTTTCAGTCGACAATTAGCCAACATTAACCATGATTTAACACTAACTGAAACCATGAGAGAGATTGTGGCAGAGATGTGGGATATTCATATCATATTTTATTATATTATTACATTAAAGCTGCAGTCCGTAACTTTTTGCACTCTAGCGGTTAATAAACAGAACTGCATTTGTCTTGCGGAAGAACATTGCAGCCGGAGCTACTTCTCTCTCTGTTTATGTCTATGGCGAGTCACACAGGGACTGTGCTCCTCCGCAGCGGTTCCTGCCAGACCAGTCTGAAATAGTCCCAATATAAACACGTTTTATAAGTGTACCATAATGATTCAGGGTGAGACAAAAACACGGTTTGAAAAATGGGTTCATGTTGTACATTCTCATTATATATTTTTTTGTAAATCTTGAACACAAAAAAAGTTACGGACAGCAGCTTTAAAGGAGTAATGTAATATAATTGCAGTATGTTTTGTCTCTAAAATGTTACCCTTTAAAAACGATGTTCCTGTTTTTGTTAATGAACATAAATTTACATCTGCATCCAAACTCAACTTCTGCTACTATCAAATGTGCAATTAAAAGAGAGAAAACATGTCATATTAATTTTCACACTTTTGTTTTGTTTAATTTGGGAAACACTGCCATTTAAATGCCACAATCATTTATTGATTACCTGCACCCATCACTGTCAGAAAAAAAGGTACATTGCTGTCACTGGGTACAAAACCGAAAAGGTACTAATATGTACCTTTTAAGGTATTAATATGTACCTTTGAGGTACTAATACGCACTCTTATAGTACTGATATGTACCTTTTGAGGTACAAAGATGTACCTTTTCACTTTTGTACCTTAGGGTACCGCCCCAGTGACAGCACTGTACCTTTTTTTCTGAGAGTGAATGATCATGTGTGAAAACTTATACATCAAATGAACACTTAGAAATCAATTTACAGCTCAAGTCAGTTCAGTGTTAATTCAGTTTAGTTTAATACCTGTAAAGTTCATCAATTGTGCACACATGCTATATATACAGTGTATTTGTGCATGTGTATGTACATGTGCTATGACAAACTCCTTTGCACTCCACTGAACATAAGACACAGGATAGTAATTTTGTGTGTAGTTTCGAGAAAAGGAGCCATAGTTTCAGAACATTTGTGTAAGCAATTGTACTTTAATATTGGTAAATTATGCAAAAGGTCCGAAAATATTATATATTTGTGTATAATGTAAAATGAATCAAAAAAAAGGAGTTGTCCATTTTATTCTAATGTGATTTCCAGCACCTTCCTTTCTAACACAGAACGCTATTAAGAACAATACACCATTTGAGATGTGGTGGAAATTTTCATTGCATTCAAAAGATATGACAGAGTTCTCCTGCTGTGCATATATTTCCCATTTGTACATTGTGAGTAGTCAAATTAAACGAACTGGTGAGAGTATGAAAAGTGTATTTTAAGATTACTTTCTTAAGAGTCCACAGGGCCAGAAGTGCTCCTAGTTGAAGAACACTCTTGCAAATCTGCCATTGTGCTGGACATGAAGCACCATGGAATGAATATATTAAAAATATTTGCATCTTGCCAAGGAATGATTTGTAATTGCAGTTTGACACAAATTCTCCGGAAGGCAATAGCTCAACAGATTTATTTATATGCATTTTAGCAGTCCAACAAAGCAAAAATTTTTTTTTTTTTTTTTAATTTATAGTGTATATGTTAAGGGTCTCTATGAGAGGATAAAAAGAACTAAATAAACCACAGTCCTCCAGTGAAACAGGCAGCAGTCTGGAAATAAAAGGGTCCTCATCCACTCATGAAATATCCCAACCGAGAACTACCATCCAGACATTCTGCCAACTATACAGCTGCAGCGGGAACAATGACACACATACACACACACACACTTACTTAGGTACTCTGAGCAGGTTCGGACTAGCTGGTGCATGCTCTAAATTTCAGGAAAGGAGTGGACGAAGCGACCTAACCCAGAGTTACAATTTACATGTCTTCACTAAAGCACACAGGGGTCTAGTGAACAAATTCTGGCAGTGGATTCGACTCCCTTATGTTTTATAATGTTTTATGGAGTCATCTGCTAGTTTAAATTAGCTTGCTCTCATACAAACACATACTCAAAACTCCCATGCTGTCTTATGTGGTATGTTACGCTCATAAAATCCAGGAGGCCTGAAGTTTAAGAACATCACACACTCCCACGGTTCACATGCTGTAGGCGCACACACACACACACACACACACACACACACACACACACACACACACACACACACACACACACACACACACACAGTCATGCTGTCACACTGTGGGCTATGGTAAGTCTTGGCTCTGCTGGGAGGTTTAACAGCAGCCGAAGGGGCATTTTGTCCTTCACTCTCACTCCCTCTCCTTTTTTCATCCCTCCATCTTTACTTCGGCATCCAGACCCCCAAATCCCAGCGTCCACCTCTGCTCTCCGTCATTTGTTTGTTCTCAAGTAGACCCAGCATCCCTCTCTCTCCCTGTCTAGGGGCTAAATCGCATCCTTTTGTACTTCACCACCCCCTTTCAGATGTGAAAGTTGGCAGAAAACCAAAAACAGAAAGATGATGTGAGTGCATGTGCGTATGAATGAGGGTTCCAAAAAGAAAGCTGTGAAAGCAGGCGGAAACACGTCTTCTGGCTTTGAATTAATCCCGTTGATTATACTGCTGAAATCTGGGTTGTGACACAGTTGTTATTGCTTTACAATATTAATAAAAGAGTGAAATGAAGAAAGGAGGCGGGAAGGGAGGGGGGGCAGGAGGAAAGATGGAGGAAAAGAATCAATGCAGAGGCTCGCAAGGTAATTAAAAGCAGCAATGGACAGGCCTTGAAAGCCATTATTAGTAGCTCTTGGTAAAATTACTATGATTACACAAACAGCTCCACCAACACAGGCTTTTGTGTTTGGGCCATAATTGCCCCTGATTCTCAACAATGTTCTTTTTCGTGATAGATGGGAAACATAGTGAGGGAAGGAAGGCAAAGGCCAACACTTCTCGATGCCCCAGACGTCAAATAAGAATTAATTGCTTAATCGCTATAAACAGAGCAAATGTACTTTCATGTTCTCAATTACTCGTTGTGGACTAATGTGCTATATTCATCAAGAGGTTTAAGAAGATCAGCTTCTTGGAGCCACAGTGTAGTGTTTAGCGTACAGGACACATTGAGCTTGTAAGGATGTCGCCCTTGGCTGGACTTGAACCCGGGTCTCTGGTGTTCTAAGTGTGGTGTGTTCTCCACTGAGCTAACTCCCAGACAATGGAACCCAAGAGCAGAAGAGTAAAGAGTCAAGAGACTTGAGTCTTCCAAAAAATAAAAATAGTCTTTACTTGAGAAACCAAAGCACAAAGTACAAATGAACTAGGAGAGCAGAGCTTCCATAAAACAGAGAAACAAAAATAGACACAAGGGTCAAAAAATGTACAATAAAGGCACAAAACTTATCTTGAGATCTGGAGACAGGAGAACATAGGTTCAAGACTGAACATAATGGCAAGGAACAAGCACACTTATAAAGGGCAAGACACAGGTGAAGGGAATCAGGGCTAATGAGGAGAGTTCTGAGTAACCATTAAACACACTGGCACCATCTGCAGGAGTGGAGAGCACTGAGCATGGGGTTAAAGTGCCATCTGGAGACCTGGAGGGAGCATAACATGGACGCTTAAGGAGGGCACCCCCTGCAGGCTAGGAGTGGAACGGCATCCTAGAGATTGGATCATTACAGGAGCCCCTTCCCTAGGAACGGCACCTGACGTTCTTCTAACGTTTCCCTTTGGCTTGGCGAAACTCTGAGATGAGAGTCGGGTCTAAAATATCTCGAGCAGGAATCCAGGACCGCTCCTCTGGGCCAAAGCCCTCCCAATCCACCAGATATTGAACTTTCCCACGAACCATGCGAGAATCCATCAGCCTGCGGACCGTGTAAGCTGGCTGGCCATCAATGATGCGAGGTGCTGGGGCGGGTTTCTTAGCTGGAGACAGAGTAGAACAAACAACGGGTTTTAAACGGGAAACATGAAAAGTGGGATGAATCTTCATGGACCTGGGCAGAAGAAGTCGATAGGAAACTGGGTTAATCTTCTTAAGGATTTTGAAAGGGCCAATGTATCGTGGGGCTAGCTTGCGGGACTCCACCCGCAATGGAAGGTCTCTGGTTGAGAGCCATACCCTTTGTCCCAGGCGAAGCGAGGTTCCTACCCTTCGGTGTCGGTTTGCCTGCCTCCGCTGTTGTCGGGCAGCCCTCAATAAGGCAACGCGTGCTCTTTGCCAGGAACGCCGGCACCGGCGGAAAAGCTGTGTGGCAGCTGGAACATCATCCTCTGGCTCCTGTCCGGGAAATAGAGGGGGAGGGAAACCATACTGACACTCAAAAGGGGACATACCTAGTGAGGAATGGTAAAGGGTATTATGTGCAAATTCAGCCCATATTAAATGGGAGCTCCATGTGGATTGGTTGTCTGCAACCAGGCACCTCAGTGTCTTTTCAATTTCTTGATTTACCCTCTCAGTTTGGCCATTTGACTGGGGGTGGAAGCCAGAGGACAGGCTGATGGAAGATCCGATGAGTCGGCCAAACGCCTTCCAGAACCGGGAAGTAAACTGCGGTCCCCGATCAGAAACCATATCCTGGGGAAAGCCGTGGATTCTGAACACATGCTTCATCAATAGTTCCGCAGTTTGGCTAGCTGTGGGGAGCTTGGACAAAGGTAGGAGGTGACAAGTCTTAGAAAATCTGTCTACCACTACAAGGATTACCGTGTTTCCTTGAGACTGTGGCAAGCCTGTAATGAAGTCCAAGGAAATGTGTGGGTTGTGTAAAGTCAGCCAAGGGAAGCCGAGGATTAGAGGAAGTTTAGGAGAATGAATCAGGAAGAACTGTATCCATTCCTGATGTTGGCCCACCTGTAGCTGGAGAGGTGGAGTACATTGATTAACTTCTCCTGAACCCAGAGGACTGCCATCCACTGCTGTGATGTTAAGGGGTTTCTGGAGAGTCGCTGGCTGGATAGTGAGTCTCTTAGCCATCTCATAGTCCATAAAACTCCCAGCAGCCCCAGAGTCAACAAAGGCACATACTTGGTGATGTTGGTTACCATGGGTGACAGTAGCTTGGATTGTCAGACCTGAGGTTGCTGAGCAGGGGAATGTTTCTATTCTCGCCCTGGCCCCCCTCCTCCTGGGCGAGAGTTGGCTTTTCCCGACAACTCAGGACAGGCAAAGCGAAAGTGACCTGGCTTGCCACAGTAGAGACAGCATTTCTCCCTTATCCGTCGGTTGCGCTCGGTTTGGGAAATTCTGGTTCCGCCCAGCTGCATGGGCTCCTCGGGGGCACTAGGAGATGAAGGCAGCTTAACAGCGCTGGCTGACTCGAAAAATCTAGTCTCCTGTTGTCGCTCCTGCTGGCGTTCCCTGAGCCGATGATCTACCCGGATAGCCACGTCAATGAGGGACTCGAGGTCAGGCGCAGTGTCTCGGAAGGCTAACTCATCCTTGATATCAGGAGACAAAGCATGGTGAAAGGTAGCCCTCAAGGCCCGTTGATCCCACCCACTCTCTGTGGCAAGAGTGCGAAACTCTATAGCGAACTCTGCTGCACTTCGAGTACCTTGAGAGAGGTGTAGCAGGCGGTGATCAACATCCCCCCTGCTGGCTGGATGGTGAAAAACTCTTTTCATCTCAGAAATGAATGTATGGCAGTTAGTTGTTACTGGAGAACTCTGGTCCCACAAAGCAGAGGCCCAGTCCAAAGCTTTACCCGTTAGGAGTGTAATAATGTAGGCCACCTTACTATTCTCTGTAGGAAAGCTGCTGGGTTGAAGCTGGAAGGCCAGGGTACACTGGGTAATAAACCCTCTGCATCTCTCGGGACTGCCATCGAACCTCTCTGGTGCTGGTAACTTGGGCTCTGATGGGAGTGGGAACATGGATCTGTCTGGAGGACCAGGGGGTGACTGAAGTTCTTGGGATGAAGCGGCTTGAGACTGGAGACTCAAAATCTGGAGAATCTCTGACAGCGCCTGGTCATGTCGCTGTATGGTTGTTGCTTGATCTGAGAGGGCTGCCAAAATACGGTCCACATTAGAGGGTGGTGAAGGTCCTTCTGCTGGGCTCCCTTCCATGGTTCAGTCTTGCTGTAAGGATGTCGCCCTTGGCTGGACTTGAACCCGGGTCTCTGGTGTTCTAAGTGTGGTGTGTTCTCCACTGAGCTAACTCCCAGACAATGGAACCCAAGAGCAGAAGAGTAAAGAGTCAAGAGACTTGAGTCTTCCAAAAAATAAAAATAGTCTTTACTTGAGAAACCAAAGCACAAAGTACAAATGAACTAGGAGAGCAGAGCTTCCATAAAACAGAGAAACAAAAATAGACACAAGGGTCAAAAAATGTACAATAAAGGCACAAAACTTATCTTGAGATCTGGAGACAGGAGAACATAGGTTCAAGACTGAACATAATGGCAAGGAACAAGCACACTTATAAAGGGCAAGACACAGGTGAAGGGAATCAGGGCTAATGAGGAGAGTTCTGAGTAACCATTAAACACACTGGCACCATCTGCAGGAGTGGAGAGCACTGAGCATGGGGTTAAAGTGCCATCTGGAGACCTGGAGGGAGCATAACATGGACGCTTAAGGAGGGCACCCCCTGCAGGCTAGGAGTGGAACGGCATCCTAGAGATTGGATCATTACAGAGCTTCAAACTAGTTTGAGTTGAAATCATGATATTGTTGATATTATGTCTTTGCTCACGAATATGAATTTGTTTGTACTGACTGCTAATTAGCAGGATTCTGACATTATTAAAGATGTTGTCCAGATAGTTTTGAAATATTTTAAGCAGGCATGTCCTTACATACATAAGTATTGATCTTGACTTTAGGTTTGAGCATCGATTTAACATCAAATTACAATTAAAAACATAATGTACAAAAATATTTGAATGGTGCCCATAGCACCAGATTCAATACCCTGTGATTTTTAATCAGTTCAGGTGTATGCCATCTACTAAATAATATCAAGTTTCCTCTCCAGACAAGCACATACACATTTTGTAGGTCAGCTGAAACTCGGATAAAATGTCTTTTCATTCTTAGTGTGGGGAAAAAGTTACTGTTTTAAGCTGTTTTATATCATGTTAAATGCTAATGCGAGTAACATAAATTAAAGTCCAATGTCATTTTCTTCTCACCATTTTCCATCCTCTTTTAAAGGGTAGTTCACCCAAAAAAAAAAAATCTGTCATTAATTACTAGTTTTCATGTCGTTTCAAACCCTTAAGACTTTCGTTCATCTTCGGAACACAAATTAAGATCTTTTTGCTGAAATCTGAGAGCTTTCTGTCCCTCCATAGACAGCTATGCATCGGACACTTTGACGCTTCAAAAAGTTCATAAAGAGAATCGTAAATCTAATCCATGAATTGAGTAGTTTAGTTCAAATTTCCTGAAGAAAGGTGGTCGCTTTATATAATGAACAGATTCAATTTAGGCTTTTATTCACGTGATGCGTAACACACGAGAATGAACCTCATTGGTTCTTGCACACCAAGCGAACATGCTTGAGCTTCCGTTTACCACAACTGATATACGAGTTGATGAATGTTTATATGTGAATAAAAGCCTAAATTTAATCTGCTCAATTCATATGGATTCGTTTTATGATCTCTTTATGAACTTATAATTGCGTAGCTGTCTACACTCTAAAAAAAAAGGGTTCTATATGGCACCAAAAATGGTTCTTCGTCGTGATCATAGAGGAACCACTTTTGAATTAATGAAAGAATTTTTGCGTGAACTATCAGTTTAACTTTTTTTTTATAACAACTCAAGCAGTAGAGCATAGCACTAGCAACACCAAGGTCATGGGTTTGACTCAGAGAAAAAGCAAGAACTGCTAAAATGTATACCTTGAACGCACTTTAAGTCGCTTTGCATAAAAACATGTAAATGTAAGAGATTGCAATGAGAGCAGAAGGTCAGGACTCAGTTGATGTTGTGCATCTCTACAGAATGTATAAGTATGTCAAGTTTACACCACCGCTGTTTGTTTTCCACATCCAAGAAAAGTCTCAGAAGTAATACACTGTAAAATCCAACAGTTGTTCTTACTAAGACTTTATTAGTGAACTTTACTTAATGTCCAATAATTTGTTGACCTTACTTAAAACAAGTAAGTAATCAGAACTATTTGCATGCTATGCCTTCGTTACTTAGAAAACTCAAGTAAACATTACTTGACTGGTTTGAGTACCATTTGGCCAAAGCAAAAAAACAAGCAGGCGGACGTGCGGACGGGCAAAGTGTTTTTGAGGTGGGGCAATTTTTTATAGACTTATCACTCATTTCCTCCACTTCCTCTCACCATAACTGTGATAAGTGTTCCCTTTGGTTGGACACTTGGAACTTCATTCATAATATAGTAATTCACTTCCTATAAATGCAGCAATTCAACAAGAATTTGATTTCAAAACAAGGGAAGTAATATATGTATATGTAAAATTTGTCCATTAATGATATAAAATATAACTATATTTCATGTCAAATAATGACCTTTTAACAATTTTTTTGCTAATATTTATGGCATAACCTTTTAATTGAGTTGATATAATCCCTCTATGTTTGACACAATATCATTTGACCATGCTTGAGTGTGTCACACACAGACTTGAACATTCAGCATGCAAAACACAACAATGGTAACAAGGATTTTTTTAATTAATTTTTTTATTTTTTATTATTAATACGACCTTTACTATTTTACTTGCTGTCATTATTGGGGTTATACTGACAAAATACAAATAGTAAAATAAAGCCAAAAATAGTCCAACGAAGCAATTAATTTATTCACGCCACAATGCACTCTGGGAGTACACTTCCTCAGATCCCAGATAGAATTAAGTTGACAAAACTTAAACGGTTTAAATTAGAACAACTTAATGCAATTAAGTAATGCTTACTTAATTGAATTAAGGCAACAAGTTTGCACAATTTAATTAAGTAAACTGAACTAATTAGTTTTTACAGTGTACACCATTTGTGAAAATGTGGGTCTTTGCATAATATAACAAGATATCAAGTGGCATGCATGTAAATAATGGTAAAAGACACTTTTCAAGCAAAACGTCACAAAATGTTTTGAATGAAATATTTGGACACTGTGTCAGATGTTAGCATAACATGCTCACCGTACATGTGAAGTACTCCACCTGTGGTAACTTTTCTACCATACCTAACTTTGCATCCACTAAAACACAACAGGTGGTGTCATTGAAAACACACCTAAGTTAAGTTAAGTTTAGTTCTGAGATGTGCATATGCCACAGTTTGACATTTTGAATCTAATGCAAGCACATTCAGGCACTTTCATGTGTTACTTAAGTCTACAGATGGGCTTCTCGAAGTGCCATAAAGACAGTGCACCTGCGGAAACACATGTTTGAGTCCAGAGTGCATTATTTCCAAATCCCATATGTCTTTTTTCACCATCCTGTCTAAATAAGGCATAAAAAGCCTGAAAAAGAGGATGACAGAGACAATGAAGATAACTTAACGAGACAACCTGAAAAATAGGCCCAAATACATCAGCACACTCACTGTATTACTCTATGAGAGTGAGTCATCATCACTTCCTGTTCCTGTCTGAGTTACACACACCCTAACGCAAATACTTACTCGTTGGCACTCGCACATATGCACTTCAAATGGTTGAAGAGCGGCACAAGCACACACACCCCGACGCTTCCTCCGCCGTCCTCGTTAAGTAAAACAGAGAGAGGCTAATGCATTTGGATTTGGCACTGTGGAAATTCATCGCCGCTCCTCAGACATGACCCACTTTATCTGAAGTGGAGCCACATCCGTTATGCTGAGAATCTATCACCATTAGAGCTCAGCTCTCCAGTCCCACAGCCTAGTGGTGTTAAAGAGACCCACATACACAAATGCACATGCTGTGTTCCGGCCCAGGGGGCAGCAATCATGTTCCCCTGCAGGGGATGTAGAAGTGACAAAGAGAGGGACACAGATGTGCGTCTCTGTGGAAGAGCGTGTGTGTGTTTGCGCACGTTCTGCCAGCTACTGCATCAGGGGATTGAGGTTTCCTTGATAAATAGAGGATGTTCTGAAACACTGTGTGCAAAAAGTGGTTTGTTTAGATGAAGAGCTTCTGTATGAGCAGCGAAAATGGTTTATCCCAGTTCTGTGTGTATGTTTAGGACTATGCGACGGATTATGTATATGAGAAGACAGGATAAACAGATTTAGAAGATGGAAAAACATGAGTGGAAGATTAGACGAGGAGAAAGATTTAGGATGAAGGAAACTGAGAACAGAGAGGGAAAGTTAAAAATGACTGTGAGTAGAGGATAGGTACTTTGCCACATATTAAAATGTCTCCTGACTGTGTAGTAATTACAGATATAGGAATAGAAAAGAGGGAAAGATCAAATGAAGGAGACACCTAAAGGGAAATGGTGTCGGAGGACATGCGAGTATTTTTCTAAAAAATGGGGTGGCAGTGGAAATAAAAAAGATAATTTAGATATAAAGCCAGGGCTTTGAGAGAAAATGAAGAGGTAAGAGGGGAAACAGCAGGCGGGAGATAACTAGCTATATATAGGCTAGAAAAGAAAGCACAAAGAGAAAGGGAAGAGATTGGAGTAGATTAATGAGATGTAATCCAGGTGGTAATATCAACATTACAGGTAATTCTGGAGGTAAGAGAGATTATCAAACTAATAAAGATTCTTTATTATAAAAGCTGCATCGTCAGGCAGCCATTATAGCACCATCTTTTTGGGGTGCTGATTTACCAAGTCACTTTCAGTATTTAACAAACGTCTTGTCAGAAGCTCCACTAAATGTTAACTGATAAAAACTTGTCGAAAGTTTTGCCAGTGGGCTATGCCAGCCTGAAAAAGACCCAAACTTTTTCCTTGACAATATATTTCGTCAATCAAATCGTGCTGTATTTTCTGTCAGCTCTCTAGAATCTGATTCTAAACTCGATTCACAAACGAATCTCTACTTTGAGTCAATTCTTCTCAGCGAATCGCTTTAGCGAGCTACACTGAGTCGGTTCGCGGTTCATTCTGAATGATTCGTACGGCTTCCTCGCGAGCTGACTCGTTTGGAGCCGTTTCTCACTCAGTAAAACGTTATCAGCAAAACATATATTTTATAACCCAGAGAACAAAAAGAGCGCCGGATAAATGGATATTTACATTACAAGCGACTAAATAAAACCTGCAAAAGTGCCCTATCGATTCCTAGCGATGAAGAAGTTTGTTGAGTTTCGACAACAGGTGCGGCTTGTCGACGACTCTGCAGGTAAATTAACTAACGTTACATTAGTAAAAAAAACCACACAAATATTAAACATATGCCATTACACTGTTGACAGGTTCCTTGTAATTACCATGGCGCGTTTATACAGTGACCATTTTTATAGTAGCCTATATAACTTATAGGGCCGGACATAGGGATTTTAGGCCCTAAGCAAATATCAGGTCTTGGAACACTGATTTGCTGTCCTTTATTTACTTTAATATCGGATCACAAAAATGCAACAATATGTATCGTGGATAGAGTGACAATATGTATTGTGAATAGGCTCAAATGAAAATTACTGTGAGGAAATTCAGCGTAGAGTTTTAGTGTCAGTAGCCTTCTACATTTAACTACTATAATGATGAATATGTATGATGTATAATAATGGGGGAATATTTGTGGGTCCTGATGTCAAATGTCTTTCGTTACCAGTAAAAAGTGGCCTATATTATTTTAAATATAGTCAGTGACAGAGTGCAAGCATATTCATCTAAAATAAATTCTGTATTTTCAGCTTCAGAATTATGAATATTTTTATTCTGGTGTTGCCATTGTCCTGTGCATTGGGTTACCAGCACCAAGTCCAAGCCTATTCATTCCCACCCCAATGTAATACCATATTTAGCATTTTAATCAACAGTACATTTTGTGTTAACCATTTACCATATGTTACCATATGGTGTATCGCAATAATATCGTGACATGAGGGTATCATTACACCCCTGTTATTTACCCCTTCACAACATGTCTATGGTATTGTGCAAATTCAGCAATTAATTAGTCAATCTGATGTTGGTCCAAAGCTTATTACCTTAATTTTTTGGATTACAAAAGTTCTAAAGTGCATGCCTGCACTTGTACATTTAATGGCAATGAATGTTCCCTTCTTCATTTTTTGGTTTGTTTTTAAAACAGGATTTAAACAATAATAATCCAATGCAACTAGCTCCTTATTCCTTGTGTATATTATTCTGTGTGTGGCGAGAAACAACCGGAAAATGTAATCTTTTAATCGAAAATCTTCTGTTGTACACTCCTGTGTACGTTCATGCGAGGGCACAGCAGTTCGTGTTGGCACACACAAGAAAAGAAAAGAAAGAAATAAAATAAAATCATGACATGACATGAAACACAAGGCCTATCAATTTAAGAAGCGCATACTTTCTTCTCTGAAGTAAGTATCTCTGTCGTGGGATAGTCAGATTATCACGTGAACAAATAATACGTAGGCTATACCTAACACAATCAGGCCTGGTTTTACAGACAGGGTTTTGATTAAGCCAGGATTAGACTTTAGTTCAATTAGGGCATTTAAAGCCGTGTTTCTACTGAAATTAACCGGAACATTTCGTCCCAGGAACTTTTTCCCCAGGAACCTTTTTCCCCAAGACCTTTCTGCATTTCCAACGCAGTCTAAAGTACTGTGATGATTAGATTTATATCCCACTTGATATATTCTTCTGCATATATTCTTAATAAAGCCTAAACCAAGTCGTCGGTCCATCGGTCGTATTTTTCATATCTCCATTGTAGGGATGCGCGGTATATCGGTACTGGAAAAATACCGGTATATATTTTATTTAAAACGGTACGATATCATGATTTTGCTCATTTCGGTATATGCTGCTGTTCCGAAGTTCACCACTAGGTGGCAGCGCGCTACCCAAACTGACGTGAAACCGGCAAATGTGGCAACAGAACAAGATGAATACAGCAGTTGAATCTCACTCAACACGCACAAAACTCATTAATAAAGAGAGTAGACGTGAAATTTGGAATTACTTTGCTTATAAAACTGCTGAAGAACCATCAAACCTTGCCAAGCATCGTCACTTAATTCCTGTCTTGTAAGACATTAAGAGATCGACAGGTGAGTGCATCAATCTAACCATCTAATTTAGACTTTTTTCTTTTAACACTGATTAACGCACATACATAGATCGTATTGTTTAAATATAAAGAAATCTCCAGCGTTCGTTTCAACCAGTGATGTTTAGACCTCATAATATTTGCACGCATCCTATTGCACTATTTACATCCGCGAAAGACATAACCAACTGTGTTTATGTGACTACTCACTAAAGATTGAAATTTTTGACATAATTTTGTGTGTATTTGACTGAGGAAAAACAACTTAATTTGGAATGCGCGAGCTCTTTAGGCGTGTGTGTGTGTGTGTTTGTTGTTGGCATGAGCGGAAAGAAAACTAAAAGAGCATTACTTAAAGAAGAACTTAAAGAGCTCTCATCCCATACGTGTTACGAAATGCTATAAAATCGCTTGCATGTTCAAAATGGCGAGGTTTAAAAAGACGTGGGCAGGGATTTCCGTCAGTTGTCCCGCAAGTGTTGAATCTGAGCGCGCAAATTGCTTTTATAGTGCAGGTGCGATGAGGTGTAATGCTGAAATTACTTACAAAAAAGTTTCCAAATGACTGATTGATGTGACAATCTTTGTTGATTAATTTAATAATGAACATTTGCGGTAATTTCCCGCTTCATAAACCCAAAACTTGCGAGAGTGAGTAAAATTATGCGCAATACCCGCATCAAAATTCAGACCCTGTGTGGTATCGATTTAATATCGGTACTTCGGTATTAGATTGTGGTACCGTACCGAAGACAAAATTGTGGTATCGAGCCATCCCTACTCCATTGTTGATTCGAATTGCAAACAACTGAACTCAACTAAAGCCGGGTGCACACTGTGCGATTTTATAATTGTTCTTTTACGATTGTTCCTTGTCAGACTGTACGAACATGATCCCTGCTGTAAGCGGTCATTAATCGGCTGCCGGTGAACATGTCAAACTAACGATCAAAGACTTCAGATTTTAGCCTAGGATCAGAGGAATCATTTAGGATCTCAGACGGCCAAATCGTGGCCAAAATCGCACAATGTGTACCCGGCTTAATCAGGCCTTCTCTTTGAAACCGGGGGTCAATTTATCAACTTAAACACAACAGGGCTCCAGACCAAACAAAATCAATTAAGGAGCCATTGGCTCCTATAAGGGAAAAAGTTAAACGGCAAAATATAGTGCCACATATAATGATTTTTAATTTTTCACGTACAATTATATGGCTGATGTTGAATTTCATAGCTCCTTCCATTCTTTCTCATGAAGACAACAGTTTAAAGGGTTAGTTCACCCAAAAATGAAAATTCTGTCATTAATTACTTACCCTCATGTCGTTCGACACCCGTAAGACCTCCGTTCATCTTCGGAACACAAATGAAGATATTTTAGTTGAAATCCGATGGCTCTGAAAGGCCTCCATTGGCACAATGCACGGTTCACTCTCAAGACCCTTAAAAGGTACTAAAGACGTCGTTACAAAGTCCATCTCACTACAGTGGTTCTAAAATAACTTTATGGAGTGACTAGAATAGTTTCTGTGCGCAAAAAACCTAAATAACGACTTATATAGTGATGACGATTTCAAAACACGGCATCATGAAGCTTCGAAGCGTTATGAATCAGTGAGTCGAATCATGATTCGGATCGCGTGTCAAACCGCCAAACTGCTGAAATTTGGCGATCCAAACTGCTGAATCGACTCACTAATTCAAAACGCTTCGAAGCTTCATGATGCCGTGTTTTGAAATCGTCATCACTATATAAGTCGTTATTTAGGGTTTTTTTTGCGCACAAAAACTATTCTCGCCGATTCATAAAGTTATTTTAGAACCACTGTAGTGAGATGGACTTTGTAACGACGTCTTTAGTACCTTTTAAGGGTCTTGAGAGTGAACCGTGCATTGTGCCAATGGAGGCCTTTCAGAGCCATCAGATTTCAACTAAAATATCTTCATTTGTGTTCCGAAGACGAACGGAGGTCTTACGGGTGTCGAACGACATGAGGGTAAGTAATTAATGACAGAATTTTCATTTTTTGGTGAACTAACCCTTTAAGTAAAAATATAAGGACTATGTGATATAGTTATTTATTTAGCAAAATGCTGACTTACAAGTTTATGAGCATTGAATGGCTTTTCTGAGGTAAATTTGACGTTATGTGACATGATTGCTCTTGAGCGGTTTTATACAAGCTCTTTCCAAGGTTGAAATGCTGATTTAGCGATCTGTCAGGCCACATTAAAGAGTGCCAAAAAGTTTAAAGTTTGTTTACTAATATTAACAACAAGTTAAAACTGACATATGAAAGGTTGCAGTTAAGTAAGTACACATCTGCTATTATGGAAGGCTGTGCTACAAATAACATGAAGTTCAGGCAGTAACAGAAAACCGCAAAGATTAAAATATATTGAGAATAAGAATCCATATCAGTATCAATTAAAAACGAGAATTGTTAACGATTAGTTCGCGTCCACACAGCTGACATGTTTATCCGTGTTGTGTGCACGAAATAGACGCTTGCCTTTCTGCACTTTTACAGTACTTGGAAGATGTTCATTCATTGACACGTCTCTGTCACTTTCTATCTCTCTCATGCTGGCACAGCGGTCAGCGTAGTTGCTCGATAGAGATGAAGGCTTTGAAAAAGCCTGATATTTTCCGTTTTGTTATCCGTTTCTGACTCAGACTCAGTGAGGTTTTTTCCACTGTTAACTTTGCTGCGCGTCGCCGTCGTCTCATTTTCAACACAACAAATGATGTGATGGCCTACTCATCACAGAACATGCCAGTAAAAAGGCACGCAATTTTTAATCATAACATAAAGTGATATGGTAAAGTGATAATATCACTCACAAATTCATATTTTTGGTCGCAAATGTGACCGTTTTAGTTGCAGCCTGTAGCCCTGCACAATAAAGTTAAAGACCTCTGATTGGCCATTGCATTGAAAAAAAACAACAGATATGTCTGTGATTTGCTACATTGCTCAACACTGTTAGAATTAGTTGGAAATAGAAACCTTCGGCGCTCGACGCAAACAAAAATACGCATTGAAGCGTTTACCAAATATGTTTCGCCATATCAGATGGGCCCCCTGATTCGCTTACCTTGCTTAGTGGTTGAGTCCGCCCCATCTGATTCCATCACATCAAATAGGCTTCTGCTCCCTGATGTCACCAGAATTTAATTAGGCTATTTGTTTTCACTTTATGTTCACTTTTGTTTGTGGTTCTGTTTATAGCCTATTTATGAATCCATGTTAATTTGCATATTTTTTATGGCATTGCATTGTATGCGTGAATGTATTTAAATCATTGCACAGATCTCCCCCCAAAATCAGCCTGAAGTGTGTAGCTAGTATGTCCTGCTCTTTTAATGATTCTAGATTGCGTCGAATGATTTATAGTGAGGAGTTGCAGAGTCTGCGAGAGGAGGTGGGAGGTGAATGGTTAGAGAGGGGAACAGCAGGTGTTACGGAGCTCTCAGATTGGAGATCTGATTATTATGATCATGTTGATGATGCCGCTGATGAGCGAGAAAAAGCAGACAGGAAGAGAGAGAGAAAAGACTGATTAGAATTTGAAAGGCAACTTGATGGCCACTTCTTTTCCTCACAGGAATGAAGCTGCTGACCTTTTCTGCCCCCCCCCACTCTTTCTCCTCCTTTTTGTCTCTCTCTCTCTCTCTCTCTCACACACACACACACACACACACACACACACACACACACACACACACACACACACACACACACACACACACACACACACACACACACACACACACACACACACACACAGGTGTTTACTAAATCTGAACCTGTGTGCCGAACGTCAAATGCAAGACATTCTGTGACCTTTCGTTGTTGTGTCTCAGAGTGTGAAATGCATACATGTCAGCGCAGGAAACACTCTATGAATGCTGATGGGCACACTTCCGCGCTCACTATGCGGGGATATGTTTATTCAGCATCTGAATGCTCATGCATAATAATATTGTGATGCTCTAGAGATATATGTCATTATGAAACAGAAATAGCGTGTGTGAGTGTAGCTTGTTTGTCATTTGATTCTGATTCACATTCAGAGTTTGTTTCCTAGTCTGATGAGGTGATGCTGAGATGCAGTAAATACACTGTGGCAATTTAGGATATTTTAAAAACCGGCATTTTGAATTAGTTGATTTATGGAAGAAACGTGCAATGACGATCAAGTTGTTGACCTGAAAAGTGCGTGATTGAATTGGCTATTGATCCTTATTAGTGATTGATCCTTTTGAAAAGCGTGTGTAGCTATTGATATAGTGAGGATGAAGATGGTAATTTTCCCGGCACATGTTCACTTCACGGTCTTGAATGTCTGCAAAGTCCATAAGATCATAGTGTGGAAAAGGAGGGCAAGATGATTAAAAAAAAAAAATGCCTCTCTGAATCTTTCTGTTGTAACAAAATCATTTTTTTTTTATAATTGAAAATGAAATATAAAAATTATTTGAATATTAAATATAAAAAACATATTGAATATTAAATATTACACTAAAGTTAAAATGAAACTAAAGCACTTTTCCTCATCCATGAAGAAAACGGCTCAGTGTTTAAAGGTAATTTCCGATGACTGATATTTTGTTACTGATGTGTAAATGGTATTTTACCAGTAAAAAGAGTCAATACTGAACACCGTTGCTAGTGTGAACACTGAACCGCACGTTACCGGAAAAGTAGTTTTGGTAATTTTCCGGAAATTTACCAGGACTGCTGTGTGAAAGGGGCTTATGTGTTTGGAAAATCTCTCTCACACGCCTACACCCTTTAATTGTATATATTAAAGGCATGCTAATAATTGTGATTTATTTTCTTTCTCCTCTCTTTACTGAAGACAGCAATTTTTTCTGTATTTTTAATATTCCTCTCTGTAATCGACAAACGCACATTAGGCTCTCATGCGGAATAAAAGCTCTTGAATTATGAATCGCTATAGAATTTCTGACTGATTGTATTCAAGCGCTGAACATTGTCTGGGGAAATTTCCAGGAGAAAATATGCTAAAAAACAGGATCTGTTTAATTAAACTTTCCTATAATTGCAGTTACGATCTACAGTCTACACTATGACTGATTTATTAGATGGTCTGACAAAAAAAAATTGTCTCACCATATGATTTAATGTCAAAGCAACTCTTTGTACTGTACTAATGCACATTTGATTAACAATATAAACATATTTTAAAAGCCTCCAGTGAATTTAAATATGAAAGGTAAAACAGCGTGTCATATCAATCACTCTGATGCAGGCTTTCACTTCCACTTTCTCTTTGGAAGACTTTTCTGCCCACTCTTTTGATTCTGTTCATGCGTTCGCTCTCTATATCTCTCTTTAGCCTTAATGGCATCATTCCAGTCTCCTTTCTCCTTCAGATTCATTTCCATTCTCTTCATCACTTTAAAGTCTTGGCTGGAGAAATAGCCATGACCGGAGAGCTATGGTTATGAAAGAGTGTGACAGCTCATAGCGGTACAACTGTTTCCTGTGTAGGAGGCCACGGAAAGTCCTGTGAAATTGGGGAAAATGAAAGTCGGACACATTCAGCCCAGTGATTGGCTCATTTTGAGACCACTTTTGCTTTTAGTGTGACACAGAAAGTCCCCATGTTACCGCCTCCTCTATTGACCGAAGATAAGAAGGAGAGAGTTAGTGGTGAAGTAATGGTGACATTAGTTTCTCATCTTCTCATCCCTCCTTCTGTTGTCAAGGGCTCTTTCATGACGCAAGTTTGTGAAATGTTTGGCAGGATTGTGTGTTATCAGAGGCTGGTACAGTTGGGACGGCTGCCTTGCATGTTCAGATGTGTATGATATGGCAACTGTTGCAACCACACAAAATGTACAGCCTGAGGCCTGACAGAGGGAGAGGAGAAAGTTGTTTTTTTTCTTCCCTTTTTCAGCCGGAGGTCTTTAAAAAGCACCCCAGGCCTGGCAGGCGACTGACTGAAGATCCAAATTAGGGATGCGACGGTGTGAAAATTTCATGTCACGACTATAGCGACCCAAATTATCACGATTATCAATATTATCACAGTTTTGTTAAAACTAGATGAAAGTGTTCAAAAAGAACTCATGCACACACTAAAAACATTTCAACAAGTTTTACATTTGAAAATCATCAACAACAAACAGCAACAAAGACAACAAATAAAACAAGCAGCTCTATGTACTTTTTTTTAAGCAAGATTCTATTCTGTGGCATTTCCTTCCTTATAATGACCGTTGTCAATAGCAACACATTATGACGGCGTATATCTACATATCACAACAGACGCTCTCTCATTTCATTCAATTTGCTACATGCGTCTCTGTTTTTGATTGTATTGAAAATGAAATCAGAGTAGGCTACTTTACTATTAATACTATTATAATTATTACTATAACTTCTTGTGATCATTGTCTGGACAACTGTTTTGTACGCTGAACAAAATGGATTCATAAACAGGTAAGATTTAAAACATTAATCTCAATTCAATATGTTCCTGTATACATCATTATCCCTTAAAAGTCACCCTTAATAGTCTTGTCTGAACTTTGTTCATCTTTGGCTCAAAGCCACTTTTTCTTTCACGGAAGCGAGTGAGAGAAAATATTTAAACTCAAAACTTTGTGTCCAATTATTTCACAGACATAGTTTTGGTATAGAGGTCAAAGTCCACTTGCCTTGCGTTCGCTATACACTGAAGACGATTCGGCAGATTTGAAGTGTTTCCCCCCTATTGCAGCGACTTTCTTTTTTGCATGTTCTGCAGACAGGGTGACCATCCTCGGTTAAATTTCCCTCAGGACTTTTGTAAAAGCCAAAATATGACCAGACTGACTGAACAATACAGACTGAACAATCCCCCCCGAGCGCTGTCACTGCCTTCTGCCGTTTCTTCTCATTCAAAAAACAACGTTGCGTGCAGTGCCTCCCTCAGACTAATACTGATTGGAGAGGATTTACAGTGAGTTTTCAAAATCATGATAATCAAACACGGGTTTAATGATAATTACATTTTAATTGATATTAATAACAGTCGGTTTATCGTGAAACCGGTAATCGTCCCATCCCATCCCTAATCCGAATGCAATTAGTCTTTCAATTTCTCTTTAAGAATTGGTAAGTTCTATTTAACCAAAGTTATTCCACTTCCAGGATGGTTTTTGTGCTGTCTGCTGTGTGAATACTTAATACTTAAAATAATAATTTAAGCTTATGAAACTGACCCCCGTCTGTGCCTTTTGGAGTTATTTTGTGTGCTCTGTGTGCTAATTGTCCCATCCAAATCCTCACAGTTCAGCATACTGAACCTTGAAAGGTATTTAACATCTTTTGACTATATTGTTTTGCAAGCATACAGCCAAGCTTAATTATCTAAGATGTCTATCTAAGATTTTTATATAACAATCAGTGCGTTTACATGCACCCTCATAATGCGTTTATTTTATGCGATTATAATGGGATTTCGGCAATATTGAGATTAAACTTAATATAGTGGTATAGTAACCATAAATCGCATTAAACTGTGTGGCATATGCAGATTTGAATCGCAATAAACAGGCATGTAAACACCTTAAAAGCATTTTTACCACTCTGACCAAAGTGCGCATGTGCTCACACGGATGCCGTGTGTTGTTCACTCAACTTCACAAATTAACTCTGTGACATTTGTTCTGAAGAACGTGATGGCATGGCAGCAGACAAACCTGGCATTGCCATGTTTGTCACAGTGCAGAATAATATCCAGTACGTCCATAAAAATGTGTTTTAAATTTGATACGAGTGATTAAAACAACTGACATGCATACTATATATGCCTATCTGAGTGTGGTATAAGCATACTTATTAGCGAATAATCAGAATAATGAAAATTATGATTAAACACCTGACTGACTTTTGATTAAACACCAAAATTCTGATTATTCTCTGATTATTAGAAATAATCACATTATTGGTGCTAATGTAAACGTAGTCAATGTGTCATTGACTAATTTTGAACTTAAGAATTAGAGCTTTGAAATAAAAAATATCACAGAAAATATGTTGTGCTGTCAGGGATGAAAGTCTGAAGCCCCTTTTAGAATCTGGAATCTTTTTAATTTGGACTTTGAAATATTTTTTCTTTGTTTTAGATTTGTATTTAATTTGAACTTTGAAATATTTTTTCTTTGTTTTAGATTTGTGTGACTTGTATTCATTTAAAATGGAAATTGTGTCATTTACTCACCTTCATGTCATTCTAAACATTTCTTCTGTGCAACATAAAATATGTTTTAAGAAATTACTTAAAAACTTTTAAGACATTTCTAGGTCACCAATAGAATAAACAAATTTGTGACATAAAAAATATTAAATATTTAGTGTTTGTATGGTAGTGTATTTGTCTCTAATATTTAGCTAAAATACACTATCATTAAAAAGTTGTTTAAGTTGGGCTCAGTACAATTTTTAAATGTTTTTTTTGTTGTGTGTATTTTTTTAAATAGTCTCTTATGCTCATTGCTCACCAAGGCTGCATTTATTTGATCAAAAATCAAGTAAAACATGTTTTATAGTATTAAAAAATTTTGTGATTACAAAAAGTTTTATATGTTAATATATTTTAAAATGCAATTTATTCCATGATTACTCCAGTCTTCAGTGTCACATGATCCTTCAGAAGTCATTCTAATGTGCTGATTTGCTGCTCAAGATACATTTCTTATCATTAATGTAATAAGTAATATTTTATGGAAATCCTGATGCATTTTTTTTTCCAGAATTCTGTGGCTTTACTGTCACTTTTGATTAATTTAATTCATTCAATAAAAGAATTCAATAAAAGTATTAATTTCTTTCAACAAAGTATGTAACCCAAACTTTTGAACAGTTGGGTATACAAATAGTTACATTAATATTTACAATTTTTGTCAAGTTATGCTGATTATAATTTAACAAAAAACAAAAAAAAAATTGTACCAGTGGACTCAGATTTTTTATCTATAATTGTATGTTGATTTGTTATTCAGAAAAATGTCCAAATTAATAAGATCATTATGGCATACACTTGACAGTAAAGGGCGAGGAATTCTTCTAGGCAGGATTTACTCTTACTGCCATTTCTCAGCAGATGAATCTTCAGGCATGGGAGAGAGCGTAGACTTTAACTCGGGCAGTTTTGCATTTAAATAAGGTGTCTGCACCTTAATGATCTCAAATGACTCTGAGGCTAACCACAGACTCCCACATAGATAACAAAAAGTGCTTTTCACTCTGCCTCCCCGTTTCCCCAGTTAATCGCTTAACATCACAGAACACACAGATGAGTAGTAGTGGATCAAGGCTAGGTGAAATTGCATTTCTTTACCTCCGAGGCGCTGATAGTGAAGTGTGTTCAGACAGCCTCCGGTAGAAGAAACCATGGCTGGCTACTGTAATACAGCTTCTGTTTCACAGAGAACCAACTGTTTTGTTCCACAAACTGCATGTCAAGAACCACTGCGGTGTAAGATTGTTTTGCTTCATAGCACTGTGGAATTAGAAATTTGCAATCAAACTACAATCATCCAACCTTTCTGTTCCCATCACATGTGAATGCTCTGTTTTCTCTCTCTCTTTGTTGCCTCTGCGGCTTCTTTGCTGTTGCTTTCAGGCTTTTGCTGCTTTTATTGATTGGGAAGTAGAGAAGGGACAGGAAATGATGAGGCAAAGAGGGGGGAATATGATTAGAATACAATGAACTGAAACTCACATTCACATGAACACACCAGTTCATTAATAGTCAGCAACACTGTGACACTTGAAGTCAAGTCAGTTCACTCTGTGGCCATCCTTCTCACACCCTTATGCAGCTATTTATCCTATCTATACTTGAATAGGGAAACTCTTGTGTCAATAACTGATTGAATTAGCTTTACAATCTGACAATACTAATATCATAAATGTTGTTTATTTGGGTAACACTACTGTATTGTTTTTCAGGCTGGTGAAAATTAAGTTAACAAACCACTCAATGTTAATGGCTTCAAAGTTCATAAGTAGTTGAAAATAATTCTCCCAGTTTAATGTGAGACCAAATATTCAAATCTGGCCAAAACATAAGCCTGATGAACCTGTTCTCAAGCCACTTCGCTCCAAAACATGAAAGGACTTTTCACAGTAAAGTAGCTCACCAATACCAGCAGCTAAAAATAAGGCTCTCCACACAATGACATCTCTTCCTCCATTCTTCGCTGTGGTAGAGATGCATTCAGGGCCGGCCCTGACCAATTTGCTGCCCTAGGCAAGATTTGACTTGGTGCCCCTTGTATCAAGATTAAGCACTACACGTTATCAGTCTAAGTTGTGGAAACACTCGTACTGTTTTATTTTTGTAATGCATTGATGTTATATTTTTATTGTTGTTGTTGTTTTATATGATGTCCAGTCCATTCTACCCTGTCATTATGTTCATGATATTATTATTTTTTATTTTTTAAAGGCTGATGATAGTAAAACTGTACAAAAATTGCACCTATGCCACATTACAGCCTAAACACAGAGCAAGAGTGCATCTAACATTCATGCACAAACTATTCATTGAGAACTAGCAAAAGTGTTTGTTTTCCAGTAAATGGCAGCAATCTTCCACTAAACTATGAGCATTTTCATGTTTTCACCAGGAATTCAAATGAGAAATTTTGATATTTAATGTGAATTTTACATAAAATGTTGCTATTTTAAATAAACCTGTATATAAATATCATTACTAATTTCGGCAAATACATTTTAAAATTGCTATACACCCCCTTAAAACTGCACAACTGCAGAGTTAAAACATTAGGCTATTAAAAAAGTGATATTTTTATATTATTTATTTTTTACAAAATCACACTGGCTGTGGCCTCTGGAGAACCCAGAACAGCTGCTTGCATAAAGTTTAAGGTAAAAATAACTGGAATTAATTACCAAACATTAGTATTTTACTACTATGCAATTAAATAAACTGTTCATTTATTTGCCTACATCACTTTACTTCTGTCTTTACACGGCAAACAATGCTCTTCTTATTTAGAATCTTTTTCTTGTTTCCAGTCCAAATATCTAAAAACTCTTAAATCAAGGTGCATTTACTAGATAAGTAAAATGACATAAGACATTTTTCTTGTTTACTTGAAAATAAAATCAAAATGAAGTGAGTTTTTGCTTAAAACAAGCAAAATTATCTGCCAATGGGGTGAGAAAAATAATCTAATTTCTGTTTGGGACAGAAACAAGATTTCAATCAGAAACAAGATTATTTTTCTCACTCCATTGGCAGATAATTTAGCTTTTTTTTCAGCAAAAACTCACATCATTTTGATTTTATTTTCAAAAAAACAAGAAAATTATCTTCTGTCATTTTACTTATGTAGTAAATGCACCTTGACTTAAGAATTTTTAGATATTTAGACTAGAAACTAGACACAAATACTATGTAAGAAGAGCAGTGTATCCCTTATCTTCCCTGCATCAGAGGGCTTCTGTCTTTTTTGACACTTCAATTCGGCCATCCGTCATAAATAATCAGGCAACTTTCACCGTGTCAACACCTGGTGCGAACGGCCAAGCACCCTAAAAAATGAAAGCAATCCTGTCTGCGTTGGATGCGGCGAGAGGCGACGCAACACAACAAATTCCCCCAACGATAAACTGATCGCGCGTTGTATTTCTGACGCACTTCAAGTAGATCGGCGGGGGGAGATTGATGAGGCGGACCGGGAAGATGCGGGGGACTTAGTTAAGTTTTTTTTGCGCTTTATTTGGTAATATTTCAAATTAATATTAATAAAATAGTATCATTAATACATTTTGGCGCCCCTATGGATGAGTGGCGCCCCTAGCATTTGCCTATTCCGCCTATGCCACGGGCCGGCACTGGATGCATTTATTATATTTCTCACCAGATTTTCGAAGACACAGCTATGGAGCATCACCATGCAACTTGAGTTTCATCGTGATTCATCACTCCACACACAACTTCCCATATTCTGCCAAAAACTTAATTCTGTCTTTGAATTAATTAATTTATTGCAACAGTGTTGTATTTCAGCAAGAAATCTATTTCTGTTCTTTTGAAATTTCTATCCATCAACTAGTCCTGAAAAAAATGTCACAGTTTTGATATAAGAGATGTTTCCTGAGCACCAAATCAGCATATTAGAATGATTTCTGAAGGATCATGTGACTCTGAAGACTGGAGTAATGGCTACTAAAAAAAATCAGCGTTGCCATCACAGGAATAAATTAAACTGTAAAATATTAAAATAGAAAAGTTATTTTCAAATTGTAATATTATTTCACATTACTGCGCTCATCTGGTGCTGCGTTCCACTTTACATTTAGACACGCACTTGCAAACTTCCCTAAGCATTTCCTCTTGGGGGAATCCACGCCGCCATTTTGAAATGCTTTCCACTCAAGCGGCAACTGCCTGCAGTTTCTCTTGAAGCCAATACGGAAGTGATTTAAACTGCAATTCATCGACTGACCACTAGGGATAGGCTCCAGAAGGGAGCAGAATCTCATTGAGCTCCATGTTAAAATGCCCAACTTTACAGCAGATTAAAACATGTTTACAGACTGGTACAAATTGTGGTTTTGGTCTATACATCTAATTTTCCCCTTCATGATAACTGTGAGGTGGGCGATTTTTTTTTATTGTTTACATTATATAAAGCCTTAAAGTTCTGCATAATTAAGGGCGTGGCCACTTTGAGTGACAGGTGGATAGCCATTTATCTGCTGTCTGTTAGTCATCGCGTCACCTCAGCTCCACCCACATCCCGCCTCTTTGCCCATTTTCTGTTCAACTGCCAGCTCGTCCCTACTTTACGCTTCAAAACTGCTCTTCAGAATCCAATGGGTGACGTCACGGACACTATGTCCATATTTTTTTTACAGTATATGGTTCCACTTCATGAAGTGGACGAGGGAAGTTTATATGGACAGACCCTCACTCCCTTTTGACAGGGGGAGCGATTCTACTTCATATGTACACTTCATGCAGCTTCATGTACCACAATGCAACACGAATGTGACATCACCGCATATTGCGTTTAATTTACTCCACCACAAACAACTCTATGGTATTTTAATTATTATTATTATTTTTTTTAAAACAACCCAAACACACCTACATACAAGTCAAGTCAACTTTATTTATATAGCGCTTTTTACAATGCAGATTGTTTCAAAGCAGCTTCACAGTGTTAAACAGGAAAATAATGCAACAGAATTTGATTCGGCCGTTCAGCCACTCTGGAGAAAACGGTGATGTCATCTAGCTCATTTCAATTATCATACAGTGACAATGTGGGCATTAGATTAGTAATTAGATCAGTAATTTAGTTTATATGGTTAATTTAGTTTGCTAATTAGTTTTATTTGGATATTTAGTTGAAAAATGTAGTGTCCCCAAATAGAATACAAATAGGATGCTGCATTAAACAATTTCGTAAAGGAAAGGAAAAACGTTCCAGTTCAGTCCATTGCAAAGGTTCTGCCAGTAGTGGGCACTCATGCAACGTAAGCAATGACGCACATCTGAGTAAATGAGACGGAGGGAAGTTAGCAAGTGAAGGGCATTATAAAAAACTAACTGGAATGCAGCAATGGAGAAGTGGCCGAAGTGACGTCATACAGGGCCATACTTGAAAAAACTTTCCGAAACGTATTCAAATTCTGAAGGAGTGTATTTGGCACAGAAATACTCATACGGAATACATCCAAATCGTTTTGTTTTGTTTTGACATTTTGACCATGTTTAGGATGAAACTCTTGAACAGTGTAAATAAGTCAGAATGCATGAAATAGCGTTAGACCCCCCAAAAAAGTCTTACAGACTCCAAAACGTTTGAACGGTACTGTATATCTTGACTTTATATCAGCCATCGGCCACCCTTCTCTGTAAAATATCAGCTTTGACCCATGAAAAACAAAACTGCAAAATACTTTTAACTGATTGTCAGAACTTCCATTTTCACAGCTACCATATTACATTTTCCCCTTTTCATCTTTTAGCAAGTGGTTCATCTCCTCCTTGTTCTACTGCCTTTGACTGAGTTAATGAGGAGATCAATCTACTAGCTACATCTCACGACTTCTTTTTCACACTTGACGACCGCCTCTCTTAAGATGACACATGTTTCCCCCTCTTTCCTCTCACTGTCCTCCATTGCCTTCTCCTTTTCTCTGATTCCATTTTTCACTCTGGTTGTTCATCCGTCACACACTCTTTCTCTGGCTGTGCTGTAGCTCTAACGCGTATTGCTGCCGTGTGGTTGTCGGGAGATAAATCCTGATGGCCAGCAGTGCAGATGACTGAGGCTGATAGTTCAGGCGGATTGGCCCGTTAATTGGTGCTCTGAGCCGGATCTCCACTGGGAAGAGTTGAGATCTTGAGCCGGTCTTTCACTCTTCTGCTTTGTCTGTGCGTGAGGGGATAAAGTCAGGGTGGTCTGCCCACGCAAAGAACAAGCAAACCCTTTTTTTTTTAAAGTTCCTGTTTATGTATGCCGTACCATTGCCTTTTTTTGTTATTAAAATTGCCACCGCATTGCAAAATTAATGTTCAGAAAAATGACTTGAGAAAGAAATATAGGCACTATAATGCATGAAAATAGGAAAATTGGCGTTATCAATTATTATGCCATTTTTGCCACTTAAACTAATAAGGTTATACTCATTCCATTATCGTTTCTCTGCTGAGTCAACCTCTTAAATTCAGCACAAAAATATATATTTCTTGAGCAACAGTAGACATCTAATGAGCATTCGCAAGAGAAAAGGAACATTTCAAAAGCACTCGTTGGTGACCTTTAAATAAATTTTATACTCAAGCTACTGGAGATTTTTGTGTTTTTGAGCATCTGTAATGTATTTTGAATATTAGCTAGATTAAATGCATGTTGCACATCACCTGTATATTGAAGCAAGCGCACAATGCCAAGGCAAATTATAGTCTGATTAATTTGTATAAAAGCTGGATGGAGCCAAGCTGTACAGTCATTTTTCTGGAACTGTCCATTTCTGAACCCCCCCCCCCCCCCCCCCCCCTCGCACTTTTATTTCAGTCAGACTAAAGTTTCTAAAAAGACAAATTATAGTCTGACTGGAATCGACCTTTAAATGCACTTACTGACAGGGATTCTGCAGCTTAAACCGTAGAGCATCAAGGTCATCTGTTTAAAGATGCAGAAAAACAAATGCTTTTCTACTTGAGCCCACATAATATGATTGTCACTACAACTTAACAAAACTTTTACAACTACTAGAAACTTTTAATGAAACCCACTTACACAACATGTTTTTAGTTGAAGATACCTGTTTTCTTGCAGTATGTTTTTGTGTGTTTGAGGCACAGAGAGTGAAAGACTGGAGTGTTTGTTGTCTTATTTCAGTAGTGAATCAAGAGGACTCTGCTCTGTAGGAGCTTCTGCTCTCTCTGAGCACTGTGATTGGCACAGCGGGGAGGGATGAGTGAGAGGCCAATGAAGCAGAAATGAAATAAACTCAACCTCACATTTAAACATATATACTTTTTCTCAGGCATTCACACGTAAACATGTTGGCAACTGCCCTGTAACTGTTCAATCTTGAAGCTTATAGGTTTGGAAATAAAGGTCGAGTTGGGCTGGCGATGAGATGCCGGATGATTGGATGAACAAGGTCCTCCTAATCTGGCGGAAGATCTCTGTAAACATTTGGGCGTGTAGCCACAAGATTGTGGTTCAAAACACTGCGGGCGTTATAGCCACAGTCCATTTTGGCCAGACAACCTAATGCCAAATTCTGTCTCAGTGAGATTTGCAAAGATCCATGATCAACATGGATTATTATTATGGAGTTGAGTGAGGCATTTAACCCTTGGTTGATCCCGGGCGATTGTTCCTTTCATACTGTAAGTTTGTGGACATTGTGGACACGTGAACATTTTGAATCCATCCGTAGAAATCGAGCGTTTGAAGCGAAATAGACGCGCGTTCAAGGCGCTCCAGGAGAAATATGTCATAAAACACCACTCTGCCTCTTTTCATTTTCATTAAAAATATATATTAAGCATTAATAGCCACACACATGTGGTCCAGGCGATTCCTACATTATCTTCACTGCATGTATATTTAAATATCCTTAAAAAGTAAAGTTATGAAACTTCTCTTTGCCCTCAGTCAAAACGATTTGGCAGACAACAAATTATTCAATTCAATTCAATTCAAATTTATTTGTATAGCGCTTTTCACAATAAACATTGTTTCAAAGCAGCTTCACAGAAAGTGCATTTCATAAATGTACATTGAAAAATGTTAGAAAGAGAATGTTAAAGAAAAATGTTAGGATAAGTTAATCAATCATGTATTATTTTAGGCCATAACGCCGGCGTTGAGTCGTCTCTTCACAGGCGTCGAGTCGTCTCTTCACAGGCGTCGAGTCGTCTCATCACAGGGGCATCTGAAGTCTCCATGAGAGGCTGGATACAAACTGGAGCTGACGAACTAGTTACCTCGGGACTAGTGTCCCGAGATAACAACAGAAAAGCAGATGGGAAATAATTAGCATAGCTGCTGTTCAGAATATTAATACTGTTGGTGCGATTTAACTGTAGTATAAAACGTACAGTATTTATAATGTGAATGCTTGGCTAAAGAGATGCGTCTTTAATCTAGTTTTAAACTGGGACAGCGAGATTATAGATTCATGACACCAAAGATCGCCGGTTAGATCTACACAAGATGCACCACTACAGGACATCAGAGCCAGTGGCAAACGTCAGAAGGACTGGCCGAGGAAGGGCTGCTCTCGGCGGGGTTATGAGCGGTGATCGCCTGGATCTCACAACTCCAAAAACACAAGATTATTTTTTTAAATAGGCGCTCTCTTTATAAATAAACCACAGATTTGAGCTTTAAACAACTACATTCCCACCTGAAAAAGTCTTAAAACTCTTTTTTGTGACACAATAGTTTATGCACAATAATTTAATTTATGCAGGGTTTCTCATCACGTCACTTTACCACGTGACCGCAGCGAGCAGGCTCCTGATTGGTTAATGCGGCGCGAATTGACGCCAAAGTTAAAATTTTTGACTGGAACCTCCAGACGCGCGTCAACGCACCTTTCCATTGACTTAACATTGAAATCACTCGCGCCAGACGCTCTATTCGCGTTTTGTGTGGTGCAGCATAAGGCTGAAACTAATGATTATTATCGAAACATCTATTCGTTTCTCTGATTAGTTTATTAGTCCTTTTGTTAACTTGCCAAGTGAAAATAACATCCGCCATTATCTTTCAACGTTATTCCAAGATTTTCTCATAAAAATACACTTAAGCTCTGGCGCCATTTTTGGGGATTTTTGGTGGAAATTACATTAAAAAAAAAGGTAATACTCCTCCATTCAGATCCATTTGAATAAATCTTACATACATGAATCTAGACTTTTTGCCAGTATTTTTTGGAATCTAGTGGAAACAGCCAAAACTGTCTGCAGGGTGCTAGAGCACACAGGGCCTGAAGTACACATTTTCAAAAATGAATTTAATACCAAAAAAACATTGGTTATTACAGTTCAGACACTTACATGTTTATCATTTTTAGCAGTGGTTTATGTAACTTCAAAGGGTTTCCTGTAAAATGACACCAAAATGTTGTATTTAGACCACTGTTTGTGGGTATGGGAACGAAGCTTTTCAATTTGGGTAGGCCAAATCCAGGCGGAAATGGTACCAGAGAAATTTAGTGTAAATACAGGGTCCGCAGAGTTTAAGAGGTTAAAACCCAACATTAAACCCCAACATAAAAACCCAACATAAAAAAATGTGTAGAAATAAAAGGTATCTATCAGTAATAAAAATGCCCATGAGCATGATTTACTTCAGTGGCTACTGCTAGTAATGAACATAAACAGAGTGACGCATTCCATGCAAATCGAGGTCGTCAATTATGTCACCACATCATTAGAGCCCTTGACATGACACTATTAAATCCACCCCACATCTATGCTTTCTTATACATCCTTCCAGTAAAGTGCATATTAAATTTGAAGATTAATTTCTTATCTAAACACACATGTTTGGTCGTAAATGTCAAAGTAAAATTGCTTTATTACAAAACTGAATCCAGAGTGGGTTTATAAGGTACACATGTACCATTCAAAAAAAGTGAATTATGCATTTTAATAAATCAACCCTTAGGGTAAACGTACCTATTAAGCTTACCAAAATCTACAATGAGACATTTTAGTGCACACGGTATTGGTTTGAGTACAAGAAGTTATGTTAAAATAAAATATTAATCATACAATAATATTTTGTTTTATTTTAAACGGCAAAAGCATTTAAATTAAGATATACATCATTAAATGCAAAAAGTCTGGCTGTGCTTAATGGGTACATGTTTGTACCCCTTTAAGCACACCCCTGTTGCCATTAAGATCACATGTTTTTTTTTGTGTGGAAAATTCTTGTTTATTTTAAACCAATTTTTTAAAGAATAATTTCATAAAGATTAACTTGAAGTGACAATCATGAGTTAATATTTAAAGTCTGTTTATGAAGTATTTACATAGACGTTTAATGTGAATGAGCTTAAAGGGAGCACACTGAGCTTTATTGGAACAGCAAACCTTTTTTAATTAATAAATATTATTCAATTGAATTTAAAAGGACAATTTTGCTAAATAAATAATCTAGGTCATGTATTAAGTTAATAAATATTTTAATATGAACAGCTATTATTGAAAATATCTATGAAATTTTACCTTTTCCTATTGATATCACACTGAAACTGTGATTTTCAAAGTAGTGCACCATTTAAACTCACCTTACAATAATATGAAGTCCTAAAAAAATACAGCAGTATACCACAGAACATCAATAAACTGTAAATGTATAATATAATGAATTTAAAAGTACAAGCCAGTAATGCCTGTGAAGTAATATATTAGTGCACATAATCTTATACAGCTAGTAAGCTAACAATGTTCTGTAGCACCTGTGCTATGTTGCTAAAACTATCTTTTGGATCTAACTGTAATTATTTCCCACATCCAGGTTGTAATATGGAAAAGTCTAAACATTAATCTCTTAATTTTGCAGTAAGAAGTTATACGAAAATAAAGGCGAAAATATTTCGGGGCTACTCTTTTGGTGAAAGTTTTCAGACAGCTTTCAAAATGGCCACCAGACAGTGTGAACACATGAATACCCATATAGTAAAAAACACCTCAATTGGTTAAGACATCAAGTAGGATGAGAAATATTTTTTTTCTTTTTATAATCTGAGTTCAAAGATAGTAGTGTGCTTAATGGGTACTTGAGCTTAGGTATGTTTACCCTAAGTATTCGGGTCAGTCTAAATTGTTAACTGTGTGTCTTCGTGATTGGTAGGCTTCTCAAACTAGTGTTCCTTACCCTAAATTTAATGAAAGTACCACTTTAATAGGCCTCTCATATGGCTCCAATTTCAGTGTTTTTATAACAACTCGAGCACCTGAGCTAAAACAGCCAATGGGCAAGTTCAATATCTTCAATCATTACACCTTTTAAAATATAAATTGTCATTGAACACTGACCATAGACTTTTCCTTATTAAACCAACATTGAAACTTTGTCATTTTTGGTTCATGCACAGTCCTGCGGGTCTTTATGAAGAGCCAATTTTAGTATGCCTTCACTAAAGTCTGAACCCAGTTCAGTCATGCTCCCCACGGCAGCAGTCAAGGGGTGTGAACTTCCCTTCAGAAGCAGAATCTTTAAACTCAGTCACCTTCAATCAATTGAAGCCAGTATTGGACTTCTCCTCCCTATGGGGCATTTAGAGAGGAGAGGAGGAATGGAGGAGAGAGAAGAGCGCAGATGTGCTGGTGAGCAGATAGAAAGAAGCAAATTTCACCCTCTGTGAATTTGCCCCAGCTGGAGTTAAAAACCATCTTAGGTAATGGTTGGATTTGGTTGCTCTTAGCTGCAGCGGTCATTCTGTGCCAGGAAAGTAGCTTGAAATAACTTTCCTAGAGTTGTCACGCACATCCAGGCTTTGATTTTTGAGCCAAGTGGATTGGTATTGGTATTGGTTGATTCTAGATATTTAATTGTTCATACTCATTTTTACATTTTTAGATTACTTTTGTCGTTGTCTAACACTGAGATTGCTTGCAGTTAGAATTACACTAAGAATTTAATACATTGTAGGTATTATTTAAAGACCAATATAGCATTTATTAATATTTTAAATACTTTAAAAAAAATATTATTTTCATTTTAAGTTTAGTTAGAAATGGTATGCTCTTTGTCATTACTATTAGTTTTGGTTTTTTATTTATTTTATGTCAGTTTTAGTAATTTTAGTACTTTTTAGTAATCTAATTTCTTCTAAAGCAATTTTTTTGTCTATTTCTATTTTATTATTTTACTTCAGTTAATAAAAACTGAAATAGTTTTAGTTAACAATAACACCGAATTGTATTTATTGGTTATCGGCAATAACATGAAAATAATTATCTGCTTATTTGGTATTCGGACAGAATTTGAATATCAATGAATCCCTCATGGAAGTATGACCACGCGCGTCCTCTTAAGACACAGGATACAGTTGTCGACCTCACTTCCAGAAAGCTTGTGTGAGCTTGATGAATGAGGAGAATGTGTGCAAGAGATTTGAAATTGTAACAATGAGACTCTATTAATCTTTCAGGATGAAAGTCACGGGCCACATCCTCTACTCCTGCCTGCTGCGTTTCATTGATGTCCTCCTACTGAGCGGCACAGTGAGATGATGTAATGCTCAATCTGTCCATAAATATTGCCTGATTGAATTGATTTCGGATGGCACGATACCTTGTGGGTTTGTGTGCGGCTGCGGGGTATTGCAGTGAGCACGAGACACATGGCCTAGAGTAAATTACTCTCTGACAGGTAATCACTACATGCAGCACTGTTCCATTTGAGCAGCTGATCACTTTATTTAAATCTCCATGAATTGCGGCATCTATTTAACTGGCGGTGATGAAATGAGTTCTTAGAAGCATAACATGAAAGGTTTTGAGCGAGACGTATGTCCATTATTAGGGGTGGGCGACGAACATGATCATTATAAGAGTAATTTAATATCATGGTAACGGTCTATATCTCAATTGTATGGAACTTAATGAACACAAAGCAAAAGATAAGATGAGGATAATGCTGATGAATATTACTATTATTATTTTACAGACAACCGATATACCAATATTTTTTGTCTGACACAGTGATATGATCATTTTAGTTACAATAAAAATCATCATTATGAATTAAGAATATTGTAGTAGTATTAATTTAGCTGATGCACAACAAGCTTAAGTCAAGATTTCACTTAATCATGAATAGCTTAGTATGCATACAACACATTCAAATATATTTATGATATTACTAGTATATTATCTTACCTGTGTACTCTACAGTGGTGTAATGCCGGACCCTTTTATCGAAAACGAAACTTGATTAAGTGGAAAGTGTGTAAAAAATATTGGTCAGTTGAGAAGAATCTTTACGGTATACACACATTTCTGTCGTTAGGCAGTTTATACTATATCATGCCATTCAGCCCTAGTCCAGGTATGGAAATGGTATGGGCGTGATTGTGCTTTGACAGTCATAAAGAGTGACGGCAGCAACAGCGAATCAATAACGGCCCTCAGCACGGCCCTGACAGACAGATGGCAAATTGAAGTGTAGTGTGGCTGCAAGACAAATCGACACAATCAGATCTGCAGGAGAAGAATGGCTGTTAGAAACAAATGCACACACACATCCAGTTTCACAGAAGATGGGCCCAAGACAAATAATGTAATTCATTCAGTGGCAGGGAGATGGAAAGCAACACAGGAGCCATGACGGGGAAACTGAGAGAGAAAGTCATTATAGGAGAGAGATGCTGGATGAGATACAGTCAATATTAAAACTACACTTTTATTCGTGCTTGGATCACAGTTTCTCCTCGATCTGTTGCCCCACTGTTCCCGCGCACGGTCTGCCATTAATTTTTTACAGCCAATCTGCCTCTTGGACCTGAAGCTTCTGTCCCCATCCCTCCCTACAGTCCTGCTTTCTTTGTCTAAAGTGCGTCTGTTCTTTCGCCTGCTTCGGTTTCATTGTTTGTTGTGGATTTACTTTGCTACTATATAGAATGCGAAAGCGGTGTGTGAGTAGCCGAAATATGCAGTTATCATAAAACAAGTGAAAACATATACATCGAAATAGCTGAGAAGATGGCATTACAATGAAAAGGAGAAATCTAAATGACAATGGCAATATTTTTGTGCGTATGTTGTTGTACGTATCGCTACAGTTCAGAAAAGAAATGTCCGGTGAGTGGTGTTGAAAAGGTTAATGCTGACGTTTACACTAAAATCTGCCCTCAACCTACAGTAAATGATAGTGTAAACAAAGGCAAATGTGTGATAAAAACGTATTTGCAGAAGCAGCCATGCAATTTTAGCTTATTTCAATGTTTTTGAGCTCTTATCAAAGACGTAGAGGATCTTCTGTCAGAAAAGGCATACTTTAAAATGTATCCGTTTACAAATCATGCACTATGGACATAGTATCACTATGTTATGTAATAGTAAATAGAAATACACATTGCATTCTGTAAAGAACGACGCAAAAAGTCTTCTTTTAATGGATATTTCTCTATAACCATAATTTCAGTGAAAAGGAATTAAAGTGGTTGGCATTTTAATTGTATGTTTTGGTAATTTTTTGGGGAGTTTTTCAAAAATATAGGTAGAGTTTCTCCAGTGAACCCATGTTGTGAAAATAACTGCCTGACTGCATTCCTAAGATGACCATTGAGTGAACTGACTTGAAAAGGACATTGGAATACCCAGATGACCTACTGTGCAGTCAATGGACACTTTACTATCCCATGAGGCCACGGGAGAGGAGAAATCAATAGTGGAGAACCGCAATGAGTCGGATATCATAAGTCATGGCGGATGTATAGTATGTAGTGGACAACCGAAATGAATTTATTTTTATGGCTGATGCGACATCTTAGAGAACAGGGTGACCGATATAAAGCAGAAATACATGATATCACACCATTTCTTTTAAAGAGTAAATAACATGCTGGATTAAAATGTTATTTATTTTACATTATATTTATTAAATCAGAAATTAAGCAGTAGTTTATATATCCACATAAAAACCTGTTAAATTAAGAGAAATGGAATTCTCAGTGCTGTCAAAATTAAAGTCCTGATGCTGTCAATATAAAAGTCTTGCTTCCGACACTTTATTGGCCAACCAGAAGAACTTATCAGGTGATGCTGATAGTTAAAAATGGTCAAATATTGACTGATATATCTAGTGGTCGACCACTAGTAGTATGCCATACTAAACAAATGCAGTATATACTTGACTTGTAGACCATGCTGTTTAACAATCAAGACGCGCGTTCTTTTGGATGCAGCTCATGTTTGTAGTAAACAAAGTAGACAAATGAATACATGTCCATCTCTATCTCCTCCGCTCCCTCTCTCTGTCTCGTTGGTACTTATGGGCTTTTTCATCCATCTTTTGCGCTCTCATTCATCGTTGCCCCCTTGTTTTTCTGCCACATGTTTCTCTCTATGTTTCTCATTTGTGGAGAGAAAGTTGCTGTTTAAATAATCATGTTTGTACTGCTTAATGTTAGTCTCTCTCTCTCTTATTCTGTGATTTCAGCCAGAGCTTATCTTTTATAAACACTCTGCTCGTCTCCCTATATCTACCCTCTCAGCACACACACACTGACACACTCTTTCACTTTTCAGTCCCCTTGCTTGATTTATGTTGACCCCTCAAGCTAATGAAAAATACAGAAAAACAACAACAGCACAACATTAAATCAGCCCAGACTTCAGCTGTCACGCTGGAACCGCCACATTTGTTTGACTTCTTGTGTCTCGAACAGTTGATGTTAATGACAAACCTCAAGTGCTTTGCAGCTCCACTGCTATTATATTCATCTCTGCCCGTCATCTTTGCGGAAATTGCATTGACTCCTGAAATACATGTTACTCGTGGAGATTTTGATATGGCACGTCCCCCGATGACAATTCAGCCCGGACTGGTTGGCGTGGTGTGTGTTTTCAAGCTGTCATTACCAGGCCAATGCACCGAGGTTGAGAAATAGCTATGACAAATGAACGGTTAGGGGTCAGAGCGCACTCAACTTCACAGCGCAATGACAGGCCCCTTATTCCCCCATGAAGATGAATCAGACACGCTTTGAATTAAAGGAAAGCAAAGAGGGAGGGATGTGATCTGAAAAGCTTTAAATGAGATCGCAATGCTCCCTTCAAGCAGACAAAATTAAACGAAAGAGGGAGAAATTTCGTCATTATATAATCTTGGAAGCCATGTGACTATAACCGTTAATACTGGGATTTTACTTCTCTCAATTTCCCGATCACAACACTGTTTGATCACAAACAGGGATTCCTGTATTTAAAAGCTTAGTCTGGTATTGCGTAATCGGTATGCCTTTATGATCTGTTGAGTAGCTTGTGCATATTTACCTCTGTACCTGTGCATTGACAGTCATCACACAGGTAAAGACTCTTAGATCTGCTATAAAATGAGAGTTTATCAGATCCAAGAGAAGCTATTTGTGTCAATAAGAGTCTCCACAACAAGGGAAAAATCTTTGAAGAATCTAGTTTGTGTGTGTCCATCCATCCATATGGATTTGTTTTAGGCTATTTCATTTTCAATAAGTTTAAACCTATGTGTGTCCTATGTGTCCAATTTTCCTTGTGTATATGCATTACAAAAGATGAAATATATTCTTTTTAAAATGCAGTTGTACAGTCGTGGTCAGTATTATTGGCACCCTTGGTAAATATGATCAAAGGGCGGCTGTGAAAATAAATCTGCATTGTTTATCCTTTTGATCTTTCATTAAAAAAAAAAAAAAAAAAAATCACAAAAGTCTAACCTTTCATTGAAGTAAAACTAATGAAGGCTGGAGAGGGGTTTTTCTATAATACACATTGGCCACAATTATAGAAATTCTTATGAGTAAAATATATCTGAAGTATACTATATTCCCCTTTATATTTGCAATATTAGCACACCAGGGGGATTAGGAGCATGAAATTATCCAGCCACGACTTCCTGTTTTCACACTAGTATAAATATGAGGAAACACAAAGGCCAAATTCCCTTAATCATTCATTACAATGAGTAAAACCAAAGAATATAGTTCTGTTGTGCAGCAAAAGATTGTTGAGCTTCACAAAATAGAAATTGGCTGTAGGAAAAGAGCCAAAGCATTGAATATTCCCATTTCCACCATCAGCACAAAAAAGGGTCACTGAAAAAATGACGATCCTGCCATGGTTATTCCAGTCCCCTTACCTGAATCCTATAGAACACTAAAGAGGAGAGTGTATCAACATGGATGTGGGAATTTGAAGGCTCTGGAGAGCTTCTACATGGAGAAATGGTCTTGGAGCACTTGTCAGGTGTTCTCCAAACTCATCAGGCATTAAAGGAGAAGACTTAGAGCCATTGTCTTGGCAAAAGGAGGTTGCAAAAAGTATTAAATAAAAGGGTTCCATTCATTATGGCCAATGTGTATTAGAGAAAAAAACTTTTATTTCATAATGAGATCACCCCCCCCCCCCCCCCATTTTCAATTGTTTTAATTCAATGAAAGGTTACATTTTTGTAAAAAAATAAATAAAATAATACAAATAACAAAAGGTTAATGCAGGATAATGCAGATTTATTTTGACAGGCTTCTTTGGACTGTACTTTTTCTTAGCAAACTCTAATTTAGATCCACTGCAGAGGAGATTTGAGTCTGAACCTTTACTCCCCATATTTCTCTCAGACCATGTGAAAATTATACTTTCAGATAGAGACAACCTTTCAGATAAGATGTGCACCTTTCTAAGTGTAGCTCTTTGCACCTCTTCCTTTGTTTGGGCCTCCAGCTGCCCTTTCCTGTGGCCTCCTGTTCTCTACTCCTCTACTGCATCTGAAATCGCATATACTGTCTGAGTAGGTTCTACATTTGAGAACTTTGTGACTGTTAAAAAAAAGTATTTTTCAAGCATGAATGTGTATGGTATGAATGCAATCTGAATGTACTACTAAGCATTGTCATGTGACCTAATGAGTCATGGTTTTATGAAAACTCTCATACTACTATTCAGATATACTATTCATGAAACATTGCTTTTCACCTACTATGTAGTAGGGAGATATGCTGCACGGGGCTAGACAACAAATTTGTATGTAATCCATAAAGTTTCAAGAAAATAAATATTGCTATTGGCAAAAATCCATCAACAAAATACTGTTTTGTCAAAATTCCATAGGATTCCATAAGTATGGTTATACCATATAGGCATACAGTTTGCATGTTACCAGCTATTGTTTTAATCTACTGGCATCACATTCAAAATACATTTTTATGGACATACTGGATATTATTCGGCACCGTGATGAACATCGCAGTGCTGGGTTTGCTGGGTTTCGCAGTTTAATGATTTGGAGAAGAGAGAACTTCAGAATAATGTCACGGAGTTCATTCATGAAGTTGTGTGAACAACACACAGCATCCGTGTACGTCCAACACATGCGCACTTTGGTCAGAGTGGTAATAATGCGATTAAGGTGTTTACATGCCTGTTGTTTGTTGCGATTAAAATCTGCATACGCCACATAGTTTAATGTGATTATGTTTACTACGATTATGAGCTTTATCGCATTAGTTTGATCAAAGTATTGTGTTTATATGATGCCAAGTTTAATCGCAATATTGTCAAAATCCCATTATAATCGCATAATGAGGCTGCATGTAAACGCACTCATTCTCTACGTTTACATGGACAGCAGTAATCTAATTATTGACCTTATTCTGAATAAGACAATATTCTGATTAAGGTGTTTACATGAGTTGCTTTCAGAATATTCCGTTCATGTTCCCGTTTTACATGTTATAGAACAGCTCGATTAATGGTACGTCATCACATCCCCATGCCACGCTAGGCTGTCCGACGTCCAATCATAGCGCGACTTTCGTGGGTCTGTAAAAATCAATGGGCTCAGGCAACCCGCTGTAACTTTACCTGCGGGTGTTGCTGTTGGACAGTGTTACTTTATAAAAACGAGTGATTTTTATACATTTTAATGTAATATATATGTTTTATTTTGTAATATTATATATTGTCTCAAAATGCAGCGAAAAGTCCTACACGACGTTAATAGTTAGATTAAGGTGTGTACATGTCTGTAATGCTCTACGATAATGCGACTACAAGAGGAATACTCCACGTCTTAATTCGATTTGCGTTTACTTCGAGTATGACTTTAACCGGATTAAGGTAATTAGAAATCGCTGTTTACATGGTAGCTTCTTAATCAGAGTATTGTCTTAACTCCGATCTTAACCCGATTAAGTTGTCCATGTAAACGTATTCATTGATGAGGGTTAGAAACAAGTTTTTTGAAGAATTCTTGGAATATTCATAACAAATGCACAAAAAAAGATTCCTGGAAGACAAGTCTGGTTGCATTCCATAATGGGAATGCCTGTTGAGTAGCATGTTGCGTATGTGTATTTACATTTGTGCTTTGAGCCATCCCGCAGGTGAAGTTTATAGACCGAACAGAATCTATTATCTTGTCAGGGTGGGAATGTGTTTGTGTATTAAAGCCTGACTGTGAAGTGTTCTAGTGGGAGTTTACTGGCGTGGTCATTTGTTTTTGTACTTGTTTTTGTTTGTATGATGAAATGGAGTTTATACATTTGTAAGCCCGTTGTCTTTGATACAGCCAGTCTGCAGGCACACGTTTTTGTCTGATGTGCAAAATAAAAGCGCATGTATCTATATAGTGTCCCCATAGGAAGCGAGCAAGCGACTGCAATCCAGACAATCGAATTAATGTGTGCATTTGTGTCAGTTCAGGTTAACTGGCCTGAGGGTGTGTGTGAGTGTCACTCATTGTATGTAAATGAGCCATTTATGAACTGGTTTTCTTGGTGTCACACATTTTTATCGTCGTTCCATCAGGTGGCATCGGGAAGCACACTTGTGTGCACACACCTGTGGCTTTGTTTGTGTTCTTTTGAACCCTGTAAGAAAATATTCTGAAATACTCAGCGCTGAATAGATCATTTCGTCTTTCTATAGACAAAAACAACTTGTTTACTGAACGATTCACCATTGAGCAACAGAATCCGCACTCACTTGGAGAGCGTGGCTTGTCAGAGAACTAAAGCTGAGGGCAAATTATAAAACGCTTCAGTCTTTGCTCTCAGCAGGGATAGGCCTAGTCTTTTGCACTTTGAACAAAGCACCGCTGGAGGACGTTCAAACGTATTAGCTGTGTGCACCGGTTCTACTCTTAATATTTAATGTAAGCGTGCGTTCTGAGAGCCAGACGTAAGTACCGCTCTGCCTCGCGCTATAACTCAGTCATCTTTCTGAGTGCCAGTGTTATTTTTAGATTTTATTAATGATAATTTCCTCCGACACAAACAGTGCCCTTTTTCCACCTCATTTCCTCTACTCCTCCTCCTCGTTTTTTTTTAAGCCTGTTTCTTTAAAGAGAAGTGGTGACATTACGTTCCTTGCCATTTTCTCTTTGATTTTGTAGCAGATGGGGGAAATTGAAGTGCTTAGATATAAACAAGTTTCCCTGTAGTAGTGAGAACATTGCATAGACTTCCATTGATTTTATATCAGGTTAATGATATTCTCTATTAACTAACCCATCCCCTACCCATCACAGAAACGTGTAAAAAAAATGGTTTGTCCAATTTATAAGCCTTTTTAAGAGGTGATGACCAGTTAAATGTCCTCACTAGTCGGTTGTCACAACATTTGGCCCTCATAAGTATAGCCAAACCTGTATACACACACACACACACACACACACACACACACACACACACACACACACACTGGTGTGACATTTATGTCACAATCTCTCTCTGGTCCAGTACAGCACCCATCACCCCTTATTTCTGCCAACTTCTGTTCCGGGAAAAACAAATAACATAGGAATTATCGTTACTTTCTCAATTGTTTCTCCTTGACAGCTATTAGATCAAATGGAGAGCAAATTGAGACTTTTTTTTTTAGGTCACCTTCTCAGATGTTTCTAGGGAGAAAGATCACTGTAATCTGACAAGTTTAAAAACTGTGTTCAGATACTTCGCTGTGAATTTCACCAGATTCTTCCAAGACCAACTCATATGAGCTATGCCATCCATATGAATTGTATATCTCTATAATCTTACTTTGCATCAATCTTTAGCCACTTTCATACATCAAATACACCATAAATGCTGTTCACACAAGCATCGATGTTCCGTTTTTTTTATAGCGGTAAGATTCACACCTGTACAAAAATACCAGTAAACTCTGTACTGTCAATCATCGGAAATTAGCTTTAAACACTGACTGTGCGTTTACGTCATCCACCTGGATGAAGAGAAAGTGCTTTAGATTCACTGTCCAATTTGACAATTTTCCTTTGACTTCAGAGTGACAGGCAAAAGGGGATGATCACACAGAACGTGTTTTTGCGCTTAAAAACACAAGAGCTCAGTAGTAACTGCAGAGTCGCAGTGCAAGGCAGTGTCTCAAGCGTGTGACACTGAAAAAGCCGCAAAGGCGGCGTAACGATCAAAGATGTCCCCCTTGTACATGTTTGCATTGAAAAACTATTAAAAAGCAGCAGAGCTTACAGTAAAGTATAGAACATAGACGCAGCCAGATCATTTCCGTAATGACCAACGCAATCTATCAAGAGCAGCGCAAATTAGCGTCTGGTTTAAGACATGCTTTTTTGGGTGAGTGCAAACCATAGTAAATCACCTTGCATGATTCATTTAAATACTCAACCATAAACTTTGCGTCTGAAAAGGAAACTGGTCAGCCGCAAAAAGTAGTTTAAAAAAAAAGTTTTTTAATGCCAAAAGAGGGTTTGTGCTGGCGTAAGCTGTTAGTAAATCTGACCCTAATTGTATATTATATACTGTATGTATGCATTTCTTTATTTAAAACTATTTGTGCCAAATAATATTATTTGGCTTGTATATTCCAAAGTCTTGTTTGTACAGCAGCCACTGAAGTGTAACGCTTTAAAACACGCCTCAGTTCTTTGTTTGCTCAAACCAAATCTTCAGCTGACCTGCTTGTTCTTTTATTTCAGCAACCACCGCCCATCTGTCTGTTTAGTCTTATTTTGTCGTATCTCTCTATTCTACATTTCTGAACATTTGTATCCTCTTTTCTTCTCTTCTTTTTCTCTTCCCATGTGGCGGAGAGCTCAGGTGGCTTTGGGAACATTATTTGAATAAAGGTTGACCGTGAGAGCGCGAGTGAATGGAAGGACGAGAAGGGAGATAAAGGGCAGAAATAAATGTGTGTAACTAGAGGAGAGCGAAGAGTCCCTTTTATTTCTTCCTCTTTCTCTCATTCCTTCTCTCCGGAGACAGAGCTTTAGAACTGTCTGAAAATCAATCACTTTACTCTTTCAGTCTGCTCTCCTTTCTCTTCTTTCATCTTCCCCTCCCTCGTGCTTGTTTTGTATGTGCTTGCATCTTTCTTCTCAATACATCACTTCAACACATCTATGCTCTTTCAAAGTGGAGTATTTATGAATTTGGAAGTATTAAGTGTACAGGAAAAAAGTGTTTTATTAAACCCCAGTGCTATCTGTTTAAATAACATGGATGGCATTCTAAGATAGACCCTTCCTTGTGGATTTAACCAGTGTGTGGTCAAAAGTTCAGTCATTTTAATGGTTGATTTAACCCATTGGCGTATATGTAATCCTTTGTTTGATTTTACGGGTTAATTTAACCCCAGGCTTTGTTCATCACAGAGCTCACTGCGTGTGTTGCCTGAAGGCAGAGTAGTCACTGTCACTTAGCGGAGAACATGACATACTAAACGCTATACATGCTTGAACAGCTAAGGCTCATGATGTAATTCATGCGTTATTAAAAATTTGGGGTTGGTAAGGTAAAAGACTCTCATGCTCACCAAGACTGCATTTGTTTGATCAAAAATACAGTAAACACAGTAATACTGTGAAATATTATTATTTAAAATAACCGCTTTCTATCTTAACGTTTAACTTTTAATATAAATTTAATGTAGGGCTGAAACGATTCATCGAGTTACTCGATTAACTCGATTACAAAAATTCCTCGAGGCAAAAATTCTGCCTCGAAGCCTCGTTAAATTCCTATCTGATTCACACGGACCGCTGTTCAATGTTCAGGAAGCATAGCGCATGATACATTTTGAATTTAGTTTAGATTCTAGATGCCCAGAATCACTATAGTAACTGCATGTTTTACACAGTTTATGTAAGTTGATTACCGTTCTTATAGCTGCCACACACACACACACGCGGCGCGCGCGAGCCCAGCCAGATCGCTTTCACTTTCATCCTCATAAAGTTTGTCAAGTAAATGCTTTTAAAGCCTTGCCAGTTTGAACATTGAAGCGTTGTGCACTATTCAAAAACAACAATACGGAAAACTTATCCGTTCAGTGCTCAGCTTTTTTCTGTGACACGGAGAGTTGAGCCGTGTCGCGTCTTTGACAACGAGCGCGCGCCCTGAAGGCAGACCTCTTTTCGCGTGAAAATCGCGCGCGGAGAGCAGCGCAGAACTGATAGTAGAAAATCAGTAACACACACACACACACACATGCACCCTCCTCTCTCTCTCTCTCGCGCCAGGCAGACCAATCGTGGCAATGCATCACATATGCTTAAACTTTTATGTAGCTACGCAACAATAATTTCAGCATGCGTTCACTGTATACACCGGGACATGATGTTGTGACGCGATTTTTCGAACGGATGCTTCACCTTAAATGCACCGCTATGCAAGTGATGCAAGCCAAATGCAGCGTTCTATTAAAAATGAATGTATGTATTTCTGCTGTACCAAACTGCAATGAAGCCTCAAGCGCGCGCACACACACACACACACACACACACACACACACGCACACACACACACGCGCACACGCGCACACGCACACACACACAGGTTGCTAGGTTACCATAGCAAATAGGCTCACCACATATGATATATTATTTGTTAGTAGCCTAATGGTAAATGCTGCAGGTGTAGAAATCTACATAAAATATATTTACTTTGATGTCAGCGCTAGATTACAGCATGAAACCTGTTGTGCATATTAATAAATTATATTGCTTTTCCTCTTTATTTTCGTTATGCATTATCTGTTTTGGTTGTTTAAAAACACGAAAAAAAACTATCCGATTAACCGATTAATCGATCGATTAAGTGCTAGATTAATCGATTACAAAAATAATCGATAGCTGCAGCCCTAATTTAATGTATTTCTGTGATGGCAAAGCCGAATTTTTTAGCAACCATACTCCAGTCTTCAGTGTCACATGATCCTTCAGAAGTCATACTGTTATATGCTAATTTGGTGCTCTAGAAACATTTCGTATTATTATCAATGTTGAAAACAGTTTTTTTTAATGGAAACTGTGATGCATTCCCCCCCCCAGAAATATAAAGATCAAAAGAACAGTCCTTGCTGAATAAAAGTTTCAAATCCTTACTGATAATTTAAGTGCTTGATATATGTTTAAACATATATTTTGTACATATTCAAAATATATTATATATTCATTTTATATATTCATAACTAGGCATGTTGTGGGCCACAAAATTAAGGCAGGAGGTGGCCCTTTACTACTATGTCTCTTAGAGGTGGTAAACAAAAAAAATCAACAAAAAAAACCCCTGAGTATTCTGGTATTTTACCTTAATGGTCTATCAATATTCTCATGCCAAGAATAAATAATTGTAGTTAAACATTTGACATTGGGATTAAAGTTTAATCCCAGAGCAGGTTATGTTCCAGGGTTAGTTTGCTTAAGAGGTATTCAGATGCGTTATTAATATAGTTATATTAGTTACAGTGAATATACAATAGCTTATTAATTCTAAATCACTATTATAACAAGCTAATGTTTAGATGTTAATTAAATTCAAATATATTATTTATTTTATTGTCATCTGACACATGGATCTGCATTCAACTAATTAGCATCCAAACAAACTATATAATCCTTATGCTCAGTGAATAAAGATTACTTATTAAACGAAAAGATTGAAAAAAAAAAGTGATTGCACACCCACCAAATAGGTGGCACTAAGTACCCTAGGTTGGAAATCGCCTTTTACCAGGAACATACTCTGAGTTGTCTGAACTTACTCACAGATGCATTTTTGGAACCAGCATACCTCGAGTAAGCAAGTTTTGGGTTAATCAACCGAGAGTTTGAGGTATATGTGACGGTAAGTCCTTGCTTTCTGCAACACCCCCCAGTTCTGAAAGGTCTGTTGTAGTTTATCAAGGGTTGATATATTGTGTAATAAGTGTGTTATGTAGTCCATTGGCTGAGGAATGCATTATGTTCTTTTGCTTTGAACTTTACCATATTGAGTGTCTTGCGTTTCTATTCTGAGGGTTTTATTCTATATATTGGCTTTTTTTTTCTTTATGCTCTGCCTCTCAACATTTTTCTTTCTGTTCCCTTAGCACTACTCGAGGAGTAGCACACATTTCTTTCAGCTTCAGTTTATTCTCTGCATCCTTCTTCTCAATGTGACTCTCACTGCTTTTGTTTTCTAAACATGTGATGTTGTTCTTCTCCGTGCTATCATCTCGCCTTTTCCAACAGTGAACGTTCAGTCTTCCTCCCCTTTTTGTCTTCCTCACCATCTGTGTGATCTCTCATCCTTGTTTCCCCCATTTCTTTTCTTTCTTCTTTCATCGCTCTCCTCTCACGATCTTCTGGTGCTCATTCTCCCTCCATACATCATGATATGTCCCAGTTCTGACGGGGGCCCTCGAGGCCCAGTCCCTTAATGAATGTGAGTGCCACATGAATATTTCATGCGCCTTGTTCCTGTTTACTTAATGACAGCGCTAATTCAAAGGCCCATTGATTAAAAATTTCATTTTATTTTGTTAGATGTTTTCTTCTTTTTCTTATTTGCTGAAGATGGGGTTTGTTTGTCTAAGCAGCATGTTTATGAGAGAACGAGCGAAAGATTGCGAAGAGCAGACTGTATTTCAACTTTGATGCATGTGTCGTGTTGTGCGAATGTTTGTGTATTAGTTTAGTGATAGTTTGTTGTACTGTAGTTCAGCGTGTCCTCATTTTTCTGTTTGGTTTGTTCTTTGTCTGTTTGGCTGTTCTTCTCTCCAGAGACACACAAATACACCGCTGCAACATTTCCTTTATCAGAGAGACATAGAGAGCTCTGAGTGCAGACACACCTCAGCACGATTGTTCTGCTAGTTCTCTCTGACACACTCTTCATTTTCCTCCAAGATCTTTCATTCTCCTTATTGCCTCTTGGAGTCTTGTTTTTGCTGTCTCTCTGTTTTTGATTTACTTGCTTTCTTGTGGTCAGAGGCTAGTGGTTGTGACCCTGTCTGTCTAGCCTCTTCAGAAGGTTTTGAAGTATCTATTTGTGCGCCGTGTATCCACCTGGAGTGCATGGACATGCTTTAAAGACAACAGCTGAATCCGATCAGCGTCCCCCTGTGTTTTTCCTTCGTCTTTGATTCCAAATCTCTATTTCCATCTGTTCTCCTCCACTGATTTCTGAATCTGTTTTCCTCCTCTCTGATCCTGTCCTCCCTCTATCATTTACAACCTCCATCCCTCTTGCCTTTACATCTTCTACCTGCAGACATTCTTTCAGATATTCCCTCATTTCTCACTCCATCCCAGCTCTGTGTCCCCTGATAGCCTCAACATGTACAAATGAAAGGAAGAGTAGTAAGAAAAAAGGATGACATCTTTCCCTCCTCGTTTCTTGCATTCTGCGTAGCCAGAGGACAATTTTGTAGCATTTCTTATAAACAGTGAGGAGGATTTTAAGGCATTGTTCTTCCATAAATGAAAATTCTGTCATTAATTCTTATTCATGTCGTTCCAAACCCATATGTCTGTCTGTCTGTCTTCTGTAGAGCACAAAAGCAGACATTTTGATGAATGTCCTGATCGCTCTTTTAGTTCTCATGAGGCTTTCATGTTCTGAAAAGGACAGATGTAAACCATACAATTATCTTAAAAGTTGTCTATATGGATAATATGCTATATTCCAAGTCAAACAATAGCTTTGCTTGAAGAACAGACCATCATTTAAAGGATTATACTAACCCCCATCTCATCCAAGATGTTCATGTCATTCTTTCTTCAGTCGAAAAGAAATTAAGTTTCTTCAAGGAAAACATTCCAGAATTTTGCTTCACATTATGGTTTTCAATTGCAATCAAAATGTTGAAGGTCCAAATCAATACAGTTTCAAAGCGCTTCGAAGGGCTTCAGACGGTTTGCGTGATCCCAGACAAGGAATAGGGTCTTATCTAGTGAAACGATCAGTCATTTAAAAAAATAAATACTTTTTAACCTAAATCGCTCATCTTGTGCCGCTCTGCAACGTGCTAGTAATTGCGCAATCACGTCGAAAACGTGATAAAATATCAGGAAATTTTCATTTTGAAGTGAACTAATCCTTTAAGTTGTTATTCACTGATGACCTTCCCCGTTACACCTGGATCGAGTCAGTCAGTTGGATTTGAGAATTAATCTTTCAGTCTCTGATTTGTGATCTGGATCAAACGATTCATTCAAATGATGGCTCAGAAAATGATTTTTTCACAAATCATAGGCTACGTCTTTCTTGAGCACGACTTAAAACACTAGGCATCATACACTTGCCAACTTTGTAAATGGTAACAGAAAAAAACTGGACATCATACACTACACGACTAGACTAAACCGTAGACTTTCAAGTCGTGCCAAACACAACAAAAGCACACAGAAGCATGCGCCTTGTTGCTAGGAGATGCATGAATAAACTGAAATCAGCTCAAAATGTCAAACATGTTTGATGTACTCAGACTGGATGGAATCAAAGTCTGTGCCCATCATACACTACAACGTTTTCTCTGCAATCTGTCAACTACAAGCTCTGACTTTCAGCATTTAGCGTTGAAAAATCTGGGGAAAAGTCATGTAGTGCATTCAAACCTTTAAATTTGGGTTTGTTTGTCTCACAAATCTGTCATATGGCTTCAGAAAACGTACGTTTTTTACTTAAAAACGTAATATAGTGTTCGAATCATACCCTCCCCTCATTTGATAGTTTTGTGATCTTTTTTATGTGTCCTGTTTGAAGCCTGAAAGCTCTGATAATTAAATGCTCATTGTAATTGCATGGAAAACGGCAGCAAAATGTTTTTTTCTATTGTGTTGCGAAAGTAGGTTACACGAATTAAATATGAATGAATCATGACAGGAATTTAATTTCCAGGTGAATTATTGCTTTAAGGGTGTGAAAGTGATTTGAAGACTTGCCAGGCAGTGCTTTGCTGTGGGGAGGAATGGACAGAGAGCAGAGAGATGAGAGGGTGTCAGACTCACTTCACTCAAAAGCAATTGATCTTTGTTTACCTACTAATAACCCTGATGAAGTATTCACTCTCCTTCACTTCCTCATATCTTCTCTCTCACTCTCTTTATTTCTTTCAGTTTCTGTCCATCCATCCACTCATTCCATCCCTCAAGACTAAAGTTGGTCCTCCCAATATTTTATCATGTCTCCATCTTTCCTACCACAGAATTGATTTGCCTTTGCGTCGTATCAACTCTCAATTGAATTCTTTTCTTTTTGCCCATCCTATCTCTGCCTGCCGCCCTTTGAAGTGTTTTTATGCTGTCACTGCTTTTCCTACAGTATATTTTTTTGAATGAAAGTAGCTTAAAAGTAGGGTGTGTGTGTTTGTTTGTGTGTGTGTGTGAGTGATAACAGTCGGCATACCCATTTACATGAAGGTGTTCTGAAGTTCAGAGAACTTTGGAGCCCTAGACTTTAGAGCTCCAGAGCACTACTCACACACACAATCAACTCTCTGTCTGTGTGTGTGAAGTAAGAGAGCTGGTAATACTGGGGTATGTGTGAGACCATGCTGTGTTAGTGTCACACTGGTGAGCAGTTTGTTGCCAAGCAACTCTGCTGTGTACTCTCTTGAGTATATAGCTAACTGCTGTGTATATGCCTGCTGAAATGACCAGCTTAGACCTAATCTCAGCCCTCTGACCGTTCAAGCACTCATGTCTCATGCATAATGCAAATGAAATCGGTGAAACGGTGAGCTCCAATCAGTTTTACACAGTTTTGTGTTTTGGTGGTCAGTGTCCATGTTTTTAACCAGTCCATCAGGGTAGGGTTACACCAGCCATTCGAAAGTTTGTAACAAACTTTGTACTTTATTCGGTTACATCATTTGTTCTTAACACAGTGTCCTAACCAGACGCGACGCGGCACCGCAACAAGTGATAAAAGGTATCTTTTCCATTTGAACCAGAGTTTTTGTCCTAACCAGCCGTGACGCTTTTAGAAATGGTTTCTATTTTTCTGTGACGGCTGGAACAACAACACAAAGTGTGGCAATGATAATCTCAGGTTATGTTTATGTGCATAATTTAATGTTAAAAGCGTGTAATGACTTTGAATATCATTCAGTGCTCCCAGCTTTGTAGCCATACTAAAAGCAACAATGGATAATCACCTCAGATCTTGAAATTAAACAAATGGAAACAAGAACGTTCAAACTGTGAACAAACAAGTGTATTCTATAGATAGGTTTTTTTTGTATGTATTTTTAATAATGTTTTAATTGTGTCATATTTGTGAATTTGATGATGTACTTAGATTAATTTAGCTACGAGACCCCGCCCACACTTTGTTCTGATTGGCTGTGGTATTTGATTGATTTTGTTGCATAGTCGCATCTGGTGTGTGCCGCACTTAGTCCCAAAAATTAAAGCCAAAACGTTTCCATTGCCTCCAGGTGGCTGGATGCAGTATAGCTCATAAACGCCGCCCTCTCCATGTAATCTAATGGGACCTTAGACTGTAAAAAAAAAAAGAATGACACACCTCTTTCCCATTATAGAAAAGCCGCAATGCCCAAATATATGGCGCTGACATCTTGGAGCCTGAGTCTGCGCAGTATTGAGCATGAAGTAGAGCCGTGGTATCAAGGCCCAGCCCACACTCCTGCAGAATCGGTTAGTACAGTTTACTGCAGAAAAACTCATTATGTCGGTGTGAAATAAAGAGTTATGGAAATGTAGAAATTAAAATTGAAACCACGATATCCTCCCGAAAAGGTCTCACTGACTACTTCCCTCAGAGAAGCTGTCAATCTCAGCTGTCAGTCATGACGTCACAATACCGTTTTTATAGCATCAAATAACTAACTAAAACCAAACTTGTTTAAAAAACGAACACGTTCATCAGCATGATTAAAAACGACCTATAATGACATAAACCATCTTTGGAAAAAATGTACATGAAGTTTAATTGGATTTTGTTTTTCTCATGTCCCATTAGATTACATGAAAAAAAATCTATAATGACTACTACTTATGCGTATGATTTGAGCATTTTCCACAAAGGCTTAAAAGCAACAAGACCAGAGAAAATCATTTTTAGTAGTCATTTATGACCTATACCGCATCTAGACACCTTTAATTTGACCTGTACAATCCCCACAGCGGCACACTGTTTACTAAAGGTTTGTGTTGAAGAGCTGCTAACAAAGTAATCTATTCACATAATGCTTTCTTTCTCAAAATGTAAGCAAGTGTAAATGTCAGCATTATAATAAGTCTATTGGGTAAAACAAGAGCTTATTAATGCAGTCTAGTCAGTCTGCTATTTTATTCCAACCGTTGCTCCTAATCGGAGGCTTCCATAAATATTTGGTTTATACGCAGAGTTACGCTTCAGCTAAATGTAATGGTGCAACGCAAATAATATTTAGTTGAGTGTAAGTTGTAACGCAGAGCTAGTGCAACTGGTCCCAGGAAACTAAATCATGTATACATGGTGCTTTGTTTTTTTTTAAAGGAATTTTTTGTCATTTCGAAATCCAGTCATTTCGATTGGAATTTTGTGTGAGGGCGAAAGATTTCCCCACATAGTTTTCGCAACATGTTCAAATCGTTCATCGAATTGACCAACAAAAGGCTGCTTGGTTTGAAAGTGACTTCTGTGTGTGCTTCATACTGTGCATCACTACACTATTGACCTTTTTGCTAATGCGACCACACCTTAAGCAAAAATCAGAGCAAATCAAATCGGGTATGGAATCAGGAATTAGAGCTGAATACCTAATTTGCACAGTTCTGATTCATACACTTTAGATTCTATTAAATTTATTTCCATTTTGATCAGGTATGATTTGATTTGGTTCCATTCTGATTCATTTTGGTACATTTCAGTCATGATGCACATTTGATTGAGTTATGATCTCTGCTAATGCCGTACATTTGTGTTTCAGACTAATTCAAACCAATGAATCATCTTTTTGAACTATTCACTAAAAGAACTGGCTCCTAATAATGCATTCTTTTAAGTGATCGGGCTGCTCTGGTCAATGTTGTTTTTGCGTGCAGTTGAGGACAACTCGATAATAAGATGCTTTTTGTTCCCATTATTTGTGGTACACCGTTTTTATTACATCATATTGAATACAGATTGCAAACTTGCATTCAATATATGAACACACACAATTCACTACATTTATTAATATCAATAATAACAATGTCAAGTTACCAAGGAGGAATGTGTTTCTGTGCCCATGTGTGATGAACAGAAGCTAGAAGCTTCACAGGAGAGAAATAACTTTTTGGGCCGCTGTCAGTATGTTGTCCCCTTAGGGCTTTTATTTGAGGATTAGTTAAAAAACACAACCACATGCACACAAACAGGGTGTCGGTCAGTTAGACTTCAATCCCTTTGATCCTCACAGACACCTCACACACATACACAAATAAAAAAACAAGACTGATGTTTCTATAAAAAGATTTCCTTGCTGAATGAGGGAGAGAGACGGAAAGACCAAAGATGTAATTGGGCTTGTTGCTGGCTGCTTGTGATGCTGGATCATATAAAGCTGAAATCCAGGTCCATTAGAGCTCAGCTTAAGCTTCTTAATCCATCCCGTTCCAGCGCTGCTCATCTATTAGCACTCCAAGCATCATAATTACAGCTGCTCGCTGGGCCTGGATATGTGGACATGTGCCCTGCTCTTTCTCACTCATACTCCACCGTTTGCCGTCCCTTAGAGCCTCAGGTTTTCAGACAGTGTGATCACACAAACAGAAATGATTTTCTCTGGTCTTGTTGCTTTTAAGTCTTTGGGGAAAATGCTCAAATAAATCATACACATAAGTAGTAGTCAATATTGTCAGTCAGTAGTATGACATCTTCCATAATAATGTGCATTGCAAAATGTATTAGATTTTTTTTTGTAACAATGTGAAAGTCTATGCTGTCACTTTTGATCAACTTAATGCATCCTTGCAGAAAAATCTTACTGACCCCAAAACTTTTGAATCATAGCGTGTGTATATTATTACATTGTAATTTTATTTTGTTTTATATTGTTTTTGTGTTATTCATAATACATACAATATATATATATATATCTATATGTCAACCTTAATACAAAGTTAATATTTTCAAGATAATATTTTAATAATTTGAAACGGAAATCCATGTTCTTGGGTAACAATAATATTGAAAACACGTCTATTGAAATAATCATTTGGGAAGTGTTTCGGGATAACCTTGGTAAAGCCCCCATGAAAGGCCCTCAAGCAATATCTGTGCTTCAGGAGTCTAAATGCAAAACCAGTCTACAGGTGCTGGTCATTAATTAGAATAAGTTGATTTATTTCACTAATTCCATTCAAAAAGTGAAACTTGTATATTATATTCATTCATTACACACAGACTGATATATTTCAAATGTTTATTTCTTTTAATTTTGATGATTATAACTGACAACTAAGGAAAATCCCAAATTCAGTATCTCAGAAAATTAGAATATTACTTAAGACCAATACAAAGAAAGGATTTTTAGAAATCTTGGCCAACTGAAAAGTATGAACATGAAAAGTATGAGCATTTACATCACTCAATACTTGGAGCTCCTTTTGCCTGAATTACTGCAGCAATGCGGCGTGGCATGGAGTCGATCAGTCTGTGGCACTGCTCAGGTGTTATGAGAGCCCAGTTTGCTCTGATAGTGTCCTTCAGCTCTTCTGCATTGTTGGGTCTGGCATATTGCATCTTCCTCTTCACAAGGTCAGGTTAAGGTCAGGCGAGTTTGCTGGCCAATTAAGAACAGGGATACCATGGTCCTTAAACCAGGTACTGGTTGCTTTGGCACTGTGTGCAGGTGCCGTCCTGTTGGAAAATAAAATCTGCATCTCCATAAAGTTGGTCAGCAGCAGGAAGCATGAAGTGCTCTAAAACTTCCTGTTATACGGCTGTGTTGACCTTGGACCTCAGAAAACACAGTGGACCAAAACCAGCAGATGACATGGCACCTCAAACCATCACTGACTGTGGAAACTTTACACTGGACCTCAAGCAATGTGGATTGTGTGCCTCTCCTCTCTTCCACCAGACTCTGGCACCCTGATTTCCAAAGGAAATGCAAAATTTACTTTCATCAGAGAACATAACTTTGGACCACTCAGCAGCAGTCCAGTCCTTTTTGTCTTTAGCCCAGGCGAGACGCTTCTGACGCTGTCTGTTGTTCAAGAGTGGCTTGACACAAGGGATGCGACAGCTGAAACCCAGGTATTGCATACGTCTGTGCGTAATGGTTCTTGAAGCACTGACTCCTGCTGCAGTCCACTCTTTGTGAATCTCCCCCACATTTTAGAATGGGGTTTGTTTCACAATCCTCTCCAGGGTGCGGTTATCCCGATTGCTTGTACACTTTTTTCTACCATATCTTTTCCTTCCCCTCGGCTCTCTATTAATGTGCTTGGACACAGCTCTGTGAACAGCCAGCCTCTTTTGCCATGACCTTTTGTGTCTTGCCCTCCTTGTGCAAGGTGTCAATAGTCGTCTTTTGGACAACTGTCAAGTCAGCAGTCTTCCCCACGATTGTGTAGCTTACAGAACTAGACTGAGGGACCATTTAAAGGCCTGTTGTTAGGAAATTGGTTGTTGGCTATATGCAGTGCCGCCGCTCCCACCATTCGCATAACGCGCTGTGCTCAGTGGGGCACCACAAGAAAAAGCTCTAAATCTAGAGCATTTTTGTTCTTTTGAAGCTAGAAATGTGTATACCAATGTTTTAAATTTGCGATTATCGAACGCACAACGTCAAGCCAACTTTATGCCAGTCACATCAGGTGCGCTATGGTTCTTTGTTTGAAACTATTTTCGCTGCTGAAATAGAACAAAAACAGTCAATCACTGTATGATGAATGAATCTCCTACGTACATCGCACGCACATCTCTGCTTTGATGAGTCTGCAGATTTCAGTGAGTGAGAGCGCGCTCTGAACAAAACTCCGGCGTTTCAGCGATTGACTAATCTGAACGCCTCTGCTTATTAGACAAATTCATAAGCTCAACAGAATCGCGTGTGATTGGTTATAATGCGCAACCCGATTATAACAGATGCCATTTGAGAAGACTACCGTAAAATTCAACCCGCCAAAGTGGCTAGTGAGTGACTGTTAAACGCCTCAGCTGAAATCCACCCGCAAATGGCAGGTTGGCGTGTGTTAATGTCAAGCCCTGGTGATATGAGACTGATTTGAGCTCTGTGGAGTCAAAAAAAATCTGCACTTATTTTGGCACATAAGAAAAGTAATATTTCCATGATGTAAAAGCTCAAACCTTCAATCTCTTTGAAACAGACTGCAGTAATAGAAGTTTTTACATTAGAAACACATTATCCAAGCATGCCAATGCCATTAGGGTATTTAGAAGGATGAGTCTCTCGCACCTACAGTAACTCATTTCTTTTTGGCACCGCACAAATTACAAAAGCAGATTTGCCCCCTTCGGCTAAAAAAAACGAAATATCGATGTGCTCTTGCTGCTGAACCTCTTTGCAGTCTGTTAAATAGCCGAGCAGACATGCGATTCAATGTGCTGATTTGTCCTCACTGGAGTTCTTTCTGAAAGCTGCGTCTGGTATGGCTGAATCCTACAGCTGCTCTGGATTAAACATGTATTTAGGAGATAGATTGATGCCTGTGATGCTGCGATACACCGGAGCGTCGGTCTCCTCGGCACTAAGGCCCACCCTACTTGTCTACAGATGGGATAACTGGTTTGGATACCAGCGGTTGCCGGGGAGGTCCCTCTTTGATGTGCTTTCCCGGGCTTTTGATTTCAGGCCAGGCGAATCTGAACTACCTGGCACCAGCATCAGCGCTGAGATCTCTCGGATCTTTTGTTCCACCGTTTTTATCGGCATTTGATTTATCTTTTTCTCTTTTTTCCCCCCTGTAAATAACCACCTGTGTTGTTGTAAACAAAGCGGTTATAATGATGGCAGCCTGGGAATTGTGTTTAAATGAACCCTTTTCTTTAACTATGCTTCTGCCTCAATATTTTGAGAATGAAATTGAAATCCGTCCAGTGAATGTTCCAGTGACAATCCTAGGGGGAAAAGATGAGGAAAGGTGGTGTAGTGTTTTTAGGTCCAAACCAAGACAATATCAGCAGATGTTCTGGCAGAGGAAATGAACTCATTTCGTACTGGTGAGTAATTTCACATGCTGTTAATGAGCTGGGCTTAACACCGACTCGAGTCCACAAAAGGACCAGATCCTTTTAACTGAGCCTTGTTTCAAAAGTGTATGTTGAGTTATTACCCCATCAAATTACTAGAATAGGCTTAACAGGCAAATAAATTGAACGTGCTTGTTCAAATTAAAACAATAATGTGAACTTCATATTTAAGAGAGGCACATCATTTAGCTGGACTGTAACTGCTGGAATGTTGTTGTCTGAAAACCAGGCTTAAAAAAAGATGGGCCACACTTTAAAGCTGAAAATATCTGACTGCACATTTATTCAGTTACTGTATAGAGGGTATGCGCATGATGTCACTGTCGGCTGGAGTCGCTGCAGTTACACCTACTGAGTGGCAAAAAGACTGAGCCGCAGCATTGGTTTTCAGCGTGAATGCTGCAAAAAACACACACAAAACAAATAAAACGGGAAAGAGCTTTGAGATTGACGGGACAAACAGATTTGACAAGAAATCAGGCATAATTACAGACTGAAGCACTGCAATTCACAGAAACAACTGAACTCCAGGCAGCGAAACGTGGATTTGCATTTTGTCTCAGTATGTTGAATTTTGGGGTAAAATGTTGGGAAAGTGACGTCATTGCATACCCTCTATATATTGAACTTTGGTATGTTTTCTGTTGCTTAGAGGAAACTAGCATTAACAATCAAATATTCAATATCAGCAGATACCAATTAATTAATAAAGAAAAGCTTTAATATTGGCTGATAATTGTTATTGTACTGATATTATGAATCCCTACGGTTCATTGTGCCAAACGAACACCCCCTACAGTCACTATAACAAGTTTTTAAGGTTGAAATGACCGTAATTCAACCTCACAACTGAATAAAACTTTTAGTATTGATTATACAAGACTGTGAAGAGAGAGTTATGTCAGTAATGGTTATAGATGTTCGTTTAAATCTTCTCTGGCAATGAAATGTATGAATCTTTACTGGTGCATTGTGCTCTATTTCACATATGGCCAATCACAGATACTTTCACCTCGGCTTTCAGTCGTAATGTATTCAAAGAGAGCTTTGCTGACTGGATTTTTTTTTTCATACAGAAAAATAAATAGACTGACAAAGGCCTCCGTCTATCCATCTATCTATAAATCTCTCTATAAATCTCTATCACTGTCTGGCCGTTTCTGACTGTCTGTATCACTTCTGATAAAAATCTTTAATTAATCTACGCCTGTACTGCTGCAGACCCCGTGCGTCCATCCCCGCTCGGCACAATAGTTTTCCATTTTACCCTTCTTAAGACGTCAGTCCTTTCCGTCATCATTCGCCTGGAGCGAACAGTGTTTCTTCTGTCTGGACGAACGTAAAGGTCTTTGTATGTTGCTGACTGTCCACTCCAGACAATGACAACAGTGGTGACCTCACTTAAAAGCCCACAACGTCTCCTCCTCCCCGGGCTTATTCCCTTGCCCTCTTGTTCGATCCTGAGCGGAGGCGACTCCTCTCTCCATGTTTTCCCATCTCCCTTTATCTGTGTGAAGTGTGTCCGTGTGTGTGTGCGGATCACAGCTTGATGGTTGTGGCAGGAGTTTGTGTGTGAGATTTAAAGATTAATGTGTTTCTGTGCTGTGGTCGGTGTCACTGCCCCAACAGTAACAGCTAAAGGCAGTCAAGCACACTCTAAATGAAACAAGCTTGTTTTTGCGTTACCTTCTGGAGAGAGAAGCACGAGTGTGTGTGTGTGTGTTTGTGTGTCATCAAAAGGCCTGGCATCCATATGATCGTGAAAATGGCAGAAAGAGCAAAGGAAAGTGAGTGAGTCAGTAAGTTGAAGGGTCTGAGTGTTTGTTTGTTGGACTGTGACAGGTTTTCTTCGTCTCTAGACTTACCCTGAGTGCAAGAGTGAGAGTAGCTTCTTCAGAGAAGGTGAAAGGTAGATACATATTTTCTTATGAATAAATATGCATGCAAAAGTGAGATGCTCATCAGCCATTTATCAGGGTTTTTTTGTGTTTTTCTTGTCAGTGGCAGTTAGTTTAGTATTATTTATATACTGTTATAGTTGTTATTAATATTGTGAATAAAACCAGCCTGAGATGGTTTTCTGGTCTTAGCTGGTTTATGCTGGTTGAGCTTGTTACACTACAATGCTTAAAGGCATAGTTCACCCAAAAAGGAAAATTATCCCATGATTTACTCACCCTCAAGCCATCCGAAGTGTATATTAAGTGTATATGATATTCTTCTTTCAGATGAATACAATCAGAGTTATATTTAAAAAAATCTAATAAAATATAATGGCAGTGAATGGCAGCCCAAAATTCGAATACCAGAAAAGTGCATCCATCCATTATAAAAGTAATCCATACAACTCCGGGGGGTTAGTGAAGGCCTTCTGAAGCGAATCAATGGGTTTTTGTAAGAAAAAGCTTCCGGCGGACCGTCCTCCATATTCAACTTATGAAGAAAGTGTAGTGCCTGTTCAAAATGCTTATTCTACATCTGATGTTATTGTCACGGCAGTTACGTTTTTTTATGCTATGGCCGATGTCAATGTCGCACCAGTTACGCTTTTTCCGTAAGTTGAATATGAAAGAAGGATTAAATATGTATATTTTTCTTACACAACCCCATCGATTTGCTTCATAAGGGCTTTATTAAACCCCCGGAGCTGTATAGATTACTTTTATAATGGATTGATACACTATTTTTGGTCTTCAAATTTTGGGCTTCCATTTACTTTGATTATAATGCTTGGACATATTTTAATATTACTCCAATTTAATTCATCTGAAAGAAGAATGTCAAATACACCTAGAATGGCTTGAGGGTGAGTAAATAATGAGGTAATTTTCATTTTTGGGTGAACTGACCGTTTAAAAGCAGCAACCCAGCCTAGAAACATGACATTTAACCATTTTTGTCTTGTGGAGTTTGTGAAAGTTTTACTCCTCCTTCAGCCATTTGGAGGTGGGTGAGAGTCTAAAATTATTTGTTTGCTTCTCTTTCGTTCTTTGTCTCTCTCTCAAGGCAAAGCAGAGCTGGTAGTGTGACTAGATGTCATTGCCATGACGGACACTAATTTAAATGAGAGCTGACATGAGAACAGGGCCAGTCATTCGCTTGTATATCTGTATACAAACTTCCAAGTAAAAAACAGCACTAGATTTTGAACACCACTAATTCCACATCAAAATATTGAATTTTTGTCTTGCATTTATGCATATTTTTATGCAAATGTCCTGTTCTAATGACATCACACTCTGTGTGAGCCACTGAATAATGTTTACTGAATGGCTAATATGCATTATTTTAGCAAATTCCAATTCTGTTTGACTTTATTCTGGTATTTAACAGCCTCTTTTCATAATCTACTCAATTCTCAATGGATCAAAAGATCAAGTCCTGATCTACATTTTTTTTCTCTTATTGAATATGCTGTTTCTCTCGGAAATACATCAAATCATGCAAGTAAAATGTGTTGCAAATGTCACATTTGGCATTTAATATTCAGAAAGTCAAATCTTACATGTTATCAATTTAAAAAAATCTCTGTATACACAGAGAGAGAGAGAGAGAGAGAGAGAGAAAGTGTGTCTTGAAAGAGCATGACATCACACATGTACAGGCTCATGAAGGATGTGAAAATCATTAGAGCATTGAAAGAGAGTAATAAAAAGAGCAAATGACTTTATGTCAGCTATTTTATGTTGGAGGAGAGAGGGAGAGAGGGATTCAGCCATAAAAAGGAGTGAGAGATAGATAGAGCTGCAAGGGATGAAAGAAATGTATAGAAAGCAAGGGATGAACGGGAGGGAAAGGGAGAGAGCGAAGGATAGAAGTCAAACTGCACATTTAATCTTCTCCACTCTCTGGCATGCTGTAAATCAACCACAAAACACTGTTACTAGAGCTTGACCAGCCACACACACACACGCGCACACACACACACAGAAAGCTCTGCTCCAAAACATACACACACGCACAACACTTCTGTGATATACAGTGCCAGGAATTACTTACAGTATAGCGCCACAGTGTCACCATGTTTTATAATATATAAAACATTATATGATCAATACGTCAACAACATATGTTCTTACATTGCTTTAACTCATCAAAATAAGTTAAGCAATTTTCAACTTTTTGTACAAGTTGTTAAGTCAGTTTAATATAATTTAAGTGTAGTGAATGAAACATCCAAGTTGATTGTATTTAATGTAAGGCAGCAACTTTTTTTACAGTGTATATAAACAACCTCACTTTGTATAAAAAAGTAAACACTTTTTGTTCCTTTGCAGCTCCTTTAGTTGACTTCTTGTATTCAAAGAAAGAAAGAAAAATGTGTCGCGCATCTAAAGCGTCTTACCTCATTTATATACAGTGAGGTCAAGACTGAAAATTTAATGGAGTCCACATTGAAAATCTTAGATTGAAAATGTAATTTTAAACCTGGAAATAAACAAAGTTTAAAAAAAAAAAATATTATGACATAAAATGAATAAGAAATGAATAAGATTCAGCTATATTTATAATAAAATGAGCAGATTTGTGACATTTAATCATGTGACTTGTATCAAGCCTTTCACATTTCAGCTTCACTCATTATGTGGGTAATATAATTTGTAATGGGACCTAAAGGCATAGTGGTCTCAGACTTTAGACCCCACTTTATATGATACTCTTATTGTACTTCAAAATATCTATAAAGTTACCAAAGTAGTTCATTTCCGTTAAACATTGCTATGGTAACAACGCTTGCTCACAAAAATGAGAGCTCTGGTATGAGTGAAAGAATGCTCCGTGCAAGGGGCCGGTAGGTCCAAAGGCCTGGCATCAGGTGGTCATTGATTTAGTGGCTGCCTGACTGTGTTGTGCTCCTCCTGACCTTAAAGACATCTTGTGCATGCACATTCAGCATAGGTGAGACAGGATGCTGGATTTATGGTGACAAAGCCTTATTAATTCCCCCTCCCGGACCGACCCAGACCGTCACACCGCAATAAACATCAAGTTCGAATAGAAATCACACATGCAGGTATACGACTTACTAATGAAGATCTGATCAAGTAATAAAACGTGTTTTTAATGGGCTTTTACACTAATACAGCCCCTCGGCTTGTCCTCTTGGATGACCGCCCCACTCCGGCAGTGCTTTCTGTCCCGAGGCCATGAGAAACAGACGTCTCACTGAAACCACAGGCTGAAGTTATGCGTGTGAGTGGGTGGGAGTTTTGTGGTAATTAAATGGACAGTTTATGCAAATGCGTGCGTGTTCGTGTGTGTAATCTTTGCTGTATGTTGCTGATGGGGATGAGCTGGCTTTTAAATCGGTCGGAAATGAGGCAATTTGCTCCACGGAGAATAATGCTTTCATCTGCAACACATGTGCTTGATAATTCACAAGCCTCATGTTCACACACACATTCTGCATTGCTGTGCAATTACTGTGTCCTTGTTCTGTCCCCTTTAAATGTCACCATGTGTGCGTTGGAGCAAGGGCTTGTCAAGAGGGAGAAGGGAGTGCTCCTGTGACTTTCCATGCACCTGATGGTTTTTGCGTTTTTTAGTGTGGATGTGTTCAGGGGATGTCTGCAGGATTTCACTCTGAGACTCCCACAAGAATGCCACTTAGGCCGCCACCGACTCGTTAATTAACGAATATGCTTTGCCAAACCAAATCTGAAATTTGCTCTTTATCTCCCTGTTGCGTAGTATTGTTTGAGCACTTCCTCTGTGGATTTTAATTTCGAGGTGAACGTTCATATGAGGACTTGCCATCTGTCAACTGCCGCCTACCCTCATGTTGTTTAAATAACACACTTAGACCTCTTGAAGTAAGAATTAGGGTAATGTGCTAATAGGGCTGTGCGTTATTGAAGAAAAATGCGATATGCAATACCTTGTTAAATAATGTGATATTCGATATGCGAAACGATACTGTGTGTAAATTCGATTTAAATTATATTTAAAAATATTTAAAAACTGATTTACTGTTTTAATTTATCTTTGTTATAAAAAATAAGAAGTACAAACAATAGGACAAATAAAATGGTAGGCCTACATTAGATCTATTTAACAGTAGCGTTGAAGTAAGAAACAATTCAGAAACTGGATAATCAAATGTAAAACTAAAACACTGCATAGTCTTCAGATGAATTAAATATACACGGATTCAAAATAAAGCTACAAAGATTATTCAGTCAAGAGTGATTTTCTCTTTTTCTTTAGTTTGACAGTCACTTTTAGATCTAATGCACGGATCCTATTGACACGCATTCGGTTTCTTTCCCCAACTGATAAAGTTCACTTAAGACATAACCGACTGAGTTTACATGAATACTCATCAAGACAGCCATTTTGACACAACTGTGTGTGTGAATTTGACAGTTCGAGTGTGTAACAAGGCGCGAAACAGAACTGAAGGGATCACACGCTTTCAGAGAGGCGGCTTGTGAGCACCTTTCGGTGTGTGTGTGTCAGACAGCAGACAGTGCGAGACTACAAGGAGTTGTTTTTCACAAGTTATTGCGTTTAATAACTCTTTTTAATGTCAAGCAAGTCACATAAGTAACAGTCGCTTGCCCAGTCTATTCTCTGCTATATGCGTCATCCTAAAACGTACACTTTTCACAATGTTGAAGTAGCCTTTTAAAATCATTCAGATATCAGGTGCCGTTGCGATAAGCATATCACGATATGTACATTTGCGATATTTAGATAATTTTGATATATCGTCTAGGCCTATCGTGATTGGTCAATACAATCGCTGTTAATTAGTCAACGTCAACATATTTGACTGGGTAAGTTGGGTATGATATGAAATTGTATTAGTACCGGTACTTTAAAAATTACAGCACTCTAAGATTAAGAGCAGTATTTCTTAATTTGCGTCGATGTGTGACAGCAGGAGTGAGGACGTGTGTGTGTGTGAGCTCTGTTTCCACCGTTCACTAAACAATGGAAACAGAACAGTCAAATATATACACGCAGCTCAGGAAAAAGAACGCAACAGAAAAGTGCGGCGCGGCTGGGACGTGCTCCCGCGCGCTGCCGTACTCTGACCTGAAGCGCGCGCAGCCTTTCACTCAGACAGATCGCGACGCCAGTTTTGCGGATTATGGGGTTTGAATGGTAAAAAATATGTAAAAATGCACGTCCTGGCGAGTATTCGGGTAAACGCAGTCAGATATGTCTTTAGTGAACGTATAGTTGAATGAGAAATCGGGTGTTACAATGAATTTGGTCCGTGCAGCTCTTAAAGGGCCGAACCTAATATTCTGTGTGAAGCAGGGCTGGAACATGCCGGCCAAGTGAGTTTTTAGGGTTTTTTAACCCTAAAACAATGAATAGAAAGTTCTGTCATATTATTCAATTACTTTTACAGTTTTTTTGCTGTGGTATTGATTCAGTATCTGTATTGAGGTATTTTAGTCTGGTATCGAATCGAAGTCATAATTTTGGTATTGTGACAACATTATTCTATATAAAAAGTATTTGCTGATATTCTCTTTTTTATGTTGGTTTCCAAATTTGTACATTTTTACATTTTTACTCTTTTAGTTTTATATTTTGTCAAGGGCTTGTTTACATTATTTACATTATTTAGATAAATTAGTCGATAGATTAATCGATAAATGAATCGATAGATTAATCGATATAAAAATAGTCGTTAGTGGCAGCCCTAATATCGTCCAGCTCAACTTCATCTAGGCCTATGTCTATTATCTTTGATAGCATATGCAGTATTTTATTTTATGGGTGGGAGTGATCATAATCATTTTATTTAAATTTTTAATTTTTAATTGGTTTTGTTTCGTGTTTTGTTTTATTTTGAGAACTTGATGCAAACCAAAAGGTACTATTTTATTAAATAAATGATAAATCTGGTATCAGTAAAAAACAGCTTCACATTATGTAACACTTGAATTAGAAATCTAATGCAGCAAGTTCCAACATCGCTTGGCAGCCGTAAACAACCTACAGTTACTTTGAGCCTGATGCTTGCAGCTCAGCACAATATGTCAAAACTGAATCGCTCCCATTGTAATCTAGAAAGCTGTCTAAACTGGAAGTGCCCATCTGTGACAGTTTGGTGAGTAAACTATTTTTAAATTACGCTGCAGGTATACCACAATATAAATGGTATAGCAGAACCCATCATTCCTTGACAAATTCTTTCAATCACTTGTACCTGTTGGGTGATTTTTATGGGAGGTTTACGTCTTTAAAGTACAGCATGAACATTAAACAGAGGACGTGCGTGGACACTCGCACTGTTAGTAGACACTGGTGCATCATGCTCTCTAACATTTACAAGTTGAGTTGCTTTAAGGAGGGGGGGGGGGGGTCTAATGCTTTTCATGCATTCCGACTTGTTTACACTGTTAAAGAGTTGGACTCTCAAGCTAAACATTGCCAAAGTTTCAAAAAACGAGTTGGACATATGACGTTTCTGTGCCAAATACACTCCTTCAGGATTCTAATAAGTTTCGGAAAGTTTTTTTTTGAGTATACATCATAAAGGGCGGAATAGCTTATATGGGCACTTCTCCCGGATGAGTGTGTGTGCACATCAACCAGAGCGAGAGCAAGAGCGCGCCCCTCAACGAGCTTCGTTCGGGTTATGGAAGCCGTCGGCAGTGCTTTTATTTAGTTTTTAGATCACAGAATCAACAATGTCACTAAAGAAGTGTGTTTTTGGTTGTGAGGGAAAGAGAACCTTGTTCAGCTTCCAAATAACAAATAAACCCAGCCTTAAGGAAACAGTGGATGCAGTTTGTTTTTCTGGAGCAGCAACGGAGTTCTGCAAGTGTGTTTGTTTGTTCCCAGTCACGAGTCGAAACTACAGGCGGAGAATGAAACTGCATCAAATGTTTTGTTGGCAATCGGCGCGTCAGTGCATATAATGTAAACAACACGAACGTATAGTGAATCGAAAGTTATCCAGGGATAATGCCATGATATACTGTGTGCTCATGACTCTTTAGCTCCGCCCATGCAGGCCTGCACGAGCTCGGCTGTTTTCGGAAAGAATTGGTAGAGCTTTTATAAATATGATATATCTAAAGACTCTTCGGAGATGTGAAGGATGCAGTAGTACTCTATAGGTACTCAATATTAACATGATATTGGCAGAAACTGTGTGTCTTATGTACCCTTTAAAACAAAGCCTTTATTCATTATTAGCTGAGCTGCTGTCAACGCAAACTACCTTATTATGGGACGGTCATTTTTAATAATTTGAGGAAGGAAGCGCTACACTTGAAAAGATACAGTTCAGCGGTTCTATTAACACATACGCCTCTCTCTTTTTCCCACTCTCGCTCTTTTTATTCAAATCAGGAGTGAACTTGAAGGCCAAGAATTATATAATAATAATAATATCATCAATAAGCGAGCGCTCAGGTTACTTACAGCTGCAGGCGCAGATGTTTGTGTGTATAAGGCCGCCTACACACTTTGGAGCATTTGACTGAACTGATATGAATGTCTAAAATCAGTTTGAAATCAAGCGGCAATAAAGTGATTTGGATTTCCATGGCCCGCCTTTCTAAAATGCCCATTGATTAACGAAATGCATGGCTCAACCTTTGGTCACATGACGGAGCATCATTTTTTTTGCACCATTCATATTGAAATCAATGTTTTTGCAGCATTATCTGACATGGCCCTACGGGTTGCACTTCTTAATGCATTTTCACTGTGTTTGTTTGAATAAAAAGGTTACAGTCCTAAGAGAGCATTGAGAGTACAGTGGGCTTCTGTAGAGGGGAGAGAGAAACAGAAGGTCGTCAGTGTGTACTTGTTTACTTTAAGGTGAGCTCAGTGTAGAGTATTGATTTTGTGTGTATTGAGTGTGTGGCTACACAAAGCGGGTGTACTTACTTGTGCACAGCCGGTGACCACATTACTTAGGCTTGATTGGAGCAGTGAGAGAAGAATGTGAAGAAAGACTGAACAATGTTTGAGATGGACTGAGGGTAAAGGAGCGAGACCGGGGTCGGATGAATGACAGTGAAGTGAGGATGGAGTAACGAATGTAACATCACTGAGTCCTCCTTAATGAAGACAAATCGAGGTCTGAGCCCGATGGTGATTGCTATGGATCGCTGTGGTAACAGGGTGGCAAATGCATAATTTTCAAACATCTCCCATAAGAGCAGCTATAATAGCCCCCTGAGTCTGAGGTAACCGGGCCATCACATCACCGCCTCGCATTGCATCGCTACGACAACCACTCTCTTCCAGCTGTTGCCAAGCACCGGTCACCATGGAGATGTAATATAGGCTGGGGTTAAGAGTTAGGGTAACGGACGGGTGGGGGCGGGGTCTCTTGACTGTTGAGGGTTCCGTATGTTTATGTGCGTGTTGCAAAGGGGACGGCATTTCAAGGTCAGGTTGCGGCAGTGGTTGTTTTAATATGCATTAGAGGGGGCTAATGGAGGGCAATGATTGGAATGGGTATGGGATATTATTAGTGATATTGCACACTTCACCTGACAGCCAAAGAGAGAGAGAGAGAAAATGAGTGAAATACAAGAAATAAGATAAAAGGTAATGACCAAGATAGGCGGTAAATGTGAAGTGAGAGAAACAGAGCGAGATAGAGCTGAAAGAGCGGTGACCCTCTCTGACACTAATGGCTGGTCCACAGAAGAGTGACACATACCCTTTTTCCACCCATCTCTCTAATGATGTACCAGTCATGATAAAGATGACGCATACAGAGTCTGTCGAAGTGGAGCTGGGTCTTTCCTGGTGTAATTTATTAACAGATGAATATGCCTATGTTGTTTTTTAAAGGCACAATATGTAAGATTTTTAGATTTGAAATATCCCAAAAACCCCAAGAACAATGTTTTGTTGACTAGTGTACTTACATTATCCCAAATGTTTCCAACAATGTTTAAATCCAGAGAGATCAGGAGTTTTAACCAGCGTTACGGGCCATGTCAATGACGCACAACCCCGGATTTCCGTGGAAACCATGGAAACATCAAAACACTTCAATATAGTATGTACTTTATTAGACAGGTGAGCAACTGTTTGGATATACATTTATCAACAGAAAATTAATCATTGTTATACAGCGCAACATGGTTAGTCTTATTGTTTGAATCGCTTGTTTTCTTGATTCACTGTGAGTAGCGTTTTACCATGCCTCAGAGAAAACGCTATTTTGTAAAGTGGCTAACAGCATAATCAGAGAGAGCTTTTTCCATCGTACAATATCTTTTAAAATTAATTATATGTCATTTAGCAACAGTCATTTAGACATCCTCTTTTTCTGGACTTCTCCAAATATTTGGTTCGCTTTAACTCTGCCCACTTCTTAAAATCGACTACAAGCTCCAATTCTAATCTGTCTCCATTTATGAGTGCTACACCCACATCTCAAAATCCAATCAACAATTGATGAATTGAACTAAGTCCCCACCCTACTTTTTTTTTTGATACACTCGGATGTGTGTCACAAATCTGACGCTACTTGTGTTTCATCAGGACTTTAAAGGACACACCAGAAATATGCTATTGTCAAGCTAGGATTTAACCTTTTTTAAATGATGATGTAATTATGTATTCAATATGCAAGAAAACAATGGAAACAGGATGGAAATAAAGAAATGAAAAGTCTTTTCTCTCACTCTCCCACTCCCACTCCCTCAATCTCCCTGGCTGCCTCGCTTAAGAGTTGAGTGATTTAAAACAAAAACACAACTTCATCACAATAAGTGTGTTTTGATTGTCAAAACATTTGGTAACTAAACAGAATTTCATTAAGTTTAGTGACAACATGTTACAATGTTTACATGGTAGCCTTCAAGGACTGGTATGCTACTGTTTTTATTAGAGTTGGACACAAATTTCCCAATTTCAATTCATAAGCTTGCTATTTGATTCAGATCTTGATTTAATATTGATTTATTTGGATAAATATCAGGTACATTAGCTACATCTCGGCAAAAAATCTCCCAACTAATGCTGTGAACATTCAGGGAGTCCTGTCAGCTGGTATTATTAAAGGTTAAAATTAACAACTCAAATTAATGTGTTTTTTTTATAATAATAATAACATTATAAATTGTTTAATGATAAATATGTAATATAGTGCATATATTTAGCGAAATACTTAATTTTTCTATCTAACTAGACATGTTTACAAGCTGTATTATTGGCCTCTTTCCTCGGTTGAAACACTGATTGAGCGATTACATGAGACATGATACGTCTTTCAACATACCTTCTGAGGTTCATTCATGCTTATTTACTATTAACTAGTAGTAAAGAGAAAGAGATAATCGGTTCACGTGCCGCTTGAACAGCGCTATAGCGATTGAATTTCGTAATAAAACTGACAGAATTTGAGAGCTGACACTTTTTTATATCAAAATAACCTGCTCTGTCTTGTCTGTCGGTGTCATTAACTTCGAGATTCTTCACTAGGTGAGAAAATGGATGTGTGGCGTGAGAACAGTGTCAATTCCGTGAGTCTCACACTGAATAAGCACTGCCAAACTCCCACAGCACATCTAAGTTAGCCTAACATTAATTAAGCAATGCTGCAAATCTTTGGTAGCACAGTTAAGCAGCCTTTTCCACATTTCTAGCTTAGCAATTTTCGAAGCGCTGCCCCTGCTGTGCCTCCACACCTGCCTCTGACAGGATTTATAAGGGACCATCATGCTGTTTTATTAAAGTCCATTAAAGGAAAATGGTGCTGGATCTACTGGGGTCATTCACTGGAGCTCCCTGCACTTCGTTAGTTTAGCTATTATTAAAGAAGAGCTCCGAGCCGAGTTTAGATCGCCTAATGCCATTAATATCTCTCTAGCTCTGGTCCACTGACACAAAATCATGAATATCAAAATGGCCGCCAGTGCAAAGGTGCCTCCGGGTCTTTGTGGTCCTCAGGTGCTGATGAAAACATGGATTTTCAGATCGATTCCAATGTTTAGCGGTTAATAGAAGCACAAAACTGATCACAGCTCATTGCCATGGGTGTTTAGTGAGTCCCGTGGCATTAGCATTAGCGCCGTGAGTTATGTACACTTGTCAGTTTAGTTCGTCCTCTTTTATTCATAGCGGAAAAGCTAATGTCTCCCAAAGCTGCTTCATAATTAGCATCCTTCCTCAGCCTCGATTATATTAACCCACTAATGTACACTGAACACAGACCTGTTAGTGTGATATTAGCTAGTAGCGCTAGTCTTTATTAAAATGTTTGTTTAGGTCTGTTTTAGTGTGTGCCGCTAGAGGCATTTATCTACCTGCTCTGTCTCATTCTAGCGTCATTTATTAAGAGCTTTTTCTCCCAACGCACATTTGTTTTCCTGCTAAAGCTTTTATACAAGTGTTTAAGTGGGACGTTTGTTCCCCTGGGTAGAGAGAGGCGGCGCCCACAGGTTACACTGCACAGGTGTTGTGATTTACTACAGGCTCCCACTGTGCTTCAGCAACAACTTTACCTTGCCGCAGTCTGTGTGTGTGTGTGTGTGTGTGTGTGTGTGTGTGTGTGTGTGTGTGTGTGTGTGTGAAGGAAGCTGTTGTAGTGTCCCTCTGTCCATGTGTCTGAGCACTGCACCAAGGATTAGCATTTATTTAGCTCCCTTCCCCTCATTTATTTATTTATTCATTCGTGTGAGTTTTTTAAGCTAATTAGTTTGTATCCAGGGGAAAACTGTAATTGTGTCCTGGGGGATCAAGGGATGGAGGGGAGGGTGGGGGGGATTGTATTTGAGACGCATCCAGAAGTGTGGGCGCAGAAAATGAAGTGAGATTTTGGGAGTTGACGGTGACAGATAACAAGACCTTTCTCAGAAAATAAAATGTGTGATGTCTGTTTTCTACTACCAGTGAAAGTTTCCAGGGATCAATCTGGATTAATCCGAAGAGCGTTTTCAACCAGTTAGCGCTATGCTGTTAAGGACGATATATACTTCACATGTACACTAGCGTATGCATGCAGCCCTGCTTTCAAAATATACTTCATTTAATAGCACGCACGTACACAGGAGCTTGACATTTGCACACTAGAAAATGTAATCTTTGTGCAGTGTCTGCACTGTCACTGGGGCAGTACCCTAAGGTACAACGTTTTTATTGAAAAAAATTAAATATATATATTTTTAAATTGAACAATATATTCAAAGTTTAAATTATACTTAATATAAGTGAATACAAAACACAACAAATTTACATAACAAATTCACAATAAAACCTAAGCCACCTAACCCAACTGCAATCATTTCACAGACACTAAATAACACACAATAACAGTTATAGTACTAATAAAAGCATAAATAATTAATACAGTACTTAACTCCCAAGGTGGTTATTATTTTAGAACGTATCACCTTTGTTCAATGGTGTTGCGTTATGCTTGTCACTTGACACACTGCAGCCACAATAGTGCTATATGACAGATGTATCGCTTTTATTTAGTTTTTCTTTAATTATTCAAAATGTCCACAAACTTGTTAGCTATATCATCAACTTCCTGATATTCCGATCTCAAATATGTGGATGTGAATGTGTTTTGTCATTTAAAAACCTTTATAATGATCATGTTAGCTGATCTTTAATGCGCAATGGGCACCACCATGTTAGTTTGCACTGAAATTCATAGAATCATACCTGTGGGATTTACAACACGTCAATTCATCCGCTTCTCCCGAAATACATAAAAGTAAGTGGCTGGTAAAGTGGGAGAAGAACAGAGTAAATGTTATAGCTACCTACACAATATGTATATGATATGAATAAAACACGTTGTCAATTTATAATTTAAAAGGATTGTTATTGCCGCTTTAATAGACAGTTTGTATTTTACAAAATATAAATGTATTGTTTTTCTAGTGCTTATGTGTATTTAAATGTCTGAAACCTAAACTAAACATTATGTAGTTGAAAACACTGAATAGTTGTGATGTATGAAAAGAGCATTGACAGTCGATTGTGTGATGCACTGAACATTCTAATCACACCGGTGTGATCGTACGCATCAAAGAGTTAAGTGACACCAAAATGAGGCACAGAAATCATCATTCTGATTCGGTCTGGTACATACCGGTTGGGTTTCAGTACCTAACCCTACCCTTCACACAACCGTTTGTCAACTTGGGCATTTATTGTTTTCGTATTTAGTTGTTTTTGTTGTTCCGTCTCTTCCATTTCTTTTTTTTACTGCAAAACAACTGTCCAGGTCAGTGTTGTCATCTTGTGGAAAAAAATCAATGTGCTCTAGTGTACATTAGGGATGGGCGATACCGATACTTTCAAGGCCAAAATCGCTGATATCAATACCGATACGATACCTCTAAACTGAACTTTTAAATTATTACATTTATTAAATTATTAAAATTACTAAGAGGAAAATGGGTAAAGATACCCACTTAACATTATATTTGAAAGGCATTTTAACCCTCAATATTCCTTATTTGGAATTTATTAGATTATATTTTTGTTTTTACATGGTTAAATATGTTAACTTGTAGTGGTAACAATGAATAGAACATGATCAATATGAACTCTTAACATTAAAATTAAATAAAAGTGTAATTGCAAAAACTATATAGGCTACAATTTCAATTTGTTTATTGTGAAATAACTCAAACATGTTTTTTGTCTTCTGATGAGTATTGTTCTGGGCTGCATTTCCAAAAGCATCAATGGTTTCTTATGATAGTTTTGGGAAACGCAGCTCTGTTTGAATACAGTGTCAGCAGTGAGTGAATGCTCTCTCTGTGATTGATTGGTTCAGTCTTGCAGCATTTGCGTGTGTACTGTGTTTAGATCATGGTTCAGATGAGCAGGAAAATAGTCCTATATTGCACAATTATTCGCTTACATAGGTTTTTTCATATTGCACGCATTAAATATATATATATATATATATATATATATATATATATATATATATATATATATATATATATATATATATATATATATATATATATATATATATATATATATATATATATATATATATATATAATTAAAAATTATTATTATTTTTTTTTTTAAATAAACTAAATTACTGGTAAAAAAAAACAACAACAACATTTCATATCGATATGCCCATCCCTAGTGTATCTAAAAACCAAAGTATACTTTGGGCTTTAGCTTGCTAACTGAAAAGGTTAAATGTTTAATTTGACCATTTAAGTTTTGGTAATATAATGTGCAGTTTCTAATTAAGACTAAATACACGGCAGAATGATTTTATCATATCTAACAAGGCACCAAATAGAGTTCCCATAAAAAAGTTCTCTCAGCCAATGCAATTGCTTTCGGGTCCCAGGTAATGTTTTGCCGCCGGTAAAAGTTTGGCTATTCAGCTAATGCACGAACAGTGCAAAAATGGTTAGATAACAGAAGCATTCATCAGGATGATTATGCACTCTAAAGGCCCTTTCACACCGGACGCGTAATGAAAAAGCGAATATTTTGCGTGTGAATAGTTTGCATCAAATACCTGGCAAAGATTAATGTTGATTGAATAGCTTGTGACATCAACTGGATATTTCGTGACCTTTGTTTCCTTATATGTGATTGGTTTAAAGGGTAACTAAACCCCTGCTCAGAGCTTAACTCCACCCACTGGCAATTTTCAAAAAATGCTAGAAAAGTGGGCAGAGCCCGGCGGACACAGAGGGGATGAACCGAGGGCGGGGCTGAGCGGAGGGTGTGCATCTGAGACCCGCAGTGACGGATTGACTGACAGCTGTCAGACTCGCGAGTTGCAAAGATGGAGAATGACTGGAGTGACGCCAGCTTTGCAACAGAGCGGTCATTTCTCCTACCTTCACCTGAAGTGGAGGAGGGTGGATTGTCTGTAACAGACACAAACCCGGAGCCTTATCAATGCGAGCCGCTGCTCAAACTGCGTTAACTCCCCATGCCGACGATGCTAGTGAAGCAGCCGCGCAAGAGAACTGACCTAATCTATCTGCGTCCGCGGCAACCACTTGCGTGTCAGGGTTTGAAAGCGCGTCTCATGTATGAAAATTATCTGTACACATGACGGGCGGCAATAATATCGCAAGAAAAGCCTGACGTGTACTGACAACTGCATTATTTAACCGTATTTTCTTCAATACAATGTTAAAGCAAGTGTCAAGTGAGTTTCATTCATAATGTTTACTTCATGTAATATGACAGTTCATACTGGAGTGAAGCCGTTCTCGTCGTGTGATTGGGGGAAACATTTCTGAGGGCGTGGTGAGCTCATGCTAGGGGCGCGGATAGAGAGCCGTTGGAGGTACCATCCTACGTCACGATGTACCACAACGTCCAATAGGAAAATTCAACTGCAGTAGCCACCGTTCAACCTTAAGAGGGCAGCACTTTGGCGGTTTTACACCATATTTTATAGAATTAAAACACTTTATACTCAAATGTCAAAACATTTACTCGAATCAATGAACAGCATTAATAAAGCCCCATTATTACAGATCATTAACTAAAAAAAGTTGGTTTAGGGTTTAGTTACCCTTTAAGCCTTTTATGTCGCTGCGAGAGTAAAAAAAAATCGTCATCGAAACGAAAAAAATAAACGTCTTTTTTTTGGCCAGAGCACATTCGCGTTCGGTGTGGAAGCACTCATTACACAAACAGTTGCTCAAAAAATCAAACCATCGTGCAAATTATTCGCACGTCAAAATAGGGTCCAGTGTGAAAGGACCTTAAGTGCTACATGGTCTTCTGCAGAGATACGGGAGAAATTAGTGAATTCGCCAAGCACACAAAAAAAAATGCGGGCCTGATCACTTTAGGCTTGCCTCAGATTTTCTCATACCCTTTATTCCATTTTGGTGGAAAAAGGGTATGAGAAAAAGATAGCTATTGAAATATAGAGTTGTGGAAATTGTGTAGATGGGGAACATGAGACATGTTACAGTGCAGCTTTGGGTACAGTGTGTTTCAGGTGATTTGTTTCTGCAGAGCTACTTGTGTTGAGATTGAAATGTTTGTCAGAGATGTCAACCTTCACTGTGAGTTTAGCTAACGGTGCGTTTTCACAGACAGCATTCTTACATCATTTACTTTCACATTCAGTTTGTGTAAGCGCACTAGAGAGAGAGCGAGCGAGAGCGAGGGATGATGGCAGTGGAGTGATAGAGTGCTTTGGCAGTCACAGATAGGGGAGAATTACAGTGGAATGAAACTGAATAGCGAAAGGGGTGATGAATATTATTCCTCCGCTGGGGAGTTTTTACCTCCTGTCAATCACTGTATTAATCTCAAGCCTTCCCTCCTCTCTCACATCCCACACTCGCTCGTGTTTTGTCCATCATTCAAAATATCTCTTTCATGTCCTCAATTCTCCATCCCCAAATATCCATCCGGATCCAATCCCAGCAAACCACAGGCATTTAGGCAGACATTGCTTCTGTTCTTAATTTAAGATGCTTTTTATATAACATATAGTTTAGTCTCTGAAATAAATGCTTTAAGCTGTGATATAGCCAAAATGTGCTCACACACACTAGCTAAATTGCATCATCCAAAATTAAATTTTTTCAGGATATTTACTGTATTCAATAAGGGAAGTTGAGAACTTTAATTGCATTTTTTAGGTATGCAGGTATTAGTATAATTGTTTGCCAAATAATTGTTTTACTAAATGTAGATATGTACATAGAAAATTATATAGTTCAATTCATTTAAAAAAAGTGTGGTATTAAAAGGCATATTCAGTAGGGCTGGACCCGATTATTCATTTGGTGGGTTGGTATTCGATTTTCAATTTTGGGATTCGAATATTCTTTTTTTTTCTCCCTCGAAACGGTTCTTATTCACAATTTCACACTTGAATATGTTTAAACTATAAAATCTGGTGAAATACAATACTTTTTTTTACAATTATCTTATATAGCCTAGACGTTTTTAATAGGATGGACAGTTGAAGGAACCCAACCTCATATAGTTAAAAAATATATTTGCTGCTGCTTAGCCTAAAGTGTTCCCTGCAACTAGAGTATTCTCTGTCTAGAGTGCACCGCTGCATGAGCTTATGTGGAAGAAGCGCATGCCTGAGCTTGTATTTTGGGTTGCGTTGCTTTGACATTATGGAAAATAGAATGATAGAAACCAAATGTATTAGCCTTTTTACCCATTAGGGATGTGACGGTGAGGTTAATTGACATGTGACAACATCTGTAATACTGTTATCACCGACGGGGGCTTTTAAATCACTTATTCTAAACCCAAAGTAAAATGTGTATGGTTCATAACAGAGCGAAGCAAAGCAAGTATTTTCAACGAATTCCTATGGAAGTTGAGCTTCCATAGGAATTAACTGAAAACGTGCCAGTGGACATGCACCGTGAATAACAGTGCGGCCTTAAATGCGTGCGCACTGTGCGGCCGTGAATGAATGACAGTGCGGCCGTGCGCATTTTACTTTAGGTTTAGAATTAGTGCAAATTCGGGGGCGGGTTGCTTAAATGGTGGGTTCATTAGCCTATTATTCTTAATGAAAAACACAACAAAGAAACAGTACAATGACAAACTCCCTTAAATAGGAGCTTTTACATTTCGCTTTGAAACCAAATCTTCCACCGTTCACTTGTCAGTCAGCTCCTTGCTCTTTGCTGATGAATGAAATCTGACTCCTGCTGGTTGTGCTGCTACTCTTTTTCGGCTCACGCTGTATTAAGCAGACACGTTCAGTTTTTATTTGTAGTGTCTGTTCTCTATCATCATCATCTTCCGCTTATCCGGGGCCGGGTCGCGGGGGCAACAGTCTAAGCAGAGACGCCCAGACCTCCCTCTCCCTAGCCACTTCCTCCAGCTCTTCCGGGGGAACCCTGAGGCGTTCCCAGGCCAGCCGGGAGACATAATCCCTCCAGCGTGTCCTAGGTCTTCCTCGGGGCCTCCTCCCGGTGGGACGTGCCTGGAACACCTCCCTGGGAAGGCGTCCAGGAGGCATCCGAAATAGATGCCCGAGCCACCTCGATACTCTGAGCTCCTCCTGAATGACCGAGCTTCTCACCCTATCTCTAAGGGAGCGCCCAGCTACCCTACGGAAAAAAGCTTATTTCGGCCGCCTGTATCCGGGATTTTGTCCTTTCGGTCATGACCCACACCCAGGAACGTAGATCGACCGGTAAATCGAGAGCTTTGCCTTACAGCTCAGCTCCTTCACGACAACAGACCGGTACATCCACCACATTACTGCAGAAGCTGCACCGATCCGTCTGTCAATCTCCTGTTCCATCCTTCCCTCACTCATGAACAAGACCCCAAGATACCTGAACTCCTCCACTTGAGGCAGGAACTCTCCACCAACCTGAAGTGGGCAATCCACCCTTTTCCAACTGAGAACCATGGCCTCTGACTTGGAGGTGCTGATTCTCATCCCAGCCGCTTCACACTCAGCTGCAAACCGTCCCAGTGCTCACTGAAGGTCCTGGTCTGAGGAGGCCAACACGACAACATCATCCGCAAAAAGCAGCAACAAAATCGCATGGTCCCCAAACCGGACACTCTCCGGCCCTTGGCTGCGCCTAGAAATTCTGTCCATAAAAATTATGAACAGAACCGGTGACAAAGGGCAGCCCTGCTGAAGTCCAACATGCACCAGGCACAGGTCTGATTTACTGCCGGCAATGCGAACCAAGCTCCTTGGAATATGCTTTGAAGCTTTGAATATTCAATGTTGATTACTATCAAAGCTTCGAAGCTCAAAAAAATGTATTCGGACCAGCCCTAATATTCAGATAGGTCTGCCAAGTTGTTTATCCACCATAAACAGTCTTTGTTTAGGCTAATGAAATGTATTACTCAGCTGATTATTATTATTAATAAATGTAATAATTATTGAACATACTGCTATCAGTGATGTTTCAGTGTTTTATAAAAGCAATAAGCCAGGCTGTCTTTCAGTATTTTTTTTCATAGTTAAAGCTGTCTGTCATGCCTAACTCTGCCTCAGTGTAAAATCACTGCAGTGTGTCACCTCATATGGCGTATTGATATAATTTTTCCTTTAGTATCTCTCTTCAAGTATCCTACTCCGTAACCCTCGTTCTTCCTGTAGTTTCACGGTTCACATTTATGTTTCCATATTCTATATGGTTGGGTGTACTGTTCAGTGTTGTGACAGTGGAACTGTCCTTTCAGAAGCTTAATTGAAGCTTAAGGATGAGTAGAAATGAACATTTGAATCGCTCGCCCTTGATGGTGTTCAGTTTTCAAAAAGAGCGAGAGCTCTATTTTTTTCCACTAAACCTGCAGGCCCATGTAGAATAAACATGTTATTGATTTCTATTATACGTGTTCACAGGGGCTTCTGTATTATTGTGCCTACAAGGACAGCGGTTTCGTATTCATGTTTATTTCACAGAAAATCTCACTGTCTACTTCAACATCACTCTATCTTTCCTTTAATTTGTCTTATTCAATATCCACTTAGGCTAGGCATCCTCTCTCACATGATCACACTTCTCACACATGAACAAGGAATCTTTAGTCTCATACTGCCAGGCTTATGACTAAACAACAAAAGGTCTGGTCCACATTGCAGATTATTCTGACCAAGAACCATCCACTTATACAGGAAGAGACTGTCTGATTGTAGCTAAAACAGGGCATGGTGCTATAGGCCATGGATTTGATTTCCTGGGGATATGGGATTATGCTGATTATATGTATGCTTATTTTTAAATAAAATAAAATAGTTTTGAAATTATTTATTCTATTTTATTCCCATATAAGTTAGCCAATACGATTCGTGTTTGCCATGTTGAGTAAGCACACATAGGTGTTTAAATGCGACTTCTTGTATTCAAATGCCTGTTATTTTAGTACTATTTACAGTAGATAATATTATAGTATTTATCAACATTTTGAATGAGCTTTTATTTTTTAAAATCCTTTTTCAGTTTTCATTTTAATTTTTTTCAAGGTTTAGTAATTTTGTCATTATGCTTTGTAATTTTTATTAGTTTTTTAAGGGTAGGGTCTAATGATATTTCATTCATTCTGACTTATTAACACCGTTAAAGAGTTGGATTATCATGCTAAACGGCCAAAATATCAAAAAACTATTTTGTGCCTGAAGTTTCGGAAAGTTTTTTTTTATAGTATGGCCCTGTATGACCTCATCAACGAGCTTCGTTCGGGTTATGGAAGCCGTTGGCAGCGCTGTCAATTTGTTTTTAGACCACGAAATCAACAATGTCACTAAAGAAGTGGGTTTTTGGTTGTGAGGGAAAGAGAACCTTGTTCAGTTTCCCAAATAACTGAGAAGGGTATAACTGCAGCCTGGAGATCTCCAAATGGGGATGGGAACTCCAAAATGGGATGGGACTTCCTCTCGTTGACAGACAGGCACATGACACGCATACGTGATTTTTCCCCCCAATCAAGTTCAGCGCAAACTCCATCCCGCGGCCGATTCTAAAGATTTCATTGGTCATGTCAATCACAGTGCTGATTTCAATAAATGCTATACTACAACCAATTTTAAGCCCTAAACCTATCCTACACCCTAACACGTGAAATTGACTGCAGGGTGGAATTTGGTCTCAATTGCGTGCTAAAGAAAATGACTGTTCAGGAGATAAGCATAAGATCGGGTGATATGAGATCGCTGAGCCGGGCGGTCCGTAACTCTCCAACCGGACCTCATCGGACATTTGCACATTTTTAGTTGCACCCAGCATCACTACCCCTCCTACCCTGCGAATCTCAAGCCCCAGGACGCCCTCATCGCTTAGAAAACTTTCTCACGCAAGAGAGCTCGCAGGTGATTCTCACTTATATCATTGAGCAGACGTTCAAACTCCGGTCCGAATGCCACTGACCACAAGCTCTGGCCTCCTCTCTGACAGAGCATATTTATTTATATTGGCATATGTTTATAAAGCATATTTTATAACTTTTTATTCTAATATCAACTAGAAACAATGTTTAATTTACGAACATTCATTTTGAAATGCTAGTCAATGACAATTGGATGACGCCAGAGCCGATAGCGGCGAGTAAGTGCATATAATTTAAACAACACAAAATGTATAGTGAATCGAAAGTTATCCAGGGATAATGCTACGATGTATTTCGTGTTTGTGCGTGACTCTTTAGCTCAACCCACTGCACGCCTCCACAAGTTCGGCTGTTTTCGGAAATAATATTTTATAAATATGATAAAACTAAAGACTCTTTGGAGATATGAAGGATGCAGTACTCCTCTATAGGTACTCAAGATTAACATGATATCGGTAGAAACTGTGTGTGTTATATACCCTTTAATATTTATTTAGCTCTAATTTATTTTTATTTCATTTTTAGACATTTTTCTTCAACTTTTTTTAATTCAGTTAGTTGGCAAGGCAATATTTCTATTTTTCATGCAAGTTATTTTTTAATTTTTTATTTCAGCTGTATTTCAATGAACAAAAACACTTCAATAGTTTTAGTTAACATTTTAGTATGTGGCGGTCTGCTCTCTCTCATTGGTGGTCGCCACATTGTGTCTTCGCCTTCGCTGTATCGCTTGTTGTTTTTGCCAGAAATTGCTAACTTCCAGCTTCGTCAGCTTGAACGATCCTTTACTGTCTCTGAATTTCTCCTTGTGTCCACTCTCTCAATGCAGACACCTGTCTGTTTTCATAAAGCTCTCTCTGTCTCCATCTAGCCTGTGTCTCTCTCCCACTCTTTCTAACTCATTTTCTTCCTCTTTTGCTCTTTCTTCCTCTCTCCATTGCTTCAAGGAGTCATAGAAATAAATGCAGTCATTGTGTGCAGATGTAAACACTCAAACACATACTTGCAAGCACTTAGAGAACTGAAAACGTACATGCTTTCACGGCCCAGCATTCACTTCAGCATAATAAATGAGTAGTTGTAGGTTGAGCAATGGCTGCTTTGCATTCCGAATGTGCTCCTCATTTCAGTAGTGCTCGTTGTGAGGCTGTTCTGTAACGCACATGCCGAACGTAAACTACCGTGATGAAGATTACACAATAATCAGCCTCCTTCAGCGATCCCGTTTCAACACCTGAAGTGGTCAGCGACTTGACAATGTAGCCGCTTCCTGTTTGTAAACGCTTTGAAAGACCAAACGCATTAGTCACCCCTCTCATGCGTCTGCCCGCATTTATCGACAAGGGGGGCTTAACTGAAATCCTTGTCTTAAAAAAACAGCCAGCATTTCATTAGTCACCTAAATGCACACAAAATATTTCAAAATGACAAATTCAAAACGTGTAACTAATTTCACAGCTGCTTGAGGTAGTCTCTGGAGTGATATGACAGCGTGTGTGTGCTCGTGTGTGTGTTTGTGTCCCTGTGGAGCTGGAATGCAAATGACAGAATTGGCTGTATCTCCTGTAGAAGGGAAGTAAGTCATTTTGTAGCAGCTGTGTTTGGAGCTGCTGGGGGAAAAGGGACAGACTACCTCAGTGTGGGACAAAAAGCGAGGGTTTGTACTTGAAACTTTGAGACAAAAAGAAAAATGAAGAGAGAATTAGTAAAAAGAGTTGTTGCGTGACCAGAAGTGTTAAGCAAAAGCAGGTTAAAAAGCCTAACATTTGGTTTGACAGGAAATAAATGATTCAGGCGACTTTTGATTGATTTTTCATGAGCTAAACGCTTCATGAGTCTGCCTGAAAAAAAAATGAAAGAGAAAATGTCTTAAGAGAAGGGCCTAAGAAAAGAGTGTATGACAGGAATTAAAAATAAATAGCGTGTCACGCTGGGCGAGAGAATAGAAAAGCTGGGGGTCAGGGTAAAGAGCGATGGCGGGGGTTACATGAACCCCTTTATTGTCAAAGTCAAATGTGGCTAGTTGCTGTGACAACATGCAAATGAGATGCAAACGAGTGGAACATTTGGGAGGAGGGTTGGTTGTCAGGGTGATGTTGTCATGGCGACCCCCAGTGATGCACAACGGAAGAACACAAACAGGCAGGAGGGCTGCGCAGGGAACGGCCAGAGTCGTATTAAAAGAAAGCATTTGAAGATGAAGAGATTATTGAGCAAAGCACTGGACAGGAGGCATATTGGAGGATGGGATATTATGGGATAAGAATATATCATTAGGGAATTGAGAGGGGCTAAGGGCAGGCACAGATTGATCATCTCTTGCAAAGCTTTCCTCCTTCACTCTTTCTTTTACAGCGATATCATCGCACTGTATCATCATACCTTACAAATTTGGAAGGTAGAGGGAAAGACAGTTGGAAGAAAGAGAGAAAAGGGCTGTAGTTTGCTGGGTGAGAGAAATTGAGCTGAGAAATGAATGTGTTAGGATTAGAAAGCGGATGAGAAAGAAAACTTTGAGAGTTTGTCACAATGCCAAAATGTCAGCACCCGATCCCAAATAGATTAAAAAAATTTAAACAAAATTTTCCTTAGTCATTGTGTTACAGTGTTAATCCATGTTAGGCAATTTATGAGAATAATGTCAAAAGAGTAATGAATATTATCATAATGCTAATGTACAACTTTCTTGTTGCGCTGCACAATTAATCATATTTTAATCACAATCTCTGTTTCTTTTCTTGATTTATTAAGCATTTGCCCACTGGCTATTTATCCTGAAAGTGTTTTTTTTTTCTTCTTCATTTGACATTTCCGTTATCTTTTATTGGTAGCAAGCCTTCACAAGCTTTAATTTTTTGGGTTGCGAGATGTCAAGTGTTTAAATCCCCCAAGTCAGTGCTTTTCTCTTAAATTAATAAATTAAAGAGAATAACCTATCCAAATATCCATATTGACTATATTGTTTGCAACTGCGGTCGATGAATAAATGCACTTTAGGAACTTCTGTTAACGCTAAGTCTTTTTTGTAGTTGTTTTTATAGAAAAACGATAACATCATTTGGAATTATTATTATTGGGAATTTCACTGTTTTAGCTTTTGAGAGAAGTGTCTTAAGTTTAAATAATGTAGATAGTGTTCATTTATAAGATAAATATAATAAATCAGAAAACTAGAGGTATAATAAACCCTGCATCGGAGTTGACGTTCTTTTAATTCGTGCTTACGTGAAAGTGCAATAATTTGGATGAAATGTAAAACGAATTCTCATTCATTCTCAAATGAGAAGTTGATTTAATAATCGTATTTATAATTTTGGCGAAAAATAATCCTGATTATCAGTTTAACTATCATTGTGCAGCCCTACTTTTTTGTCGTTTTACTTTTCAAAATATTACAATTTAGTCACTTTATTTAAATTATTTTTTCAAAATTCAGAGAAAATTGATAAAATAACTGTTCTAGTCTAAATCGAATGAAGATTTGATATTTAGCAAGCGGCAACCTCCCGCAGTTTCTCTTGAAGCCAATACGGAAGTGATTTCAACTGCAATTCATCGACTGGCCACTATGGGACAGGCTCCAGAAGGGAGCAGAATCTCATTGAGCTCCATGTTAAAATGCCCAACTTTACAGCAGATTAAAACATGTTTACAGCCTGGTACAAATTGTGGTTTTGGTCTATACGGCTAATTCTGCCCTTTATGACGACTGTGTTTACATTATATATAGCATTAAAGTTCTGCATAATTAAGGGCGTGGCCACTTCGAGTGACAGCCATTTATCTGCTGTCTGTTAGTCATCGCGTCACTTCAGCTCCGCCCACGTCCCGCCTCTTTGCCCATTTTCTGTTATCCGGGAGGGATGCGCGATTTCACGCTGCCAAGATGGCAACGGCCATCTCGTCCATACTTTGCGCTTCAAAACTGCTCATCAGAATCCTATGGGTCACGTCACGGACACTACGTCCATATTTTTGTACAGTCTAGGATATTTAGACACGGGTCCATTATTTCAAAATAATGTCATTTACAGATCAAATGTATGTACATTAGTGCCTTCTGACTTGAGTTGGTACTTTGTATTAGTGATACTGCAAAAAAGACTTGTCACTGCATCTTATTTTATCATCAACTTGGTACTGCTGCATTTGCCATTCTTAGAGAGGAGATTTGCAGATACAGAATGAGCAGCTATGTGACAGGGGCACATGTGAACCGATCATGCAGAGAGGCTCTGTGGGATGTGGGAGAGGTGACTGCAGGTCCGTGTTTTACAAATTGCCGCTAAAACTGAAGCAGACACAAAGGTTGAGTGAGAGATGTACAAACGAGAGAGAGAGAAAGCATCGGAGAGAGTACAGATTGCTCACAGCAAGAGATGTTCTCTTTGTACTCTAGATCGCAGCGCGGCTGTGTAGCTGCCTCTCCGGCGGGCATCCCGCTGCCCGGTCCATCCCCGATGCCACGCGTGGGCAACAGCACTTTATCACCAGCACGCACACGTGCTCGCGGAGTCTCAGCTTCCTGATGGTTCCGTTCCAGCCCCCCTGCTATCTCTCTGCAACCGAAAAACCCATCTAGTGGTATTGGCAGTGCGCAACTCTATTCATTAAACAAAACAACTCGCACACAGGGAGAGAATGAATCACAGCCTAACTACCGTGAGAGGTGAGGAATCACACTGTAAATGAAGCATGCGAGCGCTCCCGCTGACCGTCTTCGTGTCAGAGATGGGCTGAAGCCCCACTGTAGTGGCTGACAGGTCACAGGGGCCACACATCACCCGCCACTAACCACCAGCCAGGTTAAACAAAGACTCGAATGCAGCGAGTTCCCTCTGACAACATGAAATCGCACCATATCTCTGTTTGTGACCATATTTTCCCTTTCGCTTTTGTCTTCTGAGCCCGTTTCCTCTTCTTGGCTCTTGTCGTTTCATTTGGTCCCACTAGAACGGATCTGGAGAGCTGACCGGGGGGCTTGGCGAACCGGCTGAGGAACCGCTGGCTCTCTAAACACTCTTCACACTCGCTATGATTAGAAGGCTAATCAGGAAGGCCTTTCTCAGGCACCTGCGAGCCCCCTCCAGTAGATTGGATTGTTTGTTGTTAGTTAGCTCCACATTAGGGGAAGTTAACTGCAATTACATTCGCCTGCCTGCGGGGGTCATCCAGGTTGCTCCTCATTAACTCCAACTTCTTTCAGTTGTTGTTTTTCCTCTCTCCTGCCTCTTTCTCACTCTTTTCCCTTTTCTAGGTCACATCAGAGACAACAATTAGGGGGGAAGAATAGGAAAGAGATGGGAGGGGAACATCTTTTGTGTGACATATTGCGGGTGAACACAATTGCATCAGTGTGCTCAAGACCGGAGAAGGACTTTCACGCCACGCCAGCCACCCGAGCGTGGGGCAACGTGCTTATTCATCTTCGCTCTGGCGGTCAAGGGCTTTTGAATGGATGGAAAGAATGTGGGAGGGCTGTTATAAAGGAGAAATATGTCGAAAATTTCAAGCTTTTAAGTCTTCACGTCGGCTTGTCTGTGTATGTGGGTGTATGTGTGACGAATAATTGTATGTGTGAATGCATGGCAGGACAGAGAACAATATGAACAATTTGAGCCCGACATCATCAGCAAGCTGCTTGTCAGAATAATCGCTTCGGATGCTTTCAGATGCAAAGACTAAGCCAACAAACATAGACACTCACTGTGAGTGCAACATAAATGCAAATATCATTGATCGCAGAGTCACAGAGAAAGAAACTGGAGACACAAACACACTTGATTATTCATCACTCCTTCATCACTGGATGGTGATTCAACAATTACTCAAATGTTGACATGTATTGTGCTCCCTGCTGCTGTTCAATCAAAAGCTAGTACTGACCATCTTAAATGACCACTTGAAGCCATCGTAGTGCTGTTTTTTGAAGTATCCTGGTTTACTTTTACTTGTAACAGGCCAGCATCATCTGAAACCAGCTGAGATGGTTGAATTGAAGCTGCCTTTTCTATGGTATTTTGTGTTCTGTCTTTCTTCACCAGCTGTGAGCACTCATGATGGCATGATAAATGATAAATACATGGTTCAGCAACTCTTCATAGAGCTGAGTAGTAAATCTCAAGATGGCCTCCACTCAGCCTTCTCTAATGAAAAGACCAACATATCGAGTCACAAGCATCTGTTGTGGTTTGTATCCTGAACCCCATAAACGAATACTGGTGTGTTGGTTAGTGATAGACTGATACAGTATGTTAGCCAGGCTTATTTTTGGCCCTTGTAGTACTACCAGAAGTGGTCCTTCTGTCTAATGTTATTTCCAAAATCCACCGACAACTGTTCCAATGGATAATAGACATTTTCTGATATCAAAGAAATGTTGTTTTAAATATATATTTTTTAAATAGATAGATAGATGGATGGATGGATGGATGGATGGATGGATGGATGGATGGATGGATGGATGGATGGATGGATGGATGGTTGGATGGATGGATGGATGGATGGATGGATGGATGGATGGATGGATGGATGGATGGATGGATGGATGGATGGATGGATGGATGGATGGATGGATGGATGGATGGATGGATGGATAGATAGATAGATAGATAGATAGATAGATAGATAGATAGATAGATAGATAGATAGATAGATAGATAGATAGATAGATAGATAGATAGATAGATAGATAGATAGATAGATAGATAGATAGATAGATAGATAGATAGATATATTAGTGCTGGGCAAATAAACGCGTTAACGCGGGCGATTATTTTTTTCAGTTTAACGCAAATATTTAACGCAATTAATGCAGCGCCCTTTTTTATATCAATTTTTGCCCATATGATTACGCTCTTATTCATGTAAATGCTTTAAAGGGGTGGTAAAACACATTCTTTTGAAGGCTTAATTGTGTTTGTGGGGTGCACTGTAACATGTGTTCATGCTTCGTTTTTAAAAAATTGCATTATTTTTCATATATTTGACCTTTATTCTACACTGCTCTGTCCCTCCTTGTAAAAACGGTCTGATGGTTTCCGGGTTGTATGAAGCCAGTCCCTCAAAAATACGCAATGGGCTCAGATTGGTTAGCTGGCCCAGTGTGTTGTGATTCGCTAACCGTCTAATGCACGTTTGTCAGAAACGTCACAGCCCTTACCTTTACCGGTAGACTGTGCTTTGGGTAGTATTACAAACAATGGCGTCAATAAAACCATACCAATCTGAGCCCGAATCAGACCCAGAACATTTTAGTGAAGATGATCGAGCAGAATCTGTTCATTCCTCAAGAGTAAACACTGCGGATCTATAGTGATCACTACTGAATGGCACTGTTACTTTTGTAGCAAAACGAACACTAAACATTGGCTTTGCTATAGTAGCCAAATCAAACACAGAACCATGTTTAGCATGCCTGTAGATAAACAATACATAAAGAATAATTTACACTAATGCCAAGTTCGCTGTTGAGATTTTAACGTTAGGTGTTTGTAACGTTAGGTGTTCGTCGGATAACGTTAAGTATGAATGAGCATTTAACAGACTGGTTTGCAGAACAGCGTTGTCATCTGTTTACTTCCGTGCTACAACGTACAATTAACAATACGAACTATTACACGAAAACACATAGATGAAAAATAAATCATACTTACAGGTTGTGGCCCGTAAACAGCTTCTGTTTTTAAATCCAGCTTTCAGGGCAAGCCGTTGTGCGAATCCTTCATTGAACTCGCGAAGATTGTGGAAGCTTTCCTCCATGAAATGTGCAGCGGGAGCTGTGCGCGCCCGTCGTGCATCCACACTGGCAGTGTTTGTCTCGCGCAGCTGAACCGTGGCTCGTGAATTGCAAATACAGACGAATATTGTCCATTATGTCACATTTTCCAGTCTTCTCCTCCGACCCCTGTCTGTCTCGTGCTTTGATTTATGATGGGCAGCATATATCTGCTGCAAATGCGACCTGTTCCCCTCTGTCTCATACACACATGCATATAACATGGTGTATGTTAAACGCACTGCAACGCACCCCCGTCCCTATGAAGGCTGAACAAAGCAAGTACCCCAGACCTGCAATCCGGATGAAAATAACAGCGTTTCGTCGGCATTGCGGCAACAACACTCCAGCCTACTAACCACAACAACGCAGCGATACAAAATGCCCCCCCCCTTTATTTAATATTCTCGGAGGAGGGGTTTATGTTAATA